>NC_133457.1:50748449-51410449 GCF_048565385.1 Saimiri boliviensis
TGGCTTTCCAATCCTCATACAGTCAGCCCTTCCTATCCCTGGGTCCCACATGTGTAGATTCAACCAACTAAAGATCAAAAATATTTGGAGAAAAAAAAGGATTGCATCTGTACTGAACATATACTGACTTTTTCCCCTTGTCATTATTCCCTAAACAATACAGAATAACAACTATTTACACAGCACTTACATTGTATTAGGTATCGTAAGTAATCTAGGGATGATTCAAAGTATATGGGAGAATGTGCATAGGTTTTATGCAAATACTACATCATTTTATATAAGGGACTTGAGCATCCATAGATTTTGGAATTCACAGGGAATCCTGGAACCAATCCCGAGTGGATATCATGGGGTGACTTTATCTTACTGCATTTGGTAGGCCTTTCAGTATAATGCTAAAAGAAGAGGTGTTAGTGGACATACTTGTCTTACATCCAACCTCAGGAGGAAAGTGTCCAATATTTTACCATTGAGTATGATGCCAGTTATAGCATATTTTTATTATAGCTATTAGGTTTTTTCTGTGAATACCCTTTATAAGATTAAGGAAGTTCCTTTCTAGTCTTAGTTTGCTGAGTGTTTTCATCATGAATGAATGCGAAAATTTATCAAGTGCTTTTACTATATCTACTGAGCTACTGAGAGTAAATAGTACCACAATTCACCCCATGATAAACTCTTTGGAGTGCCTTAAAATGAAAGATGCTGGGGATTATTATAATCACCCTCTTGAAACATCTATCAGGAAATGGAAAAACTATGTAACAAAATTGGTGAATAGTCAGTGAAAGGCTATTTCTGGAAGGCCTTTGTCTACAGAGACTAGGAGGGAGTATCCTTTTTTCAGTCCAATTTTAATATATTATTATCTTGGTGTTTGTATTTGTTTATCCATTTTGGCTAATGTTAGTGATCCCCAAGAATTGGGATTCAGGCTGTTTCTTTCTTCTCCTTGCTCTATTAGGGAAAAGTGATAACTTCTCTAGGAGCCTAGATCTTCCCCATCACCAGCCTCCCTAGAGGCAGGTGATTGAACTGTACCTGGAGGAGTCAGGAAAGGACCTCCCTTTCCTCTGCCTTTTCTCTCAGAAATTCCCTGGGGCCTTCAGGTGCCATCTCAGTATTCAAATTGGACTCTGCAAGCCACATACACCTACTCTCTCCCTTCCTCCAAACCCAGAGTGGGTGATGGAAGCTGGGCATCACCATGTAGGACAGCAGTAAGAGTGGAATGTGGTGGGGAGTGTTGCTGAGTGATCTGGAGGCCCAGGAAAGCCCACCACATATCTTAGCCCAGTCCCAGAAAGCTAAAAACTTTTTTCCTTGGAAGCATTCCATTTTGGGGGAAACTTCAAATAATTTCATTAGCAGCCTTGAGATTTATCTACAAAAACTCATAAGCACTCCAACACCTTTAGATGTTGCAATCTAGACACGAGTTGTCACAGGACAGACCCAAAAAGGTTGACAGAATTTGGAGGACAAGGCCTTCTACCCACATCAGAGCTGAGTTCTTTTCTAGGCCTTCCTAGCTAAAGGCCACCACCAGCTCCTCAGTGAGGGGAGTCTGGGTGAGACATAGATAATTAATCCCACAGCATATTATGGTTATGTTCGGTCACTCCCAACTACGCCATTTGTGGTCTTTGTAAAGTCAGGAATTAACTAACCTCGCCCTCTTGATATGGAAAAATAAAATACCTGTACCAAGTGGATACTACCTGGGTGTTAGAGGAAAGATTCTGGTGTCCAAACAGAACCAAACCAGACAAGCAGGTGGAGTTTCTCTTGGAGCTAACAGTTTCCTTGGGTGTTTTCTACATTTCTGCATGCAGAGCCTTTAGTTGGGAATTCTCTTCTGTCATTATCACCATTCTTTCTTCCAGATTCGAACTCCATACCCATACTGGGTCAAGGGTCCCAACTTGTCACTGCCCATCCTCAGCAACAGGACTCCAGGCTTTTCACCTTGGTATTGGAAAGTAGCTTATCCTTCAAACAACCCTGTTCCCACAAAGCTTTCTCTGATAATGTCAGTGGGAGTGACAGCCCATTCCTCAATTCAGGGAAGTAGTGGCTCTTCTCTCCACATACCACTCACTGTCCTTTAACTGCCCTTTCTATCCATTTTGTCCTTCATTTTCCTAACTGGCTCCTTGAGACTTTTATTTTCCCCAACTGACTTTTGAGATCAGGGACCAAGTTTTATCATTCTTGGTAGCAACTTCTGCTCCTTCAACATTTCTAGAAGGTTGAGGGACTAAATGCTGCATTCTGGGTTGTTCCTGGCCCTCTTATCATGACTGTGACATCCTTTGGGACAGCACCTTGGATACCTATCATCATTAGAAAGCAGTGTCCTTTGACTACAGTCCCATCAATCAGTCAATCAGGGAGTGACAGTTGTTAGTTCAACTCTGAGTGATGAACAATTTTACCCTAAGGAAACATGCTTTCTGAGACCAAATTGCAAGAATAGCTATTTGGATAGGGCTTTGCCTAGATTTGGCAACTCTGAGGAGCTGGGTCAGAGGCTTCAGGAAACCCCACAAGGGCATGTGGTGTGGACACTGCATGCCGGAGGAATCCAGCCAGTAAGACAGCCTCCTGCCTGCTCACTGGCCGCTCTCTCCTAAGTCCAGACATTTGCAAAATCAGAAGTTTTGGCACAAGGCTGCTCCCATCCTTGCCGGCATGGGTTTACGGATATTAAAAATGTGCTGATGCAAATCGCCATGCAAACACGCTTCAATAGAAGTGCTGCATGCAGAAACACTGCTCCCTTTATCATCTCCTCCACCTCTGTTGGCAACATTCATCCACAGATGATGTGGAGATTAGAGGGGCGTCAGGCTGCTGTGTGTTTTTAGGCTGCTTGTCAGCTCCCATCGGCTACGGCTAGGGCTGCAGAGAAGGCTGGGACACACCTCAGTGCCCTGTCTGAGGCCCATAGGCAGAGTTCTGGGGAAGCATGGCTTAGGAGTGGGAGAAGAAAGAGCCCATTCCTTAGTCAGAGACTAATATTTTCTCAAGTATTGAGGCTCCAGTCACTGACCCATAGTGATACAGCCAGCACATCTAGGGTGTGCTCTCCAGACTGGCAAATAGCATCAACACAAGTCCAAGCCCTTCCTGTTCTGGTGACAGCCACTCTCACCCACTCTCTCTTTTCTACTCCCTGCCCTCTCATTTTCCTCCCTACAAGGTTTCCAGATAAAATACAGTCCTGTGGAAGAATGTAAGGTACACCAGACAGCCCATGCAGAGCAGGAAGGGCTTAGACTTGTATTCTAACTACAGTGCCCCTCTGCCAGTGAGAAGACCCGCCATTTTCCATTTACAAGAACTACCTTCAGGTTCCCAACTCTTAGATTGTGGATGCACAGCACGGCAGAGCTGGGGAGGGCCTTGGCAGCTCCTAGTGCTCCTCATCTGCCTACCTTGCCGAGAAGAGCCTGACGCTGAAGAGCCTTGAAGACAAGCATGAAGGGCCTCCTGGCAGTCCTGCCTGAGCTCCCTGCAGCAGGTCTAGTGCCCTTCCTCTATCTCCCTTGCCTTCCAGGAGGGACCTGCCCTCTGTGAGGGACACAGGGACAGTCAGTAGCTAGATCAGAGATGTGTGATGGGGTTGACACAACTTTTGGCCTGGACTCAGCCAACTCTCCTGGCCTTTGGCTGCTGACTGAGCACAGCATGAGTGGAGGATCTCCTGGGGACCCCTATAGGGAACACTGACCGGGCCCTAAACCTCCCTTAGGAAAATGGATCTCCCTTTCACCACCTAAGAGAAGAGGAAGGTTGAGCCTCAGAGCACAGGACGGGGGGATCAGCAAACATCCAGAATTCCCCCCTACCCTAAGACTTGCCCGGGACATCCAATCTCCTCCCCAGCTAGAGTTAACCACCACCCCTTTGCCCTTAGTCTGTACCCACCTTGGTCTAGGAGTCTGAAATTCTACCACTGAAATTCTTTCCACTGGGTTAAGTCTAATATGAATTAGCTAGAAGTTTCCTTTAGGATAATTTTGAAGGGGTTAGAGAAAGAATAAAAAGCCAGTGCATTCAAAAAGGATGACAAGGTGTCCAAACAATTGAAAGTAGAATGTGGATTAAGTTTTCACAGAAAAATAATGTTTTAAATTATCTACTGATTTTCAACCAAACATATCCAGGTGTAGACAGTATCAGGTAAGGCAGGTTAATCTCTTGGCTTCTAGGACCCTACATTCTCCCTTCTGTGCCTCAGGTTGAATACCCAGAACTCAGAATCAATTTCAGTACTAGAATCTCAGGAGCAGAAAGAATCTCAGGGGTGATGCAATCTGGGGGTCATCACCTGCTCAATATAAAGGACCTCTTATTTTATCCCTTATGTTTTAGGAATTCTAATATCATTAAAGCCAATCAGTAGCGGTGACTAGGATGGGCTAACCTTTGGGATCATGTAGAATTGGTGTAATTTCAGCCAAATGCCAAACTATCTTAGATGACCTGGTACTCCTCGTTTTGGCAAAACATTGGCTTTCTAATCAGCTTTGCAAAATGCTCAAAACAGTCTCACACCACATTTATTTCCATTTGCCAACCCAAAAGCACCTTGGGCCTGGCCTAGCCAACCTCAGGAACTGCCCAGCAACCCTGAACAGCGTACTGTATGTGGCAGCCCTGAAACCACACAACATGTGGCTGCATATCCTCCAAGAAAAGGTTGATATTGTGGTCATCAGCCCTGGTGAGGACAGGGACTGGGGATGGGGGAAGACCAGGTTTTCCCAAGGTTGTCTCTCTATAAAGTCATCCTGTCAACAAATGATCCCCAGTGGCCCAGGAGCTGTGACATTAGTTTAGTGCCTTTGACGTCAGTGGCTGCTGAATTTCACCTTACACCTGGTTTCCTGGCCAGGCCACTGAGAAAGGCCAGGTGGTGGGACTCTGGAGCTATCTGTCATCCAAGCTGACACATGACAGCAGCCTGCGCTGAGCCTGAGAAAGCAAGATGTGGACAACAAAAGTCCATGACTATCAGGGAACCCAAGTACAGCAAGGAGCATTCCTTTCGTTCTAGGAGAGACCAGGTCTGAGAATGACTCAGGGACACCCGGTCTGGTCCCAAGGAAGGGCTACCTAAGGTTGAGGGGATATGGAGGGGAGGCATCATGTGGCCCCTCCCTGGGGACAGAAACGGAGGTCCATGTGGCGTGGTGTCAGGTGACTTCTCAGTCTTTCCTGAGGCTCATTTCCTACCCTACGGTAGCACAGGACACCTGTCCCCAGGTACTTCACCAACTTCCATTTTTCCCTGTTTTAAGTTTCCCAGGGAAGTTTGCTATGTGTATCCTGCTCTTTGCTAGAAGGCAGGAAACTTGTGTTTAGAAATTAGATTTGCCCCACTTTCACTGTGTGATCTTGGGAATTCCCTCTTCATTCTCCAGGCCTTAGTTCCTCATGCATCTAACACAGGAGTGAAGGAAGCAGGTGTGAGGCATATGAGGTAGACCCATTTATTGTACACATTCTATGTATCTCTCATTTGATGTACTTTCTTTTGATCTGCACAAAATTCTAATATTCATAGAACTTGATATTTTATTGACATGACTTGCCAGACCCAGTGCTGGGTTCTTTCCACGCATTAATTCACTTATTCCTCATGATGATCTCATAATGTAGACTATTATTATCTCCATTTAAGAGAGGAAACTGAGGCACAGAGCACTTGGATAACTTTCCAAGTCATACTGCTCATGAGAGAAGAGCCTGAACCCTGGAAGCAAACCTCAGGGCACGCAGCCATTTTCTGCTGCCTCATGAAGTTTATCTATGACACTGTAATCATAAGAGCACCCTCTTCAGGGTGGGTAGGAGAATTCAATGAGTGGCGAGAACCTAACATAACATGTAGATGTGCTCAATGAAGGTGAATGATTTGTCTTCTATTATACTAAGGATCGGAGAGGTGAGGTGACAGACTCAGGTCTCCCAACCCAGGAGACAGTGCCCACCCACCACCCCTGCCTGCTACTCCCTCCAATCATTCAGGTCAAGGCAACCCCAGACAAGGCCAGAAGGACAACCCATCACCTGCCTGCTTTCCTCATTTCTAGTTATTAAATTTCTTTATCCTGCCTTCGAGATTCTGCCTCAGCTTATTCCCTCTTTCCAGGGTCAAAGGTTTCTACCTCTCAGACACAGGAATGTCACTCCCTCTCGGTAGAGTGACTGATAACAAGCTTAGTGTGAGATCCCTTGGTAGAGGCACATTGGTCCTGCCGACAGAGGCACAGGAGTGATGTTCCACAAGATGGCTCCCAGGAGCAGCCTGAGGAAGGGGGCGGTGGGGACTGCTATACCCCTAGACCACCCTAGTTCCTGGGAATTACGGTGCCTAGGGCCACTACATCAAAGCCCAGCATCTAGGAAGCCCTGAATCTAGGAAGGAGTCTGCCCTTTGGTGTTTTGGTAAAGATTAGCCAGTTTGGGGGTTGAAACAAAACCTATTTTTAAAGGTCATGTTAAAAAGTAGAGAGAGAGGAAAAGAACTTGAAAATCCCATAGTCACCCTCACAAATATGTTTTCTCCCAATTTTCTTCTGTAGCAAATATAAAGATATTTTGTTTTAAAAATTAAAATACTATTGTGGCTATGCTTCTGAAACTTTTTTTTTAACCAGACTTTACATTGGCTGAAAATTTTTATGTTACCAAACAATTTCTAAAGTATGCTTTATTGTGGCAGATACAGCAAATTGGTTACTTGACAGCATTTGGTTTTATGACCTCCTACTCCCTTAACTTTCTTTTAAAGAACCTAGAAAGTCAAAAAGTCTTACTTTCCCAGACTCCTTTGCAGCTAGGAGTAGCCCTGGAACAGTTGTGGCCAATGGCTGAAAGCAGATATCACTGGGCGTGTCTTCAGGTAAAGTTCATACAAATGGATAGACTCATGCCTTTTTGCCCTTTTCCTCTTTCTTCCCCTCTGTCATGTTAAAGTCATACCTTGAGGGGAAACCATCTTGTAACCTTAAGAATGAAAGCACAAAATCAGATGGAGACCGGCTTCCTAATGGCATTCTTGGGCTGCTGCATCGGCCTGAAATGGTCTATTTCTGGACTTCTTATTGTGATAAATTAATCTATCTGTTAAAGTCCCTTTGGTCACATTCTTGGTTCCTTGCAGCTAAATGCAACCCTGAATGCACATTATGTGAATGTATCACAAAATGTAGCATTCCCTACTGACTTAATGCTACTATAAACAACATGGCCCTGAATATCCCCAAGATAAATCACTATGCATTTCTCCAATTATTTACTTTGGCTTTATTCCTGGAAAATAAATTATTAAGCTAAAGAGAAGGTAGTTTTCAGGGGGGTAGGGTTGTTTTGTTTTTTACCTCTTAATGCATCTTTCACACAGCCATGCAGGCATGTTATGCCGACAATGTTTCTACCAGCTTTAAGTTAGTGGGGAGGACATACAGCCCACTTTGTGAACTTTGTGAAGCAGGAGCTAAGTCAACCACAGCCCATTAAGGAAGACTGCCCCAGCAAGGCATGTTTCTGATCTGACCTTTGCAGAAACCCCTTGAGGAGGGAAAAGGGCTGGTTCTGGCCACCGAAGAGCCTGCTGCTACCTCTGCTACTGCAACTTTTTCAGTAGGCTCCATCTCCAGAGGTTGTAAATTCTATTAATACCAGGATTTCTCAACCTCCATGCCACTGATGTTTGGGATTGATCATTTTTGTTATAGTCCTCTTTGTTGTAGGGGGCTATCCTGTACATTATAGGATGTTTAGCAGCATTCTTGGCCTCTAACTACTAGATGCCAGTAGCACCTGTTTCCCAGTTGTGACAATTGAAAGCATCTCCAAACATTGCCCCATGTTCCCTGGAGGAGGAGGGGGGCAAAATCAATGTGGACTCCTTAAAGGCATGAGTCAGATTATAGGTTAGAACAACTGGTCTAACCAGAGACAATCCAAGATGGCAGAATAGGAACAGCTCTAGAGTGCAGTTTCCAGCGAGAATGCAGAGGGTGAGTAATCACTGCATTTCCAAACAAATATTTACTGCCCACAGATCAGGAGATTCCCAGGCAGAAAAGCACCATGAGTCTCCAGCACGTCTGTTTCAGCAAGTGCAGCAGGTCTCCACATAAAAACACAAATCTGGGTGCTGTTTCAGCTGGTGCCTAGAAGCCATGAGACACAGAGTCACCCATTCAACTGAAAAAAAGGGGGCTGAAACAGGGAGCCAGGTGATCTGGCTCCACGGGTCCCACCCACACAAAGACCAGAAATCTGAAACACTCTGGATTGAGAGTTTTACAGCAAGCAGAGCTGGACCTGGGACGGTCCAGCTCTGTGGGGGGAAGGGCATCCGCCATTACCAAGGCAGTCCACCACCTCCGAGGCAGTCCGCCATTACTGAGGCAGTCCACCATTACCAATGCAGTCCACCATTACCGAGACTGTCCACCATTACACAGACAGTCCACCATTTACCAACTGGTAAAGAACATGGACACAATGAAGAAACTGCATCAACTCATGGGCAAAACAACCAGCTAGCATCAAATTGGCAGGATCAAATTCACACATAACAATATTAACCTTAAATGTAAATGGGCTAAATGCCCCAATCAAAAGACACAGACTGGCAAATTGGATAAAAAGTCAAAACCCATCAGTGTGCTGGATCCAGGAAATCCATCTACATGCAAGGACACACATAGATTCAAAATAAAGGGATGGAGGAAGATGTACCAAGCAAATGGAGAGCAATAAAAAGCTGGAGTTGCAGTGCTAATCTCTGATAAAATGGACTTTAAACCAACAAAAATCTAAAAAGAGAAAGAAGGGCATCACATAATAGTAAAAGGATCAATGCAACAAGAAGAGCTAACTATCCTAAACATATACGCACCCAATACAGGAGCACCCAGATACATAAAGCAAGTCCTTAACGACCTACAAAGCTACTTAGACTCCCACACAATAATAGTGGAAGACTTTAACACTGCACTGTCAATATTAGTCAGATCAATAAGAGAGAAAATTAACAAGGATATCCAGGACTTGAACTCAGATCTGGGCCAAGCAAACCTAATAGACATTTACAGAACTCTCCACCCCAAATCCACAGAATATACATTCTTCTCAGCAAAACATCACACCTATTGTAAAATTGACCACATAATTGGAAGTAAATCACTCCTCAGCAAATGCAAAACAACGGAAATCATAACAAACAGTCTCTCAGACCACAGTGCAATTAAATTAGAACTCAGGATTTAAAAATGAACTCAGAACTGCACAACTTCATGGAAAATAAACAACTGGCTCTTGAATGCTGACTGGATAAACAATGAAACGAATGCAGAAATAAAGATGTTCTTTGAAACCAATGAGAATGAAGATAAAATGTACCAGAATCTCTGAGACACGTTTAAAGCAGTGTCTAAAGGAAAATTTACAGTATTAAATGCCCACATGGGAAGCAAGGAAAGATCTAAAATCAACACCCTATCATCAAAATTGAAAGAGCTAGAGGAGCAAGATCAAAAAAACTCAAAAGCTAGCAGAAGACAAGAAATAACTGAGATCAGATCAGAACTTAAGGAGATAGAGACACAAAAAATCCTTCAAAAAAAAAATCAATAAATCCAGGAGCTGGTTTTTTGAAAAGATCAACATGATAAATAGACAGACTACTAGCCAGACTAATAAAAAAGAAAAGAGAGAAGAATTAAATAGATACAATAAAAAATGATAAATGGGATATCACCACCGATTCCACAGAAATACAAACTACAATCAGAAATTACTACAAACAACTCTATGCACATAAACCAGTAAACCTGGAAGAAATGGATAAATTCCTGGACACTTGCATCCTCCCAAGCCTAAACCAGGAAGAAGTCGAAACCCTGAGTAGACCAATAACAAGGGCTGAAGTTAAGGCAGCAATTAATAGCCTACCACCCAAAAAAAGCCCAGGTCCAGATGGGTTCACAGCCGAATTCTACCAGACATACAAAGAGGAGCTGGTAGCACTCCTTCTGAAACTATTCCAAACAATACAAAAAGAGGGAATCCTTCCCAAATCATTTTATGAGACCAACATCATCCCGATACCAAAACCTGGCAGAGACTAAACAAAAAAAAAAAAAAAAAGAAAAGAAAACTTCAGGCCAATATCCATGATGAACATAGATGCAAAAATCTTCAATAAAACACTGGCAAACTGATTGCAACAGCACATCAAAAAGCTTATCCATCACGATCAAGTAGGCTTCATCCTGGGGATGCAAGGCTAGTTCAACATACACAAGTCTATAAACGTAGTTCACCACATAAACAGAACCAAAGACAAAAACCACATGATTATCTCAATAGATGAAGAGAAGGCCTTCAACAAAATTCAACAGCCCTTTATGCTAAAAACTCTCAATAAACTAGGTATCGATGGAACGTATCTCAAAATAATAAAAGCTATTTATGACAAATGCACAGCCAATATCATACTGAATAGGCAAAAACTGGAAGCATTCCCTTTGAAATCTGGCACTAGACAAGGATGCCCTCTCTCACCACTCCTATTCAATATAGTATTAGAAGTTCTAGTCAGAGCAATCAGGCAAGAAAAAGAAAGAAAGAGTATTAAATTAGGAAAGGAGAAAGTCAAATTGTCTCCATTTGCGGATGACATGATTGTATATTTAGAAGACTCCATTGTCTCAGCCCAAAATCTCCTGAAACTGATAAGCAACTTCAGCAAAATCTCAGGATACAAAATCAGTGTGCAGAAATCACAAGCATTCCTATACACCAATAACAGACTAACAGAGAGCCAAATCAAGAACGAACTGCCATTCACGATTGCTACAAAGAGAATAAAATACCTAGGAATACAACTAACAAAGGATGTAAAGGACCTCTTCAAGGGGAACTACAAACCACTGCTCAAGGAAATAAGAGAGGACACAAACAGATGGAGAAACATTCCATGCTCATGGTTAGGAAGAATCAGTATCGTGAAAATGGCCATACTGCGCAAAGTAATTTATAGATTCAATGTTATCCCTATCAAGCTACCTATGACCCTCTTCACCGAACTGGAAAAAAAAAACCACCTTAAACTTCATATGGAACCACAAGAAAGCCTGCATAGCCAAGTCAATTCTAATCAAAAAGAACAAAGCCAGAGGCATCACACTACCTGACTTCAAACTATACTACAAGGCTACAGTAATCAAAACAGCATGGTACTGGAACCAAAACAGAGATATAGACCAATGGAACAGAACAGAGGCCTTGAAGGCAATGCCACACATCTACAACCATCTGATCTTTGACAAACCTGACAAGAACAAGCAATGGGGAAAGGATTCCCTTTTTAATAAATGGTGTTGGGAAAACTGGATAGCCATGTGCAGAAAGCAGAAACTGGACCCTTTCCTGACACCTTACACAAAAATTAACTCCAGATGGA
Organism: Saimiri boliviensis; assembly: GCF_048565385.1. Classification (NCBI taxonomy): domain Eukaryota; kingdom Metazoa; phylum Chordata; class Mammalia; order Primates; family Cebidae; genus Saimiri; species Saimiri boliviensis. The sequence continues at coordinate 50,759,947 of NC_133457.1, forward strand.
TTAAAGATTTAAACATAAGACCTGACACCATAAAAACCCTAAAAGAAAACCTAGGCAAAACCATTCAGGACATAGGCATAGGCAAGGACTTCATGACTAAAACACCAAAAGTACTGGCAACAAAAGCCAAAATAGATAAATGGAATCTAATTAAAGTCCAGAGCTTCTGCACAGCAAAAGAAGCAATCATTGGAATGAACCAGCAACCAACAGAACGGGAAAAAATTTTTGCAATCTACCCATCTGACAAAGGGCTAATATCCAGAATCTACAAAGAACTTAAATAGATTTACAAGAAGAAAACAAACAAACCCATTCAAAAGTAGGCAAAGGATATGAACAGACACATTTCAAAAGAAGACACATATGAGGCCAACAAGCATATGAAAAAATGCTCATCATTACTGGTCATTAGAGAAATGCAAATCAAAACTACATTAAGATACCATCTCACACGAGTTAGAATGGCAATTACTAAAAAATCTGGAGACGACAGATGCTGGAGAGGATGTGGAGAAATAGGAACACTTTTACACTGTTGGTGGTAGTGTAAATGACTTCAACCATTGTGGAAGACAGTGTGGCGATTCCTCAAGGACCTAGAAATAGAAATTCCATTTGACCCAGCAATCCCAATACTGGCTATATATCCAAAGGATTATAAATTGTTCTATTATAAAGACACATGCACACGTATGTTCGTTGCGGCACTATTTACAATAGCAAAGACCTGGAACCAACCCAAATGCCCATCGATGATAGACTGTACAGGGAAAATGTGGCACATATACACTATGGAATACTATACAGCCATAAAAAAGATGAGTTCATGTCCTTTGTAGGGACATGGATGGACCTGAAAACCATCATTCTTAGCAAACAGACACAAGAACAGAAAATCAAACACTGCATGTTCTCACTCATAAATGAGTGTTGAACGATGAGAACACATGGACACAGGGAGGGGAGCATCACACACTGGGGTCTGTAGGCGGGGGGGTCTAGGGGAGGGACAGTTGGGGGTAGGGACTTGGGGAAAGATAACATGGGGAGTAATGCCAGATATAGGTGACAGGGATGGAGGCAGCAAACCACATTGCCATGTATGTACCATGCAACAATCTTGCATGTTCTTCACATGTACCCCAGAACCTAAAGTGCAATAAAATACATACGTAAATAAATAAATAAATACAACTGGTCTAACCTATAACTTGCTTTAAAAATAACTCAATTTGGGCTGGGCACAGTGGCTGATGCCTGTAATCCCAGAACTTTGGGAGGCCAAGGTGAGTGGATCATATGAAGCCAGGAGTTCAAGACCAGCCTGACCAATACAGGGAGACCCCATCTCTATTAAAAATACAAAAACATGGTCGTGCACGTCTGTAATCCCAGCTACTTGGGAGGCTGAGGCAAGAGAATCACTTGAACCCAGGAAGCAGGGGCTGCAGTGAGCTAAGATCACACCACTGTACTCTAGCCTGGGTGACAGAGTAAGACAATCTTGGGAAAAAATAAAAATAAAAAGAATAAAAATAATAGCCCAATTCCAAAAAGAGAGTATTTGGGTTTAGTTCACAGTTGGATAGGTTGTATGACCAAAAGTAAAAAGGGCTACAAATGGCGAGAAGACTGCCTGTCAGGCTGGCATCAAAGAAAGATGGGACCTCCACCAACACCCACAACAAGTGTGCCTGTGACCAAGTAAGGGGCCCCATGGGACATTAAGCACACCTGGAAAGGAACACTGCACATAAGAGGTCAAGAGTGGTCTGCTCTGGGGGCCTAACAGACATGCTAGGACACTCCATAGTGATTGACATGGTCCCTGCTGGCTCGTTGATGGTTGTTTTCAATCTTTTTTTTTTTTTCAGTTTTAAATTCTTTTTTTTTTTTAATTGCATTTTAGGTTTTGGGGTACATGTGAAGAACATGCAAGATTGTTGCATAGGTACACACATGGCACTGTGGTTTTCTGCCTTCCGTCACCTCGCCTGTATCTGTCATTTCTCCCCATGCTATCTGTTCCCACCTCCCCACCCCCTTGTCCCTCCCCCATTTCCCCCCAACAGACCCCAGTGGGTGATGCTCCCCTCCCTGTGTCCATGTGTTCTCATTGATCAACACCTGCCTATGAGTGAGATCCTGCAGTGTTTGATTTTCTGCTCTTGTGTCAGTTTGCTGAGAATGATGGTTTCCAGGTTCATCCATGTCCCTACAAAAGACGTGAACTCATTGTTTTTGATGGCTGTGTACATCTCCAATGTGCTTCCAATAATTCTTGCACTTGAAAGTATACCAGGCTGAGGACCAAAATTCTGCTTGAGCTCTGCAAAAACCCCTCTGCAACAAGGGTTCTTTTTATTAAGGGAATCAACAAGCATTCACTGAATGCCAGTTCCAAAGCAGGCACTGAGGGAAGCACTGAGAATACAGCAGCGAACAGACCAGGCATGATCCTTGCCTCCCTAGAGCCCACAGTCAGTTAAGGAAGTTAAACTACTCAGAGATTATACGAACAAGGCAGATTATCTGGGCTTTGGTTTGCTCATCTGTCAAATGGCAAGAATAGTCCTCAGGCATTGAACCTCACATGATGGCTGGATGATCATCAGCAATCTATGTGGAATGCTGTGCCCTGAGGAAAACGCAGACTGAGACAGAGACCAGGCAGAAAGTAGGAAGAGAGACAGTAACTGGGCTGCTAGCACAAAGAAAATGTCAAGCCTCTCCATGAACCAAAGTGGAGCCAAACCTGGACCTGTCATACATATCTTGATGTCTAGGGTATGACCAAATGTGCTATCTGGCCATCAGGGTCTCTCTAGAAACCCACGGCCAAGTAGAAAGACTGACTACAACAATTTGGACAGCATGATTCACCAAGACAGAAAGTCCGTGTTTTCCTCTCCCTCCCTCATACTAGGCGTTTAACCTGGTGCCCCTCCAGTCCTCAGGAGGGGCAGGTACTGCCAGGCAGGAAGCAGAAGCTGCTGAATGACAACCTCTCTTTCTCTTTTTATGGACTCCTGGGTGAATTAAACTTCATAGATTCAGCTGTTTGTGGTGAAGACCCTAAAACCAAAATGACTTAAGATTGATGTTTATTTTACCCTCATGTAAATTTGTGAACCAAAATAGCCTCTCTGCCCCCATAGCCACTGGGGCCCAAGCTCCTTATCTCCTCTTGGTCTGCCATCCCTGGAGTGTTGCCCTCTTCAGCATGGCACAAGATGGCTTTCTACCATGTCTGCATCACAGCCAGCATGAAGGAAGCAGGTAAAGAACATGATGGGCCCAAGCCTGGGTCCTGTAAGGGCATGAGCCAGAAGCAGCCCTAGCATGCGCTGGATCTCACTGGCTCCAAGAGATGATTGTGCACATCTCTCTTCAGTCCACATTTGTAGCTTGAAGTCAGCCATGGTTAGAATACTAGCACCATGGAAACTCACGAACACTACAGTCAAGGCTTTATTTTCTCTGAAGAGCTGGTTGTTAAATAATTACCAGCACATCCCTCACACATCTCTTCTACTCAGAATCCACTGATAAGAACTTACTGACAAAGTCACGCATTAGCTGCAAGGGAAGCTAAGAAATATAGTCTCCAGCTATACAGCTATGTGCCCAGCTACAAATCTTATTGCTGTGGAATAAGGGCAGAATGGATCCTGGGGGCAACTAGTAGGCTCTGTCCCCAGGCTTATTGAGAGAATTATGCCCAGAGTCCTGACACAGAAGAGGGAAGGGTGTTTGAAAAGAGAAAGATGATTCTCCAAGGCTGGCCAGGAGATGAGGTCTGGATCCCACAGGTAGTGGAGATGGTTTCAGTGACCCCTTTCATGCAGAACCCTTAGGCAGCAGAACAAATGGCTCTCAGCCCGTTCTTGTGTACATGGCCCAATCTGGTTCACAGGAAGCACCCACAAATCCTAAGAATGCAGAACACAACTCCCCGCTTGCTGCCCCAGGCCATATGACCCTGCTGGGTTCTCTGAGTGAGCCTGGAAACCCTTCCCACCGGCCTGAGGTGGGAGCACACAGCTCCTACCTCCCAACTCCAGCAACTTTCACCAAAACATTTCTTCTCCAATTCCCTCCAGGATGAGGGTTGTTTTTTTTTGTTTGTTTGTTTGTTTTTTGTTTTTTGTGTTTTTTTTTTTTTTTTTTTTGAGACGGTGTTTCGCTCTTGTTACCCAGGCTGGAGTGCAATGGCACGATCTCAGCTCACCGCAACCTCCGCCTCCTGGGTTCAGGCAATTCTCCTGCCTCAGCCTCCTGAGTAGCTGGGATTACAGGCACGCGCCACCATGCCCAGCTAATTTTTTGTCTTTTTAGTAGAGACGGGGTTTCACCATGTTGACCAGGATGGTCTCGATCTTTTGACCTCGTGATCCACCCGTCTCGGCCTCCCAAAGTGCTGGGATTACAGGCTTGAGCCACCGCGCCCGGCCCGAGGGGTTTTTAGAGTCGTGAGACAAATGCTCTCGGAGTCCCTTTTAAAAATGCACATCCTGCACAGCCTCACCACTAACATTGATATTGAACGTTCATTTGATAGTATCTCGGCAGCTCAGCTGAAACCTCCAATATACCTTCCTGTTACTCCGTTAGCAACGAGCTGAGACACAGCTACTGTGGACAATTGCCATTTTATTGTGTTTCACTTTATTGCACTTAACAGGTAGTGAATTTTTTTTAACAACTTGAAAGTTTGCAGCAACCCAGCATCAAGCAAATCTATAAGCACCACTTTTCCAACATCATATGCTTAGTGTCTCTGTGCACACCTTCATAATTCTTGCAACATTTCCAATTTTTATTATCATGCCTTTATGGTGATCAGTGGTCTTTGATGTGATCATTGTAATTGTTTTGGGGCACCATGAACAATGCCCATATAGGAAGGCAAACAATCTTGATAAATGTGTGTGTTCTAACTGCAAATGTGAGAACACACACATTTATCAAAAATGTGCTCTGAATGGGAATGGCCGCCTGGCCATTCCTGTGTCTCTTGTTCTCCTTGTGCTTCCCTATTCTCTGAAACACAACAATATTGAAACTAGGCCAATTAATAACCCTATAATGGCCTCTAAGTATTCAAAGTAAAAGGAAGAGTTGTATGCCTCACTTTAAATCAAAAGCTAGGAAGATTAAGTTTAGTGAGGAAGATATGTCAAAAGCTGAGATCGGCTGAAAGCTAGGCCTCTTGCACCAAACAGTTAACCAAGTTGTGACTGCAAAGCAAAAGTTATTGAAGGAAATTAAAAGTGCTACTCCAGTGAACATATGAATGACAAGAAGGTTAAACAGCCTTATTGCTGATATAGAGAAAGTTTTTGTGGTCTGGACAGAAGATCAAACCAGCCACAACATTCCCTTAAGCCTAAGCCTAATCCAGAGCAAGGACCTCACTCTCTTCAATTCTATAGTAAGGAAGCTGCAGAAGAAAAGTTGAAAACTAGCAGAGTTTGGTTCATGAGGTTTAAGGGAAGAAACCATCTCTATAACATAAAAGTGCAAGGTGAAGCAGCAAGTGCTGAGGTGGAAGCTGCAGCAAGTTATCCAAAGATCTAGCCTAAAGTCATTGATGAATGTAGTTACACTAAGCAATAGAATTTCAATACAGACAAACAGCCTTACACTGGAAGAAGATTCCATTTACAACTTTTATAACTAGGGAAGTCAATTCTTGGCTTCAAAGCTTCAAAGAATAAGCTGACTCTCTTGTTAAGGGCTAATGCAGTGATGACCTTTGTTTTGGTTTGGTTTGGTTTGGTTTGGTTGTTTTGTTGTGTTTTTGAGACACAGTCTTGCTCTGATGCCCAGGCTGGAGTGCAGTGGCATGATCTTAGCTCACCACAACCTTTGCCTCCCGGGTTCAAATGATTCTCCTGCCACAGCCTACCAAGTAGCTGAGACTATAGGTGCATGCCACCATGCCCAGCTACTTTTTGTATCTTTTTAGTAGAAATGGAATTTCACTATGTTGGCCAGGCTGGTCTCGAACTCCTGACCTTGTGATCAGCTGATGACTTTCAGTTGAAGCCAGTGCTCATATATCATTAAGAAAATACGAGAGCCCTAAAGAATTGTGTTAAATCTACTCTCTGTGCTATATAAATGGGACAACAAAGCCTGGATGACAGCACATCTGTTAACAGCATGCGTTACTGAATATTTTAAGCTCACTGTTGAAATCTGCTCAGGGAAAAAAAAAAAAAAAAAGATTCCTTTCCAAATATTACTGCTCATTGACAATGCACCTGGTTACCCAATAGCTCTGATGAAGATACACAAAGAGATTAATATGTTTTCATGCCTGCTACCACAATATCCCTTTTGAAGCCCATGGATCAAAACATAATTTCAACTTTCAAGTCTTATTATTTGATAAACATGTTTTGTAGGGCTATAGCTGCCATAGATAGTGATATCTCTGACAGATATGGGAAAAGCAAATGGAAAACTTTCTACAAAGGATTCACACCATTCCAGATGCCATTTTGTGCCATGTAATTCATGAGGGGAGGTCTGAGAATTCTAAATTTAAATCCAGCCCTTTAGGTCATTGCAGAGGTACATTTATTAAGGTAGGATGAAAGAAATTTTACTTTGTTAGCTTGACTTGTAACTGATAAATATACAGACATGTGATGTGAAGATCTCCATTTGTCCTCTTGCCCCCAAATCTTAGTATTGGCCTGTCCTTAAGAGCTCCTTTCTTTTGGCTTCATGTTATTCAGACCAGAAAATGGCATTTAGGAAGTACCTCTGTCTCTAAGTAACTCAGCAATCAGACTGAGGAAAGCAAGGACCAGCACCTGGTCGTGCTTGCACTAAAAGTAGTTACCTTTTTCATCTGTAAGAGCTTGTAAGGCATGAAACTAGTGGGTTATTGAGGGTGAGGGGAGGGCAGACTTGGCTCTGGCTTGACAAAGATGTTAATAAAGCCAGAAGGAGGGACATGACAGAGCGGAGCTAAAGGTTTACTACTTAATATATGCCCTTAACTGAACAAAAGTATTCACTTTGGCATATAATCTACTAGAACATTCTAAATGGAAACCTTACACATCATCTATTCCAATACTTCTGGGCTTTTTTGATTAGCAAAATCAAAAAAATTGTCAAATGAAAACCATGTGAAATACCAATAGTAAAGCAGCTAAATGTGATAAACAGTTTCCTCAAACCATTTAAATCTTTATTGATTTTTGGGAAATACTTCACTATCTATAGATAGCCATAAAGTTCTTCCTGATATTAAAAATCACTTACCCAGTAATGATAGGTAGCAGTGGTTGGTGTCTGCCCAACAGGGGATAAAAAACATCCCCTTCTCTGCTAAGAGCCCTGCCTCCAGCTCAGGCTATGTGGTTTGGATGGAACTGGACTCCATACCTCCCACCTTCATTAATAGAGGTCACATGACCTAGGCCTGGCCAATCATCACATTTCATCCCCAGCCTGATTGGTTCAGAGATAGAGCAGAGTAGGGCCAATCAGAGCTACTCTCAAGACCTACTGCAGTGACAGAATATGGTCTCTTCTGTGTTCCATCTTCTAAACAGATAGGCAGAGGAAGACAGAGACTGAGTTCTAATCACATGTGGGCGGAAGCCCCTGGATCCATCCATTCATGAAGCCAAAGCTATCCTGGGCTTCTCATTTACATGAACCAATATAATTCTCTTCTCTACTTAGGCCAATTTGGTTGTTTTTTGTCATCTGCCAATAAGAGAGTCCTGACTGGTCCAACCCACACATTTTATATATGAAGATATTAAAACCCAGAGAAGGAAGGAGCATTGCCCAAGGCCACCAGGATCCCAGCTGGAACCAGGACTAGGACCCAGCTGTCTGCACCAACGATCACTTTTGCATTTTTGTAACTTCTATATGTTATTTTTTATTTTCTAAAACTGACTATGACTTTTGCATGGGGATAAAAATTCTATTTGAGGAAGAAACAGTGGAAAGAAATTTCCTGTAACTCAGCCAAAGGAGGCCAGAGGCCAGCCTGTGCTCAGGGAAAGGCTAGCTTTTCATAAAGGTGGAATATTTCCGTGTCATCTGAGAGTCTGGGAAGGCTGCAGGTAGAATCAATCTCTTCTGCCTTCTCTGCTGCCTGAAAATTTACCAAGAAAGTAAATTTCTTCTAGATTAAGCATTGCCTTCTTCAAATTTTTCTTCACAAATTCAACTCTTCTGGGCACTAGTGACATCCTATACCCCTAACTCTATAGAAAACAGTGACCAACCCCTTTCTCCCAGACCACAGGACCCCAGGAAAGCCTGAGATCTAATGTTCTGGGGGATAGGAAGTGCAGCAATGGGTGTTCACAAAGCCCCAGTGGAGAAGGCAAAGATGCCACAAGAAAAGAGAGAACTTCTCTGAGTACCTGACTGAAGAGCAGATAGTCCCAAAGAAACAATGAGAAATGAACTGAGATAGACCTTGGTTCAAACCGTATTCTAGTGAATTACTTCTTGAACAATGCCAGGCAAGTTGTTGTGAGCCTGTTTCCTCATCTGTGAAATTCTTGAAAGCACAAATACCTGTTTTGTCATGAGGACGAAATAAGCATGTAAAGCACGCAGTTGGTAGCAAGTGTTTAATGAATGAGTGCCCTTTGCTCAAAAGAACAAAACAATGATCTCCACTATAGTGAATCATTTCCAGAATTCTGACTCTTTTATTATATAACAGATGGTGAGTTTGGTGAGGAAGGAACTACCTCCCTGGGAAGAGACCATCCATCCAGCAGAACCCTCAAAGGCTCCTCCAACCAGCCTCAGCTTTACACATTCCCTGGGCTAGTGATCTCCACCATTCCCACATATTACATCTGCACACACATCAAGCAGTGGGCCTTCCCTCCAACCCCACAGACAGCAGCGTTCCCAGCCACAAACACAAGGGCCCTGTGACCCTGAGTGCAGGCAGATGACATCCAAGGACCCAGAGGCACAGACAGGAGGGGGCTTGGTAATGGTGATCTGGTAGCTTGAGGTACCAGGGCTCAGAGAGGTTAAAAGACTTGTTGATTGTCACCCTGCAAATGACAGCCTAGCCAGGGTTAAAAAGCAGACCTATCTATCCCTACCCAGGATCCTTCCTGGCCACTTGTCTGGGTGCCATTTTCAATACTTCAGAATCTGGAAAGGACTTTTTGTAGATAGACCTGTTGAAATCAGAAGTAAGGACAGAGCTAGATCAAAAAAAAAGAAGAAAAAATTATGAAACAAGCTAACATTAGCTTCTTCCTTTCCAGGACTCTTTCCTCTTCCTCATGAGCCCACTATTGAAGGAAAATACAGAAAAGATCTCCCAGGCTCAGGTATTAAGCAGCTCAAATTTTATACTCCCCCAAAAGAATTTGCATTTAAAAAGAAGAGCTAGGGTAGTGCTTAGGCCAAGGGACCATAATGGAGGGATTCCAGGCACAGCCTCCCTGCATCATTTCCCCATTTCTAACCAGGAACCAGACAAGGGCTGAGCACTCCTCCAGGAAGAGTAAGAAAGCAAGTGGGGAGGTGAATCAGGCAGTGGTTCTGCAGCTGAGACCGGGGTCTGAGCTGGGGGTGCAGGAATTGCAGCAGGTTCAAAGATATGTCACTAGAATAATGGAATGCCCTAGCCTCGGGCCAGGATGACCTCCCAAAGTATGTGTTTGGGAGTTTGCAGCTGGAGCCCAACTGCTTGAAGGGAGCCAGGCCCACCCGGATGCAGGGGGGGCAACAGCCCTTCCCACCAACTCCCCCACCCTACCTCATCCTTCTCACCCCTCAACCCCCAACCTCACCCCCCCTCACCACCCCTTGCTTCTAGGCCAAGAGCAGAGCAGTGTGCAGACGTCACCCTTCCAGCGCTTTCAGGCAGCTGTGGAGGAGGCACCTGACCTGGGCTCAGGATGGCTGCAGGCATGGGACCCCCAAAGCTAGCAGACCTAAATCCTAAGCCAGTAAGTGTGCAGGAGGTATAAGGAACAGCCGCACAGACAGTGGGGAGGACAGATGGGATAGGAAAGATCATAATACTCAGAGGGCCCTTGAGTGGAGGAGCTGGGAGAAGACCCAAGCCTCAATGGAGCCTAAGGCAGGGCCTGCTCAGAATCACTGCTCCCAATGCCTCTCCTACCCCATCTTCTATTTGTCCACAAGATGAACCTCCATGAAGAATTTAATCACCCTACTGAGTAAAAAAGGGATTATTGTCCTAGGAAATGTTTTGAATAGCTGAGTGTTGCAGAAAGCCATGTGGGTTACTGGGCCAGCTGACCTCCCTGTGGAACAGAGACGTGCTGGCAGAGGTGACTTCAGGAACCAAGGACCTTTACCCAGCCAGCCTAGGTGGGATGAAGTGGGCTGTGGAGGACATTACCCAACATGTAGCTCCATGGCTGCCGTCCCTGCCGAGGGTCCCTGTGGATCTTTGGTCACACCAACACCATGAAGCTCTCCTCTGCCACAACGGCCACATGGTTATGTGTGCCACACCCAGGAGGTGAGGAGGGAAACAGCCTCAGAGCCATCAGGGCCTGGCTGGGAGTGGGGGCTAGCTTGGGTCACAGCCCAGAGATGATGGCTCTGAGCTCCTGGTCTGGTTTCTCTCCCTTCCCTGGAGCCCCCAAGGAACCTACCTGTCATTCGAAAGGTGAGGCTGCAGGGGTTTCCACTTCATGGGCAGATTAGGAGCTCACCTGAAGGCTCCCCTGTCTGAGAAGCATCTCAGCTATACCTGAAAGGGCAAGGCTCTCAGCTCCTCTCCCTAGGGTCCCTAGCAGAGTGCCCTTTGCCTCCTCTCTGCCCTCCCATAGCTTGCTTTGCCCCTTCTACCACATTGGACAAGAATTCAGGTTGTCCGAAGCCCCACAGCACACACACAAACACAGCTTCACACAAGAGCAAAGACCAAGAGACATACAATACCATACTCACATATATTCCCTCACACACTCACATAGCTCTCTTTCAATCACACACACACCCATTTCACACAAAAACACACTCACTAATGCACTCATGCAAACACACAAATGGTTGCACATTCTCTCACACATACACATAGAACATTCCCACCCACAGTTATTCAAATGCTTATACACTTACACAGAATCTCACATCTGAACACACACTCCCACAAGTATACACATTTACACACATCAACTTTCACTCATATTCACTTATGCATTCTCTCTCTCTCTCCCTCCCTCCCTCCCCCCCTCTCCTGTCTCTCTCTCTCTCCCTCTCTCTCTCCCTCCCTCTCTCTCTCCCACCTGTTATTGTTTGACCATTCACCAAATGACCTCAGATACTTTGCTGGGATAAGAGTGGTCATGAGGGTAGGAGCCACTAGCTCCTAGGTCCAATTCTGTAATGGCCCCTTCTCATGCCCTACCATGGGTGCCTCCCCAGAAGTCCCTCCCGCAAAAGCACACAGTCTTTTGCTACCCCACTCAATAAACCATGGTCATTTCTGACCCTCCCTAGTAACACCATTTTCCTTGCCTAAATGCCCCTGGGTATGAATCTTGCCTCACCCATGAGACAGCAAAAGCCTTAAGGCCCAAGAAAAGAACTGTGACCACCCCCACTCCTTTTGTAGTCCCAGAACATATACTGTAGAGCTGGACCCTCATCTCAGCTCTGCCCAGAAGTGCTGCACCAGACTCATTTAGGCCTTCCCAGTTGAAAGGCATCCACTTTTGGGTCAGACATACTCAGGTGCAAAACCAAGCTCCATTTCTAATTGCATGACTTGGACAACCTCCTTAACATCTCTTGGCCTTAGTTTCCTCATCTGAAAAAATGAAAACAATAATCCCTCCTTTGTAGGTAGAAAATAATGGTGGATATAAAGTACCCTGCACAATGCCTGGCACATAGTAGGTGTTTGACCCAATGTGGTGCTCCTTTTCTCTTGCCCCTTTCATCTCCTTACACACAATCCAAAGGGATACCCATCAGGATGGAGTAAGCTGGAACAGGTTCAAGGGAAGCTAGAGGCACCTGGCTCCAGATCACATACCCTCACACAAGGCTGCATCTGGGTCTGTTCCCCACTTGTGGAGCCCCAGAGTTCCAAGACATCTTTGATTAATAAGAAGTGGAAAGATAAGCCTCATGGTAATTAATAAGTCATTAGCAGCATTACTTTGCATCAGATAAGCCCATTAATTGTTCCCATTTCCTTACAAAATCTCCAGGCCCAGGGGCCCCTCACAGCAAGTTGATTTTATGAGAATTCCAAGCCCATGAAAAAAAGCAGAGCCCTGGTAGGGTGAACAGCATCTACCTGCAGGGGCGCTTGGGAGTATGTATGCCTGGCCCACACCTCTGTCCTTCAGGAGAGCAGGCATGAGTCCGCTGGGAACCAGAACTCGCAAAACAAGCCCCAACAGGACTCCCTCTAGGGAACTCAAGGACTTGTAACACAGAGCTGCAAACAAGTTTCCTGGCAATTAATTGATGTTCCTGGCACCAACACCAATTGATTACCAGTGTTTGTTATAACCACCCTACAACAAAGCTACATTGATGCTTAGAGGAAAAAAAGGTCCCAATTGATTCATAATGGCTGTCAGGTGCATGAGACAGGACATGGCGGCATAAAGGACATGCCTATCCATTCATTCATTCATTTGTTCATTCATTCATTCATCTTGCAAATGATTAGCATCAAATGCTATGCAAGGGGCTGGGGAGACCATGTAAAGCAAAAAGAGATAGTTCCTGTTTTCATGAAGCTTATATTTCTCTCTCTGAAGTCCAGCTCCTTTTCAGGGGAGGAAATTGCAACAAGGAGGAAACTTCCCAAGGCCACGCTGAGAGTCAGTGGCAAAACTGGCCATAGCTCCTTCTCTGACCTCTTGCCAGCCTCTCCTTCCCTCAAAGGAGCAGCAAAGGGATCTCAGTTCCCCATTACTGTTCAACGCGCACACACACACACACACACACACACACACACACGTTCTGTCATCTTCTCAGGTATCTTAACCCCAGACCCTGAAAATGGCAACATATTCTCATTCATTTTAGAGAAATGCTTTTGAATACCTTTTGTGTACAGGAACACTGAATTGAGAAACACAAAAACTGCCTCCAAGAAGCTGGTTGACTAATTAGATTAAAAAGCTACCTTAAAATATATTATTACTACTGATAATAACAATAATAATAATAAAACAAAACCCCCAGGAGGCATAACTTATTAAAGTGATCTGAGTGATTAAAAACATCCATGCAAGCTGAGAAATCCCAAAAGACTTTCTGAAGGAAGTGGCAGGTTAGGAAGAAGTTGGAAAAAATGTTTGGAGACAGACTATGGAGAGCTTTCAAAGCACCATTAGGAAGTTTAAATGTGTCATTTGGTTCCTCACTTATCCCCCCAAAAGTGTACTCAGGGGGCACCACTGGATAAACCTGGCCTATCTTTTTATAACATCAATATTACTTATAGATTTGAAAATGAAAGCTTATTCATTAAAGATTCTTAAAATTTTGTGATATCCACACAAAAATTAATTCCAGTTAAAGATCTAAACATGGAAATAAATAAAATTATGAAGATACTAGAATAAAATATAGGACATGAGAAAGACTTTATGAGAAAAACTAAGATGCCCTAGAGATAAAAATCAAGTAGAACAATGGACTCATGCTCCAGCCCTGCCTCAGTGGCACACAGCTCACACAGAGCCAGGATTCACCCTCATCTCCATGGGGTTAAGATCCAGGCCCACTATCATGGACCCGGGATACAGGCCAATGCCCGTAGGCTCATGCTCCAGGACTATTCCAGTCAAGGCCTGCACACAGACACAGGTGGCGGGAACTACCCCAATGGGCCCTGATGCCATGCCAGCCCAGCTCCTACAGATGCAAGACCAGACCTATCCCTGTGTACTCAAGTAGCAGGTCCTTCCTAGTACTAAGCCACAGACTCAGGCTACAGGCCTGCCACAGTGCCAGGCCAGCCCCTGTGAACTTGAACTCCAGGCCCAACCCAAAGACCCATGCACCAGGCCCATGCACATAACTCAAGCCACAGGCCCTCCTCTACCAATCCGGGTACCAATCCATACTTCCTGAGAACTCCAGTAGCAAGCCTACCTGCAGACCCAACAGCTGGCTCACCCAGATTCTCTGATAAGCTGACTGTTAAAGGGCTTTCCCTGCTGGAGCCAGTCTACAAAGGCTGGAAGAGATGCCACATCTTCAAATATGCAGATACCAATGCAAGGCCATGAGGATCACAAATAACAAGAGAAACATACCACCACCAAAAGAATAAAATAAAACAACAGTAACTTACCCTTATGAAGTGGCTCTCTATGAACTGCCTGGTAAACAACTCAAAATAATTGTTTTATAGAATCTCAGTGAGCTACAAGAGAACACAGACTGACAACTAAATGGAATCAGGAAAACAACATATGAACAAAGTGTGAAGTTCAACAAAGAGAAACTATAAAACAGAACTGAACAGAAATTCTAGAGCTAAAAACATAATGGCTGAACTGAAAAATTTAGTAGAGAGCTTCAACAGCAGACTTAATCAAACAGAAGAACCAGTAAGCTTGAATTTATGTCATTCGAAATGACCCAGTCAGAGGAAAAGAGTAAAGAAAGCCTGCAAGACTCATGAGATATCAAGCAAATCAATATATACATTACAAGAGTCCCAGAAAAAAGGAAGAAAGCTTATTAAAAAAAAATAATAACAGAATACTTCCCAAATCTGGAGAAGAAAATATCCAGATTCATGAAGCTCAAAGAACTCCAGATTGATTAAATATAAAGAGATCTTCACTGAGACATATTATAATCAAGTTGACAAAGAATTTTGAAGCAGCAAAAGAAAAGCAACTCACCATATAAAAGGCAACCCCCACAAGGCCAAACCTGGCCCACCAGGAGACAGTGGGATGATATATTTGAAGTGCTGAAATTAAAAAAAACAAAAAACAAAAAAACTGCCATTCAAGAATACTACACAGGACAGACAAACAAGCTAAGGAAGTTCACCACCACTACACCTGCTTTATAAGAAACACTAAGGGGAGTTCTTCAAGATAAAATGAAAAGACATTAAGTAACAACATAAAAACATGAAAGTATAAAACTCACTATAAAGGTAAGAATACAGTCATTCAAAATACTGTAACGATAAATCTCTTCTAATTCTGACATAAAAATTAAGACAAAAATATTAAAAAACAATCATAGCACAATAATTTGTTAATGGCTATATAATATAAAAATATATGAACCATGACATCAATAACATAAAATGTGAAGAAGGAAGAAGTTAAAGTGTAGAGTTTCTTACATAGTTGAAATTAAGTTATTATCAGCTTAAAATAAACTTTTATAACAATAAGATGTTTTATGTAAGCCTAATGGTAACCACAAAAAAGAAAACCTGTATTAAATACACAAAACATAAAGAAAAAGAAATCAAAGTATACCATTACAGTGAAAAATCAAATCACAAAGGAAGAGAGAAAGAAAGGAAGAAAGTTACTATAAAATAGTCCAAAAACAATTAACAATTAACAAGATGGCAATAGCAAGTCTTTACCTACCAATAATTACTTTAAATGTAAATGGATTAAATTCCTCACTCAAAAGACATAGAGTAGATTAATAGAAAACAAATGTATTAGTCAGGGTTCTCTAGAGACACAGAATTAATGGAATATATATATATATATGTATATATATATATACACATATATATATGAGTTTAGTATACATATAAATGTATATATATGTATACTAAACTCATAATAAACTTACATGTGTGTATATATATGAGTCTATTATATATATATATATATATATATATATATGAGTTTATTAAGTATTAATTCACACGATCACAAGATCTCACAATAGGCCATCTGCAGGCTGAGGAGCAAGGAGAGCCAGTCCAAGTTCCAAAACTGAAAAACTTGGAGTCCCATGTTCAAGAGCAGGAAGCATCCAACCCAGGAGAAAGATGTAGACTGGAAGGTTAAGCCAGTCTTTCTTTTTACATTTTTCTGCTTGCTTATATTCTAGCCATGCTGGCAGCTGATTAGATTGCAGCCCACCCAGAGGAAGGGTGGGCCTGCCTTTCCTAGCCCACTAACTCAAATGTTAATCTCCTTTGGCAACACCCTCACAGACATACCCAGGATCAATACTTTGCATCATTCAATCCAATCAAGTTGACACTCAGTATTAACCATTACTACAAGATACAACTATAGGTTTGCAGCCTACAAAAGACTTACTTTAAGAACATACATAGATGGAAAGTAAAGAGATGGAAAAAGATAGTCCATGCAAATGGTAACAAAAAGAAACTGTCACAAAGAAGGCAATCCTATAATAATAAAATGGTCAATTGAGCAAAAGGATATAACAATGGTAAACATATATGCACCCAAAATAGAAGTATCTAATATATAAAACAAATATTAACAGAATTGAAGGGAGAAACAGACAGCAATACAACAATAATAGGGAACGCCAATGTCCTACTCTTTGCAATGAATACATCATCCAGATAGAAAAATCAATAAAGAAAACATTGAACTTGAACTACACTACAGACCAAATAAACCTTACAGACATATACAAAAATTCAATTCAACAGGAGCACAATACACATTTTTTCCAAGTGCACATAAAATATTATCTAGAATGGATCATGTATTAGGCTACAAACAAGTCTTAACAAATTTAAGATGACTGAAATCATATTGAATATTTTTTCTGAGAGCAATAGAATAAAACTAGAAATCAATAACAGGAAGTCTTGGAAAAGTCCCACCATGTAGAAATTAAACAGCATGCTCCCCAACAACCAATGGGTCAAAGAAATCAAAAGGAAAAAATAAAAATATCTTGAGTAAACAAAAATGGAAACACAATGTACCAAAACTTATGGGATGCAACAACGGTAGTCCTCAGAGAGAAGTTTATAGCAATAAATGCCTACATCACAATAAAAGAAAGAGCTCAAATAAACAACCTAATGTTGCATCCCTAGAGAAATAGGAAAAGAACAAAGTAAGCCCAAACTTAGCCGAAAAAAAAGGAGTAACAAAGATCAGAGCATAAATAAAATAGGGATTAGAAAATAATACAAAAAGACAACAATATTACAAGTTAGTTTTTTGAAAAGATAAACAAAATGAACAAACCTTTAGCTAGACTAACAATGAAAGAAATAGAGAAGAGTCAAATAAACAAAATCAGAAATGAAAAATGAGACTCATAATCAATACCACAGAAATATAATTTTAAGAGACTAATATGGACAATTATACATCAAAAATTGAACAACCCAGAAGAAACATAAATTCCTAGAAACATATAATCTACTAAAATTAATACAGAAAGAAATAGAAAATCTGAACAAATAACAGATTATGAGATTGAATCAGTAATAAAAGTCTACCATCAAAGAAAAGCCCAACACCTGATGGCTGCACTGCTAGATTCTACCAAATATTTAAAGAACTAATACTAATTATTCTCAAACTCTTACAAAAACTTAAAGAGGAGTAATATTTCCAAACTCATTTTATAAGGTCAGCATTACCCTGATACCAAAAGCAGACAAAGATACAAGAAGAGAAAATTACAGGCCAATATTCCTGATGAACATAGATGCAAAAACCCTCAACAAAATACTAGGAAACGAAACTCAACAGAACATTAAAAGGATCATTCAACATAAGCAAGTAGGATTTATCCTTGGGATGAAAAGTACTTCAACACACATAAATCAATAAATGTCATACACCTTATTAACAAAATAAAAAACAAAAATTACAAAATCATCTGATAAAATTCAACACCCATTCATGAGAAAAACTCTCAACAAAATAGGTATAGAAGAAATGAACATCAACATAATAAAGGCCATATATGACACGCCCACAGCTAATATACTCAATGTGAAAAGCTAGAAACTTTTCCTCTAAAATTAAGAACAAGACAAGGATAACCACTCCCACCACTTCTAATCAATGAAGCACTGAAAGTCTTAGCCAGAACAATTAAGCAACAAAAAGAAATAAATTGTATCCAAATAAAAGGAGTGAAGTTATCTCTGTTTGCTAATAATATGATCTTATTTATTTTTAAAAACCGAAAGACTTCAATAAAAAAATCATTAGAACTAAGAAACAAATTCAGTAAGGCTTCAGTTTACAAAATCAAAAACAAAAATCAGTAGCATTTCTACACCTAACAATGAACTATCCAAAAAAAGAAATCAAGAGAACAATTCCATTGATAATATTTTATTTTTTTTCTTAACATCTCCTTCTTGTAGTAATATTTTAAAAAACAGAAATAAATTTAACCAAAGATGTGAAAGATCTAACACTGAAAACTATAAAACATTGATCGAAACAAATTGAAGATTATACAAACAAATGGAAAACTATCCCATGATTATAGATTGGAAGAATTAATATTGTAAATCTGTCAATACTACATGTCAGTACTACCCAAAGCAATCTACAGATTCAATGCAATCTCTACCAAAATTCCAAAGACAGACCACACGTGATAGCTTACACCTGTAATACCAGCACTTTGGGAGGCCAAGATGGGTCACTTGAGGCCAGCAATTTAAGACCAGGCTGGGAAATATAATTAAATGCATCACACACACACACACACGAAAAAAGTAAAAATTAGCTGGGCTTGGTGGCATGTACCTATACTATACTCTCAGCTGCTTAGGAGGCTGAGGTGGGAGGATGACTTGAGCCCAAGAGGTCAAGGCTCCAGTGAACTATGATTGCACTCCAGCCTGGGTGACAAAGTGAGAACCTGTCTCAAAACAAAAATCCAATGGCATTTTTCACAGAAATGGAAAATATAATTCTAAAATTCATATGGAACCACAAAATAGCCAAAGAAATCTTGAGCAAGAAAAACAAAGCTGAAGGCATCACTCTACTTGATTTCAAAATATACTAGTAATCAAAGTTGTAGTAATCAAAAACTAGTAATCAAAATTATAGTAATGAAAACAACATGATACTGGCATAAAAAATGACATACAAACCAATGGAACAGAATAGAGAACCTAGAAATACATCAACACACTTAAGGCCAATTGATCTTAGACAAAGGTGTCAGAAGTACACAATGAGGAAAGAATAGTCTCTTTAATATATGATGCTGGGAAAACTGGATATCCACATGAAGAAAAATGAAAGTAGACCCTTATCTCACATGATATCTTTTAAATCTGCTTAAAATGAGTTAAATAGTTAAACATAATACCTGAGACATAGAATGAAGTGACAACCTACAGAATGGGAGAAAATATTTGCAAACCATACATCTGATAATGGGCTAATATGCAAAATATATAAGAAACTCCTACAACTCAGTAGCAAAACAAAATAAATAAGTAAATAATCTGATTTAAAAATAAGCAGAGAACCCAAATAGACATTTTCCTAAAGAATACATACAAATGTCCAACAGATATATGAAGAAATGTTCAACATCACTAATCACTGGGGAAACTAAAACCACGATGAGATATTACCTCACACCTGTTAAAATGTCTATTATCAAGAAGATGAAAGATAACAAATGTTGGCAAGGATGTGGTGAAAAGGTACACCCTGCAAACTGCTGGTGGGAATATAAATTCCCACCAGACCCAACAGTCTGGTTATGTATTCAAAAGAAATGAAATCAGTTTCTTGACCAGATGTCTACACTCCCATACTCACTATAACACTTCACAATAGCTAAGATATGGAATCATCCTAGGCATCTATCAATGGATGAATGAATGAAGAAAATGTGGTAAACATACACAATGGGACATTTTTTGCTTTTTTTTTTTTTAACTTTTAATTCCATGACATTATCAATAGGCTATTACTCGACCTTAAAATACAAGGATATTCTGTCATTTGCAACAACATGGATGAATCTTGAGGACATTATAACTGAAATGAGCCAGACGCAGAAAGACAAATACTGCATTTCACTTATATGTGGAAACTAAAAAAAGTCATCAAAGCGGAGAACAGAATGGCATTACCAGAAGCTAGTGGGGAAGGGAAAATGGGGATATGTTGGTCAAAGAGTACAAAGTTTCAGCTATGCAGGATGAGTAAGTTCTGGAGAGCTAACGGACAACATGGTAACTATAGTTAATAACACTGTATTATATTACTGAAATTTGCTAAGAGAATAAACCTTCAATGTTCTTATCACATATACAAGAAAAGGTAACTGCATGAGGTGATGGATATGTAATTGGTGTGGCTGTATAATAATTTCACAGTGTACACGTATATCTAAACATGTTGTATACCTTCAATATATGCAAATTGTATTCATTAATTATACCTCAGTAAAGCTAAGGGAAACAAATAAAACTAGGAAAAAATATTAATGATTCTTTATACTTCTCTGCATTTTCCAAATTTTTTGTTACAACCATGTATTGCTTTTTTAATTAGAATAAAACAATAATATCAGTGTAAAAGAAAAAGACACGTATATATGTCTACTTTAAATTTTTTTAATTCTCCAGCACATCAAAAACAGAATATCAAATGGAGAAAATGTTGGTAATATATACGATAAACAAAGGAAAGCATCTCTAAAATATGAAGAGTTCCCAAGAAAAAGACAATCAGCAAGCCGTTCACAGAAAAAAACCCAAATAGCTAATAAACCAGGATTTCTGAGCTTGTGCACCACCTCCATCATCACCACCACCAGCCCCCTCTAGCCAGGTATAACAATCAAAAAAAAGTCTCCAGGCATTGTCAAATGTCCCCCGGGTATAAAATCTCCCCTGTTGAAAACCACTACTAATAAACATATGAAAATACATTCAGCCTTCTGAATGAACAGGCAAATTAAAATAACAAAATGTCATTTCCTTTTACCAGATTGAGAAGATTTTTAAAATGGATGGTAATTACAGATGGCAAGAGTTTGGGTAGAAGGATGTTCTCATTCTTTGTTCATGGGGACATAAATAAATACAATTTTAGAAGAAAATCCAGTGGCATCCATTCACTTTTTAAATGTGTAAGCCCATTGACTCAGCAATTTCAATTTCACTCTGCTCCACAAAACAATGCACAAAAATACACAAGGACATATATACAAAGTATGTTCAATAGGGGAATTTTTTGTAAAAGTGGAAAGTTTTTGGATGTGTTTGTATATGCCATTAAAAGACTGAAAGAGAAAGAAAGACTGGAAAAATAAATAGCAAGTTGTTAATAGTTGTTAATCCTAGGGAGTGGAATGGGAGGGTGGTAGTAGTAAGGGTAGTGAGTGTAGGAAGAGAGTAATTTTAAATTTTCCATTTATAGAGTTTTGTATTGTTTAAGCTTTAACAGTGAGCATTATTATCTTTATAATTTTGAACCTGTGTTTTAAGCAAATTCCAAAATAGAGTTCATATTACATATGTACATATATATAGTATATATATATTCATGTTATATATGCAAGTAAAATCAGTAAAATCCCACTGATCTCTGTTGATTTACGTCATTTTTTCCAAAGATTAGACAACAAAGTGGTATGCGCATCTACACATGGAACAATTCCGTTCTCTCAGTTACGGAGAAAGCACACGCCTTCGAAAGCAAACAAGCGTGCAACTGCAGCAAAAACAAATTTGGCCAGCGTGTCAGCCACAGGCTAGGGCTGGGCTGGGCAGGGCATATGTTTTCTCAGCAATTCCCTGAAATGAACTGAAAAAGGAGTCTGCCAACTTAGAAACCAGTTTTATTTTCACTTTTACTACATAAAAACCCATGGGCCTCCCAGATCTCTTCAGCTGCCTGCTCTTGTTGTCCCTGATCACATGTTGTGTTTACAAATCACTGGGCACTTTTCCACTTTCCACCACAGCAAACTGTTCTCAAACACAAAGAAACCAGAAGGTCTGGGGGTTTTAGTTATTTTTAATTTCCTTTTTTACAGTATAGTAATTTTAACATTATGTTTTCAACTCGGAACATGGATCGGTGGTTAAGAATAGGATGTCTGAAGTGCAAGTCTGTAACCAGTGAAAATATGAAGCTATTGAGACAAATTCAGAAGAGCAATGAGTCACGGGGACTGTGACAGATGTGCTGTTGACTTGGAGGTCCACCATGTGACCATAACAGCTACAAGAGCCAGAGCTCTGCGCAAGCCACATCTAGTGAACTGGTAGTGAGCAGTCCCCTCTAAAACACCATAAAGTGAGCTGAGGTGGATTTTATTTTAGTGTAGATACAGATGAGCATGCAAAATAATGGTATAAACCATCTCTACTACAGTGACATTGAAAAAGTAAAGTATGCAATTTCAAAGAAAAAAAATCACAAAGTAATTTGACAACATAAAATAGAGAAAACTCAATTAAGGGCAATAAAATGAAAAACTAAATCAAAGCAAATGAAAAATTTTCCTGGGCTGGGTGTGGTGGTTCATGCCTGTGATCCCAGCACTTTGGGAGGCCGAGGCTCAAGCACTTGAGCCCAGGAGTTCAAGATCACCCTGGGCAACATAGCAAAACCTTGTCTCTAAAAAAAAAAAAAAAAAAAAAAATTAGCCATACATAGTGGCACTCACCTGTAGCCCCGACTACTTGGGAGGCTGAGGTGGGAGAATCATTTGAGCCTGGGAGATAGAGGCTGCAGTGAGCCAACATCCTACCACTGCACTCCAGCCCAGGTGGAAGGGTGAGACCCTGCCTCAGAAAAAAAGAAGAAGAAGAAAAGAAAAATTCTCCTCAAGGTTTGAGTCTATTTCAGAAATGTTTCAGAAGTTGGAGCTTGAATAGAAAAAGTGAAGTGGGTGAGGAGCTTTGCAGTAGATAGGACCACATCTCTATTTGCATCAAAAGAAACCACTGAACTGGAAAAAGTGCCCTCAGTGAGCGGTACTGCTGACCGGTGTGCTTTAGTGGATTAAAAAGACAGACTTAAGAACTGAGGAGAGATCATGGTATGAAAACACACATATTAATGATTTGGCCCTTCTACCAGTCTTTGTTCACCATAACCCCAGTGTCTATGAAGTCATGTAAATTTATAAAGTGGTTGTTGGTAAAACAACAGGTGAAGATATTTTCACAAGATTCGTAAATCTGAAAAGATCAGCATCAACTGGGAAGAAGTGGTGCAGACTCCCTGCACAGGTGAGCCAAATCTCTGAAGGGAAAAATGGCAAAAAACGTGAACCACCGTTTGCACACAGTGACGTTCCTGGAACCTGCCATACCTCACCGTGAAAGATCTGCTCTTGAGTTCTAAGTGGTAAACTTTTAATTTAAATTTAGTATAGAAAACTTAGCAATTTGAACACTTGTCACTTAGGACCAGTTTTTAACAATATGAGAAGTTGTTCTGAAAGCTTGCTCTACCACGCAGATGTGTGCTATCTTAATAAGATGATGCTGCTCTAGGTTTTCAAACTTCAGACTGATGTAGAGGAAAATATCTTTTTTTTCCACCAACACAGTATTCCACAGAACATAGAGGAAAATATCAACAGTGCTATGACTAAGAACAGAAGACTCATTAAGGTGAATAAAGTCATTTTTCACCAAAATGTCATGAGTGGCTCATAGAGATGTTTTGTTTAGAATATTTTTGTCAAGGCTCAATACTCTTAATCAACAACTGCAAGGCAAAGTGAGAAATGATTTTACTGCCATGATTGCTGCCATAAAAATGCTGTTAGGGAGCTGGATGAAGAGAGTTGATCAGGGGAACTAAGTATACATAATTGAAGCTCTTGGTTCATTTGCATGTGTCAGTTATCTTCCATAAGCTGATGTTTCCACAACTGTTAGAATTTTTTTGCAACTGCATTTTATCCATTAACCAATGGAGAATATAAAAATTATTTTGTCTTTCCTGATGGTAATAATTTAAGGTTTTTTAAATACTTTTGATACAACCCCATTCATTGTTGATGCTTTCCTTCTTTCTGATCTGAATCATCTGAGGCATTTCCTGCCTTAGACCTGGAATCCACTGATATATCAGTGAGTCTTTTTCCTCAAGACTGAGTCTTGGTCTATTGGCCAGCTGGAGTGCAGTGGCATGATCATAGCTCACTGCAGCATCAACCTCCCAGGCTTAAGCAATCCTCCAGCCTCAACCTCCTGAGTAGCTGGAACTACAGGTACACGCCACCACACCAGGCTTTTTGCAGTTTTGTAGAGACAGGGTCTCACTATGTTTCCCAGGCTGGTCTTGAACCCCCAAGCTCAAGCGATCCACCTGCCTCAGCCTCCCAAAGTGCTGCGATTACAGGCCAAGATGCGCCTGGCCTGCCTTGTTTTTTGACCTATATGGATCACTATCTGCTGAGTATTGCCAGAGGATTTCTCCTACCAACCCTATAATATTTTAGGGGCTTCAATGTAGCTCATATATGACTATGTCATTGCTCTGATTTGCTTTTTTTAATTGCAACTTAAAAAATTCTCTTTAGAAGGTTCTTTTCAGAGCTCATAATTGTGGCGCTTGAGAGTGATGCTTGGTGATACTGGTTTAATCATTGTTTCTGAACCTTTTTGGAGAACAGAGCTAGGAAATTCTTCTTTTTAGATAAATAAATTCTGAGCCCTTATTGGTACTTCCTATTCAAATTTAGAACTAGACAGGTTAACCTCACTTTTTCTTTCTTTTGCCCTTTCTCCCTTGCTCAAACTCATGGTTCCGAAAAGCACCAATACTGTGTAACTACTTATCTGCTTTATCCTACTATGGTACATGCAAAAGTTTTAAATTTGCAATACTAATAATGCCAACAATAATATAACCAATGAAAACAGCGTAGGCTCTTTTTTAGTTCCTTTTGTGTATAGGGTATATTCTACTAGGGACATAGAGTCAAGTTACCATGTTTTGGGAATAGCTGGCAATGGCTCATCTCTGTGTGGTTATGCCACCAACTCAAAACTCTTGATTCCCCAATAGGAACAACATGAGCCGTGAAATAACAAAGCATTAAATACATTAAAGTATATGAGTTCATAAAGACACAAAAAAATTCATTGGTCAACTTTGAAGGATGCTAGGAACCAACTCATTATTTTGAAAATTGGTAATCAAGCATTTATCTTGTCTTATGTATGCAAACTATATCTCAGAGAAGCCAAATAGTTAATATGAGGAAGTTTCTTTTTACAGAAGTATTCCAGCTCATAAATGTGGAGGGAACAATAAAATTGGAAAATCAGCATTTTGCAGCCACTAATGAAATAACAGATCTAGTGTATGAGCAATGGCTTCAACAATACAAAGAGGAAGAGACACCCATTACATTGGAACTACACAGCACCTCTTATAATAAATGATCCCCAAAATCTGAACCTGAATCTGAAAAAGCCTTTAGATCTAACTACTAAATTACAGAAAATACTGGAGACAAAAGAGCACGTCAACCACCACCACTGGTGTGCAAGCAGCAAAACCCAGAGTGCTTGAATCGCCACAGAACGATCTAGTTTCTTCAAAAAAATACATAGCAAGGGAAGAGGAGAAAGAAAGGAGGTATTTACAGATTTGAAACCAATATATCCACCAATCGTAATATGCGGGTCCTATTTGGATCTGGTTCTCTCTGTAGAGGCATTGAAACACGCTGCATGTGTGTGTATGTGTAAGTTTTACAATTAATTTTTAAATGTGCAACAACTGTATTGAAACAATGTGAACCATGGGCCCTCACCTCCACCCTCATCCCACATCAGATTTCTCTACCCTCTTCCCCTATTTCCCACTCTCAATCAGCACACGGTCCAAGAAGAAACTATGTGTATGCTATAAAAACGCACTCCCCTTCATCAAAATTGCCTCCTAATCCCTCCTGTGTGCAAACTCTACAGCTGCTGCCATTCACCGGGGAAACTGTCACAGTGTTTTCAGGACTTACAGTCACTGCCAGGAATCTCCCTGCCTTTACTCATGCTCTGCTCCCAGCCTGGAATGCCTTCACTCCTACCTGTTTGCACCATCTCAGCTCAAGTCTGTTTCTTCCAGAAGCCACCTCTGAGCACTCAGCATCAGTCATCTCTCCTTCCAGCTCCCCAGTCCTCACCTTCCGTTCCAGCACCTATGAAAAGAAAATAAATCTCAGGACCCCAATATCACTAAGCCAAGGGAAAAGTCAAGTTGGAAACTATGTCAGGCAAACTTGCCTCTCATTTTATTCATAAATAAGATAGCTACAGAGATAAGAAGTTACACACCTCCCTCACAATTTGCCCACAAGGAAATTCCTTGTGGACAAAGGACAAAGAGAACTCAAAGTCATTCCTCTGAGGCTCACCTGAGACAAACGCATATCTGCGTGCTTCCTCTGCCCTACCGTTTACGTAAAAACGAGACTCACTGAGCCAGACTAAACTGTGTTTTCAGTGGAAGGCTGATCAAGGCCTCAGAAGAATATAACCTTTTGTTTCTTATCTACTTATGATCTGGTACCCGTCCCTCCCCCCAACCTCAAGTTGTCTAGCCTTACCAGACTGAATCAAGGTACACGTTACACATATTGATTGATGTCTCGTATCTCCCTAAAATGTATAAAAGCAAGCTGTACCTTGACCACCTTAGGCACATGTCATCAGGACCTCCTGAAGCTGTGTCATGAGCACCTCCTTAATCTTGGCAAAATAAACTTTCTAAATTGATTGAGATCTGTCTCAGATACCGTTTAGTTTACTCTGAGATTTGCTGCCTTCTGATCTTCTCTTCCAGTCTTCTGAGAAATTTTGGTCTCCCAGAGGCACAGGCCCCAGAGCTCCTCCTCTCACTAACTCAGCAATCCATCTAATAGCCGCACACAGGAGGATTTCTGTAATGATCATTGAGTACTGGCAGGTGAGGCCATTTAACACTTTTTTTTCTCCTTTGCATCACTGAGACATTTGGACTTGAAAGCCTCTAGATCCAGACAGAATAGCTGAGCCTTTTTACACAGAGATAGAGGGAGAATCAAGTCTCTACAGAGGCCAACAGGTGGCAAAGGGGCACACAAGCTTGACACCTCTCCCCCACGCCCTTCATTTGTTCATGGGCATTCCTGGAAGCTGGTTAGGAACAGACTACTGAATGGCATTTCCCCGAGGAAAAACATTAACATTGGGGTGGGTTCCTGAGCTAAACCAGGAACCGAAGACAAGAAATCCATGAGTTAGAGAGAAGCAGACAAAACAACCATAGGCACATAAAATAACAGAAATGACACTCCACCGTGGAGTCTCAAACTCACAGTGATGATGGGAAAAGCCACCGAGGAGTGGGTGAGACTAAAAGCAGTCCTGTAAGAAGGGGACTGTCCATAATGTGGGCGCTCTGGGAGTAGGAGAAGTGGCTTGAGAGAGGGAAGTTTAAGACAAACACGAGGAAAGCCAGCTTCCCACAGACAGGAAAAACCTGGTAGCTGGTGAGGGGGCTTTGATGTGAAGCAAGCCTAAAACGTCCCATCACCACCACTCACTAGCTGTGTGACTTCAGGGAAGCAGCTTCTCTTCCATGAATTCCAGGTTCCCCGTTGGTTGAAAGTAGGTAATAACGCCTAGCAGGAAGCTGTGAGGATTTGATGACTGGCATCTCAAATTTAACATGTCCAAAGTAGCCCTCAACCCACGGTTTCCATTGCCTTTTCATCTTAGTTAATGGCATCTTGATTCTTTCACTTGTTCAGGCCCAAACTCTTGGAATTATTCAATCCTGTGGGCTCTCTTCTAAATCCATCCATACTGTAACGGCTTTTCTCATCACCTCCATCACTCCGCACTGGCCCAAGCACCAGGCCTTCTCACCTGGATCACTACAAAGGCCCCCTACCAGGTGTCCCCACTTCCACCATTGATTGCTACAGTGTGAATCCCCCTAGCAGTCCATAATCCCATCAGCCACGCCTCCCTGCTCACTCCCCCTCCCACATTTCCACCTCAGAGTAAAACTCAAAGCCCGACCCTTGATCTGCACAGCATGCGGCCCGTGCTAGCCTGGACGTGATTTGCTTCCCCTTTCTCTCCTGCCAGCCTGTTGCTCTTCCTAGATCACGTCTGCTGCTCTCCTAAGCTAGAGTTGAAAATCAGCTGGAGTACACTGTGATGAAAAGGTCCAAGGGATTTGGGTGTGGCACAAAACATGTCTGCTACCCTCAGGGAAGCGAGGAAGAAAATCTGGGTGCATGGCCCTGCCAGAGCTGGACGGTTTTGAGCCCCCTTCCTGCCTTTTCCCAACCTATCTAACCTGAGAGCCCACCTGAAGAACTTCCCAGGGAGCACCTGTGACCTCTTCAATCCTCCCAAAGCCAGGGCCCTATCTTCTACCCAGGAAAACCTTCACTGTTCTGTCATCTGGAGTTCAAATAAGCCAGTAATTCCCAATCCTTTTTTTTTTTTTTTTTTTACCTACTGTATGCCAAATACCTGCTAGCCACCTTGGAGCAAGACATGCTTCAAAGTGAAGAAGAGAAGCTGTGTGAACATGAGAAAATTACTTAAGTTTTCTCTGCCTTAGTTGTCTTATCACTAAGATAGTCATACCTCCCCCAAGGATCTGATTCACCACAGTCCTTAGTGGAATAGGTGGCAGAATTAAATGAATTAATTTAATATGCATAAAGTCTTTGTGTGGATAGGGTGGTCATTCCTTCTGAGCACATGGTAGGTACTCAGCAAAATTATGCCGGTTGTTTGATTTAATTCTGCAGTTAGTATTTAGTATTATGTGCTGCTTGGCACCTTAGTTAAACCTGTGGAGGACACACAGATAACTTAGACTCTGTCTCACCTTCAAAATACTGACAGTTTAGTGGGGAAGACAGAAGCACCGGCAAGTCTCTACAACGTCTGGGGTCCGTTGAGGGGAAATGGGGGAGGCACGGGGGGGTGGGTAGGTGGGAAGAGATAGCATGGGGAGAAATGACAGATACAGGTGAGGGGACGGAAGACAGCAAACCACACTGCCATGTGTGTACCTATGCAACAATCTTGCATGTTCTTCACATGTACCCCACAACCTAAAATGCAATAAAAAAAAAGAAATCTCAATTTTGTAAAATAAAAAAAATAAAAAAAAGAATGAGCTTTAATCGAGGGATGAACCAACACCACTGGTGCTCAGGGAAGGAATCACTTTGCCTGCAGAGGTCGGCTGGGCTTCCTCAAGGGATATGACATTTGAGCTAGGCCTGGAAAAGCGAACTCACTTGCTCCTCACTCTCTCCCAAGTGAAAAGTATGGACAAAGGGAGGGCAGTGTGGCCCAGAGTGGCAGGTGTGGGGAGCCATGAACAGGATGGTGGTGGGCAGAGAGTGAGGAGGACCAGAGTGGGGCTGAGACTTCACTCTGGATCACAGAGGGCCTGGGGGCAGGCTAAGGAGTTTGCATTAGTTTAAAGCTATTGGAGCACCCTGGAGAGGTTCATGCTGGAGCCATTCCCAAGGAAAGATAGTGTTATGTGATGGTTAAGACCACAAATTCTGGCACAGGACATGTTTGCATTCAACTCTTAGTTCTTGCCACCTACAAGCTGTTTGAACATGGAAGAGTTACTCCGGACCTTAGTTATTTCATCTGTAAAATGGGTATAATAATAGTACTTACCTCAAAGCTTTAAACTATGAGGATTAAGTAAGTTAATTCTTATAAAGCATTTAGAACTGTGCCTGGCTGGTAGTAAACACTCAAATGTTAGCATTAGCATCAGCATTATCACTCCTTTAATTACCTGAATTTCCTCCTTGACTGCCCATCCATGAGGGTAGAAAACCTATTCATCTTGCTTGTCCTATGATCCCAGTGTCTAGAAAAGGACCTAGCATGTAGTAGGTGTTCAGTTTCACTGAATGAAACAAACGGCAGACTGGATGGGCTGGTCCTCTTGAGGCTTGGGCTTCTCAAGCCTCTGGAGACCCCAAAGGCAGGCAGTGACCTGCTTTCCTGCCTGGATGCTAGGAAGTAGGCTCAGCTGGAGGCTCGCTCAAGCGTCCCGGGTCACTCACTCATCCTCCACAGACTTTCTCAGCTGCAGACTTACCTTCATCAGGATCTGCCTACCCCAGGACACAGCCACACAGCCTTAACCTGCGCCTTCAAAGCCTGCCCCTCATCACATTGATGGGCCATCCTGTTGCCACCTCTCCTCAGCCAGAGGTCTAGAAACAGGCCATTCCTAGGGAAGTTCTGCTTTCCATCCTCTGGTATTGAAAGCACCTAATGATTCTCAGTCCCTTGCAGTCCCCTCCAGACCCTCCTCCCTGCCTCTTCCACATTCAGATCTTCTCAGGTCGCTTCTGTGCTTAAAACCCAGCCCTGCTGTCTCTTGTCCTCCAGATAAAGTCAAAACGGTTTAACACAGCTGCTTACCAAACCCTACACCATCAGCCCCAGACCATCTTCTCAACCTCACCCTCCAGCTGCATCATTGCCCTGAGACCCTTCTCACTTTGCCCATCAACATTCAGATCCCCAAATGCTTTGGTCTTTATGTCTGCCTAGAGCCCCCTTCTCCCTCTGTGCCCCGAGAAAACTCCTCTGCATCCCATAAGACCTACTTCAATTACAGTTTACTCCATCCCTCCCCAGGCACCCTGTTATGGCTTAATAAAGTTGTTTTATAGCCGCTTACAATTATGTTTCTATTTCTATCTCAACCACCGGACTGAAGGGAAGGCTGCAGCTGTCTGGTTTGGGTTGGTTTGTTTGTTTTTTAATTCTTAGTGCCCAGTTCAGAATATGGGACACAATAGTCACTCAGGAAGTGTTCGCTGGTTGGTTGGTTGATCCATTGGTAGAATGAATGAATGAGTAAATAACAAGCTCTCTGTCCCCCTGTGATCCTGGCATGTAGTAGGGGTGCAGTGAATGTTTCTTGTGTGAATTCATAGATAAGGTGCCCTTTCACTGGCCTTCTATGTTGGATGTTTGTTCAGCACAAGCCCCACCTAATACACATACATGTAAACACACAATACACACACACACACACACACACACACAGAATTCTTCTAAGCCCCTCTTTTCACTTTTTCTAAAACAACCACTTGGTAAGCAATGACTTACTTAACTACAATCTAATAGAATTTATTTTATATTGGGATATAAAAAGAATACATTCAAATTTGTAATCTTCCCAGAAGTTTTTCTCAAAACATGGCCAAGAATTAGCAAGCAGTCCCATGAAATTCAGCCAAGGCACAGCCAGTGAGCGGATGTTCTTTCTTCGGTGCCCCTGCCTGCTCCCCCACCCTACTCTGTGCATGTGAGGCCCCAGCCCAGCCTCTCTTCCTTGGCATTGAGTAGACACCTGTGGCTGTGCTGTAATCCCCAGGTAAGCCACCCCCACATAGCCTAGCACTACCCCCTCCTGGTCACAGGACATCAATAGCTGGGCGCACCTGCAGGGCAGCTGGTCACTGATCCATGGGCAAAGCCCAGGAGGACTGAGATCTCTGCTTTTGAAGCACTGACAGGGCTGCCCTGCTGATCCTGACCCTTGACCTACAGGTGGGCACAACCATTTGTCCCTACACGTCCCAAGCCCTGTCTGCCCCGCTGCAGAGACCCATGAAGGTATCTATTTCAGGTCAGTGCAAAGCAAAACAAACAGAAGGGCCAAGGGGCAGGGGTCTGTGTGGAGGGCTTTGCTGGGCAAGGAGGCCATTGTTGAAAGCACAGGTATAATCCTCTCCAGGCAGACTCCACCAGCCAGTAGGGCGCCACCTGCCATGAGGCTGTTTATAAACACGTGGCCTGGATTGAATC
Source organism: Saimiri boliviensis (assembly GCF_048565385.1). Taxonomy (NCBI): domain Eukaryota; kingdom Metazoa; phylum Chordata; class Mammalia; order Primates; family Cebidae; genus Saimiri; species Saimiri boliviensis. The sequence continues at coordinate 50,791,751 of NC_133457.1, forward strand.
TCCAAAACAAGAGACACTGGAAATCAGGGGGCTCTGCAGGGATTGGAAGATGCTTCAGCATCAGACAGCAGCTCTTTCTTTTCTTGAGCCTGTGGTATAGGAGAAAGGAGGTAGAGAGATCTCCTTGCCACACACCTGAAGCTGGGGCCAGCACAGACCGGGCAGAAGAGAGCTAGCAGAGCCCCTGCAGAGCCCAGACGCTACAGATAACTACCTCACTGTCAAACCCTGCCAGCCAGAGATGAGTCCATTGAAGCCACAGCATTTCTGGCAATCATCGATATGCTACTGGCAAAGAGTAGAGTATTTGTGAATGAAGGCTTTGAGGGGTGGGGAATGGGCATATCATTTAGCAGGATAGACCTAGATCTTGATTCTAATTCTGGCTCAGCCACAAATTAACTGTGTAAACTCAGATAAGTGACAACATCTTGAAGTCTCAGTTAATTCACCTATAAAACAGGCATGCCAATGTCCAACTTGAAAGGATGTTGTGGGGATCAATTGTGCAAAATACCCTGGCCCCCACCTCAGCCTCTCATTTCCTACAATCCACCTTGCTCAGCCAAACAAAGATAGTCATATGCTGCATAATGACATTTCAGTCAATGATGGAATGCATATAGGATGGTGATGCCATAAGATGGTAACAGCTGAACAATTCTTATTATCTAGTGACATTGCCATCATAATGTCACAGTGCAACACATTACTCATGTCTTTGTGGTGATGCTGGTGTGAACAAACCTACCGTGCTGCCAGTTGTATAAAAATACGCACATATATACAGTACATAATATTTGAAAATGATAATAATAAATGTCACAGTAAGCTAAGGATAATTTGCTACTGAAGAAAGAAATTTTTTTTGTTATTTTGTTTTTGGGGGTTTTTCTTGAGATGGAGTTTCACTCTTATTGCCCAGGCAACAAGAGTAATGATGTGATCTTGGCTCACTGCAAACTCTGCCTCCCATGTTCAAACAATTCTCCTTTCTCAGGCTCCCGTAGCTGGGACTACAGACACCCACCACCACACCCAGCTAATTTTTGTATTTTTAGTGGAGACAGGGTTTCATTGTGTTAGCCGGGATGGTCTCGATCTCCTGACCTCATGATCTGCCCCCCTTGGCATCCCAAAGTGCTGGGATTACAGGCATGAGCCACCACACCCGGCCATTTTTTTAACCTTTATTTAAATTCAGGGTTACATGTGCAGGTTTGTTATATAGGTAAACTGCGTATCACAGGGGCTTGGTGTACAGATAATTTTGTCATCTGGGTAATAAGCATAGTACTCAATAGGTATTTTTCTCACCCTCTCCCTCCTCCCACCCATCACCCTCAAAAAGGCCTCAGTGTCTGTTGTTCTTCTAGTATTCATATGTTCTCATTGTTTAGCACCCACTTATAAGTGAGAACATGCAGTATTTGATTTGCTGTTCCTGTGTTAGTTTGCTAAGGACCATGGCTTCCAGCTCCATCTCTGATTCTGCAAAGAACATGAGTTCATTCTTTTTTTTAATGGCTATATCTTATTCTGTGGTACACTTTTACCACATTTTCTTTATTCCGGTCCACAGTTGATAGGCATTTAGGTTGATTCCATGTATCTGATATTGTGAATATTGCTGCAATAAACACATATGTGTGTGTGTCTTTATGGCAGAATGATTTCTATTTTGAGGGGTATATACCCAAAAATGGAATTGTTGGATTGAATGGTAATTCTATTTTAAGTTCTTTGAGGAATTGCCACACTGCTTTCCACAATAGCTGAACTAATTTACACTCCAACCAGCAGTGTGTAACTGTTCTGTTTTCTCCACAACCTCATCAGCATCTGTTATTTTTTGACTTTCTAGTAATAGCCGTTCTGACTGGTATGAGATGGTATCTCACTGTGGTTTTAACTGCATTTCTCTAATGACCAGTGATGTTGAGCTCTTTTTATGATTGTTGGTCATATGTATGTCTTCTTTTGAGAAGTGTCAGTTCATGTCCTTTGCATGCTTTTTAATGGAGTTATTTTTGTTTGTAAATGTATTTAAGTTCCTTAGACATGCTGGCTATTAGACCTTTGTCAGATGTATAGTTTGCAAATATTTTTCTCCCAATTCTACAGGTTGTCTGTTTACTCTGTTGATAGTTTCTTCTGCTCTGCAGAAGCTCTTAAGTTTAATTAGATCCCATTGTTAATTTTTGCTTTTGTTGTGATCGCTTTTGGTGTCTTCCTCATGCGATCTTTGCCTGTATCCAGAATGCTATTGGATAGATTATCTTCCAGGGTTTTTACAGTTTTTAGTTTTAGATTTAAGTCATCTCGAGTCGATTTTTGTATGTGGTGTAAGGTAGGTGTCTGGCTTCAATCTTCTACATATGGCTAGGCAGTGATCCCAGCACCATTTATTGAATGGAGAGTTCTTTTCCCATTGCTTATTTTTGTAAGCTTTGTCAAAGATCAGATGGTTGTAGGTTTGCAGCATTATTTCTGGGCTCTGCATTCTGTTCCATTGGTCTATGTGTCTAATTTTGTACAACTATTATGCTGTTTTGGTTACTGTAGCCCTGTAGTATAGTTTGAGGTCAGGTAACATGATGCCTCCATTTTTGTTCTATTTGCTTAGGATTACCTTGGCTATTCAGGCTCATTTTTGGTTCCATATAAATTTTAAAATAGTTTTTTTCTAATTCTGTGAAGAATTTAATTGGTAGTTTGATAGGAATAACACTGAATCTATAAATTGCTTTGAGCAGCAAGGCCATTTTAACAATATCGATTTTTCCTATCCATGAGCATGGAATGTTTTTCCATTGTTTGTGTCGCCTCTGATTTCTCTGAGCAATGTTTTGTAATTCTCATTGCAGAGATCTTTCATCTCCCTGGTTAGCTGTATTCACAGGTATTTTATTCTTTTTTTGGTAATTTTGAATGGAATTACATTCTGATTTGGCTCTCAGCTTGGATGTTGTCAGTGGATAGAATGCTACTGATTTTTATTTGTTAATTTTGTATTCTGAAACTTTGCTGAAGTTGTTTATCAGATCAAGGAGCTTTTAGGCAGAGACTACAGGGTTTTCTAAATATAGAGGCATGTCATCTGCAAACAGGAAAAGTTTGACTTCCTCTTTGGCTATTTGGATGCCCTTTATTTTTTTCTCTTGCCCTGATTACTCTGGCCAGAACTTCCAATACCATATTGAATAGGAGTGGTGACAGAGAGCATCCTTGTCTTGTGCCAGTTTTCAAAGGGAATCCTTCCAGCTTTTGTCTATTCAGTATGATGTTGGCTGTTGATTTGTCATAGATGGCTCTTATGATTTTGAAGTATGTTCCTTCAATGCCTAATTTATTGAGAGTTTTAAACATGAAGGGTGTTGAACTGTCTCAAAAGCATTTTCTGTATCTATTGGGGTAATCATGTGGTTTTTGTTTTTGGTTCTGCTTACATGATGAATCACATTTATTGATTCAAATATGTTGAACCAATCTTGTGTCCCAAGGATAAAGCCTAATCATAGTAGATTAGCTTTTTGATGTGCTGCTAAATTTGAATTGCTAGTATTTTGTTGAGGATTTTGCATCTAAGTTCATCAAGAAAACGGGCCTGAAGTTTTCCTTTATTATTGTGTCTCTGCCATGTTTGGTGTCAGGATGATGCTGGCCTCATAGAATGAGCTGGGGAGGAGTCCCTCCTCCCCAGTTTTTTGGAATAGTTTCAGTAGAAATGACACCAACTCTTCTTTATGCGGCTGGTAGAATTCAGTTGTGAATTCATCTGGTCCTGAGCTTTTTTTGGTTGGTAGGCCTTTTATTACTGGTTCAACTTTGAAACTTGTCATTGGCCAGTTCAGGAATTCAGTTTCTTCCTGGTTCAGTCTTGGAAGGTTGTATGTATCCAGGAATGTGTCCATTTCTTCTAAGTTTTCTACTTAGTATGCATAGAGGTGTTCAGAGTAGTCTGATTTTTTTTTTTTTAATTTCTATGGGGTTGGTGCTAATGTCCCCTTTGTCATTTCTAATTGTGCTCACTTAGTTCTTCTCTCTTTTTTTCTTTATTACTTTAGCTAGGAGCCTAATTAACTTTTTCAGAGAACCAATTTATAAATTAGTTGATCTTTTGTATGGTTTTTCATGTTTGAATTACCTTCAATTTAGCTCTGATTTTGGTTATTTCTTGTCTTCTGCTATCTTTGGAATTGGCTTGCTCTTGCTTCTCCAGCTTTACTAGATGGGATGTTAGGTGTTAATTTGAGATCTTCCTGATTTTTTTATGTAAGCAGGTAGTGCTATAAACTTAACCTCTTCACATTGCCTTAACTGTATCCCAGAGATTCTGATATGTTGTAAATTTGCTCTCATTAGTTTCAAAGAATTAATTTCTGCCTTAATTTCACTGTTTACCCCAAAGTCATTCAGGAATAGGCTGTTTAATTTCCATGTGATTGTATGGTTTTGAGTGATTTTCTTAGTAACTGATTTCTATTTCTATTGCACTGTGGTCTAAAAGTGTGGTTGGTATGATTTTGGTTTTTTGAATTTGCTGACTATTGTTTTATGTCTGATTGTGTGATTGATTTTGGAGTATGTACCATGTGGCAATGAGAAGAATGTATATTTTTTTGTTTTGGGGTAGGGAATTCTGTAGATGTCTTTTAGGTCCATTTGGTCAAGTGTTGAGTTCAGGTCCTGAATATTTTTGTTAATTTCCTGCCTTGGTGATCTAATACTGTCAGTGGGGTGTTGAATCTATTATTGAGTGTATGGGAATCTAAGTCTCTTCATAGATCTCTAAGAGCTTGCTTTATGAATATGGGTGCTCCTGTGTTGGGTGCATATATATTTAGGATAGTTAGATCTTTCTGTTGAATTGAACCCTTTACCATTATATAATACTCTTCTTTATCTTTTTTTTATCTTTGTTGGTTTAAAGTCTATTTTGTCTGAAATTAAGACTGCAACCCCTGCTTTTTTCTATTTTTCCTTTGCTTAGTAAATTTTTACCTACCCCTTTAATTTGAGCCTACGGATGTCACTGCATGTGAGATGGGTCTCTTGAAGATAGCATACCATTGAGTCTTGCTTCTTTATCCAGCTTGTCACTCTAGACCTTTTAACTGGGGCATTTAGTCCATTTACATCCAAAAGGAGTACTGGTACGTGCAGCTTTGATCCTATCATCCTGTTGTTAGCCGGTTATTATGCAGACTTATTTGTGTGATTGCTTTATACTGTCTGTCATTGGTTTGTGTACTGTGTGTTTTTGTAGTGGTTAGTAGCAGTCTTTCCTTTTCATAGTTAGTGCTCCATTCAGGATGCCTTGTAAAGAATGGCTGGTGATAACAAATTCCTTCAGCATTTGCTTGTCTGAAAAAGATCTTATTTCTCCTTCACTTATGAAGCTTAGTCTGGCTGGATATAAAATTATTGGTTAAAATTTTTTTTCTTTAAGAATGCTGAATATTGGCCTTCAATCTTTTGTGTTGTAGGATTTCTGCTGAAAGATTAGCCTGATTAGATTCCCTTTGTAGGTGACCTGCCTCTTCTCTCTAGCTGCTTTTAACATTTTTTCTTTTTTTTTTTTTTTTTTTTTTTTAATTTTATTTTATTGCATTTTAGGTTTCGGGGTACATGTGATGAACATGCAAGATTGTTGCATAGGTACACACATGGCAGTGTGGTTTGCTGCCTTCCGTCCCCTCACCTGTATCTGTCATTTCTCCCCATGCTATCTCTTCCCACTTCCCCACCCCCCCGCCCCTCCCCCATTTCCCCCCAACGGACCCCAGTGTGTAGTGCTCCCCTCCCTGTGTCCTTGTGTTCTCATTGTTCAGCACCCACCTATGAGTGAGAATATACGGTGTTTGATTTTCTGCTCTTGTGTCAGTTTGCTGAGAATGATGGTTTCCAGGTTCATCCATGTCCCTACAAAGGGCGTGAACTCATCCTTTTTGATGGCTGCGTAATATTCCATGGTGTATATGTACCACATTTTCCCTATCCAGTCTATCATCGTTGGGCAGTTGGGTTGGTTCCAGGTCTTTGCTATTGTAAACAGTGCTGCAATGAACATTCGTGTGCACGTGTCCTTGTAGTAGAATGATTTATAATCCTTTGGATATATACCCAGTAATGGGATTGCTGGGTCAAATGGGATTTCTATTTTTAGGTCCTTGAGGAATCGCCACACTGTCTTCCACAATGGTTGAACTAATTTACATTCCCACCAACAGTGTAGAAGTGTTCCTATTTCTCCACATCCTCTCCAGCATCTGTTGTTTCCCGATTTTTTAATGATCGCCATTCTAACTGGTGTGAACATTTTTTCTTTCATTTCACTTTGGAGACTCTGATGATTATATGTCTTAAGGGTGGTCTTCTTGCATTATATAATATCTCACAGGGGTTTTCTGCATTTCTTGGTTTGAATGCTGGCTTCTCTAGCAAGGTTTGGGATGGATGTTTTCATGGAAAATATCCTGAAATATGTTTTCCAAGTTGCTTGCTTTCTCCCATCTCTTTCAGGAATGCCAATGGGCCATAGATTTGGTCTCTTTCCATAACCCCATATTTTTCTGAGGTTTTGTTCATTTTTTTTCTTTATTTTTGTCTGACTGAGCTATTTCAGAGAGCCAGTCATCAAGCCTGAGATTCCTTCCCTCAGCTTGGTTTATTCTGCTGTTAACACTTGTGATTGTGATTGCATTATGCAATTCTTGTAGTATGTTTTTCAGGTCTATGAGATCAGTTTGGTTCTTTCTTATGATGACTATTGCAACAAGCTATAGCATCTAGGTTTGTGTAACTATACTGTATGATGTTCATACAATGATGAAATCACCTCACAATGCATTTATCATAGTATATCCCCATCATTAAGTAACACATATCTGTGCTTCTAAAATGCTAGAACTTTAAAAAATATTTTATTGTTAAAAATAACTCATTCAAAAAATACTTAAAGATCAGTGTATAATTTAATAAAACACTATAAAATGAATGTCTATGTGATCTCCACCCAAATCAAAAATTTTGGATTTGGCTTTTATTATCGAGCATTAATCCCTAGAGCAGACGTCCCCAAACTTTTTACACAGGGGGCCAGTTCACTGTCCCTCAGACTGTTGGAGGGCCGCCACATACTGTGTTCCTCTCACTGACCACCAATGAAAGAGGTGCCCCTTCCTGAAGTGCGGCGGGATGGGGGTGCTGGATAAATGGCCTCAGGGCATGCGGCCCACGGGCCATAGTTTGGGGACGCCTGCCCTAGAGAGTCATTCAAGTTGCTATGTGTATCAATAATTCATTGCTTTGGCTGGGCAAAAAAGCTCATGCTTGTAATCCCAGCATTTTGGGAGGCCAAGGCAGATAGGATTGCTTGAGCTCAGGAGTTTGAGACCAGCCTGAGTAGCATAGCAAGATCTTGTCCCCACTAAAAATTAAAAAAAAAAAAAATCAGTTGGCCATGTGGTGAATGCCTACGGTCAAAGCTACTTTAGAGGATCACTTGAACCTGGGAGACCAAGGCTACAGTGAGCCATGATCATACCATTACACTCTAGCCCAGGAAACAAAATGAGATCTTGTCTCAGAAAATTTTAAAAAATAATTCATTGCTTTTTATTGGATTGCATGGCATACGTGTACCACAATTTAACCATTCAAATTTTTTTGTTTGGTTTCTGTGTTTTTGTCTTGCTATGTTGCCTAGGTTGGTCTTGAACTCCTTGGCTCAAGCAATCCTCCTGCCTCAGCCTCCTAAGCAGCCAAGACTATAGATGTCCTGCTGAAGGACATCTGGAATGATCCTAGTTCTTGGCTATTGCAAATAAAGTAGTTATAAACATTCATGTACAGGTTTTTGTGTGAACATAACTAGACAGACCCTGTTAATTCTTCTGCTCACAATCTTCTAATAGCATCTCCTCTCAATTTTTTTAAAGCCAAATTGTCTTACAATGGTCTAAAAAGCCCTACACAATGACTCCAAGCTCATCTCTAACTACTCCATCCCTTGCTTATAACACACCAGCAACCCTAATCTTATTGTTCTTTCTCCAACAAACCAGGCACATTCCTGCCTCAGTGCCTTTGCATCTGATATTCCTTCAGCCCAGAATGCTCTTCCCACAGATAGCTACATGACCTGCCCCATCACTTCCTTAAAGTCTCTGCTTAAATGTCAATGAACTGATAGAGAATATTTCCCTATATATAAAATATCAATCCCCACAGATCCTCCAACTGCTGCACTAGAAAATCTCTATTTTCTGACCCTGTATTTCCCTCTATATCATCAGACATGTTATGTATTTATTGATTCACTATTTGTATTCTGTCACTAAAATCTAAATTCTACTCAAGCAGGGACTTTGTTTTGTCCACTACTTTATCACCAACACTAAGAACAAAGTGTGACACATACTAAGTACTTAAAAAAAAAAAAAAAAATAGGCCACACAAAGTAAAATTAATTTCTAGGCTAAGGATAAACTCATTTTAATTGATCCTGGGTATTGTGTATAATGTAATTGTATACAATTAAAATGTTCATTTCTACTGTTGTATAATATTCCACTATATGAATATACCATATTTATTATAAACTGTTAGTAAGCATTCTTTTATCTATACTTGAGTACAGCTATACATTTATTTGGGGTATATATTTAAGAAACAAATTGCTGGATCATAAGCTAAGAGTATCTTCAACTCTACTACATAATTCCTCACTATTTTCCATAGTGGTTGTACCATTGTCGTGCTCCCACCAGCAATGTTGAGCAGTTCTCATTGTTCCACATCTTCACCAATATTTGATAGTGTCAATTTTTAACTTCAGCTATTCTATTCTGATGGGTATTTAATGACATCTTCCTGTGATTTGACATTTCATCTCTCCTATTACTAATGAGACCGATCACCTTTTAATATGTTTTAGTGTGTTGATTAGACATCTGGATGTCATAATTTGTGAGGTTCTCATTCAAGACCTTTGCTCAACTTTCTATAGGTTTCTTGCCTTTTTCATACTGACTTGGAGAAGTCTTTTATTGACTTTGGATCTGGACCCTTTGTCTGGTGTATGTGTGTCAAGGATCTTCTTCCACCTTGTCACTTCACCCTTCCTTCTCTCTTTATGGTATCTTTTGATGAACTGAAGTCCTAAATTTTAGTGTAGTATCTTCCTTTTTGTTTAGCAGGATTTGTGGGCTATATAAAAAACTCTCACTACCCCCCAAAGTCATGAAGCTATTATTATCCTAGCTTATCTTTGTAAAGTTTCATTGTTTTACATTTCTCATTCAGATACACGGCACATCTGGATTTGATTTTTTTTTTTTTTTTTTTTTGAGACAGAGTTTCGCTCTTGTTACCCAGGCTGGAGTGCAATGGTGCGATCTCGGCTCACCGCAACCTCCGCCTCCTGGGTTCAGGCAATTCTCCTGCCTCAGCCTCCTGAGTAGCTGGGATTACAGGCATGTGCCACCATGCCCAGCTACTTTTTTGTATTTTTAGTAGAGACGGGGTTTCACCATGTTGACCAGGATGGTCTCGATCTCTTGACCTTGTGATCCACCCGCCTCAAGTTTACTTTTTTATATAGATAACCAGTTTTCCCGCACCATTTATTGACAAGACCTCTCTCCACTGCTCTGCAGTGTCATCGTTGTCATAAATCAATGTCCATGCATGCATGGTCTGTTTCTGAATTCTCACATCTCTTCCATTTCTATATGTCTCTATCCTTGTGCCAGTACTACACAGTCTTAATAACTGTAGCTTCATAATAAGTCTTGAGGAGACACGACATACTTTCTTTTCTCCTTTACATTTCCACATAAATTTTAGAATCACATTGTAATTCTACAAAACAAAAACAAACAAGTTGGGACTTAATTGGAATTACATTGAATCTACAGATCACTTTGAGAACCAATATATTTATAATATTGAATCTTCAAGCTGTGAACATGGTATGTCCCTATATTTATTTAGAACTTCTTTGCTTTCTTTCAGTAATATTTCATAGTTTTCCCAAAGTTGTGTAGATGTTTTAGCAGACTTATTTCTAGGTGTTTGATATTTCTAGATATATTTAAGTAGCATGCTTTAATTTTTTTTTGTTTGTTGTTGATATATAGAAACATGATTGAGTTTTATACATTGTCTTTGTGTCCAGCTAAACTCTTATTAAATCTAATATTTTATCTGCAGATTCTTTTGGATTTTTTATGTACATAATCCTATCCTCTTTAAATAATAAGACTTTCTTTTATTCCTTTCATGCATTCTCTTTATTTTCTTAACCTACTGCTCTGGCTAGGACTTCCACAACAATGTTGAATACAAGTGGGGAGAGTAGACATTCTTGCCTCATTCCTAATCTTTGGGAAGAGTGGATGAATGGATTCAGTATTTCCCCATTAAATAGACTGTTGATTATAGTTTTTGCAGATTCCTCTCATCAGGGTGAGTTCCCTTCTATTCCTAGTTTGCTGATAGATTTTTTTATTATAAGTAAAATTTTATCAAATATTCTTTCTAATGAGATGATCTTATGATCTTTCTCCTTGCTGTCAATTTGGTGAATTACATTGACATGTTTTCAAACATAAAGGTAATATTACTGTCTTGGAATAAAGCCAACTCCATCAAAATGTTTTATGCATGATGTATATTACAGGATTCAGTTTGCTAATACTGTGTTTTATATCTTTAAATTTATGTTCATTAGTGGAATCAGCCTGTTATTTTCATTTTTCATGTGTCTATGTCAGGTTTTAGTATCAAGGTTATGCTGGCCTCATTAAAACAAGTTGGGGACTCCCCTCTTTTTTATTTTCTGGAATAGCGTTTGTAAGGTTAATGTAATTTCTTGCTTAAATGTTTATAGAAGATGCCTGTGATATTTTCTTTGTGGAAACATTTTTCTGAATTCAATATTTTATATAATTATAGGACTACTAGAATTTCTATTTCTTACATCATTTTTGGAAACAGGTTTTTATACAAATTTGTTCATTCTATCTAAACTTTCAAGTATTCTATCATAAAACTGTTGCGCCTATCCTTTTTTTTTTTTTTTTTTTTTTTTTCTCTATGTCTTTGGCTCTGAAGTTGACATCCTCTTTTTCATTCCTAACTGATTATTTACACCTTCTTTAAAACCAGGGTATTATTCATTTTGTTAATCTTTTCAATAAACCAAATTTGGCTTTGCTCATCCCTTCTAATATGTTTGTTTCTTTTCATTAATTTCAGCTCGTATCTTTGCTATACGTTTTTCCTTCTATTTCCTTGGGTTTATTTTGTTCTTAATGGTGATGTTTTCCTAATTTCTTGAGATGGATGCTAAGCTCATTAATTTTCATATTTATATCCTTCTAAGGATATACATTTCTCTATAAATGCAGGTTGAATTGTTTCCCACAAGTTTTGAATACAACATTTTTATCATTCAGTTAAAGCTGTTTTGTTTAATATCCATTGCAGACTTTGCTTTAGTATTTAGAATAATAATACTTAATTTTGTAAAGTAGTTATCATTTTGCTATTGATTTCTAGCTTAATTGCACTGTGGTAAAAAACATTCTTTGAGAGATTTCAGTACTTTTTAAATTGCTTTAAGCCCCACTGTATGCAGTTTTCACAAATTTCTTATGTGTACTTGAAAATAATGTGTATTCTGCAAATGTTGAGCACAGTATTTTACAAAAAGACTTTTTTCATATCTTCATTTTACTACTGAGAAACCTTCAGGAGTTCCCATTGCCTCTTGCTTCCACCAATGCTCAAAGATATGCCTTTAAGTATCTTGTGTGGGCCATAATAGCTAATAAATGTGAGTCAGATGCAGGTCTTCTGGTACCAAATCATGTTCCTGTTCTTTTCCCCTTATTCTACCTTTCCCAAGACTTTGGTGGGAAACATTTTAGAGATGAAACAATAGTTCCATAACCAAAGGATCTGTGGTAAAGTAGCTGCAAGAAACCAATACGTTGTTTTCACTGTAGGACTCTGTAGACCTTACTATGCTATTATACCTTGTGGATCTCCAAAAAGCGAACATAGTACAGTTTCCTAGGAGCCCTTTTTTACACAGGAGCCCGTTTGCTTTTATATAACTGCTATTAGGATTTAATCATGTGAGACATGCTCTATGATGCCATGTTGCTTCCTGTAGATAACATATGAATGTGTATATACATGTTTGTGTATACACAATGTACTGTCATATGTATGGCAGTAACGTCATCACTGGTTCAGACTTCAGGTGTCTGACAATTAGAATAATACATAATCCAATTACTTGGTTTACTACATAATCAGATGACTTTCATATGTACATGCCTATGTAATTTCAAAACATGGAGAGAGCCATAGAAACTTGACTGTGGTTATAAAAAGATGGCATGAAGGATCCTTATGATGTTGAAAATGTTCAGGTAGAAATACAAACCTACTCAGATGATAAAATTGTATAGCACCTAATACACACACACACACACACACACACACACACACACACACACACACAAATAGAAATAAAACTAGGGAAATCTTAATAATATTGATGGATTGTATAAGTGTCAGTATCCTTGTAATACTATATTATAGTTTTGCAAAATGTTAATACTGAGAGAAACTAGACAAAGTATGCAACAGATCTCCCCTTATTAATTCTTACAACTGCATGTAAATCTACAACGATCTCAATAAAATTTCAGCTTAAAAAAATGGGGGTGAGGTGCAGTGGCTCACACCTGTAATCCCAGCACTTTGGGAGGCTGAGACAGGCAGATCACCTGAGGTCAAGAGTTTGAGACCAGCCTGGCCAACTTGGCAAAACCCCATCTCTACTAAAAATAAAAAAATTAGCTGGGCATGGTGGTGGGCACCTGCAGCCCCAACAACTTGGGAGGCTGAGGCAGGAAAATCACTTGAACCTGAGAGGTGGAGGTTGCAGTGAGCTGAAATTGTGCCACTGCAATCCAGCCTGGGCAACAGAATGAGACTCCATCACAAAAAAAAAAAAAAAAAAAAGGAAAGGTAAATCATATTCCTCAACTTCAAAAAGAAAACAAATTCTATAAAACATTTTCCAAAATTTCCATCAAAAAAGTCAAACTCATAGAAGCAGAGAGTAGAATGGTGGTTTCAGGGGCTTGGGAGTACAAGCAGAGATGAGGGAGATGCTGGATAAAAAATATAAAATCTCAATCAGATAGGAGATATAAGTTCAAAAAATCTATTGTACTACATGTCGACTGTAGTTAATAACAACATATTATAAACTTAAAAATCACTAAAAAAGTAGATGTTAAGTATTCTTATCACAAAAAAAGTACATGAGGTACTACATATGTTAATTAGTTCAGTTTGCTATTCTGCAATGTATACATGTTTCAAAATATAATACTGCACCCCAGAAATACATATAATTTTATTCTGCCAATTAATTTTTTTTTTACTTCCATCAAGAATTGCTACATATTTTGGTGTTTTCAAGAGTAAGCTGCATTTCTCTGGGAAATATTCACTTATGCAGAATAAATCTTTCCTTAACAATAGTGGAAGCATCAAATGTCCACATAATGTTGCAGCCAGCACAGGTCTCCTCAAGCAGCTCCTACTCAGAAAACAGGCTAAGGAAGACTGTGCAAAAATATCCAGAGCATGGGCTTGAAGAAGAGAAAACTCTTAAAAATAAAGGGTGATCACGAGAGAGATCCAAGTTGGCTGATCACTAGCAGCTCGGGATTGTAGCTCCCAGTGAAAGCGCGAAGAACAAGAGGACACCACACCTTCACATGAATTCTTGTTGCTCACGCACCAGGAGATTCCCAGCGGAGGAGCCCCACGGGTCGCCAGCGCGACTCTTGTGACTGGCGAGGTGGTTTTGCCGGTGCCTCGGAGCGTCAGTTCTTGATGCAGAGTCAGAAAAACACCATCAATCTTAACGCTGCTGATTTAGTTGGCGCAGTGAGTTGCTCAGATTTCGGCGCTGAGAATCAGTAAGTTGGACGTCCACTCAGAAACCCAATTACAAAGACGGTAATTATAAAGACCACAGATGGATAAATCTACAACGAAGGGAAGAAAACAGCCAAAAAAGGCTGAGAATACCCAAGATCAGAATGCCTCTCCCTCAGCAGGGGATCCCAGTTCCTCATCAGCAACGAAACAAGGCTTGATGGAGAACGAGTGTGTTCCAATTACAGAAGCAGGCTTCAAAACGTGGATAATAAGAAACTTCTGTGAATTAAAAGAACTTGTTCTAACCCAATCCAAAGAAACTAAGAATTTTGAAAAAGGTTTGACGAAATGTTAACAAGAATACACAATTTAGAAAGGAAAATAAGTGAATTGATGGAGCTGAAAAACACAATAAGAGAACTACGTGAAGTATGCACAAGTTTTAACAGCCGAATTGATCAAGCAGAAGAAAGGATATCAGAGGTCGAAGACCAACTCAATGAAATAAAACAAGAAGACAAGATTAGAGAAAAAAAGGATAAAAAGGAATGAGCAAAGTCTCCAAGAAATATGGGACTATGTGAAAAGACCTATCTACGCTTGATAGGTGTACCTGAATGTGACGAAGAGAATGAATCCAAGCTGGAAAATACGCTTCAGGATATTATTCAGGAAAATTTTCCCAACCTAGTAAGGCAGGATAATATTCAACTCCAGATGATACAGAGAACACCACAAAGATATTCCTCAAGAAGAGCAACTCGAAGGCACATAATCGTCAGATTCACCAGGGTTGAAATGAAGGAGAAAATACTAAGGGCAGCCAGAGAGAAAGGTCAGGTTACCCACCAAGGGAAGCCTATCAGACTTACAGCAGATCTCTCAGCAGAAACCCTACAAGCCAGAAGAGGCTGGGGACCAATATTCAACATCCTTAAAGAAAAGAACTTTCAACCAAGAATTTCACATCCAGCCAAACTAAGCTTCATAATTGAAGGAAAAATAAAGTTTTTTGTGAACAAGCAAGCACTCAGAGATTTCATCACTACCAGGCCTTCTTTACAAGAGCTTCTGAAAGAACCACTACACATAGAAAGGAACAAACAGTATCAGCCTTTCTAAAAAATACCAAAAAGTAAAGAGCATCAATATAATGAAGAATTTACATCAACTAATGGGCAAAATAGCCAGCTAATATTAAATGGCAGTATTAAACTCACATATATCATTATTAATTCTAAATTTAAATTGACTAAATCCCCCAATCCAAAGACAGCCAATTTGGATAGAAAACTAAAACCCATCAGTATGCTGCATCCAGACCCATCTCACATTCAAGGATACACAAAGACTCAAAACAAGGGATGGAGAAAGATTTACCAACCAAACAGAGAGCTAAAATAAATAAATAAAAAGCAGAAGTTACAATTTTTGCCTCTGATAAAATAGTCGTTAAAGCAACAAAGATCAAAAGAAGCAAAGAAGGACATTATATAATAATAAAAGGATCAATGCAACAACAAGAAGAGCTAAAGATCCTAAATATATACGCACACAATACAGGAATACCCAGACATACAAGACTAATAAAGAGACTTAGACTCCCACACAATAATAGTCGGAGACTTCAACATTAACATTAGACAGATCAATGAGACAGAAAATTAACAACGATATCCAGGACTTGAACTCAGATCTAGAACAAGTAAACGTAATTAACATTTATAGAACTCTCCACTTTAAATACACAAAATATACACTCTTATTAGTACTACATCATATCAACCTAGAAGTTTAAACGAAATGTTGGTTGGCTCCTTGTTTGTTATTCTCTTCCCTCATTTTCTTTTATGTCTCCATTATTAAGGACAATTATAGGCATACCCATATTTAGACTGCATTCTAGCCCGGGCAATAAAGCAATACCCCCATTCTCTCTCCCTCTTCCTCTTTCCCTTTCTTCCTCTTCTTTATTCTTTTTCTTATTATTCTTTTTTTCTTTCTCAAAAAAAAAAAAAATAGGCCGACAGACCAATAGAGCAGAATAGAGAATAGAGAACCCAGAAATAAATTCACATGTTTATAGCTGATTTTAAACAAAGCCACCAAGAATATACACTGAGGAAATGATAAAAAATAAAATAAAATAAAATAAAAAATAAAGGGTGATCACAGTGTGGCATGCGAGTTTATTTATTGTCTGCCTGTCCTGTTTTTTTCAAGAGTATAACCTCATGGATAAGAACACAGGCTTAGAATCAGAAAAATGTAGAACTGAATCCCAGCTCCACCACGTACAAATTGCATGGTCCTGAACAATTACTATTCCCGATTTTCTCACTTGGAAAGTAGGAATTATAATAGTTCTTACACCATTGTGCTGTTGTGAAAAGTAAATGAGAACATGCATTTAAACTACTTAGCTTGGTGCCAGACACACAGTTTGTGTTTATTAGAAGTAGCTATCATTATTACTAGAATCACTTCTGAGAATGAATACAAGCTACTACTAGAAAATGTAAACAATAATATAATTATAAAATAAAAATTAAATGAAACAAAAAAGTTATGTTTTCTTAGAAAAAATATAACTACAATGTTGGCTCAGGAAAATATACCAATATCCATAGAAACTACAGAAAAGATAGTCAATGATCTATCTCACTCTCCAAAAAAAAAAAAAAAAAAAAAAAAAAAAGGCCAAGAAGATAGTATACATAGGTAAATTGTCCCAAGATTTCAGCAAGCAGATTATTCTCAGGCTATCCAATTAGACTGTAGTAAAGAAAGTTTTGGCCAGGCATGGTGGCTCATGACTGTAATCCCAGCACTCTGGGAGCCAAGCCAGGAAGATTGCTTGAGCACAGAAGTTGGAAACCAGCCTGGACAACATGGTGAGACCCCATCTCTACAAAAACAAAAATTTTAAAAAAAGAAAAGGAAGTTTCCCAGCTCTTTTACAAGGTTAAGTTTAACCATATACCAAATCTGCCTGCACACACATACACTAAAAAATGAACCAATCACAGTTTTGGACATAGAAGCAGAAATCCTCTGTAATACATTATCAAATCAAATGTGGCAGAGTATTAAGAAAATAATAAACAAACAATGGATTCTTGGTAAGCAGATAGCTGAGCTGTTATAAGCAGAAGTAAGAGTCTGTTTGCCATAGTCTTCCCACACCCTGGGCATCAGATGCTTTGTTAACAGAAAAAATAGTATCAGTTAATCCAACTACTCAGTTCAACAGATTGGTCAGTAAAGTGTACTATTAAAACAGAGTTAAGGTATGCAGGTGTGTGTATGTGGGGTGCCCGGCCTTGGGTGAGAGAGAGAGAAAGAGAAAGGTGAAAGAACTTTTGCTGTACAAAGCATTTCATACCCTTTTTAACTTAATATTTTCACATAAGTTTATGTTTCATAAAGATCATTTGAAACACCTGGCTACCATTTCTTCTTATGCATATACTGTTATTGATTTACTAATCCCTTGGTGTTAGGTATTTAAGTTCTCTTTTTCAATACTAAAAATTACATTGCAATAAACAGTCCTGGCTAATTCTTTGTTCATATTTCTGATATTTTCCTTAGGATCTATTTTTAGAAGTATTACACCAACCATTGCAACACTTTTTGAATTCTTAATACACATTAAAATTCTTGATGCATTTGGCCTAAGTGCCCTTCAAAAAGTTGGCATCATTTTATACTTCTGCCAGCAATGCATAAGTATGCCCTTTCAACTATATCCTTAGTAGCATTTAGGTGTTCTCTTTTCTAAACCCATGTTAATGCAATGGGTCAAAAATGGCGATATCATGTTGTTCTTTTAATTTAGCACTGTTTGATGAGCAGCAGAGGTAAACCTTCTTTCTCACGTTTGATAGCCAGTTTCTTTCCTATGCATTGTCTTTACTTGAGTAAAGACAAACCCTGAAATCTGCTGCCTTACAGAAGTCTTTCTACAGAGTGATTTTCCTCAGTACAAAATCTCCGGAGCACACGTGCTGTGAGACACGCAGTCCTGGGCCGACCATCAGCCAAGTACCTGGCTGGTGTAACGAAGGAGAGCTGGAAATCCGAGTACCTCTTTGCAAAATCACTTTCATAATGACCAACCCTCTGAATGGATGCAGATACAGGCAGGATAAGCCAAGAGAAGGATAAAGTGAAAAGGCCATATGTGAGGGCTTTTAATTGCCACGGACTGGAAACACTATCACACTTGTTTTTAATCTCCTCACTCTCTATTCGCCTCTCTCCTTTTAATTTTCCTAAATGGCCCAGCCGCTGCTGTTGAGGAGAAGGTATTTAATATGGGTGAGGATTTAGCTGTTCCTCCAGGAACAGGCTGGGCCACCGCTTTTGAAATGTCATCTTGATTTGCTGCTTCCTCACTAAGTAAGAGACTTAATAGGGCTTAAGAGATGATTCTGGAAACAAACCTCCCTAATGAAATGGCCCAGGACCTCGCCCACTATTGTACCTCTAGGGACAGCTGCCCTGGGAACAAGAGCTACTGATAGGAAAGGAGGCTGGAAACTGAAGGACTGTCCTGCCAACCCCCTCTGTATCCCCCACCTTGGCTCCAACCACTCAGAACCACACCAAGTTCCCCTAGCCTGCCCTGTGTCTGTCTGTCTGTCTCTCTCTCCCCTGCCCCTACTTCCTCTCTCTCTCCCTGGGTCAGATGAGTCTCCTCCAAGATCACCCAGCACTCTATACTTATATCTCTGCTAATATTTATTCCACGATGTTGGAATTATCTGTTGACTCTCCCACTTTCCCTTCCTCCTACATCCACTCCAAACCATGAGTTCTTTGAGAATAGGAATATGTCTAATTTGCCATGATACCTTGGTACCAGACAGAGTGTTCATTACAGAACAACTGCTCAATAAGTACTTGGTGAGTGAATTAATTAATCACTTACCAGATAACCTTTAACATCTCTTTGTTACAAGTCAGCTATGCCTCAATTTCTTTATCTATCAACAGGAATACATATTCCTGCTGGAATCCCTTAGAGAGGTACTATGAACAACTACAAGAAGGCTGTAACAGTTTGTTTTCAAAGGATACAATCATGCAAGTGGTGTACTTCCCAGAGTATCTGAACAAGACGGTGTGTGGGATATAGGATCAGGCCTGAGCTCTGCCTACCAAGCCACGTGTTCATGGCTGTGTTCAGCTCAGGGTACCACCAAAGAAACATGAGCAGAATTTCTTGGCCATTCTGTCATTGGCTGCTCAATTGCTAGCTCCACAGGATCTACCAGGTCAAATGATACAACTGCCAGGCTGCTTGCACCTCAGCCTGAACCTGCTTCAAACACCTTTCATGCTCTGGGCCCCACTAAAAGCTGTGGGCTTCTCTTATCCCCCAAGACTAATATTCCTCAGTGCACCAAATGCCACCTCCAGAACCAACAGGAGCCTGCCAAGCATTGTCCTATTTCTGCCAGGAAGTGCAAGAGGCAATTGTCCTTTGGAAGCATATTCCAGCATGCCTCTGACCACTAAACCTCTAGAAATTCACAGATGTAGAAGGCCTCTGCACCTTCATAGAATTAATCTCTAGGTGTCATTCCAGCATCTCCAATCTACTTGCCATTTCTTGCTCATCCAGTTCAATTACCATGTTGTTATCAACACATGATGTTCTTCAGAATGTCTACGTCCCTTCGGACTATATCGTATCATAAGGTGAGAGAAATAACATCATCCTAAGGCAAGACCATAAATATAAACTGTTGGCTATCCCATGTGAATCCAAACTGACTCTGCTCCTGCTTCATGATGGATATGGAAAAGAACACAACTGCCAGAATGATGTTCACACATTACCTGCTGTAGACTGTTACCTATCTACCAAGGACAGCATATCTGGCTCTGCAGCTGCAATGGAAACTATACTTAGTGCTGAAATTAAAATAAAGACTATCTGACCAAAATTTGATGCCTGAGTTTTACTGCCAAATAAGGAACCTGATCTGGCATAAAGTCCAGGTGAGTTCTAGGAGAGAAGAGAAAGAGGGAAGATCTGTCAAGGCCAACAACTGAGAATTGTTCCTGTCCTGTACCAGGAAATCGAAATCTGAGTGAGGTTGATTGGTTGACAATAATTGAGCTCTTCTGTTGTGTAAGCATTAGAATTGGTTTGCTAGGCCGGGCACGGTGGCTCAAGCCTGTAATCCCAGCACTTTGGGAGGCCGAGGTGGGTGGATCACGAGGTCAAGAGATCGAGACCATCCTGGTCAACATGGTGAAATCCCGTCTCTACTAAAAATACAAAAAATTAGCTGGGCATGGTGGCGCGTGCCTGTAATCCCAGCTACTCAGGAGGCTGAGGCAGGAGAATTGCCTGAACCCAGGAGGTGGAGGTTGTGGTGAGCCGAGATGGCGCCATTGCACTCCAGCCTGGGTAACAAGAGCGAAACTCCGTCTCAAAAAAAAAAAAAAAAAAAAAAAGAAGTGGTTTGCTATATGCCTGCTGAGTACCAGAAGACCCTCCCTCAGGATCATGACATCCCCCTGCTTTGTGATATTCCTAAATCAGGATTATCTCATTCCCAGGTCTGACCAGTTTCACCAGGCTAGGCCTGGTCAGACTATCATTGGTTAAGTGTGTGGTAGCAGCATTGTCCATCAGAATCCAATAATCCATACCACAGCAGGTGCTGGGCTGGTGAATAAAATAGGGTATGACATTTTTTAGGTTCTTTGTCTTAGCACAACCTCAGTCAAATGTCAGTACCTCCCAAGATGAGGTATTTTTAAAAATGTATTATCTTGGCCAGGGAGAAGGGCAGTTTCAGAGCCTTTTTACCTGTCTTTTCTCACTAGTTGAGTTGTTACTCAACAGGTCAAGAATCCAATATGAGGGTTCTGCAAACTACCAGGAAAGTCCACTCTAATTATACATTTAGGGCCTTGAGAAATGGCCATCGGCTAGATCCATGGATCCAGTGGACCCACTATGAGCTAGATCTAGTCAAGAACTTCCTTTATTAGATGGACTTCATGTATGGACCTCACATGTCCCCATTCTACAAGTTATTATGGCCCATTGGGTCCCTGGGTACCACTGTCAGTTCAGACCCTGTGAAAAGGCTGAAAAATGTTTTCAGGTTTTTGAGAAGTCTAAGTATTCTTCCCAGTGTATGGTTATGTCAGTAAATGGCCATAAGCCACTTTGAAAAAGATCTGGCATCATTACTACTGAGTATAGTTGCTTTGGAGCTGCAGGGTCCTTCCTCACAGGAAGCCCCTTTCCTTCAATCAATGGAGTTTGGCCCTGAGAAGTAGCTCAGGTCTGAAGAATGAGCAAAATCAAAACTTTTTATTAGACCAGTTGCTCTCCACCTCCCAATCAACCCCTTAATTTATACTGATATACAGTATATACATTAAAGAATACCTGTGTTGGCTGCCCCTCTGTCTTGGAAGGAAGGCCATTGTCCTTTAGCTATCTCCATAGTATTTACTCAGGGCCCTCCTGTGCCACTCAGGCTTTGCTGCTCACTGCCATAGTTAGGTCCACCTTGCTTCTGATAATCAAGTGCTGCCATTTGGCTTCTAGCCATGGGGAAGCTACAAAGGAGTCCAGTGCTGTAATAGCATCTGTTAACCTCAGCCCTGGTCTGGTCCACTGAGCTTTTCAGTGATGCCGGATGTCCCTCTCAGCATATTCCTTATCACTCTGGTAAACAGAATGTCCTCTGGGCCCTCCCACAGAACACAGTTGGCTTTTTTCAACCTTACATAGTACATCCACTCTATTCTCTAAGCCTTTTGATTCCTTCTTTTTTTTTTTTTTGAGACTGAGTTTCGCTCTTGTTACCCAGGCTGAAGTGCAATGGCACCATCTCGGCTCACCGCAACCTCCACCTCCTGGGTTCAGGCAATTCTCCTGCCTCAGCCTCCTGAGTAGCTGGGATTACAGGCACATGCCACCATGCCCAGCTAATTTTTTGTATTTTTAGTAGAGATGGGGTTTCACCATGTTGACCAGGATGGTCTCGATCTCTTGACCTCGTGATCCACCCACCTCGGCCTCCCAAAGTGCTGGGATTACAGGCATGAGCAACCGCGCCCGGCCGCCTTTTGATTCCTTCTACACTGTCTGCCACAGTAGTTTGCCATGTCTACTTCACTTAGTGTGGGTTGTCACTTTTGTCAAGTTTCCAAAAGTCATCCTGGAAGCATATTGGCATCATCTCCTAGGTTCTTTGCCAGTATATTAAATCCCATATGTGCTGCCATATCAATAAACTCTCCCCTATCCAGCTTTATATTCTGCCTCCCATTATATAGCACCTTGATCCAATTTATGCCCAGTCTCCCTCCCCTTCCACTCATGGAACAAATGAGCTGGATCCTGCCACCAGCCCACAGTCCCTCTCCTCCCTCAGCAGGCCCAGCTCCTCCCCACTCTGGCTCCTCTGGGTTTTGACACTTGTTATTGCTCTGGTTGGAGGAGAAGAGGTAGGGATGAATCCCAGGAGGATTAAGCATTTTTTTTATACAGCACCTGCCTCATTTAATTGGAGGCTTCTACATAAGCCTCAAACAAGATGTGGGAGAGGAGGAAGGATAACTACCTTTTAATAATAGAGAAGGAGCACTTTTGCTTAGCAGCTTCAGGGGAATCTGGAAGTTCAAGGATCTCAATTGTATCTAGCCAGATTTCCCCATCTCAAGAACCTGAGGCTTGGTGTGCAAGGCTCATTGGGATTGAGAATCAACTTCTGAAGTTCTGCTACGCTTACAATTAAGCCTAGTCTTCTGCTCTCTGGCCGCCTAAGATTAGTGTTTTCTTAAATGATGCTAACAAGGCTCTCTTGCTTTCCCGTTTTGCCTTAAATTTGTGAAGAGCTACCCAAAGTCTGCCATTGTCTGTCTCCAACAAACTAACGGCACATGGCAACAACCACCCAATTCTGTAGTCCTCCTAGTTACCATTTCCCTCATTCCTGTTAAGTGCCAGAAATAATACATCAACCCGAATTGCCTGCCAACAACATTCTACCCCAGCTCACCAATGTGAAAGTTTTAGCAACTGCACCTCTACAGCATATCAGGGGCCATCTGTGGGCCCACCTGGGATGGGGGAGTCCTCATTTCCAGCCAGCTGACAAGGGACCACATTTTTGAGTCAAATTCATAGGACCACTCTGGGAGCCAACTGTTTTAAACTGGATTTCCTAAAAAGACTATGAGACAGAGTTGTGTGCAGAAGTTCTCTTGGGGGTATTCTTAAGAGAGATACCAGGAAGGACATAAGGAAGGCAGAATAAGGCAGAAAAAGAAGCTGACCACAGTGCAATTTGCAACCAAGGCCTCAGCTGATCCTGCCAGCTGGACGTTGGTATTTCCACACCAGCCAGTCATTGGTCCATGGGCCATCCTAGGAGGGGATATACCCTTAGATAAGACCATTTTCTACAGCAGAGGGCAAGACTAAATGAGGGATGCAGCTGTGAGCCATGAGCAGCAATATCTCCAGCAGCTGGGGATGGCATGTCAGCCCTGAAGAGGAGATCTGGGTGGAGCACCATTGTACTCGGCGATAATGTCAGCATGAGTTTGTGATGGCAGTGGTTACTGTGGCTCCAGGCTTCATCCCAGTTTTCAGCCTCCCTCACCCACTACCTAAAGGCCCCACCGTCTGTGGGCTCCTGGCACCTGGGGCCTTGGCCCACCAACCATAGGGTAATTTCACACTTGGTTTTAGAAATTTGTGGGATTTCAGGAACTGATCCCTAAGCAGCTGCTACCTGAATGGAGATACTAAGGCCCACTGCTCTCTGAGTCAAATCACAGTATCGGTAGGGGCGACAGACAGCGCTGTGAGTTTCTGTCTCCACAGGTACGGCTGAACAGAAGCTCCTGCACTAACAGCCACCTGCAGAGTTTGCACTAGGGAATGGGAAGATCCAGACTAAGGGCCCCTCTTCCAGGCGTCCTCCCATTGCCTACGACTCTAACACTGTTTGGGTGCTCCCTTCACTATCTCCTACGATGTGACAGGACCTGCCCTTCATACAGCATGTGAGGTTCTACTGTTCCCCAGACAATGGGCTTCTACCTTGCACCAGGCTCTAAGACAAGTACCCCCCACACATGATCTCATTTAACCTTTGTAACAATCCCTTCAGAGCGCTATTATTGTTCCCATGTGGAGCTAAACTGAGGCTCCAAGAAGTGAGATGACTTTCAGCTGCATTTTCCCCCTCACTCCCCAACTCCCTGCACCACACTCTGAAAACCTACCTGGTCAGCGTGTGAGCTCCCAGGGACTGAGGTCCTCTCTCTTCACTCTCCGCTGGGTCTTGTGTGGCCACCTATCTGGCTCAGGCGTAGCTCAGCGAAGCCCTGGAGGATGTTTAGGAGCATCCCAGTAACTGTAAGGGCAAGATCGCTCTTTTAGGATGACCAATCATCCCAACTTGCCCAGGAATGACTGGGTTTTTCTGGGACTCTGGACTTTCACCCTACTCTCCTCCCACTCTTGTCCCTATTCTCAAAAGAAAGAAGGCAATCGGTCTGTAACTATGGATGTGGTTGGCCTCAATGAGGGGACCACTGGCCCCAAACCCAGGCACTGCTCTCCCACCACCAACCTCCCTCTCCAGCAGCCTGACCACCTCCTGCTCTACCTTTAAGCTTTAACATGTGTCGTCACCCCAGAGGCTGTGTCATCTTCCCCAGAAAGAACCCTGTGCTTCTGTCTACTCCCATACCAAGCACGCACCCACCTCCACCTCCAAACCAGACCACGAGCTCCAACAAGGCAGCACCACTGCAGGCCTGGCAGAGAGAAGAGGCTCCGAGACATTTGCTGAGTAGAGGAATAAGTGGATGAGCAAATGGTGTTTAATTGCTCCTTAATTACTGTCTGTTCCCTACTTATCCATGCAGTTTTCAACACCCCTCCCCCCAGCCAGACTAACAGCTCAACTGAAAACTGAGGCTGGATCTTTCTTTGGCTCTTCCCCACAGTGCTGAGCACGTGCACACAGTAGGGCACACAGTAGATGCTCAGGAAAGGCTTTGAATGGATGCTTAAGGACACCTCCTGCCTGCAGTAAACTTTCTCGGGCTCCCTAGAGCACAGCAGTTATGACTGCAGCTTTTTTAAATACTTCACACCCTGACCTGAATTACTGGCCTTTGAGCCCAACATCCAGCCTGGCTGCTTCTCTGCAGGTCCAGGCTGTGCCTGATTGAAGAGGTGACGGGTCAAGAACACTGGCCAGAGCTAGAGGAATTCCTGTAGTGCTTCCTGTAATCAGGAGTGGAACTTATGTCAGGAGATGCTGGCATATGCCATTTCAGCTATGCTTTTTAAATGACAGTGGTCTTGGATTCTGAATTCTGGAATCATACCTGTTGATTTGTTCATCTATCTGTCTTGGGGCATCTCCCGCTCTTTCACCCACTCCCTTCCCCACACAACTCATTGGCCCTCTGTAGGCATCAGGTCCCATCCATATTCACAAAGATGAAGCCAGCAGAGCAACTGTTCTGTTCCCTGGGGCCTGATGTTCTAAGGGGAACAATAACTATTCACGAGTGTGCTTAGCTGAGTTGACAGATGCTGATAGCAGACTGGACTTACTGTTCCTTGCCGTCTTCACTGACCTCAGTGTATACTGGCAAGACCAAATTCCACTCCTAGGCAACCCTCTGGTTTCAGACCGAGATTTGAAGATGGAGTTAAGAACCTAGTTCACGGGGAGGACATTGGAAGCACCAAAAGTTGTAGCAACCCTTGAGTCTACCTGTTGAGATGGTTTGTTTTACGGGGACCACACACACACACACACACACACACAGCCTTCAAACTCCTCTGACCTGTCTTCATCACCTAACCAGTTTCCAACATACTCTCTCCATGCCTACCTGCTCCGCTCAAGTCAGGGGTGTGGCTCAGCACATTCATTCCCAGTGGTAAGCCCTTGTCTCCTTATATCGCTTACCTGTCTATCTGGATTAAATCCAGCACCTGAAATGGGCCAGACCCCATGCCCATTTAATTTAGTGCTCAAAGTTTATATTTTAAATAATTTAGTGTCCAAAAAGAGTCCTCTGTGTGTTAGCTCCATTTTACAGATAAGAAAATTAAGTGTAAGAGAGGGCAAGTGACTTAATTAAAGGCACACAGCGGTGAAACCAGAATTTCAAACTAGGTCCTCTGATTCCAACCACTGCTCTTTCCAGTACACTGCCCTAATTACATTTAAACATCACACCTAACTGACACCACTGCCTCTTTGTGCACCAAGACCTCCTCCACACATACCTCTCACTTTGCCCTGTTACCCAGTCAGGTGGCAACTCTAACCCTGAGTCTTCCTCATCCTTGAGTCCTTTCCAGCTACCTCTCCAGTTCCTCTCCCATTCTCCTCATTTCATGCCCACTGCGTCTGCATGGGAGAGTCCTCACCAGCTCTCACTGTTAACCATCACAACCTGCCCTCTCACCCTTGCAATCTCATCACCCCCTTCATTCCCTCCCAACAAAATCTCAGACTTGCTGTCTCTCTGTATTAGTCCTGCCCCTCCTAAGTAAGCCTTGTTTTCTCACAACTCTGCAGATGACAACAGTGCTGCCCTGACTCCCCGTCTATGAATTCCTAGTCATCCTTCAAAACTCAGTTCAAATGTCACCTCTGCGAAGAAGCCCCCACCCCAGCTCTCCCATGCAAGAGTAGGTGCCCATCCTTTGACCTTTTTCAGTATCCTATACTTAGCCCTGTCTCATGTTTTTTGCCACTGACTAATGTAATCATTTAATGCATGTGTATGTGTCATCCCTATTGCTATCTCTCATCTGTCTTTGGCATTTGTGTGTGTGTGTGTGTGTGTGTGTGTGTGTGCATACACGCATTCATGTCTGACCTTGGGTGCAGACAGCTGTGTTAAATGTCCTTAGTTTTATGGAACTCCATCATCATCTGGCCCATGAAGGCCTCTCTCTTTTATCCCCATTCCGACCCTCCTTCCCCTCCTCCTCCTATTTATTTCTGTGTGCCCAGGACCTAACACAGAACACAGAAGGGTACTCAGCAAATGTGGCTGGGTGCAGGAGATGGGTGACAAATTAGTCATACACCCCATTTAATCCCACCCTTGAAGATTTCATCAGTCAGTCAAAGCAGAGAATGGTATGGTTTAACTAGCACAGCCAAGGAGAGTTATTGAAAGAGATCAAGTCATGTTGTTTGAAGGCCTGGCTGTTGCAGAAGAAATAAAAAAGTTCAGGAGTTCACAACCAGCCTGGCCAACATAGTGAAACCCCGTCTCTAGTAAAAATACAAAAATTAGCCTGGCATGGTGATGTGCACCTGTAATTCCAGCTACTCGGGAGGCTGAGGCAGGAGAATCACTTGAGCCCTGAAGGCTAAGGTTACAGTGAACCAGGATCACACCACTGCATTCCTGCCTGGGTGACAGAGTGAGACTCCACTCAAAAAAAAAAAAAAAAAAAGAAAAGAAAAAAGTACATTCAGAGGCCAGTTTATCATTTGGGGACTGCAAGGTAAGATTTCTGATGCAAATTTATTTCTATCCAACAAGCCCAAGATAGAACTCTCAGCTCTTCATCCAAAAGGGCACTGGCCTCCCCAGGAGTCACCTGAGAGGTCATTCCCTTCCTTCTAAAGACACCGGTATTGTCCATAGATCATTGCTCCCTCTAGACAACTATCTGGAATGCTTGTCTGGGGCAATTCACTCACTGATCACCCACAAGATCACTGTCAGAGTTTTGAAGCCACAACACTTTTTGGAACAAAAATATGTCCCATAATTTAATCATTGTGGTACACTGCTTAAAAAAAAAAAAGTCACAATTCTTCACTTTTCCTTGTATCCTTTGCCATGTAACTTGTTTTGGCCAGTGGGATGCTGGCAGAAATGATGCACAGGCTTGAAATGAACTTGCGCACTGGGATTTCCCTCTCTTTATGCCTCTGCCTTGCCAAAAGAACATGCCCCAGCTAGCCTGCTAGAGGATGAAGGACAAGTCAAAGAGAGCTGAGTAGCCCAGATGTACCAGATGAGCCCATCCTTGCATGGCATCATCCAGCTCCATCATATACACCCTAGATAGTGCAGCAAGCTCAGCCAAGATCAGCCAACAGCAGATGTGTAAGTCCAGCCCAGATCAGCTAAACCACTGCAAATTCATGAGCTAAATAATGATACTGTTTGATGTCCCTGAGGCTTTTGTGTTTTCTTTTGCAGCAACACTGTGGTAATTGATACCTGAAACAATCAACACACACACACACACACACACACACACACACACACACACACTTAATTGATCTGACCTCTGAGACTTCATAAAAGCCAAATCTGCCCCTAATAATAAAGATTTGCCTCAATTAAAAGCACTGAAATGAATATATTAAAGGTTCTGACGGCAGTAACTTAGGGGAATCCACCCAAAACCATGGCATAATGACAGCATCTTTGGAACAAGTATAGAATCTAAGGGGAACTACTTTTAAAAGGCAACATGTAAATACTGGCATTTTTGCCCCTTCACCTGTGAAAAATACCTCATTTTTGCTGAGTAGCCCCTAGTGTGACTGCTGGAAGCATCCACATATTTTCCTGTACCAGAGATAGCCCCATACAGAAGTCTATGTGAATACAAGTAATAAGCAACACCATATCTAAACCATGAGCTACTGTTTTTCTCTTTGGAAATACTAGATGCCTATGGATATCCACAGAGAACTGCTGAATTAGTGGAAAATTTCTTGAAAATCTGTTAACAGTCTACTGTGAAACTCAACTAACCGTTATCTTTGGGATTTGGGGCGCAAGTGACAGAAATTAAGGCATATGTTTTCCATCCCTACACCCCATTACGCACACACAAAAAGGTCCTTGTGACCTAAAAATATAGTCTGCAAATGTTCAAAGTCTGCTTGTCATTACGTCTCCTCTGAAGATGTGCAGAGCTTGCACTTTTAAGTGCAAATGTCTAAAGGGTCTTCAGAGTGAGAAGAGCCATATCACAGCTAGGCTAGGCGCTGATGCCTGCACACTCCAACTGGTGCCCTCCCCAGCAGACAGCTGTACCCACAAGCTGGCCTAATGAGGACCTCATACCACCATCCCAAGACCAGGTCCACATACTGGGACAAGGGAGGTGCTAGTCTTGAGGAGTCAAGGGGGGTCTTTAGACGGATAGGGGACCACTGGGTAGAGAGCTGATAGAGTTCTGTGGCCATGCACATGGGCTTTGGAATCACACCTGGTTCCAAACTGGTCCTGCCACTCACTTGCTGTGTGACCCTGGGAAGTCACCATATCCTTTCAGCCTCAGTTTCCTCAGCTGTGACATGAGAATAGTGACACCTCCCTTGGAGGGCTGTCATGGTAGTTAAATCAGAAAATGAATGTGGAGTAATTAGCATTGTCCCTGGCACACAATAAATACTCCATTAAAAACTTATTAGAATTGTAGACAAATTTTGGCATGACTGGGATGAGAGCTGTTTTAAGCAACAGAATTATTAACCCACCAACAGTGTTATTGAAACAGGCCAAGGAGCAACAGAATATATCCTGTAACTAATAATGCATTGACTATGTCAATCAACAGGCCCTCACTTCTGTCTGCTCAGCAGGCCCCCACCTGTCTCCTGTCCATTTCTCAAGAGCCGCACACTGAGAAAACAGCCCAATGAACAAAAAAACACACTCGTTAGAATTGTGTCAAAAGTAGGAGTAAAATTGTTTTGAATAAGGTCTGAACTTGTGAGGCTGATGCTCAGACCATGGGCTCTGAGGCTCAAACCTGTCCTTTCTACTTCTTTCTTGAACACATTACCATTTATTCTGTACCTGTTACATGCTAGGCATTGTGCTAGGTGCATGACAAGCATTACCTCATTTAATTCTTCCAAGGACATTTAAAGATGTTTTGCATATGAGGAAAGGAGGCACAGAGCACGTAAGTTATGTGCCCAATGTCACACAGCCATTATACAGCAGAGTCAAAAATTGAATCGAGATCCGTGCATCTACAAAGCCCACACTCCCATTTCTGTCTCTTGCTGCCATGACCTCCATGCTAAACCATCTATAATGACCCCCCATAAAGCCAACACAATGTGCACTCAGAGTAACAAACATGAGTCCTTTCTCATCAGTACTTTAATGATGTTTCCTAAGCAATAGCAGTTCAATTTCTACCTCCACAACGTTTTCCACGTCCACATATCTTCCACTCACATTATCTTCCAATTCCTTTCATCAAATCATCTCACTTTTTTGACCGAACTTTATTTTAAAAGGAAATTTTTGCATTATCATAGTTCGTATCACTTGCCATAACTAATTAAATTTTAATACATAATCATTAAATTTAAAAAGTCATCTGAAGATCACTTAAAATCAGCTTGTGCACTGCATACTGCATACCATGTCTAGTGAAGCTGCTATAGACATCTTTCTCTCTATGCATGTATATATTTGTATATAAAAATATACGCATATAGAACTTTTATTATGGAAAAGTTTTTATGAACATTCTCAAAACAAAAGTGAAAAGAATAGTGTAATAAAACCGTGCACTGATCACTCAACTTCAATAATTACCAACTGAAGGCTACCCCTGTTTCATCTGTTCCCCAACCCACTTCCCCAACCTCTCTATTGTTTTAAAGCAAATCTGAGACACTGTACCATTTCATTGCCATACACAACATTCTTTTTTTTTTTTTTTTTTTGAGACGGTGTTTCGCTCTTGTTAACCAGGCTGGAGTGCAATGGCGCGATCTCGGCTCACCGCAACCTCTGCCTCCTGGGTTCAGGCAATTCTCCTGCCTCAGCCTCCTGAGTAGCTGGGATTACAGGCGCGCGCCACCAAGCCCAGCTAATTTTTTTGTATTTTTAATAGAGACAGGGTTTCACCATGTTGACCAGGATGGTCTCGATCTGTTGACCTCGTGATCCACCCGCCTCGGCCTCCCAAAGTGCTGGGATTACAGGCTTGAGCCACCGCGCCCGGCACAACATTCTTGATAACAGCAAACACATGAAGAATGTTTGCTAGATGCCAGGCAGGTAAAGCATGGCAAGCGCACACTCATTTATCTACACTCACCACAACCTTGAGACTCTTATCCCCATCTTAAAGGTAGAGGGAAAAGGAAAGTGGAAGCATGGGCATGAAGGCAACTTGCCCACGGTCCCACAGCTGGGAAGTGGCAGAGCTGGGACTGAACATTCAGGCAGTCCATGCCCTTAACCCACAACACTGTTTCCTGGCCTGAGTAAATGCAACATGCTTTTCCCTTTGCATAGAGCTAGCCAGAATGAGTTTCCTGAAGTTGGTGTGCAGAGCCCATCACCTATGCTGTCCCATCTTGTCACCTTGGTCACATCACCATCAGTTGACCAGAGAGGTGCTGCTGCCTTGAGACATGAGGCAGGAAGAGTAGACACTGAGGTCCCCTGCAGCTTCTGCTGAGGGCAATGTGGGGCCAGCATGCAGGGCACGAGCTCCTGGGCTGGGAAGATTAAAGACAGTGTGTTGCCGCTGAAGGACAGATACAGAAGTTGGCCCCTGATAATCATTTACTACTTGATGCCGTTGCTCTTCTTTTCAGCCTATACCATCTTCACATAGGCACTGATTTCTCCAAGGCCTTGTTTCCTGAGAAGGTGGCTGCTGCCTAGGTTGGCCTTGACTGCATTGGTCTGGAAACGAGGTCTCCTGAGGCTGCCAAGAGTCCCCAGCCTCAGCCCCCTTCTTCCTCTGACAGAGGGATCGGCCAGGGAGGAACGCCTTTTGTCTTGATTGAAACCCTCCACATTCATTTGCTTTCAGCAGCATGCAGGGTCCTGGTTTAAAGAGGGGGTGAGAAGGCTTAAATGTCTCCAAAGGTTTCTGAGACATGGGATTTCTCAAGGGAGAAAGGGTGATGATTTCAGAGTAAAGGAATCAAAAGCACATGTACTGCCTTTCTCCGCGCATACAGAGTGACTTAAATATGAAGGGAGGAAAGCGTTAGGAAAAACAGTTTTGAGTTTCGTTGAACCAACATTGGAAAAATGCAGCAAGACCCTTTCCAAATCCAAAGCAGAACCGTGTCCTTCCACCTCTGTGGAAAACTCTTCTGGTCTGGAAACCAGGTCTCCTGGGGCTGCCAAGAGTCCCCAGCCTTAGCAGAGTACCACCCCCCCACTTCCTCTGACAAAGAAGCAGATGGTCTCAAAGCCATCCTCCCTAACCCAAAAGCCCACTGAAGAGGGGCAGGGAGACTGTGCAATTCCCTTCAGCAAAATCTTCTGTTTCCTTGTCTCTGGTGCCCAACAGAGACCAGAACGTGTGCGGGCCCTTGGCTGGGTAGGTTCCATTAGGAAGCAAGAAGCTAAACAGGTTCGGAGGCTCTCCAGGGATGTGTGAGGTTTGGGGGAGGATTTTGTGCTCTGGTTTTCTAAACCGACCTCTCCCTCTCCCTCTTTCTCCTCCCTCTTCCAGACTCCAATAACCACTATTCTACTCGCTGCTTCTATGAGATCAACTTTTTTAGATTCTACGTGAGGTCGCCAAGCAAACTCAACCCAAAGAGGATACATGTTTATTGTAAGGCTGCACGTAGGTGCTCAGCCAGGCCCCATATAGAACAGGAGTTACCTTCAGGAGGCCACTGTTCTCCCACGGTTCCGACATTCTCGTGACGCAGTGTTCCTCTGTCTCCTCTGGTTGCTTTCAGCTGCCCTCTCAGTAGTCCCTGCTATCCTGTTATCCCATCGCTTCTAAAACTCTTGATTTCTGCCTTTTATCTGCCTGTCTGCTCTCATCTATCTCTCTTAGGTACCACAGAGGAGAGGACCTGAATGGGTCCATTAACCACAATACCAAACCCTGAGTTTCTGGTAAAGAGCATCCTGCAGCAGCCCATCTTGCTGGCCTATGAGGGGCTGCCTTTGGCTGAGCCTCAATGCCTGATCCAATCAGTTGTGGCCAGGAGGCAGATATACGGTAAATCTCAAGGCAACCACTGTAGAAGCAACTCTCTCCAGCCACTTTGTTTAGACCGGGGACATGAAGGAAGAAGGAGAATGGGGCATCCACCTCAGCTCCCTATGTTG
Source organism: Saimiri boliviensis (assembly GCF_048565385.1). Lineage (NCBI taxonomy): Eukaryota > Metazoa > Chordata > Mammalia > Primates > Cebidae > Saimiri > Saimiri boliviensis. Next base: position 50,824,862 of record NC_133457.1, read on the forward strand.
CCCCGAACCTTGAAACAAAGGCCCAGTATCCTAGGCAGAGTATCAGAGTCTCTCAATGAAAGAGCATCAGAAGCTAACAATAAAGCCTACAGCCTCAGAGAGGGGTGTGTATGCGTGTGTGTGTGTGTGTGTGTGTGTGAACAGCAATGCTAATCTTTGATTCGGTAAACCTGTTTTGTAACATGGTCTAGTCTTTTAAATCCCAACTGTCATGGAGGCCTCTGCTTTCCAGGAAGTTATTCCCATCGGCAGTTGTTTCTGCAATCATGCTTGTTATGAAATCCTTTATTTTGAAAACACATTTCAAAACAAGGCTTCTTACACACTCAGCTTTCTCTGGTCCACTAGGAGCAAAATGGCGCAGATGTTTCCCTGTGGCCCATATACTTGTGTATTATCCCGGCAGGCCATTCAAGTCCCAAAATCCATCCTGCAGTCACCACGGAAAAATGCAGAGACACGCTGTAAGAGGATGCATGTCAGCTCATCCCAAACACTCCCTTCAGCCAGGTCCCTGCCCCACACATGGCTGAGCCATGACACAATGGCCTGTTCCTCTGAGAGTAATTCATTATGTAATTAAAAGTGTTTTCATCAGAGTCAAGTTCTAAAGCAATCACTGGGATAATACCAATTAGGAAACACTAACAGAGAAGGAGCTGGGCCCTGATGTCAGGGCTCACGCCCTTAAGAGTTTACATAAGTTTTCAGATGCTCGTGCCAGGGACCCTGACAGAATGCTGGGTAAGAAACAAACAGCACATGCTCTTCAGGCTTCAATGGACCTTTCTGCAGAGGGTTTCTGCTTCCCATAAGCCAGGTTCACAAAGAACCAGAGTGGAATGATGGAAAGTAATGGGCTTTGAGATGACACCAACATGGATTTTAATCCCTGCTCCAACTGTTACCAGCTGTGGGACCCTGGGCAAGTCAGGCAACCTCTCTGAACCTGTTTCTTCATCGGAGAAATGTGTATAATACTACAAACCTCCCAGAGCCCTTTGACAGTTAGAGATAAGATATACAAATGTTGGGAAACGGTGCTGGCACATAGCAGGCATTCTGCATGGAAGCTTAATAGTGTTATCATCTGCCTTCCAACTTCAGTGTGAGTTTTGAGTCTAGTGGCCCTTCAGGGGCATGGTCTGTCCAGGGGTCTCTGGAGAAGCAAACGTCCTCTCCTCAGGCTGCTCAGCAATCACCAGCCACAAAGGGTTTTCCCCATCCCTCCTGGGTCCCGTTCATAATGGATCTGGTTCAGAAAACTCCTCCTGAGCATAGGGCTTACTATGCTGCAAGAGCTCACTCTGAAAAGAGGTGATAGACAGGCAAGTGTCATCACAGCACCACCTGACCAGGGCAATGAGAAATGAATGCACTGATGTTTTGGGAAGCACAGAGGCAAGATCAGGGAGAGCTTCCTGGAAGAGGAGACAGAGGAGTGAGATGAGAAGTTTCCAAGCAATGGGACAGGATGAGCACGGGCTGAGGTGATGAGGTGGGAGCTGCGGGCAAGACCAGGTCTCCAGCTGCAGAGTTAAGAAGCTCACTCTCCAGGTACAGGTTTGGGAAGATGACTCCAGCCCAAGTAAGGAAAATGGACCGGACAGGTGAGACTCAGAGGAAGGCAGAGGCAGTCATCCAAGGAAGGAGGGCAGATTGGTGACCACTGACAGCTGAGCCAGGCTTATCTGTACTGTGGAACCAGCAGGAAAAACCAATTTGACAAATGGAAAAACTCTCATGTCTAGGAATCAAGTTACCTAGCACACAAGTTGGATATCCCACAGCCCTTCCCCTGGCTGTCCTCCTAAGGCAGGCCCCATGGGCCAGCCACGCTAACCCAGCCCAAGCTACCACAGCATGGGCTGTGTACTGCAGGGGCAGGCACCGTCAGGGGAGGCCAAAATAGACCCTAGGAAACAGCAGGGGATGCACTGCTGCATCTGACCCAACACAGCTGTCAGCTGGCTGAGCGGTCCACTCCGTCAGGCCCAGGCCAGACCTTCCCCCATCTCAGAAATGACACAGGACTTTCCTTGCTATACTTCTGCCTGCCACTACTATGGGCTGAGTGAGCCCCCCGCCCCTCAGCCAGGTACCCACTTGCTCATTCCGGATGACAGAAGTGCTTACCACAGCCATCCAGGTTGCATGCTGTGTACCCCGATGCCCCACCCATGAACTTGGTGTTGGAAACTAGTTCCCTGGTGTTGATTTTCATGACTGATCATCTGATGACTTCAGCCCTTCTGTAAGGTCTCCCCACTGTGCCTCTAACCCTGCTGAGATTCCAGAAGGTTCCCATGGTGACATGCTACAGGCCTGGCCTAGACTGAGAGGCCCTGGGGAGAGAGTCGTTATGGATCCCCGATGAAAATGAAGCCCAGGATGGAGCAGTGAGCAGCTCTCATTGGCGGGTCAAGGAGTGCTTGACCTCCATCCCTGCCCTCATCTGTGGCACAGTGAGATGAGCTGTACCCACAGCCCACGTGAAACCAAGCTGCCTGCCTCAACTCATGTTGCAAAAGGGAAAATGTACCCAGTTGTCCCTCCACCCCATTAGAACCAGAAATACATAGTCTGTACATTGAGAACATGTAAAGAAGCAGTGCCAGACCTGTGCAATTTAAACACACACAAGTAGCCAGTCTTCTCCTCATTGCTCACTCCTGGACTCCCTTCTCTCACCATTCCCCCATCCTGGACAGTGCCTCCCTTTCCTTTACTTTATATGAGCATTGGACAAGACTTAAGCTGCTCCTCCTACCTGAGACCTCCTTAACCCTCTGGACCACACTACCTTCTCCCTTTCCTAAGCTGCCGCCAAACACACTTCTGAGTACTTAGCGTTAGCTATTGGTCTCCTAGTATATCCTGCCTGACAACCTGATCTCCCTATACACTTCAAAGGTGTTGCATTTCCCCCTCCCCCTCAGAACCCAGCACAGGGCTAAGCACATAGTAGGCACTCCATGTAGATTAACTGCCAACCTTCAGACTGCAGCCACAGGTAGCAGTTTAGAAAACATCTCTGAGAACAGCCAGGTCAGCCCCTTCTGGGAGATGCAACAACCCTTGAGGCACCAGAGCCAGGTGTCAAGGAAGAGGTCTGAGCCCCTCTTCAGCCCCAGTGCCCTGGCAGAGCTATGGCACCTCAGCTGTACTTGCCCATCACCATGTTCCCACCCCCTCATCCCCGAGCCAGGCCCCCAATCTCAGGCTGACCTTGGGGCTGTGTGCCAAGGAACTGACAACAGCACTGAGCAATCTTAGCCAAGCTCAAGTTCATGTGATGGACTATTACAGTAAGGAGGCTCATGGGAACCAGATGGGAGCCTCAGAAAAGGGGAGCCCAATACCTTCGAAGAAGGTGGTGGCCTTTCCATGAAAGTAGCCCCCAAGCTAAAGACCAGGCCTCCGTCACCCTTGGCCCCTCACTCCTTATCATGCTGCACCTGCAATCAGCCAACCAATACATCCTGTCAGTGCCATCCAGCTCTGTACCCTCCACCTGACCTCCACGGCCACAGTCCTCCTTTCAGTCACCCAGGTAACCACCACAGCCGCCTCATGGCCTCAGCCCCTCTCACTCCATTCCATACTGTCAGCTCTCAAAAACTTAAAGCTGCCCCATCTCTGTCCATAGAATGGAGTCTGAACTCCTTCGTCTTGCTTAAAAGCCTGGCCTGTACCCTACAGGGCTAAGAACCTGGCTCTCTGTGCTGCCTCCATCTAGGACTCGAGGCTCCAACTACACTGAACACTTGTAGGACCTTCACTGGGCCATATTCCATCTTAATTCGGGACCTTTGCAAAGGATGCACAGACATTCAGCACACACAACTTTACCAGGTACTATCTCGATGTCTGCTTCTCAAATGTCCTTCCCTGAACCCCTGGTTGGACTGGAAGTCTCCCTTCTATGTCTTCCAGGGTTCCCCATGCTACCAAACCCTTCTCCTTGAGTTGAGCTCAGAGGAGTAGGAACAGATGACCAGATGACTGGTGGGCTGTGCTGGTCTCTGCCAGATGAGGACACAATCGAGCCTTTGGTCAAAGGCATGCCATCTGTGTGACCAGACCTGACTTCACTGGGCTCAGAGAACCAAAGGAAGTGGGCTGGGCTAGGCAGCCAGGCTGCAGGGCTCCTTGTTCCACAGAGGTGCCGTGACTAAAGCTTCTCCCCATTCCTCAGTGCCTCCCTTCCTGCCTACAGGACCCAGCCAGTTCCCACAAGGGTGTAACCAGAGCCTGCAGGCTCCTGCAGGAACTCTACTAGATGCACAGTTACTGACAGGAAAGGCTTGAGAACATTCTGGAAAGAAGACATTCTTGGGCTAAAAATCCTATGTACTGTTAACCCTCTGTGGGAAGAAGAAAGGGCTGTGGGTCATGCCAACACCCGGAAGTCTCCTTTGGGCATCCCATTAATACAATGGGGTTCCCCAGGAATGCATTTGCTGCTCTGCTGATCCAGAGGGATATTCCACCAAACCACCTACCCCATCCACCCTCAAGGCAGCAGCCCCAGTCTAGGGGACCTTACACTGTGCATGCCCCTGTGAGTGGCTCTTCCTCCTGGCCCATGAGTATGGCTCAGCTCTCTGCTGGGCAGGGGCAAGTTAGCATGCTGGGTTTTTGTCTGCAGGAAAAATCTCCCACTGCCCACCCATGGTCTACAAACAAGAAACTCCTAAGCTTTCCAGTGACCAGGATGGACAGAGGTCAATTAGTCTCTCTGATGGTTTGTTTTATGTGTCAACTTGGCTGGGCCATGGTACCCAGATATTTAGTCAAACACATCTGGTTGTTGCTGTGAAGGCTATTTCTAGAATGATGTTAACATTTAAATCAATAGACTTTGAATCAAACAGATTACCTTCCACAATGTGAGTGGGTCTCCTCCTATCAGTTGAAGGCCTTAGCCTGACATGCCCCAAGGAGGAGAAAATCTACCAGCAGACTGCCTTCAGACTCAGCTGAAACATCAACTCTTCCCTGGGTCTTTAGCCTGCAGCCTACTTGCTCTCTCTTCTCTGACTCTCTCTCCCTCCCTGCACCCCTACATACACACACACACACACACACACACACACACACACAGAGAGAGAGACACAGTCATGCACTGCTTAACAGGGATACTTCTAAAGAAATACATCATTAGGCAATTTTATCATTGTGTGAATAGCATCGAGCGTACTTACACAAAACTAGGTGGTATAGCCTAGATGGTATAACATACATCTAGGCAATGTGGTATAACCTATTGCTCCTAGCTACAAACCTGTATAGCATGTTACTACACTGAATACTGTAGGCTATCGTAATGCAATGGTAAGAATTCGTGTATCTTACACAAATACGATACATAGAAAAGGTACAGTAAAAATACAGTATAAAATATTTAAAATTTTTGCTTACCCAGAGCAGAGCCTGCAGGATGGGAAGTTGCTCTGGGTGAGTCAGTAAGTGGGTGGTGAGTGAATATCAAGGCCTAGAACATTACTGTAAACCACTGTATACTTTATAAACACCGTCTACTTAGGCTACACTAAATTTATTTTGTAATGTTCCCTCTTCAATAATAAATTACCCTTGGCTTACTGTAATTTTTTACTTTATGAACTTTTCAATTTTTTAACTTTTTGACACTTTTGTAATAACAAATTAAAACACACATTGTGCAGCCATACAAAAATTTTTTTCTTTCTTTACATTCTTATTTTGTAAGCCTTTTTCTATTTTTAATTTTTTTAACTTGTTAACCTATTTTGTTAAAAACTAAGACACGAACACACACACAGGGTTAGAGTCACCAATATCACTGTCTTCCACCTCCACATCTTGTCCCCCTGGAAGGTCTTCAGGGGCAGAAACATGCATGGAGCTGTCACCTCCCACACTGACAATGCCTCCTCCTGCAATTCCTCCTGAAGGACCTGCCTGACGCTGTCTCACAGTTATTTTATTTTAACAGGTAGAAGGAGTTCACTCTAAAATAATAGCATAGTATATTACTATACCATAAAAGAATAGTATAGTAAATACATAAACCAGTAATATACTAGTATTACGTGCTGTATGTAATTGTGATGTACTGGACGTTTATACGACTGCCAGTGCGGTAGGTTTGTTTACACCAGCGTAACCACAGACACGTGAGTAATGCATTGCACTTCAATGTTATGATGGCTACAGCATCATTAGGCAATAGGAATCTTTCACCTGCATTATAATCTTATGGGACCACCATCCTACATGCAGTCCACCATTGACTGAAACATCATTATGCAGTGCATCACTGTGTGTCACACACACACACACACACACACACACACACACACACACACATTCTATTGATTCTATTTTTTGGAGAGCCCCTAATACAATCTCCCTCCCTGCTCTGGATTCTACCTTGGCCACCCTTTCCTAAGGTGCATGGGCACATAAACACACACACACAAAACCCAATCCCCGGGTAAACTTTAAGTCCTTATTCACCCACAGACACCTGTGGTAAGTCCCAATGATACGTACAGTTGGAAGTGGGAGCAAGGTTCTGGACAAGGTGCCCCCATGCCAGTCCTCCCTCAGACTGATTTACAGATGGCAACCTCCCTGACGGCAGGCAGGTGGAGGAAGTGCTCTGCCACCTACTGAGTGCATATTCTTGGACATGCAACTTGACTTCTCTGAGTCTTCGATTTTTCTTCTGGAAAATGGGGATAATAATGCTACCTGTGTCACTGGATTATTAGAAGAATGAAACGAAATAAAGTGCTTAACATAGCTTCTCGCTACTTCCAATAGGACAGTTTCAATAATTCCATATTATTCCCATTTATGGTACACATGATGTCCACATCATCCAGTCTATACCCACAAAGACTGTTAAACAGGGCTTATGGTTCTCCTCACGGAGGCCTCAGAAGAAGTATCCATAATTGGTTTATTCCCACATAGACTGACCACTAGAAAAGCTTTCTCTATTATCTCCTTTGACTCTTACTGCATGGTGCAGTACCAGGTGGCTAACCCCACACACCAGGTAGAAAAGTGAAGCAGAGGCATGGCCCATGATACACTCTTAATGTGAGATGAGCTGGAACCCGCAGCTCCTGGCTCCAACTCCTAAGAACTCCTCTACTCAACAGGGCTCTGCAGGTTCCCACTGGGTCCACTTGTACAGATGAGTCTGTGAGGCCACCCATGCAGACCCAGCTGGGGGCAGCTCCCTGCACCCTCAGGAAAGGATTCCTTACCTCTAACCCAGACCTCCCTGCTCTGCTCAGCCTGCTTCTTTGGACTTAACCAGAGTTGCCACCCTTAACCACATCTATTCCATGTCTCTGTTCTTGTGCTCTCTCAAATATCCAGAGCCCAGTTTCTTTCCTTTCTTCTCTCAAGATTTCTTTTCCAAGCTTCAGCCTTACAAATCTGCCCTAGCCAGAATCTTCCTGGGACACAATAAAGACACCAAAAGGAGTTTTAACTTGAGGCTTTCTCTCGGCAGCCATGTGTAAAGACCCCCAAACACCAGACAAAAGAAGTTAATCTGGTATGTAGGGCCTTGTTTGAACATGGAACTGGACCAACTGGAGAGGCAGGGTGTGTCCGGAAGGACACAGGCACTGGCGGTCAAGAACCTGCCTTCCAGTCTTCTGTCTGCTACTAGCCAGGTGGCCTCAGGCAACTTATTTTGCCTATTTGTGCTTCAGTGTCTCCAGCTGTGAAATAAATGAGTGAGTTGGATAGAGGTGGATAATTTCTAACTTCCTGAATATCTAGGATTCTCTCACATACTGGTTCATTCTGATATACAAGTTATCACTTCCATGGGGAAGAAATCTCATGAGTGTTACTCTTGTCCCAGGTCTCTGGCAGACATCACTGGTTGACAGCAGTATTCTTTCCTCTCAGACCCAGCTTCAGAAGCTTTCTCTACAGAGCACTGGAGTAGCTACTACCAATCAACCAGTAAACATGCAAAATACAATTTGTTTGTATTAGAAACATTCAAGCCCCTGAAAACTTGTCTTCATCAGGATCCCCCAGTACTGCCCCACTCAGGTGTGGGGCCTGCTGGGGCCCTGCAGTGTCTCTGAGGCTGGACTTCAGGATTCACCAGCCTCCTACAGATGCCAGAACCATCAGGCGAGCTGGACGTGTCCTGGTCACTCCATAACTCCCTGGCCAGGGCCCACAGAAGCCTTGGAAGATGTCTCAGAAGCAGAAACTTCTATCCTAAGGAACAATTCCAGAGAAGTGGAGGCACAAAGTGTGGGCCAGGGCATTACCAGACCCACCCCAGGGCTGCCCAACACACACGCATGCACGCACACACACACATACACCCCACCCACACTCTCTGTCCAGCTCAGGTATTCACACGTGCACACTCACACATACTGAGAAGAGCTTCTGGGTGAAAACGTCCTGCAACAGTGCCATCTAGTGGGAGCCAGGGTCTGTCCTGCCCTGCCAGGTTTCCCCTGTGAGCCCAGGGAGATGGTCTTAAGATCCAGGGATGTGAAGGCTGCGGCTGATTTTTGTGAAGAAAAATACAAAATAAGTGATGACAGGGGGCTCTGTCTACCTCAGGATCTCTCACCACTCCCCTCAATTGCCCCCTGTACACAAGGCTAACTGGTCCCACCACCACCATCTCTCTATCTACCACACATCCCCAAATATCTGCTCTGCCTTCAGCCCTGTGAAATTCTTCCCCCTATTCCGGGGTCCTGCTACAGCCCCTTCTACCCCAGCATATGGTTTCTGATTCAGTCACACATTTCCAAGAAACATGGGCAGGACTCCAGCCAGATTCAAACCCAGCTATTCCCAGTTTTGTAGTTTCCTGAATCTGCAGCTCAGTTTACTCTTCTGTGAAATGGGAGAATGCCTTCATGACTAGGCTGCTGCGAAGATTAAACAGTCTCTTTCAGAGGTTCTCTGGCTGTGATGCCTCAAAAATCCCAGCAGCACCGAGGAAGTTCACGGCTCTAAGGTGGTCCGGAAGGCTATTTGCTAGAGGCCAGGGTAGTTCTCAACCCTATGGGGGCTGGAAAACCCAGACAGTCCCTCTCTCCCAACACTGGGAACTCTGCCCCATCCCTCTTATGTGGGTGGGGTAAGAAAGCATCCTTTTAAATAGTTAAATATGACATAGCCTTCTGATCAGAGGAACCTCTCTTTGCCTTTTAGAGGCTATGGGAAGATCTGTCAGAGCTTAATCCTTTCAGGCTGGGCGCAGTGGCTCATGGCTGTAATCCCAGCACTTCGGAAGACCAAGTTGGGAGGATCGCTTTGAGCTCAGGAGCTTGAGACCAGTCTGGGCAACATGGCAAAACCTCTTCTCTACAAAAAAAAAAATATAAAGATTAGCTGGGCATGGTGATGCAGTCCCAGCTACTCAGGAGGGTGAGGTGGGAGAATTGCTTGAGCCAAGGAAGTGGAGTTTGCAGTGAGTTGAGATCGTGCCACTACACTCCAGCCTGGGTGACAGAGTGAGATCCTGCCTCAAAAAGAAAGAAAGAGACAGACGGAGCGAGAGAGAGAGAGAGAGAGAGAAGAAAGAAGAACGAAGAACGAAGAAAGGAAAGGAAGAAAAGAAGGAAGGAAGGAAGGAAAGAAAGAAAGAAAAGAAAAGAACAGAACTTAACGTTTTCAGGTTCAGATGTTTCCAGCCAGTGTAATCGAACAGAAATACTGTCAGTGATCATGGCAGAGGACTCTAAAGAGGAAAAGGAACGTTACTAATCCCTTCTCAGCAAAGGAGGCTTTTCCCAGGGGTCTGGGAGACCAGCTGTGCTCACAGGGCTTTTGAAAGATAACCAAGGGACAAGGAGGCCCTGGAACCCAGGAGGCTGCTGTGGCTGAACAGGAGGAGATGGGACAGTGTCTCTGAGTCTGCAGCCTAGGGCTGATGACACCCCAGGCTCCAGAATACAGTGTCCGGCCACCCTGCCTGCTTGCAGAGGAAATGAAACCCTGTCCATTCTTCATACCTGTAGGAAGGGGAAGAAGCCTCAGATGGTGCTCCTAAATGGCTTGTGTTGCCCAGGGAAGGACCACTGGATACTGAAGCAACCAATTCCAACTTCAACTTGAATGCTCATTCGTTTGCTGCATGGGTAGGGGCACAGAACACAAGCAGCTTCTCAAAGGGAAGCTTCATGGCCAGGCAAAGGCTGAAAGATACCTCCTGAAAGTGAAAAAGTAACCGGCAAATCTAATAAAGTCAGCTCCAATGAGAAACCTGCAAAGCAACCAACTCGACATGAACAGCAACAGCCAGGCCCTTCCTGCGCTGAGGGCAGGTGCCAACAGCCTCAGAGTCCTGTGGGCCACAGGCCAAGAGCATCAGAATCTGGCAGAAGAGACAATTCCTCTCTAGACTTGGCAGGTCCAGTCTCCCAGTGTGAACCTGCCTTTTGGCCTGAGAGCCGGCAGCCCCAGCCGACAGATACAGTGTCCTCGCCTCTACCTGAACTTAATTCAAACCATTCTGCTCGACTCTAATTTGGAGCTTTTATTAGGTTTTAGGTTACTCTATATATGGCACAATAGAAATATTTTTTCAATGTTAAATTAGAAACATACCACAGGAGGATTTTTTTAAAGCCTTTTACAACATTGTAGACTGAAATGTCTTCAACTCTGCAACCAAAATCTAACCAAGGTAACCTTCACAGGAGAAACTTTGATATCAAGAGAGGTATATATCCTCTGGAATGTGCTTTTCTTCCCCTTTTCCAAAAGCAGTCAACGATATTCCTCTAATCAGTCCGGGGTGTGCTGGCATTGAAAGTAGGTCTACTCTGGGCCAGGCACGGTGGCTCACACCTGTCATCCCAACACTTTGGGAGGCTGAGGCAAGCGGCTCACCTTAGGTTGGGAGTTCAAGACCAGCCTAACTAACATGGAGAAACCCCATCTCTACTAAAAATACAAAATTAGCTGGGTGTGATGGTGTATATCTATGATCCCAGCTACTCGGGAGGCTGAGGCAGGAGAATTGCTTGAACCCAGGAGGCGGAGGCTGCAGTGAGCCGAAATCGCACCACTGCACTCCAGTCTGGGCAACAAGAACAAAACTCATCTAAAAAAAAAAAAACAAGGTATACTCTAGCTATACTCTAGGGGTATTTCCAGGAGAAATAACGGCAGATATAGGCAGAATAAAATCACCATGCCTCCTGGTCTTTCAAATGAACGTGTCCATCACTACCATCTGCCACTATAAAGTGAGGCCTGGAGAGAAGGTCGTGCTCTGGATGGATCAGGCTAGGGTTCCTTGCTTGCCTCACACTTGAGGCACACTGTACAGACCATTCCCATGGCAGGAGTGAGGCAGAGACCAGGACTCAGATGGTCTGAGCTCCAGGTGACCCAGAAGTGCTTATGCTAAGAAAGGTTTGAGCTACCCTGCTAAGAACAGCTCCTCCACCTAGCATTCCTCACACTCTTAGATGAGACGCTCTGGGAGCTCATTTGCATCCTGGCTGTAGCCCTGCTGGACATCACAAGGACAGCCTATTGAATGGACATGGACTCAGGCATATGATCTGGCACATGGCAGAGTCTAATACCTACTTTGACATTTTGGACTCAACTTGGAATTTTTGAATGTTGCAGTCTTTTGGAAGAAAATCAAGGCAATGAATAAGAGGTAGCTGATAAATGCAGGGGGGAGGAAACATGGCAATCATGAGAACATGCCTATATTTGACCCATACAGAGCAATCTAATTTCCTTGAATTAAACCAGGAAACCCTGAACTCTAAAGCTCTCACTCTCCAAGGTTGCTCTTCATCCCTGTGATCTGACCCTTTTCCCAAGGGCAGGCTGACCAACTTGATGCCACTGTTGCCACAATAGAGGCGGTACAAGCACAGGGCCAGGAGGACAAATGGCCCCTCTGGAAAACTGGGGCAGGGTGGGTTCATTCCTCGGTGCACTGGGTAGGATGAGGCTGTGTTTGCCACCAACTCCATCAGCCAACTGGTCAAGTGACAAATACTGAATGGAATAAAAACAGTCTGGCCCCTCCAAGCACGGAGCCTGAGGTTGCATTGGCACCTCCGAGAGGTCCCATTTGAGGATGTGCCCAACCCACAGCTCTGCCCATAGCCCCTCTAATCCTGGGGCTTCCTCTATGCCACAGTCAGTGCTGGGTCTGGTCCCTGCTCACTGCTGTGGGTATGGATCTTGGTGCTGTGGGAGGCTCCTGCGGGGCTGTGGCCACTACACCCTCATGGAATGGTGAGGGATGTGCACAAGTCATGGGCCTGAAGGCTGTGTCACTTGGACACACATTCCAGGAGGAATTCCAAGAGGAAAAAGCCTTTGGGCTGGGAAAGACCTAAAGAGTTCCCAGAGAGACAGGCCTGGAGTTGGGCTTTGAAGGATGGGCAGAAAAGGGAAAGTATTGAAGGCAAATGGTATTCAGCTGCTGCTAAGACATGGACGTAGAGATGACACAGTATGGTCAGCGACAGCCACTGCAGGACAAGGCTTGTCCTTGGTGAGGAGTAGGAATAAGTAAAATTTCATCCTCCCAACTTCATTCCCTGGGTGTGTCTGCATCACTGAGAGTCCCTTGAGGGGTATCTTCAGATCTGAATGCCACCTGATGGAGACAGCAGGCTAGACTGCTGGAGGAGTGCTGAGCCTTCCTTCCTGGCCCAGGCTGAAGGCTCTCACAGCAACTGAAGACTTGGGAGAAGCCGACTGGTCCCATTGCCCTCTCCCCTACAATCTTGGGTGGCTGCTTCTCCCACTGATAGCTCCCTGAGATCAGGTTCGCTCTGCCCTGCTTCCAGACATAGGGGTCAAAGGGAGCCCTGGGCCTTGGGCATGGCCCCCAGATGCTGAGCAGGTTGAAACCCAGACTGAGGCCCAGCCCCCTGCCTGCCCTCGGCCTTGGGAATACCACTGCACAGGACTGGAAACCCAGGGAGCCCCGCTGCATTAGAAGGTGGGGGATGGAGTAGCTTCAGACCCCTAGTGTCAGGAGCAAGTGCTGGTCTGGCTTTCACCTGACTGCTGCAAGAGGAAAAGGCCAAAAGTCTGAAGTGGCCCGTGGCAGGCACAGCAGCCCCCCAGCTTCTGGGATCTGCCAGGCGTCAGTCTCTACAGCACCATTCTCCCTTAACTAGACTCAGGCAGCATATCTGTTAACTCAGCTCACACCCCTCCACTCAGTCCTTCCTCTCCTTCTCTATCAGCAAAAAGGGGCACCTGGGAGCTCATCTGGGCTGCCTCACATGCTGGGTGCTCTGCCCAGCTCCTCCACCTTGCTCTTCCCTAGGCAGGCACTGTCAGATCCCACTGCATGGAATGAAGGACAAGAGCACTGGGGCCCAGTCCCACTCAGCTCGGAGCTCCCAGTGACCAGCACAGGACACTGGGAAGGGACCATGAGTCAGATGAGACCAAACCAGCTCCTGCTCCCAACAAAATCTATCTGGGTAAGCTGTTGCTCCTTTGTGTACATAATGAGGGGTGAACAGATTTCCACTGCTCAGGACTGCCCTGGCTTATAACTGTTATCTCTGCCAAATTCACTCTCAAAAGGATTCCACTTGAGAAGATAAATTATGTGGTTATCCTGTTTTACCACTTGCAAGGCTAGTGAGTGGTCAAAACAGGATTAGAACCCAGATCTCGCTTCAAAGCTCAGGTCCTGCCCACTTAGATGTGACGACTAGCAAAGGCTTAGGGAAGGCATATGGGAAGCAATCTGGGTGGTGCTTCCATAAAGAGGAGCCTACAAGCAGCACAGACAAGAACAGGGAAGATGTTGGAAGATCTCCTGTGGCCTGTCACATGGCCATGGGCTGTGACAGATGAGCAGGAGAAGGAAGAGCCTAAGGGGCAGAAGAACAGTGCTGCAGAGGTGGCAGACAGCCTGACCCTCAGGGCTGGGAGAGACAGCCTTGAAGACTCTGCCAGTGATCCCTGGCTTACATGCTAAGATGAGAAGAGAGGTATTTTCAAGTAATGGTCTGTTGTCTTAAAATATCTCCACTTTGGCATGAACGAAGAGGTTTGATCTCTGGTTAGAATCTGGCTATCTAGCACAGCAATCAAAGCCAGACATGACAAGTGCTTAAAAAGCCCCTGGTTGGGTGGAGGACAACCCGTTCTTCCTCTGAAGCTCCATGGACATCTGCTGGGCAGGTCACCGGCAGGCCAGGGTGAACTGTGCAGCATGGAGTCTTAGGGAGGCCTGCAGTGGGGGTGCTGCTGCACCAGGAGTTTAGACATCAGCCGCTGGAGCTTGCAGCGCTGGACCACAGAGTAAACTGTGAGGGCTCCCAGGGTAGGGGTACCGTGTGGGCAGAGCCCAGGGCACAGGCTGAACATCTTGGCCTCAGAGGGAGTGTAACAGAGCCCAAGGAGGCCCCTAAGCCATCTTCCCTGCTCCACCCTGTCTCCATCTCATCTTAGCTTAGCTCCTCTAAAGCTCTTCTGAAATTCCACTGCTAAGTGGCATCAGGATCCCCTAAATTTAATCAGAACTCCCTGTTATACCATATCATAGAATCTGTAATATTCTTTCAGCCAAGAAATTTTATCACAATTTATAAATAGAAATGCGTCTGTTCCTTTATTATCTGATTGTTCCCACTATACTGGAGGTTCCAGAGGGCAAGGACTGTGGCTGTTTTATCTAGCAACCTATCTCCAGTATCTAGCACAGAAAATAAACATTTGCAGAGACGCTGAAAGCATGAAGACGTAACTGAAATTCCACCATGAGAACGTTGTTCCTTAGGTTCTTTTGCTTATTCAGGCAACCCACTTTTACTGAGCACCTACTATATGCCAGACCCAAAGTTGGGAAAAATAAGGTTTAGAACAAAAATTCTTCTAAGATACAAATAAAATACCCGCAGTAGAGTTTGTCTCTAAGATACTACCAGTTATATGAGTAGGAATTTTTTTGGCCAGTTGCTTTCCAGAGGGATAGCTGTTCAGAAGAGGGCTTGGAACGAGAGAACGCTGGCAGAAGACAAAGAGAATTCTGGATGTGGGGACATAGAGAAAGAAGACAACCCTGAACATGGCTCTGGGCAAAGGTGAGAATCTGGGTGCTCAGGGAGTAAGCAGGAGGTGCCAAGAGGCAGGGCGGGGCACACAGAGGGAAGGACCACACATGGAAGACCCGCCTCACCGTTACCTAACATCACCTCCAGGACAGGCCTTGCGTTACATGTTTTCTACACATCAGCCCAATCAATCCTCATAGCCATACCAAGAGTTAAGCAGTATTACCTCATCTCAGAGGGGCAGCTATGGCTAGAGGAACTGAGTGGCCTGTCAAAGGACACAGGTGACTTGGATTCAAACACAGGCCTGTCGACACTCGGCCCTTCCCCAGCCCACGGCTGCTTCCAGGGCAGGCCCCATCCAAATTCTGTGTGGGGACCTTCATGTCAGTAATTCCACGCTACAGCACAGCTTCTGACGCTGGCTGTAGGAAAGTGCGCTTGCCTTTCACCACAGAGAGCAGGAGGAGCCGCCACCGCCCGGGCTAATCTTGCCAGTCAAGGCCTCGGGCCTTGCTTCACAATCAAAAGACCTTGAGAATAAAGGGGCAGGGGTGAAAAAAGTAGATAGTTCACACACTCTTCCCAACTGCTCTTCCCGGCTTGGGACGGTGGTCAGCGCTGGTCACTAGCCATATCAAAACCAAAGGGCTGGAGGTGGGGGAAGACCCCAACATGAAGGCCAGAGCCTAGAGGCCCCCCTGGTCAGAGAAGGAAGGTTGCTGGGAGGAACCGTGCATAGCAAAAAACAATCCCTTTCCCTCCACTCCTTCCACAGAACTGACCCCCTCAACCCCGCCAGCCACATACAGGCAGCTCTGGTGGCAGGGGCAGCAGCAGGACAAGGTAGCTCTCCACTGTCCCAGTGTTTGATGAGAATGGGCAGAAAGGCCAGGCCCTAGCTCCTAGATGGGCTATCAGCATGTGGGGACAGCAGAGGGGATGCTCAGGGAAGCTGCAGCTCAGAAAGATCAACCCAAGGACTGAGCAGCATGGCCAGATCCCATGTTTTACAACCCAAGAACTGAGCAGCATAGCCAGATCCCACGCTAGGGAAGCCAAGGCCACCCAAGGAAGGAAGTTTGTTCCAGCCACAGAGTGAGAGAGGGCGGTCCTGGAGCAGGGTCCTCAGGCCTGGATACCTCCACACCATTCTGCAGATCGTGTTTCTTGCTGTCTGGTGGTATCCCAAGCCCATTCCCTCCAAATCCACTGGGTAGAATGGGGATGAAGACGGTATGAAAAGGATATGAGGGGCTTGATAGCCCCAAGGATGTATCTCTCCCTCAGCCCCAAGATCCTGTGATTTGACCTCTTCCTCCCACATGCCACAGGTGCAGTCATGGACTGGAAGCTGAGTTCCGAGTCCCATCCACACTTTCTCAGGCACTGACAGAGAACAAACGGGAGTCCAGAGGAGGAGTGGAGAGAGCCCGGGTGCTTGCAGTATGCAGACCTGCATTTAAATTCAGCCTCTAAACCTGCTGGCACTCTGCTCTTAAGTCACCTGGGCTGTTTCCTCATCTGCAAAATGGAGGACAGTAACAGCACCTGCTCCAAAGGACTACAAAAGAACCCAACAAGCCACTTGCCAGGAGCACACAGCAACGTGTCTCTCCTCTTTCTTTCTGGGAAGAAACTCCCCTTCCCACCCACCCATGCAGTCCCTTAGCGTCCAGCAAACACCTATACAGATTCTTCCATCAGTCACAACTTGGCTTCAGCATATGAGATCAAGATCCGATAACAATTTAAAAAAAAAGAATCCAACAATAGCACATCGTTGTTGAGCCCCTCTGTGGGTCAAGTCATTCAAGGGGTGTGAGGGTGCTAATAATCTGGTTGGGGAGACCACAACATCAGTAGGTATACAGCAGGCCCTTCAGGAAGCTGACCAATGGCTCACATAGCCAGTTGACAGTCACTTTTATTCTCCCATTTTCACAATAGGCTGTCACACCTGAAGAATATGGGGCAGAGACTTAAAGGGACTTCCTTGAGGTCACCACATCAGGCTGGTGCCAGAGATCAGGGCAGAATAGATTTATTAACAGACTTATCCCTGGCTTGG
The DNA here is from genome assembly GCF_048565385.1 of Saimiri boliviensis. Classification (NCBI taxonomy): domain Eukaryota; kingdom Metazoa; phylum Chordata; class Mammalia; order Primates; family Cebidae; genus Saimiri; species Saimiri boliviensis. The sequence continues at coordinate 50,841,992 of NC_133457.1, forward strand.
AGATCAAAATGGCTTGAAGTCTCATCAAAAAGGCTGTGTGACCTTGGGCAGGATATTTAACCTCTCTGAACATCGGTTTCTTCTGCAAAATGAGGTGACACCTTTGTCCCAGAATAGAAGTGAGGGCAAGTGTGGTGTGAGGCGCTTGGAGGGGCTTAGTGCCTGCCCACCATAACCCCATCTAAAGTAGCCAGAGAACAGTGACACAATAAAAAGGGATGAAGTGCCAGACAGCGAGGCTCAGTTCTAGAATGTCCTTAGAAGAGCAGCAAGAGGATAGAAAACCACACAGGAGCTTGTTTTTAAAGACAAAGAAAAATATGATTAGGCAGGCCTAAGAATGCTGTTATAAAAGAATGAAAATATTTTCCTTACTAGGGCACTTGCATGTCAACAGCTGATAGGGAGGTGGGAGCAGCCAGCACAAGGCCACCAGGCACCTCCAAGAACAGTGTGAGGATCCTTGTGGAGGACCCACAGCTAAAACCAAGCAAGCCCCAGAGGCCAACTGTGGAAGGGAGCTGTGTTGTCTTAGGGCCTCCGTTTTCCAGCCTGTGAAATGGGACTGCCCAATGTGGCCAGGGTCCAGCCATGGCTCCTCTCTCTTCGTCCTCTTGGTAAACTGGACTACAGCAGCTGTAATTACCATCTCAAGGTCAGGCAGAGGGAGCTGGTACAGTCAGGCTCAGAAAGGTTATAGATTGCTCCTGAAGTCACACAGCTGAGAGAGGTGTGGTGAGGCTGGACCAAACCCAGAGTGGACCCACTGTGCCACACGGCGTCCCCGTCTGTGGGGACTTTGCATTCATTCCACACCATGAGCAGCACTGAGATGAGCCAGACATCTTCTGGCCCATGAGCAAGCTCTCCCAGCACCTCCCATCCCACCTCTCACTTAGGGCCAGCCTCCCTGGTCCTGTCAGCTCTACCTCTCTCCCTGCAGCTGACACAACATGTGGGAACTTTCTTTTGGTCCTCACCCCTGCTCCCTCTGCTCAGGCCACCATGACCAGTTTCCTGATCCTCTCAAACTCCTTTCCTTCTCACACCTTCTCTTTCCCACTGATGCTGGCCTAGCCCAATTCCCTTTGCCTGGTTCCTGGATCACAGCAAGCACCCTCCCGACCTTGCACACTCTAGCTTTCTGCCCCTCCCTGATGCCCCCACCGAAATCAGCCTCTGCAGAGCACCATTAAGCTATGGCCCCTTCCACCCACATACCACCCCCCACTTCGAATCCTCCCCACATCCCCATACCTGCCAATTACCTGGTACAGTTCATAGCTTTTCATTTGTGCGTACAGCCTGTCACTGTACCAACCTTATTCCCAGATACACACAGTAGGTGCTCAAGATATGCACGTTGATGATGTCTACTTTTGCACATTGGTCTGACTTACATCTCTGGCATACCCTTTTGTTTGCAGATTCTACCCAGAGCTCCTAGGGTCTGTGACCCAGCAGGGGTCAGGCCCACAGTGTGTGTCCCACAGCACAGTCTGATCCATCCTGGGTCCCACCAACTCCTGTGTCTTCCAACCAGGCCCCACAGTAGATCACAACCGCTCTGAGGGGAGTTCACAGTTTAGCTAAAGGAACTCAGAGAGGCCCCTCCCTTGTCCCAAGAGGAGAGCCCCACTCCCCTTTTCCCAGCCTAATTTACCGACCTCTGAACCCTAGGAGTGCAGGGTGCTCCACCCCCACTCCATCTTAGGACATAGCCTTACAGAACTGAAAACACTCCCTTGTCCTCAGCATAACCTTAGGAAGGAAACGGGCTCTGAGAGTGGTGTGCTCTACTTGCCCAGGGCCCCAGATCAAATTTTGGTTGTCCTGACCCTTTCCATTACACCGTCCCATTCCTCTCCATCCAAATCCTCTTGGAGGGGATGACAATTCGCCCTCAGTCCCTCAGAGGAACGCCAGCTGCACATCCTAAGAATCAGGAAGGTACAGCACCAAAGGCCTTTCCATGACTTCTCCAGTTTTCCCAGGTCCACGTCAGAGGGACTCTGTCAGATAAGCACCACCCAGGAGCAGCTGCAGGTGCTTAAAAGGCCTCCCTGCTGGTGCAATGATGACCGGGGGACAGAAGCAACACTGTCTGCTAGGAGCACAGATGCATTCCCCTCCCCTCCCTGCAGCTGGCCCCTGGGTAGCACTCCTAGGGAGGTTAAGGGGAGGATCTGTGAGAGAAGCTGCCTGTTAAAGTGAGCAGGGGCTGTGGGCAGGAGGTCTCTTGTTTCCCTTTTCTGTGCTCCACATGCAGTCACAGGCAAGGGAGGAATTCGGAGATGCTCTGAGTGTTTCAAGATATTCAAGTAATGAGATTTTCCTGAGCAACAGCTGCCACTTTGACACTGATAGAAAGTGCCCAGGCCCAAGCTGTGTAGATCAGAACTGGGCCCCTGATAGCTTACAGTCAGGTGAGCACAGCCAAGCAGGCATTTCTGCTTCAGGCAGCAATCTGGGTCTTCGAGGATCTGGCTGAAGGACCTGAAGCCCACCCTGCAGGAATCTATGTCACTGCCATGGTTTTTAGGCTACTGGTCTGCTGTGCTCCAGGCCCTGTGCTAAGTACTGAAGATCCAGATGTAAATGAGACATGGGTGCCATTCCCACAGAGTGTAGGCTGGTGAAGGAGCCCAGCCCCACGTCCATGTGCAGAGGGCTGTCCGTGGGCTCGAGGTGCAGGCCACTGTGCCTGCCTGCCCACTCCACGCCCTTCTGTGGGACTCGGCCAGCACAGAACCTCTGCTGCCTGGGCTGCCACACGGCTTCACCAGCCCAGTCCCAGCTGATTGGACCAGGGTATACACTGGCCCAAAAGTGACTAGTAAAAAAATTAAGGACCCAAGAAGTCTGGCTTAGAGAATTGGGGTTTGAAAAGCAAGTGAGTGAAAGTGGAGAAGGCCGTGGAGCCAGCTGAGGTCAGAGAGGCCTTGACAGCTACACACAAGCTGAAGAGGCGGAACCTGTGAAAGGCCTGGGCTTAGAGAAACAGAGGGCCAGATGGTGCTGACTCTAGGACCAGAGAGGCTAGAGGGGTCAGGGCAGGCTGTTGAATGTCCAAGGGGCTGTTGAAACCTCAACAAATCTGAGGCCAGACTGGGAACATAAAGCATCTTCAGGACACGGGGCCAGAGCTCAGTATCTTTCAGTCCCTGGGAAGAAACATTGACCTGGTCAGTTCCAGGCCCCGTGCTAAAATGACGACAACTTGGCCTGGGCTCAAGGATCCCACGGTCTGAAGGAGGAAGTGAAGATTAGTCTGATGATGGCAGTACAGAGACCAGGGCTGTGAGAGAAGGAAGCCCCAGAGGCTGGGGCTGGGATCTGGAGGCTCATGGCAGGTAGGCAGGCCAGCCTGCTTTCCACAGGGAACTTCATCCCCAAGTTCAAAGCTACCTTGACAAAGGGTGGTCCTAGATATGGACCAGGTTCACTAGGTAATAAATGGCTCTGCTTGCATGGCAGAGCCCAGGGATGCACAAACAACTAGTTCATTCAGGCCCCCAGCAACCTCAAGAGGCTGGTTCCTGTCCAAAAAGACACTCTGCCTGCATACCCATTCATCCGGCAGTGGCCAAGGCAGCTCCTCAAACAGCCTAGCTCCAGCCTGCACACTGACTGTAGGCACAGGAGTAGATGAGCATTTGAAAAAACCCAATCAAAACTATCTCTATGGGGCCTACAGGAGAGGAGGAAGAATAAGTGACTGACACTCTTGGATTCACATTCCTAATTTGAAAGGGAAAACAACCTGCTCCATGCAATTGTTCTCAGGATTACATGAGAACACGCAGGCAGAGCTAGTTTCAGGACTGAGCATCCAGTAAGTGCCCCACTGTCATTAGCGGGCTGGCCTGGCCATTCTGCTCTCCACACTAGAGGCTGTGCCTTCTTCTCCTTTGCATCCCCACCCCAAAGGTTTGTAGAGTTACTGAGGTACTTATTTATTTGTTTATTTCCTGCTTTGTTCTGAAAACAATTGGTTAAATTATTAGAATCAAGTGGTTACAACAGTCTTCATGTTTTGTTTCTTTTGTTATTGTTGTTGTCTTACTTTACGAAGAACTAACATTAATTGAGCAAGTTTGATTTGACAAACTAGATGGTTTACATACATTATCTCATTTGATTCCAGTATATTGTAGAAAGAACACATGTTACTCAAAGCACATGGCAGAATACCTTTCAGGAAGAGAACTGTGTTGGCCTGGGGAACTAAACCTCCCTAAGCCTCACTTTACTCATCTGCACAAAAGGGATAATAACTGTACCTATCTCCTGCAGCTACTGTGAGGAGTAATTTACGTAACACATGGGAATCACTAAGCGCTGCACTTTCTAGTGCCTAGAAAATACTGAGCATAAAGTAGGAACCCAATAAATATTTGTTCATTGACCCATTGATTGATTCGCACATAGTAAACACTCAGTGATCATTGTTACTTTCACCATTTGTTTCGGAATACTTACAAATGGGTAGTTTAATAATAAAGATGAGGCTATCTAGACATGGTTTCTGTGTCTGGGATGAGGTAAAAAGAATAGTTGAGGAAACCAGAGAAAAAATTCCTAAGGTTAAAATAATGAAGGGTTTTTCAAGAGTAAAGATGCCAAAAATACCACTTGAACTGTTTTCTCCGTTTCCTCTTTCCCCTGCCCAAATCCTTTATTAAAATCTGCCACACAGACAGCTTTGGATGGGTACAGCTGTCGGGGTGAAGTGATTGGGGTAACGGCCATCAGATTGACATAAAGAAAGCTCCACACTGGCTGTAGTCAGTACGCATACACACACCACAAGCCAAACACAGAGTGCTGATTAAGAACTCAGCCATAGCAAGCACTGGGGACAAGAGTAATGCACACTGCTCTATAGGATAACCATTAAGAGAACAGTAGAAAAGTATGCGATTTCTAAACTAACCAGAAAAATTCAGTATTTTTAAAATCCGAAAGAGAAAGTTAAGAAGGGAATAAAAGGAACAGAAAAGAGAAACCAAGGCCATACAGGACAAATAGAAAGCATATAATTAAATGGTAGATTTAAATACAGTAAGAGTAAATGGACTGAATGCTCCAATTAAAAGACTCTAGCTAAAAGATGGTCAAAAGTATTTTTAACTTAAGCAAATCTTTTAAAAAGAGAAACATATAAAATATAATAAAATAGAAAGTTTATAAGTAAAAGGATAAAAAAAAAAGATATATTCTGCAATCAATAACCTAAAGAAGCAGTGTGGCTAAGCTAACATCAGACAGTGAAAACCTTAAAACAAAAAGCATTACTAGAAAATAGGAGAGCCAGTTCACAATGACAAAAGGATCCATTCATCAAGAGGATAAAACAATTCTAAATGTGTGTGCAGTTAATAATATGCATTCAAAATATATTTTAAAATTTACATAAATATACAAGAAAAAGAGATAAATTCTCAAAGTGAGAGATTTAATAATCAGTAACTGTTAAAAACAATCAGATGAAAAATCCTTGAGGATACAGAACATTTAACAACAGTTGACTAACGAATAATTATACAACACAGCACCCAGCAACTGTAGATTAAAAATTATTTTCAAGTACACAAAAAAATGACAAAGTTGACCATATACTAGACCATAAAACAAGTCTCAACAAATTGAAAAGTATTAAAATCATGAATATGTTCTCTACCTATATGCAATTAAGTTAAAATCAGTAACAATAACAAAAAATACTCATATGTTTAAAAATTAAATAATTTTTAAAATAATCAGTGGATCAAAGAAGTCCCAAAAGAAAACAGACAATATTTTGAAATGAATGCAACAAAAATACATCAGAATTTGCCAGATATAGCTAAAGCAGTGCTTAGAGGAAATCTTATAGCCTATTTTTATAAATAAATATTTATTTATATATTTATTTTTATAACATTTATTTTTATAAATAAATCTTATAGCCTATTTTTATAAATGCCTATTTTTATAATTAAAAAAGAATAAAAATTAATGAACAAGGCATTGTTCTCAAGAAGTTAGTAAAAGAGATTTAGGAAAGATGGCAGCAGTGGTGAGAGCAGTTGTGTAATCTTCCCAGATCCCTGTATAAAAACAGGCAGTGTAGGTAGCTGGCACAACCAAAAATCTGTGAACACTTACAACAAAAATAGATAAGACCTAAATAAATGGAGAATTTCATGTTCATGAATTGGAAATCTCAATATTGTTAATATAGCAATTCTCTACAAATGGACCTAGAGATTCAATGAATCCCAATCAAAATCCTATTACCTTTCTTTAAAGGACTTGCCAAGTTGATTCTAAAATTTATATAGAAAAGCAAATGACCTAGAATAGGCAAACAACTCTGAAAAAGAACGAAGTTGGAGGCCTTACACTCCCTGATTTCAAGACTTACTGGGAAGCTACAGTAATCAAAGTAGAATGGCATTGGCATAGAGAAATACAAATCAACAGAACAGAATGGAAAGTCAAGAGATGGATGCATCCACATATGCCCAATTGATTTTTGACAAAGATGCCAAAATAATTGGATGGAGAAAAATGACTTTTCAGCAAATGGAGCTGGAAAGATCATAAAGCCAGGAAGAGGAGGAATCAGAAAGCAAATCAGTCCTGCTCCAGATCCCACAAACTAGGAACTATCAAACAAGAAATGAAACTAGAGAGAAAAGATAGAGAAAAGCATCGGTGGCAGTTGAGACATCAAAGCCACCCTTGTTCCTCATTACAGGGGATGGAAAAGCATCTCATGTCTGAGTCTCTGAGGAAGAGGGTCTCTCCACAAACGCATCAGACTTCTGTCATGAAAAGTAATCAACACTAGCAGGAAACGTGTGCTTGTTCTGAACATGCTGTCTCCGAAAATTAGGCTGCCTCTAAAGGAAGAGTGTGGGTGGCTCAACTGCCCCGTGCTGTAGAGCCCCTGGGAAGAATTTGGCCCCAGGCACCATGGTGGGGTGCAGACTGATACCAGGACAGAGAGGAAGAGGAGAAGAGGGAAAAGGCTAGAGAGGGAAGGTGGGCTCCACGGTGAATTCTACAATGAAGTGTTTGCTCAATGCTCAATTCCAGCCTCGTCCTCTCATTATATGGGTGCAAAAGCTTGGGCCCAGAAAGAGGAAGGGACTTAAGGGAGGATGCACAGCCAAGTGCCAGACCTGGAATTCAAATTTAATGTTTTTCTCTGCAAATGCAGCTAACTCTAGTAAGTGGTGAATTACAGGGACAGACAGCCACCGTGATTGCCATGATGGAGGGTGGCTGTTCTAACATTCCAACAGAGGCTCCTGTCTCCCCTTTCCACAGAGCCCTAGGTAAAAGAGTCTACTATCTACTGCTCAGTGACATGTTTTACTAGGGAGCTTGCTTAGGAACTTGGGGCAATCCCCTGCACCTATACTCATCCCAGGGCTCTGTGGACCTAGGCTGTGCCCCTCTGTATCCAGGCCACAGCCCTGCCACTGCCTCCTATGCTAAGTGAGCCAGTGAGAAAGCAGAGGCATTCCCTGCCCTGATTCTGCAGTTTCAGACTGTCCAGGGAGGTCGCCTCATCAACAAGTCCATGGACATCTCTCCAAGCTCCAACCACAGATGGTCCCCTCTTTGCTAGCCCATCTGAGGGAGTCCTGTCAGCCTAGGAAACCCAAGAGGGAGAGCTTAGTGCTGACACAGACTGGCCCAAGTCAGGTTTCTATTTCCCAAGGTTTTGACCTTTTCACATCTGTCTGACCATTAAATCCAGAGGAGCCACTGCAGGCTGGACATGTTGGCAGAATGATTCTATGGCAAACAGGACAAGAAGAAAACAGTCTCCCTCAACCTCTACCTTATCTGGGCTGCCTGCCATTCCGGCCCTAAAAGACACTGACCATGCTCTACCCTAAGGTTGCCCCCTCTCTTGTTCTCTCCCACTAGCCTTCAGACTCCCAAGGGCAAGCACCTCTGGGATTCATCCCCAATCTCCTAAAAGCCAGCCTAGTTAATAGGGATTCAGGAGATGCTTACCAAATTGTAATTACATGAAAGAAGCTGCATTCTGAACTCTCCTTTCGTAAAGGTTGTGTAATTTTTTGGTTGATGTTGGTGAGTTGATTCATCTTCCATTTCTCCTTAGTTTCATGATCTAAACTTCCTTTAACAGAAAAACACAAACCTTGCCTCAGCCAAGCTAAGTGGAAAAGGAGGCTGCTGCACTTAGGCCAGGCCAGGATCACTCACCAGAGGACCTGAGATTCCCAAAGCTGGAGCTCTAGAAGTGGCTGCCAATGGGGAGGGAAAGGAGGGAAGAATTCATGCAGCTGCGGGAAGGGGTGATGGACAAAAAAAGTGAGGGAAATCAGGAAGCAGGGGGATCTGAAGCTGGGATAGCTGCTCCCCCGCCCACCTGACCCAACCCTTCATCCAACCCAACAGCATGTTCTGAACGTTCTACCTCGTGAATATCTCTGGAATCCTCCACCTCTCTCCTTTACCTAGTCCAGTCACTATTATCTCTCCTGTGAACAACTGTGCCCACTCCTTCCAATGCCGACTCTGTAGAGGAGCCAGACAAATCTTTTAAGAACAGCTCTGATCATATACTCCCTGCTTTAAACCCTTTAATAGTTTTCTACCTACCCTGAAAAAATCCATACTCACTTTCTTTGCCAACCGGCTGCACATGTTTGGGCTCCCGCCCATCTCTATCCAACTCATCTTGCATATGCCTTTTCATGCCCCACAAAACACCAAGTTTTTTCTGTTTTCAGGACCTTTGGACTTTTGGACTATTGCTACTCAAGGAAACCCAACTGAATCCTGCTCATCCTTCTCACCTTAGCTCGAAGACATGTCCCCAGAATCTAAAGTACATCCTTCCTTCTGTTTCATTCATAGCTCTCAACAGCATTTGTAGTGATGCTTTTTATGTTTGTTTACTCATTAACAATGAGTTAATTGTCTCCCTCCTAAGAAGGTAAGCTCCATGAGGACAGGAGCTGTTTCTCATCTTCACCACCACATCCTTGCACAGACACGGTGCCTCCCACACAACAAATGGTGTTGAGGAAATGAAGACAGATGCTCTCCTACCATCTTGCCAGAAATTCCCAGGGGGCTGGACTCACCGCCCACCGCCCCCAGAATTTTGGACATCCAAGGAAACCCTAGCTCCAGGGAAGCCACATAGAGATACAGACACTATGGGCTACAAGGCAGGGGAGCATCACCACACAAAAATGACAATCAAGGGCTGGAAAGAGAAATATTCCAAGATGGTATGAGAAGTCCTAGAAGACAGCCTCAGGACAGGACCCCTGACCTAGCTTATCCCAAACTGTTCCACCATCTACAGGCCCACGTTCATGATAGCACCTTGGGCCAGAAGAGTGTGGGGTCAAGATGGAGCATTTCTAATGTCCTCCTACTCTCAGATGGAGTACCTAGTGGTCAATGAGAACAGAGCCTGGGTAGCCAAAAGAGACAGTCTTCTGGATAAATTAGTATATAAGGCTTACCTCAGTAGACTACTATGAGGATTAAATGCTGTAATATACAAAAAGCAGCCAGCACCTTACCCAGCATCCAGTAGATGTCCTTAATTCCCTTCTATTCCCCCCACCTCCCAGAGAGAACAATGGGGATGTATGCTGCATAATTCCTCTCCTTGCCTCCTCCATGTCTACCCTGAACTATGATATCTGGGTGGGAAACAGCTTCAGGCTGCAGATGCTATGACATCGCTGCTTAAATTGAATTACACTGAAACCAGAGAAGCCTTCAGCTCTATTCAGCTTTCCCACGGAGTTCAGAAGTGTTCATCCTGACAGTAACTGCACACTGCACAGGAAAAGGCATTCAAGTTGATAAGAAGTCATTCAGATCACCATCTAAGGCAGCTTTCACCTTTGAAATAAATTCATTCCTTATTAGCACACACTTGAGATTTCCAGGATTGAATATTACTTCTATTACAGAAAACCCATTTTTAAGACATTTTTATCATGTTGTCATGGTCCTATGTAATTTCATCTCTCCACAGTGTTACTTTTATTCACATATGTAGAGCTATAATCCCTGGTGAGAAAGGTAAAGAGAAAGCGAGAACAGGATTAAGAGTCATTGTCCTAGCTAGGGTTGAAGCCAGTACCAGGACATTACACAGATGAGTCCACATTAGTGAGAGTCTGCAGTCACAAAACAATATTTGGACTTCTACTGAAAGGAATGGGAAGTCACTGATGGCCAACTAAGGATTTGGAATAAGTAATGACTGATAAAATTTTCTTTTTAAAATACTTACTTTGGTTATCATGGAAAAGACAGATGCAACGGAAGGGAAGTAGTTAAGAAACCGTAGAAACATTCATTCAATTTAGATGGGACAGCAAAAAAGCTAAGTGATAAAAGAAAAAATAGGTAAATCGAACATAGTCAAAATGTAAAACTTTTATGCTTCAAAGGGAAGCCTCAAGAATGTGAAAAGACAAACCACAGAATGAAAGAAAATATTATAAATTTTATACTTCATGAACTTGCATCAATAATATAAAAAGAACTCTTAAAACTCAACAATAAAAAGATAATCTAATTTAAAATTTGGCAAAAGACTCGAATAGACATTTATTTTAAGAAAATATAAGCACATAAAAAGATGTTCAGTATGTAAATCAAAACCACAATGAGATTCTATACCGCATCCACTAAGATGGCTATAATAAAAAAGACAGACAATAATTTTTAGTGCAGATATGGAGAAATGATGGTGGAAACATAAAATAGTGCAGCCACCTTGAAAAAAATTTTGGCAGGTCCTCATCAAGTTAAGCACAGAGTCACCATATAACCCAGCAATTCCATTCCATTCCACCCAAGAGAATTAAAAACATATGCTAATACAAAAACCTGTCCATGAATGTTTATAGCAGCATTATTTATGACAGCCAAAAAGTAGCAACAACCCAAATGTGCATCAACTGATGAAGAGAGAAACAAAATGTGGTATACCCACACAGTGGAATACTATTCAGCCATAAAAAGGAAGAATTTTGATACATACTACAACATGAATGAACATTGAAAATACTACATCAAACAAAAGAGGCTAGTCACAAAAGATCACATATTATATGATTCCTTTTATAAGAAATGTCCAAAATAGGCACATATATAGAAACAGAATGTGGATTAGTGGTTACCAGGGGCTAGGAAGAGGGGAAAATGGGGAGTAACTACTGATACTGCTAACAGGGATGGGGCTTAGAGGGAGGGGGATTAAAATGTTCTGAAATTAGGTATTGGTAATTGATGCATGGTGTCGTGAATACACTAAAAATCACTGAACTATACACTTTAAAACAGTGAACTCTATGGTGTATCAGTTATATATCAATGGATCTGTTATTTGAAAAATAAAAGGCATTCATTAGTAAAGCTTCCAGGCACTGTTCTAGGCAGCGAGGAAACAGTGAACTACACTAACACAAATCCCTGCCCTTAAGGAACTGACATTCTAGTGAAATAATCCTAGCAAGAGATAATCCCAGCAAGAGATAATCCTAGTGAGAGTCTTAATAACTTAATGGCACTGAAGAGAGAAGCAGATGGATTAAAGCGAGCCTCTGAAGCAACAATCTACATGGCCAGCTGACCAAGAGCAACAGGAGAGATGTCTGGGATCCCCTTCCCCTAGGGAGTTCACAATAATTCTTATTGTTACCCTCTGTAGCCTCCAGAGTCACTGTTCCTCACTTTAAAAGCACTAGAAAATTAGACAAAGTGATCTTTATAAACCAGAGATTTCAGGAATCCCTGAAATAAAAGACAAGGGGAACTTGTTTTGAAAGAGAACATTACAGCCAAAACTCATGCACAAAAGAATCTGAAACATAAAAACAGTCAAGACCCCAAAGCTACTCAAAGCTCAAAGGTAGTGAATTCCAGAAGCAGGAAAGTGCTGGAACACTTTCTCTGACATTTCTTCACATCTTATAAACAGAGGCAATGACAGCTTTTGTTCCAGACTATCCTTTCGAAGATGTTTCAAACGAGAGAGCCATAGAAGATAGAGATAGTATCTCCCTCCAGGAGCAGAGGACATCATTAGTTGTTGTCCCGTACAATAAAAATAATATCACCCTCGGGCCGGGCGTGGTGGCTCACGCCTGTAATCCTACCACTTTGGGAGGCCGAGGTGGGTGGATCACGAGGTCAAGAGATCGAGACCATCCTGATCAACATGGTGAAACCCCATCTCTACTAAAAATACAAAAAATTAGCTGGGCATGGTGGCACGTGCCTGTAATCCCAGCTACTCAGGAGGCTGAGGCAGGAGAATTGACTGAACCCAGGAGGCAGAGGTTGTGGTGAGCCGAGATCATGCCATTGCACTCCAGCCTGGGTAACAAGATCGAAACTCTGTCTCAAAAATAAAATAAAATAAAATAAAATAAAATAATATCACCCTCAAGCGCAAATGTTGGGTGAGTTTACCTACGGCCCAATATAAAAGATTGGGGTTTCCTAAGCATGAGGTCCTTCAGCTCTGACAACTCAGTGCGTGGGCAGCTTCCATGTGAGCCAGCTCTGTGTCACTCCTGTGGGACTTGAGGGTGTTGGGGAGAAGCAAGGGGAAGTGACACGACAAAGAAGCTCATGCTGCTTGATGAACCATGAGCAATGAAATCCTTTGTCTCTGACCCAGAAGTCTCATGTCCTCTGCCAACATCTATGAAACTGTGGCAGACTAACTTGTTAGTTTAAAAGTAAGGTAAAAATCTCAGACCTTCACAGTTCCTAACAAAGAGGCCTTGAGGCAACCTGCTAGGTAACTTGTCAGGGAAACCACAAGAAGAGCAGTCAGATGGGGTCATCCTCTCCTTTGACACCTAGTACCAGGTAATGATATGTAGCCCAAGTGGGGTCAGTGAGGGAGACCACAGAATGAGGGTAGCACATAGACTGTTTGAACACACCCAGGAAGAAAAGGGCCCTCCCATAGCCAAAAGACTAACTAGTGGCACACTCTGTGAAAAGTATTCTCCCCAATATAATCACAGACTATAGTTAACAAATTCAGCATCCACAGGCTAATAGACTCTCAGACACAAAAATCAGCCAATGAAAGAGAAGTGCACATACAAACACACACATGAACACCCAAAGAAGGAGACTTAATACAGCAAACGAGTACGTTTTTACAATAAGGGTAATCACTAAGTACATAAAAGTGCAAGAGAAAATCAAAGCCAAAAAAATTAACTAAAGTTCTTGGGATCTTATAGCAGAATCATAAATCAGAGCTGAATAAAAGGCTAGACACAGTTAAAGGCAGATCAAGTAATTGGAAGGCTGAGTCAAGGAATTCTCCTTGAGCACAATGCAAAACAACAAAAAATTGAAATATTTTTTAAAAGGAAGATAAACAGAATTCCAAGAGATAAAATATTATCCAAAAAAGGGGGTCTCAGAAGCAAAGATTAGAGATGGTAGGAGAGAATATACTAGAATAAATAATAAGATAATTTTTCCAAGGTTCAAGAAAGACAAACTCTCTAAGTGAAAAGGCCCACTGAATGCCAAGAAGAATGAAACCAACAAATCCACAGCCTTAGTGGAAGATTTTTAAACACCTCGCAGAAATTAAGAGATAAACTAGACCAAAATTACTTAATTATAAAGAGAGGTGCCATCCATACAGGAGCCTATTTAAACATGACTATTTAAAGTTAAATTTTAAATAATTACAATTAAATATAATTTAAAACTTAGTTTCTCAGTCCCAATGGACACATTTTAAGTGCTTGATAGTGGTATGCAGCTAGTACCTACCTTATAAGATAGTGCAGATACAGAACATCTCCATCATCTCAGAAAGTTCTACTGGATACTACCAAAAGGATTTAAATAACACAGTAATAAATTGGTTCTAACTTTAAAACACAGAAAATGGCACCCAACAAATAGAGAATACACATTTTCAGGAAATACACGTGAAACATTGAAATACTGATTATGGGAGACTTCCACCAAGATGGCCAAATAGGAACAGCTCTGGTCCACAGCTCCCAGTGAGAGCGATCCAGAAATCAGGTGATCTTCACATTTCCAACCAAGGTACTGGGTTCATCTCATTGTGACTGATTAGGCAGTGGGAGTAGCCCAAGGAGGGCAAACCATAGCAGAGTGGGGCATTGCCTCACCCAGGAAGCACAAGGGGCTAGAGAACTCCATCTCCTAGCCAAGGGAAGCCATTAGACACTTTTCCGGACACTCTGGCACTTTGGCTTAGTTACTGAGCTTTTCCCACCATCTTCACAACATGCAGACCAGGAGATTCCCTCTGATGCCTACAACCAGCACCCCAGGTTTCCAATGGGTGGCCATGCTAGCCACAGCAGAGACAGAGCTGCTCATTCTCCTGAAAAAAAGGGGACTGAATGAAGCCAAGGAGCCAAGTGATCTGGCTCAGCAGGTCCCACCCCCACAAAAACCAGCAAGCTAAGATCCACTGGCTTGAAATTCTCACAGCCAGCACAGCAGTCTGAGTTCAACCTGAGACATTCAAGATCGGTGTGGGGAGAGGTGTCCACCATTACTGAGGCTCAGAAAGGTGGTTCTAAACTCACCTGTGTAAACGAAGTCACCAGGAAGTTTACACAACAACTGGGCAGACCCCAAGGCAGCTCAGCGAAGCCTCTACAGGCAGACTATGACTAGACTCACTTATTGCTGGACAGAACATCTCTGAAAAAAAGGCAGCAGCCTCTCAGGGACTTATAAATAAAGCCCCCACCATCCTGGGACAGAGCACCTGGGAAAAGGGGCAATGTGGGTCCTGCTTCAGCAGATTTAAACATCCCTCCCCAGCAGCTCTGAAGGGACCAGCAGAGCTCACAGCACAGCACCTGAGCTCTGAGAAAGGACAGACTGCCTGCTCAAGTGGCTCCCCAACTGCTGACTAATAGACACCACACACAGGAGAGCTCTGGCTGACATCTGGCAGGTACCTTTCTGGGATTAAACTCCCATAGAAGGTACAGGCAGCAATCTTTGCTGTTCTGCGGCCCCTGCAGGTGATTCCTAGGCAAGCAGGGTCTTGTGTGAACCTCCAGCAGACCTGCAGCAGAGGGGCCTCTTAAAAGAAAAACTGAAAAACAGAAAGAAAGCTTAAACATCAACAGAAACGATGTCCACTTAGAGACCCCATCCAAAAGCCATCAACTTCAAAGACCAAAAGTAGATAAATCCACAAAGATGGGAAGAAACCAGTGCAAAAATGCTGAAATTGTCAAAAACCAGAATGTCTCTTCTCCTACAAAGGATCACAACTCCTCACCAGCAAGGGAACAAAATTGGATAGAGAATGAGTTTGATGAATTGACAGAAGCAGGCTTCAGAAGGTGAGTAATAACAAACTTCACTGAGCTAAAGGAGCATGTTCTAACCCAGAGAAAGGAAACTAAGAACCTTGAGAAAAGGTTAGACAAAATGCTAACCAGAATAACCAGTGTAGAGAAGAATATAAACAACTTGATGGAGCTGAAAAACACAGCACGAGAACTTCATGAAGCATACACAACTTTCAATAGCCGAACCAATCAAGCAGAAGAAAGGACATCAGAGGCTGAAGATAAGTTCAATGAAATAAAGCAAAAAGGAAAGATTCAAGAAAAAAGTGAAAAGAAATGAGCAAAGCCTCCAAGAAATATTGAATTATGTGAAAAGACCAAATCTACGTTTGATTGGTGTACCTAAATGTGATGGGGAGGATGAAACGAAGTTGGAAAACACTCTTCAGGATATTATCCAGGAGAACTTCCCAACCTAGCAAGGCAGGCCAACATTCAAATTCAGGAAACATACAGAACACCACAAAGATATTCCTCAAGAAGGCCAACCCCAAGGCACATAATTGTCAGATTCATCAGGGTTGAAATGAAGGAAAAAATGCTAAAGGCAGCCAGAGGAAGGTCAGGTTACCCACAAAGGGAAGCCCATCAGACTCACAGCAGATCTCTTGGCAGGTAACCTACAAGCCAGAAGAGAGTGGGGGCCAATATTCAACATCCTTAAAGAAAGAGTTTTCAACCCAGAATTTCATATCCAGCCAAACTAAGCTTCATAAGTGAAGGAGAAATAAAATTCTTTACAGACAAGCAACTGCTGAGAGATTTCGTCACCACCTCACAAGAGCTCCACTAAACATGGAAAGGAACAACCAGTACTAGCCACTGCAAAAGCATACCAAATTGTAAAACATCAACGCTATGAAGAAACTGCATCAACTAACAGGAATAACAACCAGCTAGTATCAAAATGTCAGGATCAAATTCACATATAACAATATTAACCTTAAATGTAAATGGGATAAATGCCCTAATTAAAAGACAGACTGGCAAATTGGACAGAGTCAAGACCCATAGTGTGCTGTATTTAGGACACCCATCTCACGTGTGAAGACATATGCTCAAAATAAAGGAATAGAGGAATATTTACCAAGCAACCAGAAAGCAAAAAAACAAAAAACAAAAACCAGGGGTTGCAATCCTAGTCTCTGATAAAACAGACTGTCAATATTAGACAGATCAACAAGACAAAAAATTAACAAGGATATCCAGGACTTGAACTCAGCTCTGGACCAAGAGGACCTAATAGACATCTACAGAACTCTCCACCCCAAATCAACAGAATATACATTCTTCTTAGCAACCAGCACACTTGTTCTAAAACTAACCACATAATTGGAAGTAAAACTCCTCAGCAAATGCAAGAGAACAGAAATCATAACAGTCTCTCAGACCACAGTGCAATAAAATTAGAACTCAGGATTAAGAAATTCACTCAAAACTGCACAACTACATGGAAACTGAACAAGCTGCTTCTGAATAACTACTGGATAAATAACGAAATGAAGGCAGAAATAAAGCTGTTCTCTGAAACCAATTACAATGAAGACACAATGTACCAGAATCTCTGGGACACATTTAAAGCAGTGTCTAGAGGGAAATTTATAGCACTAAATGCCCACAAGACAAAGCAGGAAAGATCTAAAATTGATACCCTAATGCCATAATTAAAAGAATTAGAGAAGCAAGAACGAACAAATTCAAAAGCCAGCAGAAGACAAGAAATAACTAAGATCAGAGCAGAAATGAAGGAGGTAGAGAAATGAAAAACCCTTCAAAAAATCAATGAAGCTAGTACCTGGTTTTTTGAAAAGATCAACAAAATAGACCACTAGCCAGACAAATAAAGAAGAAAAGAGAGAAGAATCAAATAGATGTAATCAAAAATGATATAGGTGATATCACCACCAGTCCCATAGAAATATAAACTACCACCAGAGAATACTATAAACACCACTACACAAATAAACCAGAAAATCTAAAAGAAATGTATAAATTCCTGGACACTTACGCCCTCCCAAGACTAAACCAGGAAGAAGTTGAATCCTTGAATAGACCAATAACAAGTTCTGAAATTGAGGCAGCACTTAATAGCCTACCAATCAAAAAAAATCCAGGACCAGACAGGTTAACAGCCAAATTCTACCAGACATACAAAGAGAAGCTGGTATCACTCCTTCTGAAACTATTTCAAACAATACAAAAAGAAGAAATCCTCCCTAACTCATTTTATGAGGCCAACATCACCCTGATCCCAAAACCTGGCAGAGACGCAACTAAAAAAGAAAATTTCAGGCCAATATCATCGATGAACATCGAGGCAAAAATCCTCAACAATATACAGGCAAACTGAATCCAACAACACATCAAAAAGCTTATCCATCACAATCAATGGGGCTTCATTCCTGGAATGCAAGCCTGGTTCAACATATGCAAATCAATAAATGTAATCCATCACATAAATAGAACCAAAGACAAAAACCACATGATTATCTCATAGATGCAGAGAAGGTCTTCAACAAAATTCAACAGCCATTTATGCTAAAAACTCCCAATAAATTAGGTATTGATGGAACGTATCTCAAAATAATAAAAGCTATTTATGACAAACTCACAGCTAATATCATACTGAATGGGCAAAACTGGAAGCATTCCCTTTGAAAACTGGCACAAGACAAGGATGCCCTCTGTCACGACTCCTATTCAACATAGTTTGGAAGTTCTGGCCAGGATGATCAGGCAAGAGAAAGAAATAAAGGGTATTCAATTAAGAAAAAAGGAAGCCAAATTGTCTCTATTTGCAGATAACACGATTGTATATTTAGAAGACCCCATCATCTCAGCCCAAAATCTCCTTAAGATGCTAAGTAACTTCAGCAAAGTCTCAGGATACAAAATCATTGTGCAAAAATCACAAGGATTCCTATGCACCAATAACAGACAAACAGAGAGCCAAATCATGAGGGAAGTCCCATTCACAATTGCTACAAAGAGAATTAAATATCTAGGAATACAACTTACAAGATATATGAAGGACCTCTTCCAGGAGAACTACAAACCACTGCTCAAGGAAAAAAGAGAGGACACAAATAAATGAAAAAGCAATTCATGCTCACAGTTGCTCACAGTTAAGAAGAATCAATATCGCTAAAATGGCCATACTACCCAAAGTAATTTATAGATTCAATGCTATCCTATCAAGCTACCACTGACTTTCTTCACAGAATTGGAAAACTCCGCCTTAAATTTTGTATGATGCCAAAAAAAAAAAAAAAAAACCGCATGGGCAAGACAATTCTAAGCAAGAGGCAAAAAAAAAAAAAAGTCTGGAAGCATCACACTACCTAACTTCAAACTATACTACAAGGCTATAGTAATCAAAACAGCATGGTACTTGTAAAAAAAAAAAAAAAAACAGAGATATAGACCAATGGAACAGAACAGAGGTCTCAGAAATAATGCCACACACCTACCACCATCTGATCTTTGACAAACCTGACAAAAACAAGCAATGGGGAAAGGATTCCCTATTTAATAAAGGGTGTTAGGAAAACTGGCTAGCCATATGCAGAAAGCAGAAACTGGACCCCTTCCTGACACCTTATACAAAAATTAACTCCAGATGGATTAGAGATTTAAACATAAGACCTAACACCATAAAAACCCTAGAAGAAAACCCAGGCGATACCATTCAGGACATAGGCATAGGAAGGACTTCATGACTAAAACACCAAAAGCAATGGCAATAAAAGCCAAAATAGACAAATGGAATCTAATTAAACTTAAGAGCTTCTGCACAGCAAAAGAAACAATCATTAGAGTGAACCAGCAACCAACAGAATAAGAAAAAAATTTTTGCAAGCTACCCATCCGACAAAGGGCTAATATCCAGAATCTGCAAAGAACTTAAACAAATTTACAGGAAAAAAAAACAAACAGCCTCATCAAAAAGTGGGCAAAGGATATGAACAGACACTTCTCAAAAGAAGACATTTATGTGGCCAACAAATACATGAAAAAAATGCTCATCATCACTGGTCATTAGAAAAATGCATATCAAAACCAGTTGAGATACCATCTCATGCCAGTTAGAATGGCAATCATTAAAAAATCTGGAGACAACAGATGCTAGAGAAGATGTGGAGAAAAAGGAATGCTTTTACACTGTTGGTGGGAGTGTAAATTAGTTCGATTATTGTGAAGATAGTGTGGTGATTCCTCAAGGATCTACAAATAGAAATACCATTTGACCCAGCAATCCCATTGCTGGGTATATACCCAAAGGATTATAAATCGTTCTAGCCGGGCGCAGTGGCTCACGCCTGTAATCCCAGCATTTTGGGAGGCCAAGGCGGGTGGATCACGAGGTCAAGAGATTGAGACCATCCTGGTCAACATGGTGAAACCCCGTCTCTACTAGAAATACAAAAAATTAGCTGGGCATGGTGGTGCATGCCTGCAATCCCAGCAACTCAGGAGACTGAAGCAGGAGAATTGCCTGAACCCAGGAGGCGGAGGTTGCGGTGAGCCGAGATCACGCCATTGGACTCCAGCCTGGGTAACAAGAGCGAAACTGTCTCAAAAAAATAAAAATAAAAAATAAAGGCCGGGCGCGGTGGCTCAAGCCTGTAATCCCAGCACTTTGGGAGGCCGAGGCGGGTGGATCACGAGGTCGAGAGATCGAGACCATCCTGGTCAACATAGTGAAACCCCGTCTCTACTAAAAATACTAAAAATTAGCTGGGCATGGTGGTGCCTGCCTGTAATCCCAGCTACTCAGGAGGCTGAGGCAGGAGAATTGCCTGAACCCAGGAGGCGGAGGTTGCGGTGAGCCGAGATCGCGCCATTGCACTCCAGCCTGGGTAACAAGAGGAAACTCCGTCTCAAATAAAAAATAAATAAATAAATAAATAAATCGTCTATTATAAAGACACATGCACACCTATGTTTATTGTGGCACTGTTCACAATAGCAAAGACTTGGAACCAATCCAAATGCCCATCAGTGAGAGACTGGATACAGAAAATGTGGCATATATACACCATGGAATACTATGCAGCCATGAAAAACAATGAGTTCATGGCCTTTGCAGGGGCATGGATGAATCTGGAAACCATCATTCTCAGCAAACTGACACAACAGAAAAACAAACACCGCATGTTCTCACTCATAAGTGCTTGTTAAACAATGAGAACACACGGACACAAGGAAGTGAACATCACACACTGGGGTTTTTGTGGGGTAGGGGGCTAGAGGAGGGATAGCAGAGGGTGGGGAGATTGGGGAGGGATGACATTAGGAGAAATACCTAATGTAGGTGATGGATGGATGGAGGCAGCAAACCACCATGGCATGTGTATACCTATGTAACAATACTTCAAGATCTAAACATGTACCCCAGAACTTCAAGTTAAAGAAAAAAAAAGAGTCACTTCAAATTAAAATAATCCAAAAATGCTGAAAAATAAAGTAAGCAATTGTATACCAAGTGCAAAAAAATAAAAAGATATCAACTTATTGTACAACCAACTTTAATTCATAGCAAGTATTAAATTAAAAAAAGAAGAGTCCTTCCCAATGTAGAAAAGTGTAGTTTTTGATCTATGCATCAAAAAACAATATCAACGTTAATTACATAAAACCTTCAAGAGAAACAGAAACACTTTAGAAGCTAGAGATTTTATTCATTTTAACACTTTGCTTTCATGATAGATCACAAAAAATAAGAATAAAAAAGACATTATAAACATAATGACATTTATTTGCAGAAGAATGAAACTGAATCCCTATATTTCATCATATAAAACATGAATTCGGCTGGGCACAGTGGCTCACACCTATAATCTCAGCACTTTGGGAGGATGAGATGGGCGGATCATGAGATCAGGAGTTTGAGACCAGCCTGGCCAACATGACAAAACCCCCTCTCTACTAAAAGTACAAAAAAAAAAATTAGCCAGGTGTGGTGGCGGGTGCCTGTAATCCCAGCTACTCAGGAGGCTGAGGCAGGAGAATCACTTCAACCCAAGAGTCTATTATTTTGTAAATGCTATAAACATATTTTGTTTCCTTTGTTCTCTTAAATTCCTTAAAAGGCATAAGATTATATAATGTAATCATTATAACACTGTTTTATTGCATTTATGACAAATATAAATATAGATGAGAGTGTAGAACAAGGAAGAGGATATAAAGCTGTATTAAAGCACAGTTTCTATATATTACTGGAATTAAGTGAATATTAATTCTAAATAGATTGTGATAAGTTAAGATGCAAATTGTGACCCCCTAGATCCCAACAACTTAAGAAAATAATTCAAAATAAAATCATTTAAAAAAATCAAGAGAAAAATTAAAATAATACACTAAAAGACATTTAACACAAAAAAAGTCAAGGAATAACAGAGGAACAAAAAAGGCAGAACATTCAGAACAAATACCAAAATGGCAAATGCTAATTCACCATATCAATAATTAGCATATATATGAATGGTCTAAACATTCCAATCAAAATTTAGAAACTGCATAAAAACTTAAAATCCAACTACATGCTGTCTACAAGAGATACAAATGGATTGAAATGGTAAGATACATATCATGTAAATGCAACCATAATACAGCTAGAATGGCTATTAGTATCGGAAGAAGTAGACTTTAAAGTGAGAATTATTATTAGCAGAAGAGACGACTCATAATGATTTTTAAAAAACTCAATAAATTGAGACAATATAATAATTATAAATGTATATTCACCTAACAACATAGCTGTAAAATACATAAAGTGAAAACTGAAAGAATTTTAAAAAGAAATAGGCAACTCTATAATTGAAGATGTTAATATTCCACTCTCAAAAATTGACATAACAATTCATCAATAATAGAGAACACTTGAACAACACTATCAACCAACTCAACCTGTCATATATAAAACATTCCATCTAATAACTGCAAAATATATATTCTTTTAAAGCATACATGGAATATTCTCCAGGATAGACCATATGCTAAGCCATAAAACAGGTCACAATAGCTTAAAAAGACTGAAATCTTTTTAAGCTGTTCCCTGAATGCAACAGAATCAGTTGCATTCTGATGCAACTGATTGCATCAGAATTATGTGTTGGGAAATATCCAAATATTTTGGAAACAGAGTGCTAGGAAATTTCCAAATATTTTGAAAATAAGCAGCAAACTTCTAAATAACCCATGAATCTAAGAAGAAACCACAAAGAAAATTGGAAAATACTTTGAATTAAGTAAAAACAAAATTTAAAGGATAAGATAATATTACAAAGAACTTTATGCCAAAAAAGTTAGCTGTCTTAGATGAAATAAACAAATTACTAGAAAGATATCAATTACCAAAGCTGACTCAAATAGATACCTGAATAGGTCTTTAAAAAGTTTTGTTTTAAACTGAATTACCAATTTAAAATCTTCCCACGAGAAAATTCCAGGCCCAGATAACTTCATTAGTGAATTCTATCAAATATTTAAGGAAATAATAGCAATAATACCTAGTCTTCACAAATTTCAGAAAATAAAAAAGGATAAAACACTACCTATTCATTGCATGAAGTCAGTATTACCCTCACAGAATTAAAAACATCAAAGCCAGATGAAGACATGACAAGAAAAGAATACTAAAATCGAGTATGTCTCATGGACAAAGATGCAAAAATACTTAACAAAATAGTAGAAAATCAAATGCAGCAACATATAGGAAGGATTTATATATCATGAACAGGTTACAAGTTGGTTTAATATCCAAAAATTAATGTAATATAACATATTAATAAAATAAAGAACAAAAACTATACAATATACTCAACAGATTCAGAAGGAAGAAAGCATCTGACAAAATCCAGTACCTACTCATGATATAAACTCCATAGCCTAAGAATAGAAGGCAGTTTTATCAACCTAATAAAGGACATCTAAGGGAAGGCATGGTGGTGCACACCTGTAATCCCAGCACTTTGAAAGGCTGAGGCAGGTGGATATCTTGAGCTAAGGAATTCAAGAGCCTGGGCAGCATGGCAAAACATTGTCTCTATAAAAAATATAAAAATTAGCGGCAGGATGGCACATACCTGTAGTCCCAACTACTTGGGAGGTGGGAGTATTGCTTGAGCCCAGGAGGCTGAGGCAACAGTGAGCCAAGATCGTGCCACTACACTACAGTCTGAGTGACAGAGTGAGACCCTGTCTCAAAATCAAACAAAACAAAGAACATCTAAGAAATCACAGCTGACATCATACTTAATGGTGAAAGGAGAAATGGTGCTTTCCTCTTAAGATCAGAAAAAAGGCAAGAATTCTACTGTAACTACTTCTACTCAACGTTTTACTAGACATTCAAGGCAGTGCAAACAGAAAAGAAAAAGAAGTTAAAGGCATCTAGATTGGAATATGAGAAGTAAAACCATATTTATTCTCAAGTGATGAAATATTACATGTTGAATATCCCCAGGAATCCACCCCAAAAAAATCTAGAACTAATAACAAGTTTAGCAAGGTCGTAAGATACAAGATCAAAATAGAAAAATCAACCGTATTTTCACATACTGGCAATGTTCTGAAAAATGAAATTAACTCTATTCATAATACCATAAAATGAAAAAACAGGAGTAAATTTAACAAAATAAGTACAAGACTCGCACATTTAGAACAACAAAAATTAATGAAAGAAATTACAGAAGATTTAAATAAATGGAAGATATTCCATGTTCGTGATTGAAAAACTCAATATTGTGAAGAAGGCAATTCTTGCCAAATTGATCTATAAATTCAGCACAGTCCTTATCAGCATCCAGTAGGTATCTTATAGAAACTGACAAGCTAATCCTAAAATTCACATGGAAATGCAAAAGACCCAAAATTGCCATAAGTTTTGTTTTGTTTTGTTTTGTTTTGTTTTGTTTTGTTTTGTTTTGTTTTGTTTTGTTTGTTTTGGTGGAGGGGACGAAGTCTTGCTCTGTTGCCCAGGCTGGAGTGCCGTGGCATGATTTCGGCTCACTGCAACCTCCACATCCCGGGTTCAAGCAATTCTACTGCCTCAGCCTCCCAAGTAGCTGAAACTACAGGCATGTGCCACAACCCTCAGCTAATTTTTTGTATTTGTAGTAGAGATGGGGTTTCACCATGTTAGCCAGGATGGTCTCAATCTCCTGACCTGGTAATCCACCCATCTCGCCTCCCAGTGATTTTTAAAAAGAATGACAAAGTTGATTTTCACTATTAAATTTCAAATCTTACTCTAAAGATACAGTAATCATTACAAAGTGGTACTGTCTCAAGAATAAAGATGAAAGAAACTAAACTGTGAGTCCAAACATAAATATTTGCATTTATCGTCAATTTATTTTTCACAAAAGAGCCAAGTGCCAACTCAACCCGACATATATGGAACAATTAATCCAATGACTGCTGAATACACATGCTTTTAAAGTAAACATGGAACATTCTCTAGGATAAACTATATGTGAGGTCAATGTATCCATTAAATGTAAAAAGAATAGTCTTTTTTTAAGAATAGTGTATATACCTTCAAAAAATAAACTTAAATTATTACTTCACACCATACACAAAAAATTAACTCAAAATGGATCATACACCTCGATGTAAAAACTAAAACTATTAATTTCTAGGGAAAAAAGATAAAATCTTCATGAGCTTAGACAAAGTTCTTAGATATAATAGCAAAAGCACAATCTATTATTTAAATATTTTAAACTTCATCAAAATTTAAGACTTTTGGACTTCAGAAGTCACCAATAAGAAAATAAATGCAATGAAGAAAAGATTTCCTGTTTAGTAAATAGTACTAAGAGAACTGGCTAGCCATGTGAAGAAAATTGAAACTAGACCCCTTTCTCATACCATATACAAAAATTAACTCAAGATGTATTAAAGACTTAAATGTAAAAGCTGAAACTATAAAAACCCTAGAAGAAATTCTAGGCAAAACTGTTCTCGGAAAAAAAAAAAAAAAAATTCACCTGGCTCATTCCAGACTGTTCTTGAAAAAAAAAAAGAAAAAGAAAATCTAGGCAATACCATTCAGGACATAGGTACCGGCAAAGATTTCATGGTGAAAACACCAAATGCAATTACAACGAAACAATGGACAAATGAGATTTAATCAAACTAAAGAGCTTCTGCACAGCAAAAGAAACCATCATCAGAGTCAAGAAACAATCTACAGAATGGGAGAACATTTCTGCAATCGATTCATCTAACAAAGGCCTAATATCTAGAATCTACAAGGAACTTAAACAAAATTACAAAAAAACCAAACAACCCCATTACAAAGTGGGCAAAGGACATGAATAGACACTTCTCAAAAGAAGACATAAATGTGGCCAACAAACATGAAAAAAAGCTCAGCATCACTAATTATTAGAGAAATGCAAATCAAAACCACAGTGAGATACCATCTCACACCAGTCAGAATGGCTATTAATAAAAAGTCAAAAAATAATAGATGCTGGTGAGGTTGTGGGAAGAAAACGAATGCTTTTACACTGTTGGTGAGAGTGTAAATTAGTTCAACCATTGTGAAAGACAATGTGGGAATTCCTCAAAGACCTATAGACAGAAATACCATTTGACCCAGCAATCCAATTACTGGGTATATACCCACAGGAATATAAATTATTCTATTATGAAGATATATGCACACATATGTTCTTTAGAACACTATTCACAATACCAAAGGCCTTAAGTGCTCATCAATGGGCATCAATGGGCTTTATCCAATGATAGACTTGATAAAGAAAATGTGTTACATATACTCCACAGAATACTATGCAGCCATAAAAAGGAATGACATTTGCAGGGACATGGATGGAGTTGGAAGTCATCATCCTCAGTAAACTAATGCAAAAACAGAAAACTAAATACTGCATGTTCTCACTTATAAGTAGGAACTAAATGATGAGATCATATGGACACATGGAGTGGGGACAACACACACTGGGGCCTGTCAGTTGGGGGCAGGGAGAGGGAGAACATCAGGAAGAACAGCTAATGGATGCTGGGCTTAATACCCAGGTGATGAGATGATCTGTGTAGCCAACCACCATGGCACACTATGTAACAAGCCTGCATATCCTACACATGTACCCCTGAACTTAAAAGTTGGGGGGGAAAAGAAAATAAATACAATATTTATAGAAAATATTCATGAGAAAAAAATTTTAATCCACGAATTGGAGGAAATATGCAGAAATCATGTATCTGATAAAGGACCTGTATACTGAATACATAAATAACTCCTACAATTCAGTAATAAGACAAACAATTAATAAGACACCGTTAATCCAGATGAAGACCACAGGCCAGCTGTTCAGGAAAAAGCATTGGATGCAGCCCAGAAAGTTGGGGTTCACTCCATAACACTGACATCAACAAGCATAACCCTGATCACAAGCCAGGCTTCCTGAACCCCTCAACTGAGAAATAAAAACAAGTTCAATGATCTTGAACTTTGGAGTAAAACAGAATTTCTTGGAGGTGCTCACATAAATCGCCTAAGCCCCACGTTCCAAGAATTGCAACTCAGTTGCTCTGGGATGGAGCAAATAATCTGCATTTTTCATGAACCTACCAGATGATGACAGTGCCACCAAGTAATGATAGACCACTGTCCAGCAAGAGAGGCTTGATTTAAATCTAAAGACTATGCAAAGGAATGCTATGCAACCCCAAAAAAGAATAAATTTTTTAGAAAGGGGAGGGAGATAAATAACATGTATGAGATTAGCTTTTAAATGCACAAGAATATTCTGGAATGATAAAATATAATAATGGTTCCCGCCAAGGTTGGACACAACATGCTTAGGAGACAAAGACATGAGGAAATGCTTTGTTGTCCCCTGTGAGCACTTGAAAACATTACCTATTCCAAAATCAATGCAGAGTATTTTGTCCTATTAACACTAGGTGACTAGTTGAGCTACACCTTCCCTTTTACCGCCTGGACACGCCACACAAAGGTGCATTTCAGCTGGCACAGGTCAAAAACGCTGACACTGTGAAGGTGTATCACTTTAAATGGAGCTGGACAAGCCAGACCCTGCGCTGCTAGTTCCTGGCTCTTGGTTAAGTTGGTTAACCTTTCTGCATGACATTTTCATCATCCATAAATTGGGCTAAAACAGATACACCTCAGAGTTGTAGTTTAGGTCAAATTAGATAAAGTTAACTGTACTTCAGCTGATTGTAGCATAATACAGTTGGCCCTCTGGATCCGCAGGTTTCGCATTCGCAGATTCAACCGAAAGAAGACCAGAAATTTTCAGAGGAAAAAAAAAAAACAACACACATAATAAATATATATATATATGTCCAGGCACGGTGGCTCACGCCTGTAGTCCCAGTACTTTGGGAGGCAAGGCGGTGGATCGCTTGACCCCAGGAGTTCGAGTCCAGCCTGGGCAATATGGTGAAACTCCAGTTCTACAAAAAATACAAAAAGTAGCCAAGTATGGTGGAACGTGCCTGTAATCCCAGTTACTCAGGAAGCTGAGGTGGGAGGATCACCTGAGCCCAGGAAGTGGTGGTTTCAGGGAGCAGAGATTGGACCAGCCTGGGCGACAGAATGAAACCTCATCTCAAAAACAAACAAAATATGTATATATTATCTATCTATACATAGGTAGATAATAGATATCTGTTTAGCAACCAGGGGTATCACACTGACATTGTATTAGCTACTGTAAGTATTCTAGAGATGCTTTAAAATACACGGAAAGCTGTAAATGATACGCAAATGTACACCATTTTATATGAGACTTGAGCATCCGTAGATTTTGGTATCCCGGGAGTCCGGGAACCAATCCTCAAGGGACATGAACGGAAGACTGTAATTACGGTACTACAGTGCCAACTACCGTAATAAACAAATAATGCAGGGACTGCCATCGTCACGCAGGATGCCAGCTTTACTCTCCCTTCCAAGACCCCTAAAAGGGTATCACAGCGATGTACAAGCTAGGAGACCCCAAGAACGCAAGCCACCATTGGCCAACAGGAAAGCGCAGGGCATTTCCGGGACGGGGCCTGGGAGGATGGGAGTAGGACTCGGTGTCTCGGTTTCGCTCCACTAGTGTGACCTGGACATGAATCGGTCTTCAACTCCGCGTCTGACGTCAACGCAAAGGAGGACAGGAGCTTGACACTAGACGTCAAGCCCTAGAGCGGCGCAGATGCTCTGCCCCCTAGCGGTCCGTAAGGGTATTTCCCCAGAGTGACCTACCAACCACAGCCACTGTTGGGCAGCAGGGATACCTCCGCCTCTAGGGCGAGTCCTCCAGGGGGCGGAACATTGCGTGACGTTTTGCGACTTCGGTTTCGCTGCCGTCATTTAAAGCATACATGGTTTTGCAGTGCGCATCCGGCTCTGCGCCAGGAAGGCCCAAGATTCCAACGCGCGAGGCCGAGCCCGGCGGCCGGCGAGACACCCCCAAAGCCCGGACTGCGGCCTCCCAGAGGCGCCCCTGGAGCTCCGAGGACTCGCCTCCCGTAACGCGGTCCTGCCCCCCGGTTCGTCCCAGTCCGCCTCGCCTACCACCGACACCTGTTACCTCACAGAGGACTTCACCGCCCGCGCTCCCCACGTCCCCTGCCAGGCCCAGGAACGCCGTCCGCGGCGCCGTCGAGGTGATGGGCAGCCGGCCCCGCAGCCCCAGCGCCTGCCCTGCGCCCTGGTGGGGACCGCAGCCAGGAGGACCCGGCCCTGCCAAGCGCCGCCGACTGGAGGAGCCCGCGGCCCCCGAACCCCGCGTGGCGCGCAGCCTGGAAGACCCGCCCGGGGGCCCGGCCGCCGACGCGCTCACCTTCGTGCTGGTCCTGGCCGCGGGCAGTTCCCTGAAGGTGTCCCGGGACGACGACAGCCTGGTGCTGGTGCCCGCGCCCACGTCGATCATGCGAGTGTCTCTCGGTGGACACACCCTCTTCCTGATCCCCGAGGTCCTCCTGAGCTCCGTCGACGAACGCGCGGGAGCGCAGGGCGACTTGTCTGCCTTCCTAGTAGCGGATGTTTTCCTGGGCGCTCTCGGGGAGGACGTCGTCGTCGAGCAGGAATTCTGCGCGTCTGTCCCAGAGGTCGCCGCCCAGGAGGAGGTCTACGAGGAGGACGCGGACGCCGAGTTCCTGGGGCTCTGGATGGACTCCCCAGCCGGCTCAGCCGCTGGGCTCTACCCCTCCGCTGAAAGTATGTACGGCCCCCAGCCGGAGGGCCTCATCCCAGAGCCCTGTGCTCTGGCCCCCAGCCCCAGTTCAGAGAGACGCTCCCCACGCCCCATCTGCGACCAGGAATTCCACTTTCTGGAGCCTGTCCCCAGCTCACCTCTCCAACCTCTACCTCCCTTTCCGAGTCCAGGTCCCCACGCGCGCTCGGAGCTCCCAGAGCGCCCTCCGTGCAAGGCCCGGAGACGCCTGTTTCAGGAATGAACTGCCTCCCACAATCCCTTGCCACCCTGCTGGGGTCCAGGCGACTGTCTCGTGATAGCCTTAGTATGTGTGTGGCCCAACCTACAAGGATCTCCAAGAATGAATAGCGGATAGAAGCTTTTTTGATACAGGCTGGATTGCAGAATTTTGGATCAGTGGCTGATTTAGAATGTCTGGGGAAAAAAGATCCTCCTCAGCATAAAAATACGCTAGTTGAAATACAGTCTACTTTCAGACTGAGATTGCTGCTTCGGGCCTGTTTTGTATGGAAGTCACCCCTAGGCAGCTCCATTCCCCCTGGTTTTGCTTTAAACCTCAGTTCCAGAACTTTTCTCTAAAAATCCACCCTTTCCCCAGCACTCTGCCATGGCACGCCTTTTCTCCCAAGTTCATTACTACATTTATTTTGTTTAATGGGTTTTGGTCCTAGTCCCTTTATGACGACCTTCTCACCATGGAACTTTTCCCTATAGTGGCCTGAGCCCCTTGTGAGGAATCTTGCAAATAGTTGTACCTGGACAAATGTTTGTTGTTTCCGAAACAGAACTGGGAATAATGATCACGTGTCCTCCTTTTTTTCATAATCGACTTAGCAAATTGTTTATGTTGTTGGGCTTTCCCCACCCCGCCTCCCCCCACCCAACTCTTACAGCCAGCTCTTTTCCATTCATTTCTTCTTGTATCCTGGAAAAGCTTATAATTCTAAGATTGTTTGTGTGTGTGTGTGTTGGTGTTGGTGTTGTTTTATTTGTTTCATTTTTTGAGACAGAATTTTGCTCTTCTGGAGTGCAATGGTGTGATCTCAGTTCACCGTAACCTCTGCCTCGCAGCTTCAAGCGATTCTCCCACCTCAGCCTCCCAAGTAGCTGGGATCACAGACATGTGCCACCACACCCAGCTAATTTTGTATTTTTAGTAGAGACAGGGTTTCATGGTGGCCAGGCTGGTCTTGAACTCCTGACTTCAAGTTATCCACCTGCCTCGGCCTTTCAAAGTGCTGGGATTACACGCATGAGCCACCGCACCGGGCCAGAAATAATTTCTCAGGTTGATCTTGTATCAAATAAAATTACTGAATTTCTTTAATGGTTTATCTGTAGATTCTCGATTGATTTATGAAAACAGTACCTCCAAATAAGGAGAATATTGTCTCTTTTGACAAGCTTCTAACGTCTTATTTTTGCTTAATCTTTTATGTTGGATATTACTTCAAGTCCAGGTTGAACAGTATAGTTGATATGGGAATTCCTGTTTTATGCCTTGTGTTAATGCTTCTACATTTTACCACAAAGTATGATCTTTACTGTAGATGGCTGTTAGATAACCCTTAACCTATTGAAGATGTTAATTTTCAGTCTTTCAGATAATGAAAACGTGCTGGATTTTTGCTTTGCTTTTGCCTAAGTTACTACAAAGATGTTATCAAGTTGTTTTAAATGTTGACATTTAATTATTTGCATGTATACATAAAATAGCTAGATGGAACCTTTGAGCCATAAGAGCAGGTGTCCCCAAACTTTTTATACAGGGGGCCAGTTCACTGTCCCTCAGACAGTTGGAGGGCCACCACATACTGTGCTCCTCTCACTGACCACCAATGAAAGAGGTGCCCCTTCCTGAAGTGCGGCAGTGGACCGGATAAATGGCCTCAGGGGGCCACATGTGGCCCTCGGGCCATAGTTTGGGGACACCTGCGTAAGAGTATGTACAGAAACCTGGCAAGAGCACTAATGAGACCAGGCTTCGGGCTTCAGGGATTTAAAACAATTGGATGCTTTATAAGGACCTGAGAAGACACGAGTGGAAGGAGAAAGGCAGTAACTGCATGGTCCATTTAAGGTTTTAAATGTTAAAAATTTAAGAAACTTTTTCTGTATGCATAAGATGACTTTTTGTAATTTCTTTTTTAATCAACTTGTGGTTTGTTCTAATAGAATTTCTGACCACGTTTGCATTTCTGTCTATTCTACAGTATTTTATATGATTCTAGCTCTACCTTGGGTGGGTTTTTGTTTTGTTTTTGGCCTTTTTTTTTTAATACTTTGTTCTGTTTTAAATAACTATATACAGCGCCAATTTTAAAATGTCATTATTTTGCCAGATTTGCCTCGTTTTTGTAATAAAATAAATTATTGCTGATAAAGTTAAAGCCAATGAGATGCTAGTTTTTTTTTTCTTCTGTTGAACATCAATAATTATTATGTAGATTTTCCACTCTGCTTTACCAGTTAATTTGCTCACCTTCTATTCTTGCATTCCACTCCTTTATTCTGGCCTCATTTGTCTCCTTTCCAAGGTATACTCTTTTTTTAAGAGAACTTCAAAGCTACTGCATATCAATCCAAAGTATACTTTTTAAGAATTCTTTCGGCTGTGGTTTGTGTGGTAAATCTTGGGTTCGTATGTCTGCAAATATTTCAGTTACACCTTCAAACTTGTAATATTGTAGCTGGGTTTGGAATTCTAAAATAAATCCTATACTCTCTCACTACTTTAAAGATAACTATATTATTTTCCATCCCATTTATTGTTGCAGGTGACAAGCTGTCATTTGTATTGTCATTCCTTTACACAGGATTAGGCTGTTTATGTTAGTATTTTTCTTGACTTTGATGCCCTATGGTTTCACTAAACCTGATGTGTTTGATGGTAGATTTTTGCCAGCTGCAACTCAGTGAGCTTTCTATAGCTGGAGAAGTAATTCTTCCCATAAGATCTCAAAAAGAAAAGTCAGTATCTCTTGAACGTTTGAACATCTCTCTAATCTCTTAAGCTCCTAATAGAGAAATTGTGCTGCCTAATCAATGCTCTCTCCCAGATCTCTTAATATCGATATTATAGTTTCATACCCTGGGTCATAGCACAGTTTTGCTCTTCCGATTGACTGATTCTGTCATTGTTTTCAAAATGTATTGTTCTTTATAAGACTTATTTCAAATACTGCATTTTTCATTTTCAATACTTCTGGTTACTTGGGTTTTTGATATCTATTTGCTCTTCACAACTTTTGGTCAATGTCATATAAACTATTCTAGTTTCACGGATATTATCTCCTTTATCTCTAGGAGAAATTAAACATTCTTATTTTAAATTCTGTATTAATTAGCTCAATAATTATATTTCCTCAGGCATAAAACCTCCAATCATTTGGCAGCATTTAATGACACTGATTTTCCCCTGAGCAAAAAAATTGGTATATAGACATATTTTGAATATGAATTCATTTTCTGTTCCAAATTTGTTTTGTGTTTTAGAGACAGGGTCTCACTCTGTCTCTCAGACTGGAGTGTAGTGGCATGATCATAGCTCACTGCAGCCTTGACCTCCTGTGCTCAGGCAATCCTCCCACCTCAGCCTCCTCAGTAGCTGGGACTACAGGCACATGCCGCCAAGCCTGGCTAATGTTTTTTATTTTTATTTTTTGTAGAGAGAATCGTCTCTGTTGCCCAAGCTGATCTCAAACTCCTGGGCTCAAATGATCCTCCCACTTTAGCCTCCCAAAGTACTGGGATTACAGGCATGTCTGCTCCATATTTGAATTTTACATTTGCCTCTTTCTAGCTTCCTAAGAGCCAAGGCTCAGAGCCAAACTGTGTGGAGCTCACATAACTTGCAACTCAAAAATCACAGTTCCCATCCTCAAGCAATCATACGTGGCCCAACTTCCAATTTCAATGCAGTAATGATACTGGGCTGCACTGCCCATAGTCCCAACCCCATCAAGAATGCTGGGAATATTAGCAGCTAAACTCAGTTGCTCTCCAGTAATTACCCTTAGCTGTCATGGGTAATCCATGCCAGTAACTATTCAATTAGTGGATATACAAGCCCAACTCACTTGCTTTAAGTTGAGACAACTCTGAAGAATTATCCCAAATCTAGGGCTCTCAGTGAGTTGGCTGAGGCTTTGTTGCAGCTGCATCCCAGTTCAACTCCTCCATCTGTCCTGTCAGATCTTGGTCTCTACCCTCCCTTGAATTAATCCACCCCTCACAAATAAAAGAATGATCAAAAGGAGTTGGGGAGACTAAGAGACTTAATGCACAAATTGACAATGACCAAATAATAGATGACCCTCAACCTCTGTAGTGCAAGAATCTAAACAATCTCTGTAGTAACCAGTCCATGAACCCAAACCACAACTTCTACAGCAACTGGCTCAAAATCGTCAGCATTACTCAATGACTGCCAGGCAGGGAACAGAATTTCAACCCTCTAAAAGGAGCTGAAATTCCATCTGCCACTTCATGTTCTGAGGTTCAGATCTATGAGTGGGCCCAGTATCAATTATGCACCATTTATTTTTATATGATTATATTTTCTTCTCCTTTATTCGTTTGATAAATTTTTTCAATGTGCCAGGAACTTTTATGCTTTTGCAATATGATCTCATTGGTGAGAACACGCAAAGAATCAGGAGATCTCTGAGGAGTCAAAAGGGATGACACAAAGCTTTGCATAGCCTCTCAGATCCTCATTCAGAGCCCGTGTGCTCTCAGTTTACTTATGTTTTTAATGGGGCTATTTAATTTCCAGTCCCATAACAAATCAAAGGAAGGCAATAATTCCTACCAATTGGTAAACTGACAACTGTAAAAAGTAAGAAACAACAATCTGACAAAAAGAGAAGGCTAATAAACCTATTAGGAAAAAACAACAACAACAACAGACCCCCGCATGGTGTCTCACACCTGTAATTCCAGCACTTTGGGAGGCCAAGGGCAAATCACTTGAGCCCAAGAGTTCAAAACCAGCCTGGGAAACATGAAAAACCCTGTCTCTATTAAAAATACAAAAAATTAGCTGGGCATGGTGGCGCAAGACTGTAGTCTTAGCTACTCAGGAGGCAGAGGTGGGAGGATCACCTGAGCCTGATAAGTCAAGGCTGCAGTGAGCTATGATTACATCACTACACTCCAGTCTGGGCAACAGGAGTTGAGACCCTGTCTCAAAAATAAAATAAAATAACAAAAGGCCTGACCAGGCCTGGTGGTTCACACTTGTAATCCCAGCACTTTGGGAGGCCGAGGCGACTGGATCACTCGAGGCCAGGAGTTCAAGACCAGCCTGGCCAACATGGCAAAACCTCCTCTCTACTAAAAATACAAAAATTAGCTGAGTGCAGTGGTGCACACCTGTAATCCCATCTACTCAGGAGAGTGAGGCAGCAGAATCGCTTGAACCCAGGAGGCAGAGATTACAGTAGGCAGAGATCGCATAGGCCACTGCACTCCAGCCTGGTCAACAGAGCAAGACTCCAGCTCAAAAAAAAAAAAAGGTCTGAGCAATATGGCACCATTTAGCAAATGAGCAATCAATTCTACACATTTCATCCATTCACTAAACTACACGAATCCATAATAATGCTGACTATGAATTCAACAATGGCCTTATAAGGCAGGGAAGATTTTAGTATGCTAGAAAAATCTTCATACATGTTGGCTAAATGTAATCTAACGGACAAGCCCAGGCTACTAGAAAAGTTCAATTGTCAAAAATAATTTGAATTCTGGATAGTCAATATTTTATACTGATATAACTATTAATTATCATTTTTAAGCAACTCTAAAACATGCCAGTTAGTTTATTTTTTTAATAAAGTAACATCACTTCATCATGATGAACATGATCATCTGCTTCACCAGCATAAATCTTTTCATAGTTCTGAACTTGAGGTTTCTGCCTGCAGGTTCTGCCTGCTAGCTCTAGACTTGAATTTTAATCACTGAAGTTTTACCCAACACCAAGAGGCTTAAAGATAAATGGAAAATCTATCAGATACCCCAGTATTTCAATAAACTTGACATTTTGGTGAGCAGATTTTTTAAATTCAGGTAGCAGATCAAATGTATTCATTCTTATCTCAATACTTGTTGTCACATGAATGTATAATATCTACTTTCCTATCTCTTCTTCCTCATTTCCACTCCCTTCTAACCCCACTATAGTCTACCTTCTGTCCTTATCACTTCACACAAGCTGCTTCTTGGTAAGGTCATTTCATCTGATTGCCAAATATGACAGTCTTCTTTAGTCCTTGATTTGTCACTTAACATAGCTGACCACTTCTATCTTCTTGAAATTCTTCCTCCAGTGACTTCCATGACCTTGACTTCTGGTTCCTCATTGCCTCTCTGTTAAGTTATCTATTTAGCAAAAATTTACTGAGTACCTGTGGTAAGTTTTGTAATAAACGTATACAGTAATATTAACAAGGCTACATCTATTTAGTGCTTACCAAGTGTCAGGTAATGTTTGTAAATTTTAATAGAACTTTTAAAAAAATATTTAAAATATGATTTATTTTAAATGACGAGAACTATGCACTTAAGATTTGTACTTTTGCTCCATTTCTGGACCCTATGAAATTGTTTAATTATTTTGAGAACTGACATTTATGTTTAATTTTTTTCCTATCAATATTAATGGTTTGCAAGAAGGAAATAATATCCCCTCCTCACACTGACTATTATTTTGACTAGGATTCACACATGCACAAAGACACACACACACACGTACATACATACACACACACACACACACACACACACGATATCATGTGCCTCCCACCCATATAGCATAGAATAAAGAATCAGCAACTGATCAGCTTCAAGTCCTAGTCTAGGGTGATGAATCTATTTCTACAAATAGTGACTTCTATTTCTTCAGCGCACACTCTACACATGAAGAAATAATCAAAGACATCTATTTTGGACTAGAATGGCCATAAAAACCCTCATAATCAAAATATGTAGAAGTGCTGTACACATTTTTTTAACATCCATTAAAATCAAGTAAAGAAAATTGAAATGATAAAAAGATTAAAATGATAAAAAACCTACGATGGCCTAGAGTTTTGGCTTTATGATGCAAATATGGGGATCAGAAGGTAAACCAAAATGCACAAACAGGATGGGAGTTGTATGGGAGAACCTCTGCATAGATCTCAGACCCCCAAATATGACTACACCAGTAAGTGAACCAAAATACCAAATCTTCCAAGGGAGATGGTATTTTAGTAAATTTCGTCTATCTGAACCTTGCCTCTGAATGGAGGGGGAAATAAAAGTTCCTCTGCAAATTTCACAATGAGGGCAGTGAAGAATGTTTGGCAACCAGATGATTTAATGGGTAACAGAGGCTCATTCCCCTCAGAAACATCTCTTGATCACCCCACCAGGTAAACCACTTAGACCAAGAGAAGTGCCAGCCAAGGATGGCCCTGATGTGACTCTGATCTGGAACTCACACTGTCTTTCTAGAAAGAAGGAAAGGGGAGAAAAGAAAGGAAGGAAGGAAAAGTGAAAGACGGGAAAGGAGAGGTAAAGGAAGGCAAGAAAGAGAGGGAACAGAGAGAGAAAGAGGAGGTTAAAGGGTTTCTACTTGAAAATGTTTCTGGAAACTTCCCAGAGCATCCTATGTCCTCTTTGTGAAAATATTCCTTTTCCTTAGGCCTTAAAATTCTTTCAAACATAAATTCCAATGAGCACTCTCACATTCCAAAGCAGAGACTTAAGAAACAATTCAACATAAATTAGAGAAAGCTAAAAGAAGAAACAGCAATTCAGTCCCTCAAACAATGAAGATATTTACCAGATCCAAAATATTGTAATGGTATCTATAAATTTTTCAATAAAATACAGTAAGGGAAATGAGGCTAAGAAACCAGAAACTGTCAAAAATGACATAACTGCCTTTTTAAAAACTAGTTAAGATTAGCCTCCATTTATTCTCATGCATGTGCATAAAAAAAGCAACATCCAGAGATATACTCTGCAAGCATTTAGATAAAAATATATGTTATGCATTTAAACAACAGAGTAGAAACAACTAAAGAGAGAATTAGCAATCTGGGAAAACTATCTGT
Organism: Saimiri boliviensis; assembly: GCF_048565385.1. Lineage (NCBI taxonomy): Eukaryota > Metazoa > Chordata > Mammalia > Primates > Cebidae > Saimiri > Saimiri boliviensis. Next base: position 50,879,714 of record NC_133457.1, read on the forward strand.
AATTTATCATAGAAGGGAATACACAAAAATTAACAAAAAGGGAATAAGAGCTATTAAAGGAAAGGAAGAGCAACAGCTGCTCTCCCACAGTTAGTTATTTTTTATTTGAGTCAGTGGTCATGTATGGGAAGGAAAGAGTGTTCTTCCTAACCTCAGGTCCCAACTGCCTCACACTTAATTTTGCATCCCCTTCTCCAACTTAAAAAAAAAGCCAGTCAGGTGTGGTTATTAAAAAGGAAAAGAAGAAGTTTTAACATGACTAATTGTTGTTCCAGAGGGAGAAAATAGAGAAAATAGGGTGGAGGGCAATATTTGAAGAGATTAATGATAAATGAGAACTGCTCATAATTTATGGGGAAAAAGTATTTATTCATTCAACATATATTTTTGATTGTTCACCATACACCTGAGAGTGTTCCAAGAAACAGCAAAGAGCAAAATAAAAGCTAAAGTTAAAAATTGCTGCCATGATGAGCTTATAGTCTAGTGAAGAGAATATACACAATAAACAAGATAAATAAATAAAATGCACCACATGTTAAATACTGATAAGTGCTAAGGATTAAATTAAGACAGGGAGGGGAGGTAGAAGAGTCAGTGATTGCCATCTTAGATAGTGTGATCAGGGGAAACCTCAGAAATTGACCTGCTGGCAACATGGTCTGCAAGAAGTGAGGAAACACTCAGATAAAGAGATATAAAGTGTTCTAGGCTGGAGAAGAACAATTGCAAATCTGTAAGCAAGCCATCAATTTTTAGGCAAATCATAGAAATTGGAGGTGTTTGAGCAGAGTGACATGATTTACTTTTGGTTTAACAGAACAACTCCAGCTATTGTGTGGAGACTAGCCTGAAAAGAGACAAAGGAGAGATGCAAAGAAACCATTTATGAGGCTTCTACAGTAATTTACTCAAGAGATAAAAGTGGTAGTAGGGTGGTAGCTGGAGGGATGGTAAGAAGTGGCATGATCTAGGATGTCCTGATGGAATGGCTATGGAGCATGAAAGAAAGACACTCAAGGATAACTCCAAAGTTTTGGTCTGAGCAAAAGGAAAGATGGAATTACTGATTACTGTGATGGTTAATACTTAGAGAGAATTGGCTTTGGGGAAATATAAAGAGCTCAAATTTGGACCCAATGTTTGAACCACCTATTATTATGTTGAAATATATAAAATGAGAAATATTTAACCATTCTGACCTATAAAAATAAAAAGTACATGTGTTTCAAATTAAGAGAAAATGTTGACAGTGCAACTGAATGTTCATAGGGGATGTACAGGAGGAAGACACATATTTGAGAGCCACCAACATACAGATGGCATACAACGTAAGAGAGTATAAGTTGATAGGAAAAAAAAAGGGTCAAGAACTGGGTCCTGAAATATTCCAACCTTCAGAATGAGGGGGAAAAATAAGAAGATGCCAAAGACAGACTGGAAGAGTGAAAGATCTTGGATGCCAAGGGAGTAAATGTTTAAAGGAGAGAGTTGACTGTGTCAAATGTTGCTCATAGCTCGAGATAAGGACTGAGAATTAACCATTGGATATAATAACATAGGGGTCATTTGTGACCTTAGTAAGAGGGCTTATAGATCACTGGCACAGACAGGAGTCTGGTTAGAATGGGCTCAAAAGAGCATGGGAGAAAGGAAATTGGAGAATGCAAGTATTGTTGACTAACTCAAGAGTTTTGGTATATAAGGAAAATGGTGTAGAAACTGGAGGGGTTTAAGTCAAGAGCTTCTGTTTAACACAGAAAAGGTTTCTTCTCAAATTATATGTTGAAGATATTGATTCAGTAGTTAAAATTTGATGAGATAGCTAAAATGTTAAATGATCCAGGACAGAGACATAATTATTAATGTTCTTGAGAAGCCAAGATGAGATTAAATCAACTGCACAAGTGGAGTGTTTGGCCTTTGCTAGGAGCAGGAACAATTTATCTAAGAGAACAGGAAAGAAGATGTGCCATGAGCCACCGCTACTGGCTTCTTCACTTATTTAAAAAAAAAAAAAAGGCCGGGCGCGGTGGCTCAAGCCTGTAATCCCAGCACTTTGGGAGGCCGAGGTGGGTGGATCACGAGGTCAAGAGATCGAGACCATCCTGGTCAACATGGTGAAACCCCGTCTCTACTAAAAATACAAAAAATTAGCTGGGCATGGTGGTGCGTGCCTGTAATCCCAGCTACTCAGGAGGCTGAGGCAGGAGAATTGCCTGAACCCAGGAGGCGGAGGTTGCGGTGAGCCGAGATCGCGCCATTGCACTCCAGCCTGGGTAACAAGAGCGAAACTCCGTCTCAAAAAAAAAAAAAAAAAAAAAAAAAAAAAAAAAAAAAAAAAAAAAAAAAAATCCTAAATAGAAATCTATATTTTCCATAGGGCGCAGTGGCTCACGCCTGTAATCCCAGTACTTTGGGAGGCCGAGGCGGGTGGATCACGAGGTCAAGAGATCGAGACCATCCTGGTCAACATGGTGAAACCCCGTCTCTACGAAAAATACAAAAAAAAAAAAAAAAAATTATCTGGGCATGGTGGTGCGTGCCTGTAATCCCAGCTACTCAGGAGGCTGAGGCAGGAGAATTGCCTGAACCCAGGAGGCGGAGGTTGCGGTGAGCCAAGATCGCGCCATTGCACTCCAGCCTGGGTAACAAGAGCAAAACTCCGTCTCAAAAAAAAGGAAGAAAGAAATCTGTATTTTCTGAATACTACTAAAATGAAATAATTTACCAGCACTAAAGGAATTGTACGTAGCGTTTCGATGGGTCAAGGAGAGCTTTCTGAGTGGTCTCTTCTCTAGAATCCCTGAAATCACAAGAAAACATGAGTTCTAAAGGCTCGCCATCTTTGAAATTCTATTACTGTTGTATCATTTTTCCGAGTAAGTTATACTGATCATCCCGCCCTCTAGAGGCCCATAAGAGTATTTCCCCAGCGTGACCTACCAACTACCGTCACGACTATTGGGCAGCAGGGATACCTCCGCCTCTAGGGCGAGTCCTCCAGGGGGCGGAACATTGCGTGACGTTTTGCGACTTCGGTTTCGCTGCCGTCATTTAAAGCATACTTGGTTTTGCAGTGCGCATCCGGCTCTGCGCCAGGAAGGCCCAAGATTCCAACGCGCGAGGCCGAGCCCGGCGGCCGGCGAGACACCCCCAAAGCCCGGACTGCGGCCTCCCAGAGGCGCCCCTGGAGCTCCGAGGACTCGCCTCCCGTAACGCGGTCCTGCCCCCCGGTTCGTCCCAGTCCGCCTCGCCTACCACCGACACCTGTTACCTCACAGAGGACTTCACCGCCCGCGCTCCCCACGTCCCCTGCCAGGCCCAGGAACGCCGTCCGCGGCGCCGTCGAGGTGATGGGCAGCCGGCCCCGCAGCCCCAGCGCCTGCCCTGCGCCCTGGTGGGGACCGCAGCCAGGAGGACCCGGCCCTGCCAAGCGCCGCCGACTGGAGGAGCCCGCGGCCCCCGAACCCCGCGTGGCGCGCAGCCTGGAAGACCCGCCCGGGGGCCCGGCCGCCGACGCGCTCACCTTCGTGCTGGTCCTGGCCGCGGGCAGTTCCCTGAAGGTGTCCCGGGACGACGACAGCCTGGTGCTGGTGCCCGCGCCCACGTCGATCATGCGAGTGTCTCTCGGTGGACACACCCTCTTCCTGATCCCCGAGGTCCTCCTGAGCTCCGTCGACGAACGCGCGGGAGCGCAGGGCGACTTGTCTGCCTTCCTAGTAGCGGATGTTTTCCTGGGCGCTCTCGGGGAGGACGTCGTCGTCGAGCAGGAATTCTGCGCGTCTGTCCCAGAGGTCGCCGCCCAGGAGGAGGTCTACGACGAGGACGCGGACGCCGAGTTCCTGGGGCTCTGGATGGACTCCCCAGCCGGCTCAGCCGCTGGGCTTTACTCCTCCATTCTAAGTATGTTCAGCCCCAACCCCAGTTCAGAGAGACGCTCCCCACGCCCCATCTTCGACCGGGAATTCCACCTTCTGGAGCCTGTTCCCAGCTCACCTCTCCAACCTCTACCTCCTTCTCCGAGTCCAGGTCCCCACGCTCGCCCGGAGCTCCCAGAGCGCCCTCCGTGCAAGGCCCGGAGGCGCCTGTTCCAGGAATGAACCCCCACTCCCACGTACACACAACAACTATGGCCGCCCTGCTGGCGGCCCTCTGGGATTGCCATAATCCCTCACATTAAGTATCCAACAAACTGGAAGTTGGGCACTGCGTGTGCAGACAATGGCTTTTTCACTGCACGCTACGGATAGTAGGAGAGGAAGACGTCAGGAAGTAAAGGCAGATTCTAGATCTAATCTTTAAATAGAAAATCTGCCCAAAGATCCCAGAAAATGTGTCTTCAGATTTCTGGGCTTCTTTACAAGGTCATAATCAGATCCCTTCATTCTCCCTCGTTTTGCATCAGATGTTTCTCTCAAACTCCAGTCTTTGTCCAGCATCATACTGCCACTCCTGTTTCTCCCAAAACCAAGAAATCACTACATTTGTTACGTTGTTGGTTACCTTGTATTTTTTCCCATGAATCTGCTAAGGCAGACTTAGCCATGGCTTTTCTCAGAGTTTTTCCAACTGCTATCCCAGGAAGCTGCCAAATAGTATGCTTACTATACAAGACTGTAAGCTGCTTCTTCCTAGGAACGCCTTATCCTGCTGAAGTTCTCTTCCAGTCTTTACTTCTAATTCTAAATGAAAATTTGTGTTGAATTTTATCAGATGTTTTCAGCATGCATTGTGTTATGTATTTTTTTAATTTGTTAATCTGTTCATTTCACCCAATGGAAAGTGTTTGCATTCCTGCTATTCCACATTATTTTATACCTTTTAAAATCCACCCTAAGTTTTTTTTTCATGTAAACCAAACTTCTAACATTTAAAATGTTAATGTATTACTGTATTTGCCTCATATTTTGTTTAAGAAATAAAATGTTACTGATAGAGCTGACATCAACAAGCTGGTTTTATTTAAAAACATCAGTAACTACTCAGATTTACCACCATGCCTTACCAATTATTTTCTTTTTATTTTTACACTCCATTCCCTCATTCTAGCTTCAGTGTTCTTTTTGCTGAAGAATATCCTTTAATATTTCTTTCCACTGTGTCTTATATGTGATCAACTACCTTGCTTCTGTAAGTCTGAGCATGTTTTTGTGTGATAAACTTTCTTAGAATTGTGTGTCTGTAAATGTTTTAATTATACATTCATTCTTAATTTTAAAAATGATATTTAACTACAGTACTTTAAAGATATTAGCCTGTTGTTTTGCTATTTTTTGTTGTTGCAGGATGTCTTCTGTCAATCAAGTTGTTACTCCTTTTATATGTGATTTGGCTGTTCATGTGTGTGTGTGTGTCTGTGTGTGTGTGTATGTGTGTGTCTGTGTGTGTAGAGAGATTGTTTTTGAGACAGGGTTCACTCTGTCGCCCAAGCTGGAGTGCAGTGGTGCGATCACAGCTCACTGCAGCCTCAACATCCCAGGCTCAAGTGTATTTTTTGTATAGACAGGGTTTCACCATGTTGCCCAGGCAAGTCTGGAACTCCTGGGCTCAAGTGATCCACCCACCTTGACCTTCTAAAGTGCTGGGATTACAGGTGTGAGCCACCACATCTGGCCAATTTTAATATGTTTTTTAAATGTTGATTTGCCTTTGGTATTCTACAGTTACTATAATGTGTCTGGGGTAGACTATATTTTCATTTAGTTTGATAGAATTTAGTTAACTATCAATATTGAAGATTATTTCTTGCCTGAAATACCACAAAATCTTAGGTTCCATCTCTTGGAATATCCCCTAGATCCCCATGTTAGAAATCCAACCAGAGGGGAGGCCGAAGTGAGTGGATCACCTGAGGTCAGGAGTTCAAGACCAGCCTCGCCAACATGGCAAAACCCCATGTCACCAAAAATATAAAAATTAGCCTGGCATGGTAGCATGTACCTTAATCCCAGCTACTCGGAAGGCCAAGGCAGGAGAATCGCTTGAACTCAGGAGGCAAAGGTTGCAGTGAGCTGAGATCATGCCACTGTACTCCAGCCTGAGTGACAGATCGAAACCCTGTCCCAAAAAAAAAGAAAACAAGAAATCCAATTAGATATATAATGGCACTGCTCAATCAATCTCCCCTGGCTTATAACATCTTAATATCTTAATATCATATGTGTATGTGTACAAGTGTCTGTACACCTTATCAATTCCAACTTCCTGTATTTTTTTTTCTTTTGAGTAAAATCTCACTTTGTCCCCCAGACTGGAGTGCAGTGACCCAATTTTGGCTCACTACAACCTCTGCCTCCTGGGTTCAAACAATTCTCCTCCCTCAGCCTCCCAAGTAGCTGGGATTACAGGCACTCACCACCATGCTCGGCTACTTTTTTGTATTTTTGGTAGAGGTGGGGTTTTGCCATGCTGACCAGGCTTGTCTCAAACTCCTGACCTCAAGTGATCCATCCGCCTTGGCCTCCAAAAGATCTGGGATTACAAGCAGCCACCATGCCCAGCCCCAACCTCCTTTATTTTTTTTTTTTTTTTTTTTTTTTTTTTTTTTTTGAGACAGAGTTTAGCTCTTGTTACCCAGGCTGGAGTGCAATGGCGCAATCTCGGCTCACAGCAACCTCCGCCTCCTGGGTTCAAGCAATTCTCCTGCCTCAGTCTCCTGAGTAGCTGGGATTACAGGCATGCGCCACCATGCCCAGCTAATTTTTTGTATTTTTAGTAGAGACGGGGTTTTACCATGTTGACCAGGATGGTCTCGATCTCTCGACCTCGTGATCCACCCGCCTCGGCCTCCCAAAGTGCTGGGATTACAGGCTTGAGCCACCGCGCCCGGCCTCCTTTATTCTTTAATCCAATTAACTACTCTGGTCGACTGCTTCCAATATTTCCATTTGTTTTTTGTTCTGTTTTGTGTTCATCTGTTTATACTTCTATAAGAAAGTTTTCATTCCAAAGAATTTTTTTTCAGGATTTTTTTTTCAAGCTTTTTACTTCCTTTTTGCTTCAAAACTTTTCGACTTGGTATCATAAACTTCTAGTTTGTTCATGGAAGGTATTCCACCATTTATGTGTTGAAAATTTTTTAACTACAATAGCTAAATTGATTCAATTTCCCCACAGGTAAAATATCTCATTATTTGTTTCTAATCACATTGGATTGCCTCCTGTTTAGTAATTTTCATTAGTGGGCATACTCTGAGTGGGAATTCATCTTCTGCATCCCATGTTTATAATCTTTATAGTTTCCACTTCCTACTCTTCCCAGGACCACCACTCAGAACTAGGGCTTTAGAACTTTCATCACTTGTCTTTCTCAAAAGTCACAGGTCTAATCAATTATACAGAGGCTTATTCCAATTTTCAATTTGTCTTTCCTTGACCAACTACAGAAACAACCATGAAACAGTGGTTAGTCCTTCTTCAACCTTTGAGCATTGGCAGTGAGTCAGATTTTAGCCCCCTGAAAGGAACAGAAATTGCCATTATATAGTTTAGTCCCAATACCATGAATCATCAAAATATCAGCTGCTCAGAGATTGGGTTTTCTATTCCATTTCTGATCCCTGGAAGCCTATATTCTTCTTTTGAAAGTAGATGTCTATAGGTAATACGGTTTAATATTTCCTAGCAATGCTCTCTGCCTTCAGTAGATGTAATTCCCCTATATTACCATCTTGCCCATAATTACCACCACAACTCAATCATCTCTCCAGCGTCTTCCTACAACAAAGCAGTTAATCAGTCACAAGTCCCAACCTAATCAGCTGGTCATTCTGAAGAGGGACAGTGGCCCTGTTTCCAAAACTGTGTGTTCTATTGCAAGAGAATGATACTCTACGCTAGAAACAACAAAGGACATCCATTTTCAGCAATATGCAAACTAAACAGTCCCAAAAATCCCCAAAACAACACTCTTGAAAGTGACGGAGAAAATTATTTTAATATTTTTAAAGGAATAGCATAGCTTATAAAAATGTAGGAGAAATTCTCCAAAGCCGAAAATAATGACAAATCATGAATCCAGAGACATACAGTCCAGTGAGTCCAGTGAGAGCTAAAGCAAAAATTACCTCGAGAGTACTTAACAATCTGTGGTTATCTAGAGTTTTAGTTTAAATCACCCATTTACGGGGAAAAGAAAATGCAGTGGTCACACGGCCCTAAGAAACGTGATACTAGCCTTCCAAAACATGATACCTTTAGTGGGTAAGCTAATAAAAAAGATTTTTTTAAAAATTCAATACAAAATGATATGGAACTAAAATTTACTTATCAGTCTTGGCTCCAAGTAGAATAAAACACAATCTGCTTTAGGGGGAAAAGCTGAGTTTAGTTGAAGAATTTCCTCAATAAATAGATGGTTAGCATGGCAAAAATTAAACTCTCTCCTCACATTCTCTGAAAAGAATATACCTTATACCCAGGGTTAAGTACCTTCTTGGAGATATCATAAAGGGATTCTAAGCTCATAGTCCTAAATCAAAGAACACAGATGGAGAAAGGTAGTAAGTAGTAAGAAATGCCATGTACTGAGAATTTTATTATTTCAATCTGGAATATGGGGGATGAACAGATTCCCACCATGAACGAGTGTAAAAGGCATGAATATATTAATCTTTATGATCCTATGGCAGACACAGGTAGCAAGGCTTTCAGTGCCCAACATAGGAAAAAAACAAGGATATTTCTAAGAACATACATAGTTCTGGGCATAGTATAGTGCCCTCATTAGGAAAGCATAACGACTTTCAAAAATCATAAATAAAACTAAATGCACATTTAAGATTATTGTAATAAGTCTAAAAACACCAAAGTCAAAGAGATTTTTTAATATGCAAAAACGGAAGGCAACTTCAATGACAAGGCAGTTAGACAACTGGCTTCTCAGCAGCAAAAATGAATCCAGAAGATAGCGGAATAATGGTAGCAAAGTACTGGTTGGAAACAACTGTTTTAACTTGGAATTTTTCAGTTAATAATGCCATATTTTAAAAATAAGCAAAAAAACAATTATTTCACCTATATGTGAAATTGTAAAAAGTCAAACTCACCTGGGCGCGGTGGCTCACGCGTTTAATCCCAGCACTTTGGGAGGCCGAGGTGAGTGGATCACGAGGTCAGTATATCGAGACCATCCTGGCTAACACGGTGAAACCCCATCTCTACCAAAAGTACAAAAATAAAAAAATTAGCCAGGTGTGGTGGCAGGTGCCTGTAGTCCCAGCTACCCAGGAGGCTGAGGCAGAAGAATCGCGTGAACCCAGGAGGCAGAGGTTGCAGTGAGCCGAGATCGAGCCACTGCACTCTAGCCTGGGTGACAGAGCAAGACTCCATCTCAAAAAAAAAAAAAAAAAAAAAAAGTCAAATTCATAGAGGCAGACAGTATAATGGGCTTTACCAGAAGTGGGAGGGGTGGGGGGGGAATGGGGACATGTTGGTCAAAGAATACAAAGTTTCAGTCAGGCAGGAGGAAAAAGTTTTTGAGATTTATCTTACAGCTTGATGACTAGAGTCAACAATTATGTATTGTATATTTCAAAATTCCTAAGAGACTTTAAATGTTCTCACCAAAAGAAAAAAGGGGATGTGGGTGATGGATATGTTGATTAGCTTGGTTTAATCATTCCACAATCTACACACATATTAAAACACCACATTTTACCCCATAATTGTTACAATTATTTTTCAGTTAAGAACTTAAAAATTTTTTTTTTTTTAAGACGGAGTTTTGCTCTTGTTACCCAGGCTGTAGTGCAATGGCGCGATCTCGGCTCACCGCAACCTCCGCCTCCTGGGTTCAGACAATTCTCCTGCCTCAGCCTTCTGATTAGCTGGGATTACAGGCACGCGCCACCATGCCCAGCTAATTTTTTGTATTTTTTAGTAGTAGAGACAGGGTTTAACCATGTTGACCAGGATGGTCTTGATCTCTTGACCTCGTGATCCACCCACCTCAGCCTCCCAAAGTGCTGGGATTACAAGCGTGAGCCACCGCGCCCAGCCCAATAACTTAAAATTTTTTAATATACATAAGCCAGAGATTTTGTAGACCAAAAAAAATTATGAAAATATACTAATTTAATTAGTAATATATTAGTTATAATGTATTAAATGTATTGCATGAAATATAACATATACAGTGTATTAACTGTGTGAACTTGCCTCTGGTTACACAATAAAATCAATGCAATTGAATAAAAAGATAAAAGACATCCACACATACACAAGAAATTTAATTCAGGAAATCATGCAGTTCCATGGAAAAAAGTGAGTTATTCAATCTAAAGTGTCAGGACAATTGGTTTTGCACATGGAAAATAATTGAAATTGGATTGCTAACTCATTATTATAAAACAATCTATTACATATCAATAAAAAGCTCAAATTTTGAAAGGTAAACATTTAAATGCTGGGAAAATATAGAAATGATCTTGAAATAGGGAATGTGGCTTAAACAATACACAAAAATTGCAAAGCATAAAGAACAAAACTAATGAATTTGAAGCTATTTTAAAAGTACAAACTCCTCTTTATCAAAAGACACTATAAAGAATATAAATAAAAACAAGTCACAAAATGGGAAAGATCATTTCAACACATATAAGTAACTTTTTTTAAGTTTCAAAAATCAATAACAAATAAACACATATCACACAGAAGATGTTTTACATGAATGCCCAACACATATATGAAAACATGGTCAACCTTCCAAACAATCAGAGAAATGGAACAAATATATAAGATACCACTTTACACCACCAAATTGAAAAATGCCTGCAATCTAACCATTCTAAGTGTTGGCAAGGATGTGGCACCAAGAGAACTTACCCACTGCTCACACAAATATAAATTAGGGTAAGTTAAGAAAGCAGTTTGACACTACCTATAATTGTTAAGCCCTGGAGATTGTAGAGCCCTAGGGCCTTAAGTGAATATAGGCAGTAGCCAGGTAGTGATTACAGCCACCTATTACTTTCCAGAAATTCCACATCTAGTTTTTTATTTCATAAGCATGCAGATAGAAAGTCAAAGATCCTTATTATAAAGTTAAACACGGTTTGCATATAATTCCCATAAGCCAACACAAACCGGATATTTAATTTTTAAATTTTGTCTCTCCACTGAGCTTCATTGTGAAGATAAACCAATTTTTTAAATAGTCCAATATAATACAGGTAAAATATCAAGTTTGAATACAAAAATTAACATTATTATAATTGTTGCTACTGTTATTAAACCACAGCATGGCATCCAACAAAAAATTATAGTCGCCGGGCGCGGTGGCTCAAGCCTGTAATGCCAGCACTTTGGGAGGCCGAGGCGGGTGGATCACGAGGTCGAGAGATCGAGACCATCCTGGTCAACATGGTGAAACCCCGTCTCTACTAAAAATACAAAAAATTAGCTGGGCTTGGTGGCGCGTGCCTGTAATCCCAGCTACTCAGGAGGCTGAGGCAAGAGAATTGCCTGAACCCAGGAAGCGGAGGTTGCAGTGAGCCGAGACCGCGCCATTGCACTCCAGCCTGGGTAACAAGAGCGAAACTCCGTCTCAAAAAAGAAAAGAGAAAAAAAAAAAAGAAAAAAAAAAAAAAAGAAAAAAGAAAGAAAAAAGAAAAAGAAAAAAAAGAAAAAGAAAAAAAAAAAAAAAAAGAGTTTGCCGGGCGCGGTGGCTCAAGCCTGTAATCCCAGCACTTTGGGAGGCCGAGGCGGGTGGATCACAAGGTCAAGAGATCGAGACCATCCTGGTCAACATGGTGAAACCCCGTCTCTACTAAAAATACTAAAAAAATTAGCTGGGCATGGTGGCGTGTGCCTGTAATCCCAGCTACTCAGGAGGCTGAGGCAGGAGAATTGCCTGAACCCAGGAGGCGGAGGTTGCGGTGAGCCGAGATCGCGCCATTGCACTCCAGCCTGGGTAACAAGAGTGAAACTCCGTCTCAAAAAAAAAAAAAAAAAAAAAAAATTATAGTCACTTTTCCTTTATTATTTTTAAAAAGTTCATTTAGGAGACAGAGCAAAACAGTGGAATAGAAGTCTCCACTGACCAGCTTTCCCACAGGAACACCAAATTTTAACAAGTATCTGTACACAAAAAGCACCTTCAACTTTGGGAGGCTGAGGCAGGAGGATCACGAGGTCAAGAGATTGAGACCATCCTGGCCAACATGGTGAAACCCCGTCTCTACTAAAAAATACAAAAATTAGCTGGGTGTGGTGGCGTGCGCCTGTAGTCCCAGCTACTCGGGAGGCTGAGGCAGGAGAATTGCTTGAACCCGGGAGGTGGAGATTGCAGTGAGCTGAGATTGCACCACTGCACTCCAGCCTGGTGCCTGGCAACAGAGCAAGACTCTGCCTCAAAAAAAAAAAAAAAAAAAAAAAAAAAAAAAGCATCTTCATAAGAACCAAAAATCAGGTGAGCAATCCCAGTACCTGGTTTTAACTTCATATTGCTGAAAAAGGCACTAACAAGGATAGAAAAGACAGTCTTGAATCACTGATGCCAGCTGCGTACTCCCAGCAGCAGCTGTGTAGCCCAGAGAGAGTCTGTGCACTTGGGGAAGGGAAAGCCCAGCAACTGAGGGATTTTGTATTGAACTGAGTGCTGCCCTGTCACAGTAGAAAGCAAAACAGAGGTGAACTAAGCCCAGTCTTCACCCACAAACAGAGCATTAGGACCACACCTAGCCAGAGGGGAATTGCCTATCCTAGAATGCTGGCAAGAATGTTGGAACTTGAGTTTCTCAGCAAGCCTTGCCACTATGGGCTAAAGTCCTGTGGGCTCCTAAGTGAACTTGAAAGGCAGTTTAGGACACAATGACTGCAATTCTTCTTCTCTTTTTGTTAAGGATTGCAATTCTTCGGCAAACCCTAATGCTGTGCTGGGCTTGGAGACAGCGCACTGGAGTGATGCATGACCTAGTGAGACGCCAGACAGAGCAGCTGGGGGAGTGCTTGCGCCATCCCTCACCCAGTGCCCACACAGCCCACAACAATGAAAGTGATTCCATCCTTCCACTTGAGGAGAGGTGAGAGAAGAGTAGAGAAAACTTTGTGTTGCACCTTGGATACCAGCTCAGCCACAGTAGGATAGGGCACCAAGCAGAGTTGTGAGGCTCCCATCCAAGGCCCTAGCTCCTGGACAAGGAGCTAGACACACCCTGGACCAGAAGGGAACCCACGGCCTTGAAAGGAAGAACCCAGTCCTGGCAGGATTAGTCCTGCTAACTAAAAAGCCATTGGCCTCTGAATAACCAATAGCCATACACAGGTAGTACACTGTGGGTCTTGGGTGAGACTCTGAGATGTGCTGGCTTCAGCTTCCAACTTGCCCACAGTGGGGTAGAGCAGCAAGCAGGTTCTTGGGGGTCCCTGAGTCCACGCCTAGGCTCTTGGACACCATTTCTGGACCTGCCCTTGGCCAGAGGGGAACCTACTGATCTGAAGGGTGAGTCCCAGGCCTGGTAGCATTCACCACAAGCAGAATTGAAGGGCCCTTGGGCCTTAAATGAACATCAGCAGTGACCTGGCAGAACTCTGCATGGGCCAGTGGTGGTGATAGCCTTGGGGAGAGGCTCCTCTGCCTGTGGAAAGGGGAGGGAAGATCAAGAAGGACCTTGTCTTATGGTTTGAGTGCCAGCTTAGCCACAGCAGAATAGAACACTAGGTAAATTTCTAAGGTTTTTTACTCCAGTCCCTGGCTCCAAGACATGCTCTCTGGAACCACCTTGGGCCTGAGGGAACTTGCTGCCCTGAAGAGAAGGATATGAACCTGACTGGCTTTGCCACCCGGTGATTGCAGAGCCCTAGGGCCTTAAGTGAATATAGACAGTAGCCAGGTAGTGGTTACAGCAGGCATTGGATAAGTCCCAGTGCTGTGCTGGCTTCAGGTCTGAACCAGGGCTGTCCCATTGGTGGTGGCCACAGGAGTGTTTGTGTCACCCAACCCTCAGTTCCAGGGGGCTCCACACATAAAGACTCCATTTGTTTGGAAGAAAGAAAGGGAGAAGAAGTCTCTATCTGGTAATCCAGAGAATTCTTCCAGATCTTATCCAAGACCACCAAGGTGGTATGTCTACAAGTCTGCAAGAACCACAGCATTACTGGGCTTGGGCCCCAAGTCTCTTCAAATACCTGGAAAGTGTCCCCATGAAGAACAGGCACAAACAAGCCCAGATTGCAAAGACTGCAATAAATACATAACTATTCAATGCCCACACACTGACAAACATCTACAAGTATCAAGACCATCCAGGAAAACATGGCCTCATCAAATAAACTAAGTAAGCCACGAAGGATGAATTCTAGAGAAACAGTTACGTGAGCTTTCATTCGCACACCTTGGCCTCCCAAAATACTGGTGTGAGCCACTGCACCCAGCAAGTGCATGTTAAAGAACTACAAAAGCAAGAACAAACCAAACTGAAAATTTGTAGAAGAAAGGAAATAAATATTAAAACACAAACAAATGACACTGAAATGAAAACAAAATACAAAAGATCAACAAAATGAAAAGCTGGCTTTTTAAAAAGATAAAATAAATTAATAAACCTTTAGCCAGACTAAGAAAAAAAGAAGACCCAAATAAATAAAATCAATGATGAAAAAGGAGACATTACAAGTGAAAGCATAGAAATTCAAAGGATCAATAGTGAGGCTACCATGAGCAACTATAGATCAATAAATTGGGAAATCCAGAGGAAATTATAAATTCCTAGATACATACAACCTACTAAGATTAAACCACGAAGAAATAAAAAACCTGAACAGACCAATGGAAGTAGCAACATGGAAGCCATAATAAACAGTCCCCCAGTTAAAAAAAAAAAAAAAAAAAAAAAAAAAAAAAGGCCGGGCGCGGTGGCTCAAGCATGTAATCCCAGCACTTTGGGAGGCCAAGGCGGGTGGATCACGAGGTCGAGAGATCGAGACCATCCTGGTCAACATGGTAAAACCCCGTCTCTACTAAAAAATACAAAAAAATTAGCTGGGCATGGTGGGGCGTGCCTGTAATCCGAGCTACTCAGGAAGCTGAGGCAGAAGAATTGCCTGAACCCAGGAGGCGGAGGTTGCGGTGAGCCAACATCACGCCATTGCACTCCAGCCTGGGTAACAAGAGCGAAACTCCGTCTCAAAAAAAAAAAAAGTCTGAGAGCCAATGGCTTCACAGCTGAATTTTACCAAACATTTGAGGAAGAACTAATACCAACAATACTCAAACTATTCCAAAAAATACAGAAGGAGAGAATGCTGCCAAATGCATTCTGTGAGGCCAGTATTACCCTAACACCAAAGCCGAAGACACTTCAGAAAAACAAAACTACAGGCCAATGTGTTTGAAGAATATTGACGCAAAAAATCCTAAACAAAGTACTAGCAAACCAAATTCAACAATACCTTTAAAACATCATTTGTCATGATTGACTAGGATTTTTCCCAGAGATGAAAGTTTCAACATATGCAAATCAATCAATGTTATACATCATACAAAGAGAATGAAAGATAAAAACCATAGATCATTTCAGTTCATGCTATAAAAGCATAATAAAAGTCAACATTCCTTCATAATTAAAAATTCCTCAAACACTGGGTATTGAAGGAACATACCTCAACACAATGAAAGTCATATATGACAGGGCAATAGCTAGTCTCATACTAAATGGAGAAAAGCCTTTTCACTAAGATCTGAAACAAGATGAAGATGCCCACATTCATGACTGTTATACAGTATAGTACTGGAAGTCCTAGCTAGAGCAATCAGACAAGACAAAGAAATAAAGGGCATCCACACTGTAAAAGAAAAAGTCAAATTATCCTTGTTTGCGGATTATACGATCTTATCTTTGGAAAAACCTAAAGACCCCAAAAAGAATCATTACTTCCGGTAAACAAATTCAGTAAAGTTGCAGAATACAAAATCGACATACAAAAATCAGTAGCATTTCTATATGCCAACAATGAACAATCTGAAAAAGAAATCAAAAAAGTAATCCCATTTCTAATAGCCACAAATAAAATTAAAACCTAGGAATTAACTGAACCAAAGAAGTGAACAATCTCTACAATGAAAACTATAAAACATTGATGAAAGAAATTGAAAAGGACACAAAAGAGTGGAAAGATATTCCATGCCTATGGATTGGAAGACTCAATGTTGTTAAAAATGTCCATACTACTCAAAGAAATCTACAGATTCAATGCAATGCCTATGAAAATGCCAATGGCATTTTTCACAGAAATTTTTATAATCCTAAAATTTATATGGATTAACATCACCAAAGACCCAGACTGCCACAAAAGACCCAGAAAGCCAAAGCTAACCTGAGCAAAAAGAACAAAACTGGAAGAATCAGATTACCTGATTTCAAATTCTACTGCATAGCTATGGTAATAAAAACAGCATGTATTGGCATAAAAACAGACACATAGACCAATAGAACAGAATAGAGAACCCAGAAACAAATCCATACATCTACAGTGAACTCGCATTCAACAAAGCTGCTAAGAACATACATGGGGGCTGGGAGCAGTTACTCACACCTGTAATCCCAGCATTTTGGGAGGCCAAAGCGAGCAAATCACTTGAGATCAGGAGTTCAAGACCAGTCTGGCCACCACAGTGAAACCCCATCTCTACTAAAAATACAAAAATTAGTCAGGCATGATGGCACACACCTATAATTCCAGCTATTCTGACTGCTGAGGCATGAGAATCGCTTGAACCCAGGAGCCAGAGGTTGCAGTGAGCCAAGATCACACCCATTGTACCACTACACTGCAGGCTGAGTGAAAGAGCAAAACTGCATCTCAAGAAAAAGAAAAAACACAATAGATGAAATAGAACAGCAGAAAAACATGCCAAACACATTATATCTCTTTTTTCAATAATAACTTTTTTAAACTTGTTCAAGGAATCTGCCCACCTTGGCCACCCCAAAGTGCTAGGATTGCAGGTATGAGACACCACGCCTGGCCAACACATTATGTATCTCTACTCATTGCTGATAAGATCTCATTCCTTTTTATGGCTGAATAGTACTCCATTGTGTATATGTACCAAATTTTTTCTATCCATTCCTCTGTTGACAGATACTTAGATTGCTTCCAAATCTTGACTATTGTGAATAATACTCCAATAAACATGACAGAGCAGTTATCTCTTCAATATCCTGATTTTCAATAAATGGGGGTGGGAAAACGGGATATCCATATGCATAAGATTGAAAACAGACCCCTATCTCTCATCATATACAAAAATCAAACAAAAATTAAAGATTTAAATGTAAGACCTCAAAATATGGTTGGGTGCAGTGGCTCATGTTTGTAATCTCAGCAGAGGATTTGGGAGGCTAAGGCAGGTGGATCACCTGAGGTCAAGAGTTTGGGATCAGCCTGGCCAACATGGTGAAACCCGTCTCTCCTACAAATACAAAAACAAATTAGCCAGGCATGATGGCGGGCATCTGTAATTCCAGCTACTAGAGAGACTGAGCCAGGAGAATCGCTTGAATCAGTGAGGTAGAGGTTGCAGTGAGTTGAGATCGCCCAATTGCACTCGAGCCTGAGCAACAAGGGCAAAACTCCGAATCGGGAAAAAAAAAAAAAAGACCTCAAAATATAAAACTACTATGACAAAACATTGGGGAAACTCTCCAGGGTTTCATTTGGGTAAAAATCTTCTTGAGTAATAGTCCACAAGCACAGGTAACCAAAGCAAAAGTGGACAAATGGGATCACATCAAGTTAAAAAGCTTCTGCACAGCAAAGGAAACATCAACAAACTGAAGAGACAATACACAGGATGAAAGCAAATATCTGCAAACTACTATCTGACAAGAGATTAATAACTAGAATAGATAAGAAGCTCAAACGACTCTATAGGAAAAAAATCTAATAATACAATTTTTAAATGGGCAAAATAACTGAATAAATCTTTCTCAAAAGAAGACATACAAATGGCAAACAGGTATACGAAAAGGTGCTCAACATCACTGATCATGAGACCAATGCAAATCAAAACTACAATGAGATATCATCTTACCCTAGTTAAAATGGCTTTTATTCCAAAAGGCAGGAAATAACAAATGCTGGCAAGGATGTGGAGAAGAGGGAACCCTCATACATTGCTGGTGAGAATGTGTAAACTAGTAAAAACCACTGTGGAGAACAGATCGAAGGTTCTGCAAAAATCTAAAAAGAGAGTTATCATATGATCCAGCAATCTCACTGCCAGGCATATAATCAAAAGAAAGAAAAGCACGATATTGAAGAGGTATCTGCACACCCAAGTTTACCGGAGTGTTATTCACAATAGCCAAGATTTGGAAGCAACCTAAGTGCTCATTAGCAGATGAATGGATAAAGAAAATGTGGCCGGATGCAGTGGCTCACGCCTGTGGTCCCAGCACTTTGGGAGGCCAAGATGGGCAGATCACGAGGTCAAGAGATCAAGACCATCCTGGCCAACATGGTGAAACCGCATCTCTACTAAAAATACAAAAATTAGATGGGTATGGTGGTGCGCGCCTGTAGTCCCAGCTGCTCGGGAGGCTGAGGCAGAAGAATTGCTTGAACCCAGGAGGCGGAGGTTACAGTGAGCCGAGAGGTGCCTGGCAACTGAGTGAGACTCTGTCTCAAAAAAAAAAAAAAAAAAAAAAAAAAAAAATATATATATATATATATATATATATATATATATGGTACATACACACAATGGAGTACTATTCAGCCATAAAAGAAGAATGAGATTCTGTCATTAGCAACAACATGGATGGAACTGGAGGTCATTACATTAAGTGAAATAAGTCAGGCACAGAAAAACAAACTTCTCATATTCTCACTTATTTATGGCAGCTAAAAATTAAAACAATTGAACATACGGAGATAGAGTAGAATGATGGTTACCAGAAGCTGGGAAGGATAATCAGGGTGAGGGCAAATGGAAATGGTTAATAGGTACCAAAAAAAAAAAAAAAAGAATTAATAAATAAAACCTAGTATTTAATAGCACAACCGGGTGAACACAGTCAATCCTAATTTAATTGTACATCTTTAAATAACTGTAAAAGTATAATTGCATTGCTTGTAACACAAAGCATAAATGTTTGAGACGAGGGATACCCTATTTACCATGATGTTACCACTACATATTGCTTGCCTGTATCAAAGTATCTCATATAACCCATAAATATATGTACCCACAAAAATTAAAGTTCACTTATCAGAGCAAAATTTTCCTTTCTAATTCCTAACAGAAATGAAAGAACTTTTTAGAAACACGTAGGCTGGGTGAGGAAAGAGCAATGAGTTGGAGTTAAAGCTCTTTTTCATATATTCCTGGAAAATCTTAGACGAGACATTTAGACATAAGCTACTTATAAAAGTAAGCAAGCAGTTTTTGAAATTTGTGTTTTGGCTTTTGTTTTCTTAACCAAATGTAAAATTAATGACCGCCATTGGGTCCCAAGAGCACATCCAAGGAATGTTTCCGGCACAGAGACCCACCCCCCTCGCTCTTGCTCTGCATTGCTCCAATCATCTCTAGGCCACGCCTGCCACAGAGCATTGTTGGGAGGCGGGGTCTAGATAGATAAATCCTGGCGCGCCCAAGTCACCTGACGTTTCACGTTCTTAGTCATCGGACGTGTATCCGGCTCTGCGCCGGGAAGGCCCAAGATTCCTTCGCGCGAGGCCCAGCCGCCCGACCGGCGACGATCCCCCAGCAACCCGGACTGCGGCCTCCCAGAGGCGCCCCTGGAGCTCCGAGGACTCGCCTCCCGTAACGCGGTCCTGCCCCCCGGTTCGTCCCAGTCCGCCTCGCCTACCACCGACACCTGTTACCTCACAGAGGACTTCACCGCCCGCGCTCCCCACGTCCCCTGCCAGGCCCAGGAACGCCGTCCGCGGCGCCGTCGAGGTGATGGGCAGCCGGCCCCGCAGCCCCAGCGCCTGCCCTGCGCCCTGGTGGGGACCGCAGCCAGGAGGACCCGGCCCTGCCAAGCGCCGCCGACTGGAGGAGCCCGCGGCCCCCGAACCCCGCGTGGCGCGCAGCCTGGAAGACCCGCCGGGGGGCCCGGCCGCCGACGCGCTCACCTTCGTGCTGGTCCTGGCCGCGGGCAGTTCCCTGAAGGTGTCCCGGGACGACGACAGCCTGGTGCTGGTGCCCGCGCCCACGTCGATCATGCGAGTGTCTCTCGGTGGACACACCCTCTTCCTGATCCCCGAGGTCCTCCTGAGCTCCGTCGACGAACGCGCGGGAGCGCAGGGCGACTTGTCTGCCTTCCTAGTAGCGGATGTTTTCCTGGGCGCTCTCGGGGAGGACGTCGTCGTCGAGCAGGAATTCTGCGCGTCTGTCCCAGAGGTCGCCGCCCAGGAGGAGGTCTACGAGGAGGACGCGGACGCCGAGTTCCTGGGGCTCTGGATGGACTCCCCAGCCGGCTCAGCCGCTGGGCTCTACCCCTCCGCTGAAAGTATGTACGGCCCCCAGCCGGAGGGCCTCATCCCAGAGCCCTGTGCTCTGGCCCCCAGCCCCAGTTCAGAGAGACGCTCCCCACGCCCCATCTGCGACCAGGAATTCCACTTTCTGGAGCCTGTCCCCAGCTCACCTCTCCAACCTCTACCTCCCTTTCCGAGTCCAGGTCCCCACGCGCGCTCGGAGCTCCCAGAGCGCCCTCTGTGCAAGGCCCGGAGACGCCTGTTTCAGGAATGAACTGCCTCCCACAATCCCTTGCCACCGGCTGCGGGTTCTGGTGGATCCTCCTAGATTCACTGTGAGGACTTGCCACGGCTTGGAAATGCAGCATCTTCATTCGTCGGCACTGAGCAGTTGCATTACTGTTGTTTGAGTGGGTTGGTTGATTGGCTGGCTAGTTGGTTGGATTTTTAGCAGAATTACTTGGTAAGTGGCAGGCAAGGACATTAAAAAAGAAAAGTAGATTCTGGCAAGCACCTTTACCAAGGAGAGTAGACCACACATAGCCAGTCATGGATTTTCAGATCCCTTGCCTTTGCTGTAGGAGATGTTACTTCTCTCTTTGTCACCTTCAGCCAGTTCTATCCTCCGTTTCACCCTACTCTGGCTTAAAGCTCCCTTCACTTTTCTTTCAAATTCCCCCCTTTTTTTAATCACCTTCCCAGACACCTGTCAGTTCTCTCCAATCCAGATCATTGTCTTCCCTTGTTTTTGCAATTGTGAATTTACCTATATGGTTTCTCCCAACATCCTCTGAGGTGCTACTGACCACTAATTTTATTTTCCACTTGCTTTCCTTAACACCTTTTCCTGGACCTGGACAATCAAGATAAATGCATATTAGATTAGTTAGTAAACGACATTCCAATGTAATGCACTGGACCTTTTGGAAATGTTTCTACAAATAAGAATTTAAAAATTAGTGAAAGCAGTATTTACCGAGGGAAAGTAGGGAGGAAGTTGTGACACTTTCATTCCAGCAGCAGCTTGTACATGACATATTCCACGTACTTTAACCAATGGGTATTGCTGAATTTCAGGGCAGTCTGGGCTTAACCTTGATTTTCTCTCAGTGGGACTCATTCAACTTCACAGCATGGACATTTGGTCTAATTTATTTTTGACAGTTTTTTCATGTTCTTGGGCCCATCACCCTGAATTGGCAGTCGTTTTTTCTTAGTACTATTTCCTTAATGTCTTTTTTACTATAAAGAAGAGAAAATATTACAGATAATGTTGTCATATCCTTTGATCCCCACTCTTCTCCATTCCCAGGAGATTCACATCATGACACGAAGTTGGTGGATATCATTCTAGTTAATATATAAATACTACATATACATGTGTATAGATATAAATAAGCAATGTTTATGTTGTTTTCTGGACAATTAAATTTACATAACTACCTCATATTCTCCAGTTTACTTTTTTCTCAAGTTTATTTTTGAGATAACTTATAAATATGTGTAGTTCATTTCTTCTAAAAATTCCAGTATACATTATATGAATGTCATATTTTATTTTTTATTTATTTGTTGATTTATTGGAGAAAGGGTCTCATTCCGTCACCCAGGATGGAGGGCAGTGGCACCATCAAGTGGCCTTGAATTCCTGGGCTCAAGAGATACTTCTAATTTTTTTTTTTTTTTTTTTTTTAGAGATGGAGTCTCACTATGTTCCCCAGACTGGTTTCAAGCTAATGGCCTTAAGCAGTCTTCTTGACTCAGCCTCCAAAGGTGCTGGAATTACAGGAGTGCACTGCTGTACCTGGCTTCAGATTTATTTTTATTTCTTTTTTGGTTTGGGCTTTTTTTTTTTTTAAGATACCAGTTTTCTATCAGTTGGAGTATAACAGTGCAATCATAGCTCACTACAGATTTGAACTCCTGTGCTTAAGCAATTCCTCTCATCTCAGCCTCCCAAATGGCAGGGACTACGAACCACTATATCCAGATAATTTTTATTTTTTTGTGGAGAGAGGGTCTTGCTTGGTTGCCCAGGCTTATCTTGAACTCCTGGACTCAAGTGATCCTCCTGCCTCCCAAAATGCTGGGATGACAGGCATGAGTCACTCCACCTATCCTCAGATTTCTTAAATATGACACCAAAAGCACAATCCTTAAAGAAATATTCTGATGACTTGGGCTTCATCCAAACAAAGAACTTCTGTTCTCCAAAGACACTGTTAATGAAAATGAAAAGACAAGCCACAAATGGAAAAAAACATATCGCAATGCAAATATTTAATAAAGGACTTGTGTGTCTAGAACAATAAAGAACTTTCAAAATTGAGTAGGAAGGTAATAGGGTGGGCGTGGTGTCTGCTTGTAATCCCAGCACTTTATAATGGCTGTTAGTGTTCTTGCTTGCTGGTTCTATCATTTCTGTTAATCTACATCGCTTTCTACCAACTATTTTTTGTTTTATTTTTGACAGATAATTATATATATTTATGGGGTACAATGGATGTTTTAATATATGTTTACATTGTAGAAGGATTAAATCAAGCTAATTAACAAATTCATCACCTCACATATTTTTTTGTGATGAAACATTAAAAACCTACTCTTTCAGCAATTTTGAAAAATACATTGCATTTTTATTATAGTCACCATTCTGAGCAACTGATCACTAAAGATTATTCCTCCTGTCTAACTGAAACTGTGTACCCTTTGATCAACATCTCCCTTTTCCCCATCCACCCTCCTCCTCCAGCCTCTGGTAGTCATTGTTCTACTCTACTTCTGCAAGTTCAACTGTTTTAGATTCTGCATGTAAGTGGAATCTTAGGGCATTTGTCCTTCTGGGCCTGGCTTATTTCACTTCTCATAATGTCCTCCAGGTTCTTAATGTTGTCACAAATGACAGAATTTCCTTCTATTTTAAGGCTGAATGGTATTCCATTGTGTATATATGCCACATTTTCTTTACCTATTTATATAATGATAAATACATAGGTTGGCTCCATATCTTAGCTACTCATAATAATGCTGCAGTGAACATGGGAGTGCAGATACAAAACTGTTATCCACATGCAGAGGAATGAAATTGGATTCTTGTTTCATATCATCTAAAAAAATTCAACTTGGCTGGGCATGACATCTCATACCTGTAATCCCAGCACTTTGAGAGTCCGAGGTGAGTGGATTGCTTGAGCTCAGGAGCTCGAGACCAGCCTGGACAACAGAGTGAAACCACTTCTCTACAAAAAATACAAAAATTAGCTGGACATGGTGGCTTGCATCTGTAATCCCAGCTACTTGGGAGGCTGAGGTGGCAGGACTGCTTGACCCCAGTAGGCAGAGGTTGCAGTGAGCTGAGACCAGGTCACTGTACTCCAGCTGGAGTGACAGAGGGAGACTACATCTCAAAAAACAAGCAAACAAGCAAACTATTGGGAAGTAAATTTGGCAAAGAAAATATGATTCGATTTTTAAAGAAAAGAAATGAACAACTCAAAATGGTTTAAAGACTTAAATGTAAGACCGCAAACTGTAAAAAGGCTAGGAGAAAACAGAGGGAGAAGGCTTCATGACATCGTCTAGGTAAAGGTTTTTTGGATATGACCCCAAAACACAGGTAAGAAAAGCAAAAATAAGCAAATGGGATAGAATCAAACTATCTTGATTGCAATGGTGATCAGATGATTATATACATTAAAAAACACAGAACTAAGTGTTTTAATGTATATAAACACACAAATGAGTGCATGAAAAACTAGTGAAATTTGAATAAAACAGGTAAGTTATCAATGACAACTCTGTAGTTAGTATATTGCGCTATAGTTATGCAAAATGTCACTATTAAGGAAAATTGGGTGAAAAGCTTACATGAGCTCTTTGTATTATTTCTTACAGCTGTATGTAAATCTATAGTTGTCTCAAAATTAAAAATTGAAAAAAGGAAACAGCTAATTACAAACATATTCAGCCTCATTAATCATCAGGAAAATGGTAGCAATGTTTTATATTGATCTGGGTGTTCATCAGATGTGTGGTTCACTTTGTGATCATTTGTCATGATCTATACTCATGATTCATGCACTCATGACTCATAGTTTAATTTAAAAATTTTACTTTTAAAATTAGTTATTAATATCAAAGTAGAACTTTAGAATTTTAAAATTAAAAAGGAAGCTTTCATGTGACTTAATTCATTAAGAAGACATAATCCTAAATTGAGTATGCGACTAATAACAGAGCTTGAAGTAAATGAGTCACAAAAACTGATAGAACTGAAAGAAGTAGACAAATCCTTGGAGATTTCCATGGAAATCCGTGGAACTGAAGATTTCAACATTCCTCTCTCAGTTATGGATTAAACAAGTAGAAAAACAGTAAGAATTTAGAAGAGTAGAAAAACACTATCAATCAACATGACCTGTTTGACATCTATAGATAACTGCACCCTGGGTCAAAAAACACTATCATTACAAACACACCTATAACATTCACAAAGATAGACTATATTCCAGGATAACACAAGTCTCAATAACTTTAAAGAAATTAAAAACAATCAAAGTGTGTTCTCTAACAAAATTAAACTTGAAATTAATAACAGAAAGGTATTTGGAAAATCGCCTAAAATACTTGTAAATTCAATAGCACACTTCTAAACAATCTATAGAGCAAAGAAGATATGACAGAGAATTAGAATATTTTTAAGCTGAATGAAAATGAAAACACAACATAGCAAAACTTGTGAGATGAAACTAAAGTCATGCTTAGAGGGAAATGTGTAGTATTAAATCCTTAAAAGAAAATATAGAAGGATCTAAAATTCATAACGGAAACTTCTATCTTTAGAAAGTAAGAAAAAGATAATCAAACTGACCTCAAAATAAGCAGAATGAAGAAAATAAAGATGACTAAAAATCAATAAACTATGAAATGGATAACCAATAAGAAAATAAATAAATCTGGTTTATATGTGATCAATTAAATTGATAAACTGAAAGTGGTTAAGAAAAAAGCGATTGCCAATATCAGGCATAAGAGAAAACTAATAAATATCCTATAGACATTATAAGAATAAAGGAATATTTATTAACAGTTGCTTGTTTGTTTGTTTTTGAGACAGAGTCTCATACTGTTGCCCAGGCTGGAGTGCAATGGCAGGATCTTGGCTCACTGCAACCTCTGCCTCCCTGGGTACAAGTGATTCTCCTGCTTCAGCCTTCCAAGTAGCTAGGATTACAGGCGCCCACCACCATGCCTGGCTAATTTTTTGTATTTTTAGTAGGGATAGGGTTTCACTATGTTTGCCAGGTTGGTCTCGAATTCCTGACCTTGTGATCCACCCACCTTGGCCTTCCAAAGTGCTGGGATTACTGGCATGAGCCACTACACCCA
The DNA here is from genome assembly GCF_048565385.1 of Saimiri boliviensis. Classification (NCBI taxonomy): domain Eukaryota; kingdom Metazoa; phylum Chordata; class Mammalia; order Primates; family Cebidae; genus Saimiri; species Saimiri boliviensis. The sequence goes on from NC_133457.1 coordinate 50,905,532, forward strand.
ACCTATTAACAGTTTTATGTCAGTAAAGTTGACAACCTAGATGAAATGGACAAATTCTTAAAGGTCACAAAATTAGAAAGCTTACTCAGGAGAAATAGGTAACATAAACAGTCTTTTATGTATCAAATAAATGAATTTATAGTTAAAAGTCTCCGAAATTTAAACTTCAGACCCAGAGAACTACATTAGTGAATTGTAACAAACGCTTAAAAGAAGTTAAAACCAAGTCTGCATACACTGTTCTGGAAAATACAAGAGAAGGGGAAACTCTCCAACATTTTTATGAGGTTAGTATTACCCTGATACCAAATCTACACAAAAATGTTACAAGAAAAGAAAATTTCAAACCAACATCTATTATAAACACAGACATAAAAATCCTTATTAAAACTTAGCAAATTGAATGCAACAATTTAGAGGGAAAAAAGATAATTTTTCACAACCAATTGGCATTTATCTGAGGAATTCAGGTATGGTTTATCATTTAAAACTCAATAAATAGAATTTACTATATCAGTAGACAAAGAGACCATATGATTTCCACAATACATTCAGAAAAAAAGTTGACAAAATTCAATATCAATTTGTGATTTTTAAAAGTCTAAGAAAACTAGGAATACAGGAGAATTTCCTCAGTCTGATAAAGGTCATCTATGAAAAACCTACAGATAGAATCATAATTAATGATAGAAAGACTAGGTGTTTTCCCCCTGAGATTGTGAACAAGGCAAAGGATGTTCTAAACAATTTTATTTAGCAGACTAGAGGTCCTAGCAAGGGTGGTAAGGCAAGAAAAAGAAATACATGCAAAAGCAATAGATTGGAAGGCAGGAATAAAACTGTCTTTCTTCACAGGTGACATGATCAAATATGTAGGAAATCCTAATGAATCCACAGAAAAACTTACTAGATATAGCAAGTAACTTCAGCAACATTTGAGGTTAGAAGGTCAGTATTCAAAAATCAACTGTATTTTTATACACTAGCAATGAACAATTGGATACCAAAATTGAAAATTAACATTCAAATTGTATCAAAAATATTAACTACTCAGAAATAAATTTAACATGACATATACAAACCTGTTGATTGAAAATTACAAAACACTGCCAAGACAAATTTTTAAAGACTTCAATAAGTTGAGAGATTTATTATGTTCATGGATTGAAAAAAAAATTCTTAAGATGTCAGTTCTCTATCATGTCAGACCAATCTACACACTTAACACAAGTCAAAATTCCGGTAAGTTTTCATATACATTACCCAGATGATTCTAAAATTTATATAAATTGCAGAGTACCTAGTATAGCTAAAAAAAAAAAAAATTGTAAAAGAACATAGCTGCAGTACTTACAGTACCTAATTTCAAGATTTATTATAGAGCTATATTAAGCAAACATTGGTGTAGAGACAGACATAGGAAATCTGTGGAACAGAACAAAAGAGAAGAAATACTCCCAGATATATACACAATCAGAATTTTTTTAAGGAAATTACTAGATAATTTTTAGAAGAGAAGGACACTCAAGTGATTTTTAGGAGAAAAGATAGTCTTCTCAACAAATGCTGCTAGAACAAGTGGATATCTACATGGGAAAAAAAATTAACCATGATCCTCACTTTACACCATACAAAAAACATTTAATAAAAATAAATCGTAGCCTTAAACATAAAATCTAAGACTATGAAACATCTAGAATAAAATTTCTTGATAAACTCTTCATGACCTCAGAATAGGCAAAAACTTCTTAGATTAAGACACAAAAAGCAAGGGCTATGGAAAACGAATAGAAGGAAACAATTGATAAATTAGACCATCAAAGTTTAAGATTTCTGATCTTCAAAAGACACCATTAAAAAATTAAAAGGCAATTCACAGACTAGGAGAAAAATATTTGCAATACATGTATCTAATAAATGACACGTATATAGAATATATATTTTTAAAACTTTGCAACTTATTAATGTGACTAAAATTATAAAGACTGGAAATATCAAGTATTGGCCAGGAAGTGGGAGTAACAGGCAAACAGCGAAAAGCATTTCTTGCAGCCATTCAGCAAGGGGAGAAAGGAAAAGAAATATATCTACCAACTCCTTCCTGTCTCCCATTTGTCCGAGTTTACCCCATGGAGAATTAACCTCCCCACACTTTTCAACTGCATCATCTCTCCCATTAGGCAGCCTTTTGGGAAGACAGCCTCCACACTCTTTAATGTAGTGTCTCATCTGAGTCTGGAAGTGACAGGAGGATCCAGACCGTCCACATATGAGGCTGGTTAGCCTCAGTTCAAGACACAGTGCCGGATGGAATGACTTTGGTCACCCATAGCCGTAGTAATGGCAAGATAGAGAAAGGGATTAAACATCCGGGGCAGATGAGGCTGAGAGTCTGAGGAGATCCATAAGATGAAATAACACAATTATGATATCTACCTGCACTTTCACAGAAGTTATATTTCTGTGAATACATTATTTTAAGATACAATACATGTAGATTTGTGAAGTGATGCTAGTCAGAACATTTTAAAGGTAAAATAACTGTGGTTGAGTGGTCTTTACTCCTTCAGGAAAGTAGCAGTGATACTACCCAGCATCTCCTTCCCTGTAACGATGAAATGGAGTTCATGAATCTTCTGCAAAGTATTCAACAAGAGTTGTGTGCACTTTTATTTTCCTTTCTAATTGTGACAAATGTGACTTACTCTTTACAAATTGCCATTAGATCTAATTTTTCCCAGCCTTGGATATCCAAGTCTTTCTCTTAACTTTTGATTTCACTCATCCAGCAACACTGTAAGGGATAAAAAATTTGCTGCATATCACTTTCACCATGAGGTTCTTTAATGAGGAGACATTAAAGAACTGGATTGCTGCAGAGCTGAGAAATCTGCTGCTCTCCAACCATCAAACATCTGGCACATCACATTCAGAAAGCAGCTGGATCCTATGGGATATATTAAACTAAAAAGCTTCTGCACAGCAAAGGAAACAATCAACAAACTGAAGACACAACACATAGAATGGGAGGAAAATTTGCAAACTGTTTATCCGATAAGGAACTGATACCCAGAATATAAAAAGGAATTCAAACAACTCAACAGTAAAAATAAAACAATCTCATTAAAAAGTGGGCAAAGGACATGAATAGACATTTCTAAAAAGAAAGCACATGCCACCACTCCTGGCTAATTTTTGTTTTTATTTTTATTTTTGTAGGGATGCCCAGGTTAGTCTTGAACTCCTGGCCCCAAGTGATCCTCCTGCATCAGCCTCCCAAAGTGCTGGGATTACAAGTGTGCACCATCACATCCAGGAGGCTATAAACTTAATAGAGAGGCGTGAAGTAGCAAAAAAATAACGCTGGGGCAGTGCTTTCCAAAGTGTGGAATTGATGCCACTGGTGGCAATGGCAAGGATGAGTTTAGGTTTTTAGAGCAGGCGTCCCCAAACTTTTTACACAGGGGGCCAGTTCACTGTCCCTCAGACCATTGGAGGGCCGTTGGAGGGCCGCCACATACTGTGCTCCTCTCACTGACCACCAATGAAAGAGGTGCCCCTTCCTGAAGTGCGGCGGGGGGACCGGATAAATGGCCTCATCGGGCCTTAGTCTGGGGACGCCTGTTTTAGAGGAACAAGCCTAATGCTTTTGTATTGTAATGTATATCAGAAAACTAATCGCATCAAATCCCTTTTTGCACTACTTCAAAGTATTGCTTTGAATAAGGCTGAAAAAGGCAGCACATGAAAAAAGTCAATAGAACAAAATGTATCAAGTAAACATTTTTAAAAAACAAATACAGTAAGTACAAATAATCCCTGGATATGAAAAATTGGTGAAGATAGTACACAGGCTGGGAAGACTAGAATTTGGGGAGCATTGTGCTATAGAATAGAGTCAGCTGTATATATGTGTGTGTGTCTATGTGTGTGTGTGTGTGTTTGTGTCTGTGTGTTTGTGCATCTATGTATGTGTGTGTGTGTGTGTGTGTGTCTGTGTGTGTGCACGTGTACATGCACATGCATTTGTCCATGCACACAATGGAAGCTCAGGAAGATGATGAAAAGGTCACTGTCTTGTCTTAAACCACAGAAATACATTTTCTCACAGTTCAGGAAGCTAAAACCATTCTTCAAAAGTTCAAGATCTGAAACCCCGTCTCTACTAAAAATACAAAAAGTTAGCTGGGCATGGTGGTGCGTGCCTGTAATCCCAGCTACTTAGGAGGCTGAGGCAGGAGAATTGCCTGAGCCCAGGAGGCGGAGGTTGCGGTGAGCCGAGATCGTGCCATTGCACTCCAGCCTGGGTAACAAGAGCGAAACTCCGTCTCAAAAAAAAAAAAAAAAAAAAAAAAAAAGTTCAAGATCAAGGTGTCAACATGGTCGGTTTCTGGTGAGGGTACTCTTTCTGGCTTGCAGACAGCCACCCTTCCTTTTACTGTGTCCTCACGTGGCTGGGAGAGGGAGCATGCAAGTTCTCTACTATCTCTTATGATGGCACAGATCCTAACATGAGGGCCCCACACTCATGACCTCATCTAAACCTGATTACTTCCCAAAGTCCCTCTCTCTAAATATCATCATATTGAGGGTTAGGGGCTCAACATACAAACTTAGGAGGGGGATACAATTCAGTCATAGCTGTCACAGTGGTCTGCAGCGATCAGGAAATACCAGGGAGGGGCACTGAGCTGGACTTAAGAGGATGGGCTAGAAAGAAGGAGAGGAAGGGAGGAACCTCCCTGGCCAGGGGAACAGCCTGAAAGTAGGAGCTTGTTCTGGTTGGGATTAGGTGTCTGCCCCCTCCTAAGGACCCTCTACCAAGGAGGCAAGAGTGGGTCACTGGGGAAGGTCAGTATGCAGAAGGTCAGAAGTGGGAAATCCTCATGAGCTGAGCAGTCAGAGGGACAATAAGGAGGATCTAAAGTCTCAAGGATTGCCAGGATCTCACCAAAGGACAGAAAGCCCTGGCGACAGAATGCCAGCTGAGGAAGAGTGGTGGGGTAAAAGAAAGCTGTCCTATGCACGGGCAGGTGAGAGGCCTGAGCAAAGCTGATGTGGCTCCATTTGGGCCCAACCTGGCTGTCCAAAGGGCCTTGTATACCAGGCCTGGGTTGAGATATCTTCCTGAACGTACCTTCTAACTTTCCCCATCACTCAGAGTTCAAAGGCTTGCCTGTGTCCTGGTTATTACAGCTACTGTCCCCATGTCACTAACGGTACTTCAACTCATAGAAATTATGGAACAAGTCTAATAGCTCCTGGCTTTTAGCCAGGGACTCAGTAAATGCCTTCTGCATTGATTTTTCCTGAATCTTCAGGTCTCATTCTGTGACCCTAGACCACTCTCAGGGTTTCTGAAGCTGCTCCAGGGTTAGAGAATCCCAGAGGACAATGCCTAACTGGTAAGGTGGTTCCCATCCCTGTGGCGATCTCTGTACTACAAAGAGGCAGGGAACTCCCTGTGCCCCATAGGATCAGATAATTACCCACTAACACACTTCAAAAAAGAGGAGACCATCAAATAGCCCACATAAAAATGGGCAAAGAATTTTAATAGACATTGCTCCAAAGAAGATCTACAAATGACTGAAAAGCTCCTGAAAAGATGTTCAAGATCCTTAGTTATTAGAGAAATGCAAACCACAATGAGTTACCACTTCACACCCACTAGAATGGCTAAAACTAAGAAGACAATCAGTAACAAGTGTTGGTTAGGATATAGAGAAATTGTAACTCTCACACATAGCTGGCTGAGTTGCAAAATGGCATAGCCACGTTAGAAAACAGTTTGGAAGTTCCTCAAAATGTTAAACAGCGTTATCATATGACCCAAAATTTTCACTACCAGATATATACCCAAGAAAAGTCAAAATGTAAGTCCACACAAAACACAGTACACAAATATTCATAACAGCCAAAAAGTGAAAAAAACCCAAAAGTCCATCAACTGATGAATGGAAAAACAAAATGTGATATAGCCGGACAATGGAATATTATGAAGCAGTAAAAACGAGTGAAGCAATGATACATGCTTCAGAATGAACAAACCTTGAAAATGTGATGCTGTGTGAAAGAAGCCAGGCAAAAGGCCACATACAGTGGATTACATTTATATGAAATGTCCAGAATACATAAATCCATAGAGACAGAAAGTAGATTCCAGTTGCCAGGAGCTGGGGAAAGGAGGAACGGGCAGTGGCTGCTAATATTTATGGGTTGTCTTTTGAGGTGATGAAAATATTCTGGAATTAGAAGGTTGTAATGCTTATAAAACTCTGTGAATAAACTAAAAATCACTGAATTATATACTTTTAAAAGATGAATTTGTGGTATATAAATTATATCTCAATAAAACTAATTTTTAAAAAAATATAAATAAGATCATCTCACTCTCCAACTTACAATCATGATTTCTCAGTGGTTTTAGAATTAAAACCAAGTTATTTACCATAATTCAAAAGAAAGAGAGAAAAAGTAGGAAGAAAGTATCTAAGGAATAAGTTACAGGCACAGAATCACAGGATCTGGTCCTGGAAGAAGAAAGGTATGAGCACCAGGAGACAAATCATAACACAGTTCAAAATGTGTTTTGAAATAGGAAAAATTTCTCAGGGGAAAACTACTATGAGAAAATATTACTTCTCTTAAAACAGATTGCAAATTTAAGTGAAACCTTCAAGAGTAGGGCAGGAAAGCAGTATTGTTAGTTTAAAATGCAAGTGTGGGTCTATATTAATGTACAATTTGGAATCCAAATGAAAATAATTTTGACTTTAAAAAAAAAGGGAGAAAACATGAGTTTACAGACTCAGATTATTGTCCAAGATGCTCTGCTAACAGATTGGGTATCAATCAAGGTCTCTGTGCCTTAGTTTTCCCTGCTGTAATGGGACAGTATATGGCAACATGCCTCTCTGAGCAGGTTCATTAGCTTGTATGTGTGCCCAAAAACATCCAGCCAGGAAATCATTTGTCTCCCTATTCCTACTAAGACCTGGCTCTAATAGGAACTCTCTTCTGAGCTGAGTTCCTTTTAAATCTATTCATCAGACTGAGGCCTAGACTCTGCTGCCGTCACAGGCTCAAAGCCCTGCAAGGTAAGCTTTCATGGATACAGAAGTCCTGTCCACAAACACAGACAGGACTGAATGACAGAACCATCTGCGCATGTCATGCTTAGAAGGGGTTTTTCGGCAAGGGGTGGGGGGGCACGGTGGCTCACGCCTGTAATTCCAGCACTTTGGGAGACCAAGACAGGCGGATCACCTGAGGTCAGGAGTTCGAGACCAGCCTGGCCAACATGGGTGAAACCCTATCTCTACTAAAAATACAAAAATTAGCCTAGCATGGTGATGGGTGCCTTGTAATAATCCCAGCTACTCAGGAGGCTGAGACAGGAGAATCGCTTGAACCTGGGAGGCAGAGGTTGCAGGGAGCCGAGATCATGTCACTGCACTCCAGCTTGGGCTACAGAGCGAGACTCCCTCAAAAAAAAAAAAACAAAAAGTCCGAGAAGGGATCTTCGGACATTTACTGGAGTTTTTCTTTCTTTTCCTGTCAAATTGGGGAAGACTCCAGAAGATTATCATTTATTAACCTGTGGCCCTCTAATTCCACTCTATCCTCTAGCAACATATCCATCAAACTGTTTCCCTAGAGGCCTGGACCATCAGCATATTATGCCCCCTAACCTAGGCCTCTGGATGTAGCATTCCAGAAACTTCCATGCCTCCCCCACCTCTAGCCATGACTATATGGGCAAGGGCTGAAGAGAGAACTGCAATAACAGCATTTAATGGTGGGCACCTGCTATGTAGCAGGCACTCCTCAAACATGATTTCATTCAAGCTGCTGCTAGCCCTATTCTTAACCTTCATTGTGCAGATGATAAAACTGGGGCTCACAGGATGTTAAAATGGGATGCATGTCTCATAGCTGTTAACAGCAAAGCTACACTGTCTGCTATGGTCTGAATGTTTGTGTGCCCTCAAAGTTCACATATTAAAATCCCAAGGACAGCTCTCATGAATAGGATTATTCCTCTTATAAATGAGGCTCCAGAGAGCTCCCCTGGCCCCTTCCACCCTGTAAGGACACAGCAACACTGCATCAGCTATGAAGCAGGAAACAGACTGAGACTTCCCAGCATTAAGAACTGTGAGAAATATATTTGTGTTGTTTACAAGTCACCTGGTCTCAGGTGTTAGGTTATAGCAGCCTGAAGGGACTGACACTGTCTCTAGTGAGGCCTTAAGAGACAATCCCAGAGGCTCTCCCTAAAGAGAGTCCCCTGAGTATCCTAATACATATCTCCTCCAGACTCCCCTGCCCAAAGGCAGGAAGGCATTATGACTCCATGCAAAACCCTCCCTGGAGACCATGAGGCAAGGCCAAGGGAAAGGGCAGGGAGAGGAAGAGTGGTCAGGAGGGTGCCAGGAGCCACACAGAGGAGACAGCAGATTTCAGCTTCAAAGAAAGGCTTTCTGGCTGGAGAAGTAAGTCTTAGGCACACAGACTCTGGAACAATAGAAGTAACTAGCCATCATGCTTCCTTTAGCTGCTTCACTCTGGGCAAATTCCTCCTCCTCCTGGGACCTCATTATCCCCATCTGTCAAATGGGCAGGTCAGACTGAAAGACTTCCAAGGACCCTGCCAGCACTAGCTCTTGAAGCTGAGTCTCAGAAAGAGGACAGGCAGGCATAGAGGATGGAAAGGCACGGGAAAGGCCATGAGAAGTAGAAGTGAACAGAAAGGCAATGCACCTGGCTAACTCGTCCTCAGCCTTAGGACTCTCCCAGGTGTCACCCCTTCCAGGAAGTCTTCCCTGACCCTGCCACCTTGGTCCTCTTCCAGGCTCACCTTTACCACTCAGTCAGTGCCCAGAGCAGTGCCTGGGCCGAACTGAGGGAATATTAGCAAAGGAGCAAACTTTTGAGGGAGAGAATGCACGAACAAAGCGAGCTGAAGCCCCTGTGAGGCCGGCAGGTGCCGGGAAAGCTCCGTAGAATTGGGCTGACACGGTATGTGAATCAGTGATGTATGGGTATACAAGGGACTGAGCTGGTGAAAGAAGGATTGAGACAAGGAAGCCACCTCCCCAGAAGGGGGCTTGGGAGGGCCAGACCAGCTGGCTGGTTCTGGAAATGGTGCCCGGGGCTGGGGCCCAGAGGCAGGTTCTAGAAGTGGAGTCCTGAGTGCATGCCAAGTGTCCTGAGGTCCAAGTCAGGAGCTAAGCATTGGAGGGAAGCATGGAGAAGCCAAAAAGCCAAAGAGAGTGAAGGAATTTGGGAAGATGCCCTGCCCCCCAACTCTGTAGCCTGCTAATGCCTACTCATCCTTCTAAGGTCAGCTTGCTTGCCTCTGACTGCTGGCACAAAGTTCGTTCCCCCATTCCAAACTCCCAAAGCCCCGATGTGGCCCCTCCCCTTCTTCCATCATAATTTTAGTTGAATGACTGTTTATTTGGCATCTGATTTCTTTCCCCACAGGTTCTATGAGCTCAGTGATAGCCTGCTCAGCACCGAATGGCCGTTTCCCAGCCCCGGTCCCTGGGCCTAGTAGACACTCAGGAAACATTTGTTGAATACAAGAATGAATGAATGAAAGAGAGCAGAGATGGTGGTCTAGAAGACTTCCTTTCAGGGCCCCAGTGGAAGTCAGTCTGCAGCAGGGGAGAGGCCAGGGTGCATTTGGCTGGCACGTGCCTGCCACATTGACCGTGATCCACAGGAGAGGGCAAAACCAGGCAGAAGGATGGCCATCTAAAGCTGCTCAGCACACTCCAAGCAGCAGTGATCTTTGTCAATGATCCTTTGCCATGGCTTGAGGGCCAAGCCAGCATTCAAGGGAGCCTGGGAAATTGTTTCAACCAGTTTCCTTGCCTAACATCATGCCAGCCCCATTTTCCCACCCTCTCCTGTGGTTTAGTGATTAGGGAGCTTGCCTGTGGCTCGTTCCCCATCACACAAGCCCAAATGAGCTGCATTCTTCTCCAATTCACACATGGAACCAAAACATCCTGGGCCTGGTTTTACTTTCCCTTGTAAGCCCTTACGCTTCCCTGACCGAGGGTCCTTCTGAAATCCTAGAGGTTTGTTCCCAAGTGGTGTATTCCACACACAGCCTGAAGTGGGATTACAGCGGAGATAAATAAAAGATTAGTTTCCGAGTTTCAGGACTAAATAAAGGATCGAATTCTTGGTGATTGGGAGATAAAAGGAATTCTAGGGTTTGTTCATGGATGAACCAATTCAGAAGCAGTTTGGGACAGCGGGTGGGACCAGGAGCTCAGTTTTCCTTGGGTCTTTTTTTGGGTCTCCCTCACTGCCCACCCTGGCCATCTGGTTTCACTTGTGAGACATGCTACACAAGCTAGGGCAGCAGGAAGCCCAAGAAAGGAGGCTGGTTAGAGTGTCCCACCCAGCTGGGTACTGAACCAGGGATGGCTGAGCATAGAAGAGGCTTCCATGTCCCTCTGGTATACAATGGCCAGGTAACAGTTCATTTCTCTCAAAGGTGTTTGCATGGCAACCATCTTTCCAGATCATCACTCACAGCCTAGGATTAAGGAAAAGCAGCCCTCTGGCACAGAATATACTGACTGTTGTTTTTCCTACAAGTTTAACAGTGTCTTGCTTGTCCCTAGGGCCTGATGGATTTGGTACAGGAACTCAGAAGGAAGAGTACAGAAGATTCTCTGAAGTGGAAACAGTTGAGACTCTGAATGGGAAGGCTGCACCACAAAAAACCAAGGAGAAAAAGAACTCAAGAAGCACTGGCTCTGGGCCATGTAGTGGTCTAACAACCACCAGCTGGTGTTCTAAATTCTGACCCCCGCAAAACCAGAGAAAAATTAGGCTGTGCCTTTCAAGCCCTGTTTCTGAAGACAGCAGAGTCCACCATGGCCTCCTTCCCTGGAGGCTAAAGTCTCCTCTCTTAAAGTATAAGAGTTTGGTTGGCCGAGAATTTAATGTCTGTAGGACAGATAATTTCCCCATTGGTTTGGGATAATTAAGGGGCTTGCTCCAGTTGGATTTATGTTAACAGAATTGTGCATGTAGCAGTAGTAACAAAGAAAGATGGATATCATTTTAAGAGACTTTATGGCAGTATTGTAAGCAAAGTTCACATTAACTCATTTAATCACTTAAGACGCCCATGAGGTTAACAGAACTTGGCTGCTGTGGAAGAAAGGTCCTGAGAAGAAAGGAAAAGAAAAGAAGAAAAAAAAATTTTAATTCAGATTCATTTTGAATATTTACTGGGAATTGAAAATCCAGCTCTCTCTCAATAATTCATGAAATCAGCCTGAGTAATGAGGATGATGATGACAATGATGATTATGAATGTAAAGCAAAGTAACATCATTAAGAGTGTTTTTTTTTACCAATTGTCTATATATGCAAGATGCATTATCACACACTGAAATGTAAAGATGAAACATTTCCATTTCCATCTAATACGTGGGTGTCTGCAAAGATCTCCATGCTTACCAACATGCAGGGAAAAAATCCCCAGCATGACACTTGTTTTTCGCTTTCTACTCAGTCATTTTGGGAACCATGTGGACAGCCAAAATCACCAGAAACCACTCTGTCTTTCTGTCTGTCTCCATCTCTGTGTCACACACACACACACACACACACACACACACACACACACACACATACACACTGCACCTGAGCTGGAGTACCCTGGCTGAGTCCCTGCCAGCCACCTCCTACCTGCCCTTCCTAAAGGATCTGTGTCTCCAGCTTGTGGATGGAGGTGGAGAGAGCTGCACATGAGCCACACAGGATAGTTAAGGATGAACAGCATTGGCAGCCTATGCCCCAACACTCCTATTTTACTTGGGATAAAGGGGAACTGCCCCTAACCTGGTTGCTTGCTGTGCGGGCCACAAGAGTCAGAGCACTGAAACCTAAGAGCATCAGTCACTGAGCACTGAAATCTCAGAGAAGCAGCCAGTGAGGGGTTGGGGGGGCAGGCACAGTCAGCCTTCCCGGTGACTCCTTCACTGGTCCAGAGGCTCTGGGAACTCCAAAATGCCACCCTATTCAACTCCTGGTGGACAACTACAACAAACTGAAGCCTCTCCATTTATTTTACCTTCCATTCTGAGCCTCCCAACTCTGAAGCTCTGTTTCCTACACCATGGTTTCTGGATCACCTTCAACAGAATTCCCAGGAAAGCCTGCTGAAATTGGGCATTTCTGGGTCCTAACCCAGGCATCCTGGATCAGCTCCCTGAAGCAGAGCCCAGAACTCTGCATGTTGAATGGGCTCCCAGAGCCGCACCGTGCTCCAGAAAGACTGAAAACCACATCTCTGGAGACGTAATTAACAGTGTTGTAGTGCCTTCCATTTTTACAGGTTTAATATTCTACCATACTTCAACTGAACGAAACTTCATGAAAGACCGGCTTCAGGCCAGGCCCTGTTCTAAGCACACTGTGACAATGACAGAGACCCAGGTCTCACCTTTAGGGAGGCTACAGTGTTTTTGGTCTCACAACAATGCGAATGGCCAAAACCTGCGTAAGGACTCCCTTTTTACAAATTAGAAAACAGGGCTCAGAAAGTGTAAACAACTTGCTCAAGTTCACAGAGCTGCTAGATGTGGCTAGAGCTATAATCAACTCCCCTCATTTCAGACCCATGCTCTTTGCACTGTCCCACAGAGCAGTAAAGACCCAGATGGTAGAGTCAGAATAACAGAGATGGAAGCGTCCTTAGACAGCAAACTGTTTTAGGAATGCTATTGGAGCCACAAGGTTCCAGTAGTCATTTCAACTCTAACCATTTGATAGTGATTACCTCCATGTGTTGGGGAGAGCTCTGCAGCTACATCCAGTATCACCAGCAAAGATGGTGCAATTGATTAATCACATCTTTAATGGGTGCAGAACCAGGGAGTGGCTGCACCTATACCACGTATGCACATTGGTCCTATATATGGACACATCCTCCATTTTATTGATGGGAAAGCTGACACCCAGAAAGACAGAAGTTGCCCAAGTCTCAGAGCTGGAATTGGACTAAAACCAAGGTTAGCCTCAATTCTGGTCAAGAGCTCCTTACACTAACCAGTGCTGCCTTTCCCATGCAGCCAAGATGATTAAACTGAGAAATGGTATTCATACTGTCAGGAACCAAGGACCTCCTGACATTGGTGCAAAGGGTGCTCTAAAGCCTATGGGAGGGAGAGGATGCTGAAATGGTAGAAGAGATGGTCCCTCCCATTTCTTCCCTCCTAAACCAAGAGGTGGGATTGAGGGAAGAAACTTATATTACTGAGCCCTCGCCTGTGCTAGGCACTGTGCTAAATATAATACATTGGTGATCTCATTCAATTCTCACAGTTTCCCTGTGTGGGAGCTCCATTTTGCAGATAAGGAAACAGGGTGGAAGAGGTTAAGTGACTGGGCCAAGTTCACATAACCCAGTGGCTAACTCAGGACAGGTTCCCAGGTATTTGTGGCTCTATATCCTATCCAGGGCTGCACAGGGGTGTTTAGAGCATAGGCTTTGGGTCCCAATTGTATCACATACTAGCTCCAAGACTTCAGAAAGTGCCTTAACCTCTCCTCTTTTCTTGGTTTCTTCATCTGTAAAATTGGGAAGTTACAGTGCTGAGCTCAGAAGGCTATTGTGAGGATTAAATGAAATAACAGGCTGGCCATGGCAGCTCATGCCTGTGATCCCAGCACTTTAGGAGGCTGAGGCAAGCGGATCACAAAGACAAGGGTTTGAGACCACCCTGGCCAACATGGTGAAAGACTGTCTCTACTAAAGATACAAAAAATTAGCAGGGCATGGTGGTACATGACTATAATCCCAGCTACTCAGAGGCTGAGGCAGGGGAATCGCTTGAACCTGGGAGGCAGAGCTTGCAGTGAGCTGAGATCCCGCCATTACACTCCAGCGTGGGCAACAGGGCAAGACTTCATCTCAAAAAAATAAGTAAATAAATTAAATAATACATAGGAAGTATCGGCCACATCTGGCATGTAGTAATTGCTCAATAAATGGTAGCTCTTACTATTGTCCTGACACTACACTGCTCCAGACATATCACCTGAATCCCTGCGATCCCATGCTGGCCTGAATGTCCCACCTGGAGAAGACTCCATCTTGAGATCCTCTTAATTCATTTCACTTTTCCTACAACTGGATTTTAGGACCCAGAGCCCCATATGCAAATGTAGGCAGGTACACGGACACACGGAGGAGCAAACACATAATCAAGAAGTGCACATAATCACAGGGGAGCATATCATTGGAGATGTTAGGAGACCCATCACCCACAGGCAGACTCACCTCAGAACAACTGCCACAAGATGGCAACCTGAGAGGTCGCTGCAAATCGGCAAAGCTCTTCTGAGCCCGACCACACCCTGGGCGTCTCGGTCATTGGGGCCTGGCTGTGCACAAGAAGCTCTTGAGAACACATGCTGCTTTCCTGACCTCATTAGGGAATGTTGGCACATCAAAGCAGGGTGGCTGGGGTTTTAGCCTAGGAAAATGAGGCATCTGCGCTTTTGTTTACTCTTTGGTGGCCAAGAACAATTGATGAGTTCCTTTTAAATACCTCTTTGACAGATTCAGAGTCTCAAAAAATATACTTAGACAAGATGGGTTAGTAAAAGGGACAACAAATAAAACTTCTTGTATCTGTAAGACATATGCAAATAAGGAGCTGTTGGCTGGGGACACTGCAATCTGTTTTACGTCTTCCGATGGCATTTAACCTGTAAAATATGTGGGTTCTAAATCTGGGCCTTGCTTAATAAGATGGCAGTAAAGGACAATGCTGTCTATTTTCCATTTTTGGAAATCAGATCCAAAGGAGTGGTAAACTTAGAAGAGCTGAGAATTCACCTCCAATGGGTTCCCGCATATACCAGCATCTCCCCTGATCCCCAACCCACGAAGGAGGGGCACTTCCACCCTCCATTCATTCCATTAACTGGCATTTATTATGTATTTCCTGTTGCCAGGCACTAAACTAAAAGCTTTATATGCATTATTTCATTGAATCCACCTCACAAAACCTTATGCAAGAAACATACAATAACTACTATTATGATTCCTATCTTATAGATGAGGAAACTAAGATTCAGCAATATTAATTTGCCCAAAGTTCTTAGCCAAGAAGTGACAGATACAGAAAGTAGATTTAGTCTCTCTGACTCAAGTACTTAATTTCTAACTACTTCACAGCCATACCTCTGCCCCCTACCAGGGAAATCCTAAGAACTCATAAAGACCCAGATAGGTGATGGTGGGGAATGCCCTCACAAGGGCCTTTCCATCCACTTGAGGACAGGAACAACAAGTCAGAGTCACTACAGTGACACTGGGGTAGTTTTCTTGGAGAAGCATCTTAGAAGAAGAGGTTCAAGAAAGGGCATGAAGAGCCCAGGGCCTGAGGCTTCTTCCCATGGCCCACTTTTGCCAGAATCTCACAGATACACCATTTTGGCCGGTATTTCACTGGAACAGGTGATAGGGGAGAACTGAGCCATGTTCTGATGACACAGGTGGCATGATATAATCTTGACTCGACCTTGCTGGCTACCCACGGATGCCCTGCTTCAGAGGTAACACAGTCTGTCACCTCAAGCAGGAGCTAATATCAAGAATGGAGTCAGAATCATCATGTTTCCCCCTGTGAACTCCTGTGACCAAGAGAAGCACTTTCAAAGGGCAGCTGATAAAATTGCTATTTTGACCCTCCTTTTAGCTGAAAACCAGACACGATCAAAATAGCTTTTCTTTTTATTAGCTGCATTATTGGAGAAATAGTTAGGGATTGATTTCATAATTGATTCTTCAAATAAAGATAATGTCTGCTGAGCAAGAAAGCAAGAGAAGGGCTGACTGAAGACGGTTGTTAAGTGTGTGTGCGCACTCACCTGCCCTGTCGTGTGTCCACGTCTCAGCTCACAGCATGTGGTTCCCTCAGACCCCCTTGCTCAACCTCCAAAGACGAAACTTCTTTGCTCCCAGACTTCATGGAATGCAAAGTCATCTAAGCACATCGTCCTGATTTCAGCTTCATGATTTCATTGTCCTGAAAGCAGCAAGCCATAATGAAGCAGTGATTATATCAACAACCCTCAAAATGAATCAAAAGTTTAAAACAAGGTTATTCACTCGACAAATATTTACTGAGGGCCAAGTAAGATGCTGAGGATACCAAAAAAAAGCTAGTTCCTGCCCTTATACAGTATATAAGCTAGTGGGGGAAGCAGATGTAAGTCAAATCATCATGTAAGCAAAAATAAACTACCAAAAAGTAAAAAATTAAAAGAATAAATTATCGAAGATGATGACAGCTTGACTAGTGAGGTGGCAATGAAGATAAAGACAAGAGGCCAAGTCCTTAAAAGGTACTAAAAGCTAAGAAGACAGGTACTAAGAGGTTGGTGACGGACATGGGTAGTGAGTGAGAGGGAAGAGTCAAGTGTGATTCCTGGTGCCCGGGCCTGGGAACCTGCAGAAGGACTACATTGGGGGTAAAAGCAGTTCATGAGTTTAGTCTTGGGCATGTGAAGCCCTAGATGCCTTGGCATGATCCAAGCAGAAATGTCAGGTGAGTCACTGGGTTTGAGGCTCCAAGGACCAGTCACGACTGGAAAGAAAATTTTGAGAGTCAGGTGGTGATGAAAGCCCTGGATGTGAACACAGTTGATGGGTGAGAAGATGGGTTGGAAAGAAAATCAGGTGCAGAACTGGGTCCTGAAAAACTCCACCACTGAGCTTGGTGTTTCCCTGGTAACATAGATCCCCCAGTCATTTTGGTACCACTTCGATGTGATGATTCCCAGTTCTGCCACTGACCCTGTGTGTGCACTCCGAATCCAGTACTTAACCTGAGCCTCCATGTTTCACACCCCACACATTCCTTGTCAGTCTTTAATCTCTCCCCTTTTACTAACTCCCTACCCATGCACAATTCCTGCCTCGAAACACCTCCTTCACTCCCAGCCCCCACCCCAGCCTGTCAGTGAAAGAGAATGAGAGCTTCAGAACCAGCTGTTTTCCCTTCTGAGAGGTCCTCAGGCCTGAATGCCCTTTGGAATCACCAGGGATTTTAACAAGATACTAATGTCCTGGCCCCAGCCAAAGATGCTGATGTCGTTGGTCTGGGTGGCCTGGGTGGTGTGAGTTTTTCAAAGCTCTCCAGGTGGCGCTAGTGTGCAGCCAGAGTTGAGAATCTGGGCTTAAAACCAGAAAAGCTGGGATCACCCAAACTGGCCAAATCATTCCCTGGCTTTGTACACAATGCTGTGACAGGAAGGATTTCTCCAGCATTGCAACTGGCAGCAGTAGTTGGCTCCCCACAGGACAAGATGTGGAGCTCCAGACCAAAGCCATCTTTGGCTCAGGAGGAGGGCACTATTCATCTCAGATTTAGGAACATGTGACCCTTAGGGGCTGAGAGCCTAGACTTTGGCATCAGACAGGGAGTCCTAGGTCCTCTTACAGGCCTGGAGATTTGGACCATCGCTGAGCCTTTCAGAGCTTCAGTTTTCTCCCTGTAAGAAAAATAACACAGTAGCCAGCAGCGTGGGAGTGTCGCAAGAGAGACTTGTTATAATCTCCATACGCAGTACTACCTCATAGAAGCTCTCAATAAATTGTTATGGGTGTGATTTTTATCAGCAGCAAAGTTCCTCCTTCCTCCCATGAGTACCTTCTCTTCTCCCTCCTCCCTTTTATTATCTGGACACCCCCTTGGTTCCCGAAAATGTTGAACGGGCTAGTGTCATAAGGCATGTCCAACAATAAAAATACAATAACTACCACTTTTTAAACTTTTATTTTAGGTTCAAAGGTCCAGGTGCAGGTTTGTCATATAGGTAAACTCATGTCACGGGGGTTTGTTGTACAGATTATTTCATCACCCAGGTACTAAGTATCGTACCCAATAGCTATTTTTTCTTTTCTTCTCCCTCCTTCTACCATCTATCCTCAAGTGGGCCCCAGTGTCTGTTGTTCCCCTCTTGGTGCCCAAGAGTTCTTATCATTTTTCTCCCACTTAAAAGTGAGAACATGCAGTATTTGGTTTTCTGTTCCTGCATTAGTTTGCTGAAGATGATGGCCTCCAGCTTCATTCATGTTCCTGCAAAGAACATGATCTCATTCTTTCTTAGGGTTGTATAGTATTCCATGGTGTGTAGGTACCACAATTTCTTTATCCAGTCTATCATCGATGGGCATTTAGGTTGATTCCATGTCTTTGCTATTGTGAATAGTGCTGCAGTGAACTTATGTATGTATGTGCCTTTACGGTAGAACAACTTGTATTCCTTTGCATATATATCCAGTAATAGGATTACTGAGTCAAATGAGCTACCACTTACTAAGCATTGACTCTGTGTCAGTCTTTACTGATGGTTTGGACTTTAGCACAGATGCTTACACCAATAGCATGAGACAGTAATCATGACCCCAGTTTCATAAGGTTCTGGGAGTTTAAGCAATGAAGTTGTGACACAGGTAGACAGTGGCAACTTAGGCCTGTCTGGCGCTAGAGCCAGAGCTATTCCTGCCCCTTGTACTGCTATTCTGGTTTACGACTTGTTTATTGGTCCACTTTATACTTAGATTATTTTTAATTATAGAATATTATTTTAAACTCTGGAATGAATAGTATTAAACTGCTCCACAGGCCCTTAGAGATCCACAGGTACTCCTACATGCTTTGGGAAACATATGAAGCCAGTTCTAATGCCCGCAACCTCCACTCCAACCAGAGCGATCCTACTTTCATCTATTGGGAAACCCACCAATTTTACAGATGAGGAAATTTTCAGTTAGTTAGAGGCAGGGTCCTCTCCTCCTCCCAGAATGCAGAAGGCGCATGACTTTCCCATTCCAGAACTCACTCCATGGTACCAGGCCATCATTTCTGCAACCATAGGGGCCCTTCCTCTGCCTGGTGGGCTGCCAATAGGACACAAAGAGGGAGCACCCCCATTGCAGGGTCAGAGGCTTCACTGCCCTGTTTATACTTGATTCGCGGGTCATTCTGATCAACCCCGCCGGCTGTGGTGTCAGAAAGTGCAGACTTGTACTGAGCGCTGGGTCACCCTGAGCCCCCTGTTTATTTTCCTTCCTGGATACATTGGTGACTCGGTGTTTGAAAAGCTCCAACAAGGCTGAAACAAGAGTTTGCAGGAGAATGGACAGTCACCTCGAGGAGGCCTGCTGGTGATTTGGAATGTCCCTTTAGAAGGCTTTTTAATAAACTTTGTTTGTATCTGCCTTGATGAGGAACACATTTGCCGGGGACCGTGCAGGGATGTTTGGTTTCGAGGCTTCCCTTTCTTGGCCTTAGAAGTTCCTGGTGGCAGTGGCTGCCTGCAGGCCCTTGGGACTCCCCTGTGGAGCGCTGACCTGCCTCCAGCTTTGTCCCAGTAACTTTAGTCGTGCTATACTCTTGGCCCCCAGTGTCCCTGATAAACTCCAGAGTAGAAATTACAGGGTCAGAAGGTTTGAAAGTTCAACAGGAAAAAAGGTCCCATTACCTTTTTAAGAAGCTTCCAGGCCTAGCTCTGAAATGTGTTTTTTCAATCCACTCAGCAATGTCTTTGACTCCTGCCTCTCCTAGTTCTCCACTTTTCCAGCCTACACAAATTATGAGAATTAATTTTAGTATTTTATACACACAGCAGCAGCAGCTCCTGGCCAACAAGCCCCATTATAAAGAGGAAAACATTTAGGAGTCTGTTCCTCCCCCTGGTTTTCTCTCCTAGGCAAGAGCAGGCAACAACTAGCTGCCTTCCCAGATGCCGCACGTGTGGTGGGTGCCCTTGAGAACCTGTGCGGAATCTTCCTCTTCACAACAATGTCCTATTTGGCCAAGAAGAGATGAACACTCAGCCCCAAGTGTTCCGTGGCTTGGGATACGTGCATATTGACCAGCCACAATCTGGGGAAATGGTGGCAATGCTGCCCTTGCTGGCAGTATTTCCATTTGGCTCTGGATGCAGAAAGTGGTCTAACTAAAACTGCTAGATTGGCTGTGACTCCAGGTCGGAGAAAAGGGCAGAGGCAGCAGTGCAGAGGGTGACTTCCATGTGGCCCAACTGTATTGAGTGCCTACCGTGACCGATCCATTTGGCAAAAATAATAACAACATGGAGAGAAGGGGCAAGAGGGAGACACAGATAAGAAATGAACTACAATTCATTAAGACCAATAAAAAGTATTAGCCAGCAATGGTGCTGCAGCGCCTGTAGTCCCAGCTACTAGAGAGGCTGAGGTGGGAGGATCACTTGAGACCAGGAGATAAAGGTTGCAGAGAGCTATGATCATGCCACTACACTCCATCCTGGGTGACAGAGTAAGATCCTGTCTCAAAAAAAGGAAAAAAAAGCCAATGTCTGGAACCTGCTGCGGTCAAGATGGTACCAGAGGGACAAGGCTTGCCCATCAATCTCTGTAGTCACTCAGGTCTGATTTCAACTCAGCTCTGCTCCTTGCAGGCTGTGTGACCTTGGACAAGTAACTTAGCCTCTCTTTGCCTCAGTTTTCTCATCTGCAAAATGGGGATATTCATACCTTCCTTGAACAACTGTTTTTAGGATTAGAAATAATATGATACATATATACATAAATGCACAGAAAAGAATCTGGATGAATAAATACTAAGGTTGAGAGAGGGTGGAGAGAGTAAGGAGGGGATTGAATGGAGGGAGTTCCTCTTTCGCCAGGCAGATAAGGATAGCCAGGCAGATAAGGATAGCAGGTAGGGGGACAGAGAGAGAAGAAACCGTGTGTGTGTGTGTGTGTGTGTGTGTGTGTGTGTGTGTGTGTGATTTATTATACGATGTGCTTAGCACATTGTACATAGCAAATCCTTACTATTAAATGGTAACTTTCATCCCTAAGAAGTCTGAGAAAAGAAAAAATAAATAGTAACTATTATTGATATTTATTTCTCAAAAAGTCCTGAGTACTATGGATGTGGTAAAGGGTTTGTCACCATCAAAAGTCCCTTGTAGAAGTCTCTTTTGACTCTGATAGGGAAGAAAGGAAGGAGTTTTGGTCAAGGGACCCTAATCCCTTCTTTATTTTGATTCAAAAACACCAATGAGAGAGGAAGCTGGATATGTGGACACTCGGTGGGTCACTTTCTTGCTATGAAATCTGAGAGAATGCAGGTCTCCGCCTGGCTGGCCAACCTGTGGCCTCCCTTCCGGTCTCTGCTGGAGCCCCTCTTGGGCTGAGCTTTGGCCAGCCGGACGGCCTGCAGCGCCTCTCTCCTGATGCCATCCTGGAGGGGCAGCCCAGATATGCAGTACAAAAACACACTAGCAGCAGTCCATTTCATAACATCACGTGTCCAAATAAATGGAGCTGTTGACTCAGGCTAATTAGATGAGGGGACTTTCCTAAAAAGCAATCTGTGTGAGGCTAAGAAAAACAGGATTCTCGGTGGAATTAGGCCCCTAATCCCCGGCTTCCCCGGCAGAGCCATGGTCTGAAGGAGCTGGGGGGCCTCCCAGAGCTGTCCTGTCACGAGCTGGAGAGAAGGCTGCATTCCTGTCCTGCCGCCTGCCTCCAGGCTGGCTCATCCTGCCTGGGCAGGAGGAGGGGAGACTCAAGTCCCCAGTGGGACCAGGCCCCTGAGCTACGGACAGCTGGAATTGGGGAAGGAGCCCCAGACTCCCTGCATCACCTGAATTGGGCTTATTTTGACCTCCAGAAAATGGGCACCTCCTCAAACTGTGGCCTGCCTGGCTTCCCTTCTAGGGGCAAATTAAAGAAAGTCAGGGCCGGGTTTACCGAAGTACACACACCACTGCCAGCAAACAAAGGAAAAAACAGAAAAATAGAAGAGGATGTGCTGCCATCTGCAAAGAAGCCAGCCACCTCTCCGGGACCTCACATCTCTTAACCACGGGTACCTGTGAGCAGGGACTTCATTTGAGCCGGCTCTATACCTGAAGCTAGTCCAGATCCAAAACTTGCTCTGGCTTCATGGGTGCTCAGGCAAGCAGAGGGGTCAAGAGGGTGGGCTTTGGAGTCAGATCAAGTCAAGGATGGTCTCCTCTGAGTCTCTAGTTGCTGCATCTTTAAAAGGTAATAGTTGACTCATTGCTGCATCTTAGGGTTCACTGTGAGGGTGAAATCAGGAAATATGTGTGAAGGGGTTGGCCCCTTGCCCATAGGAAATGCCCCCTCAGTGGCCTACCCCTGCCCGTGATGTCTGCAGAGCTTGTGGAGAGTGGGTAGGATTGTGACCCCCACCTGAACATGGGGAGCTTATAAACCGGGGACACGAGATAGACTTTATAAAGGGGGCCCACACACTCTCA
The DNA here is from genome assembly GCF_048565385.1 of Saimiri boliviensis. NCBI lineage: Eukaryota > Metazoa > Chordata > Mammalia > Primates > Cebidae > Saimiri > Saimiri boliviensis. The sequence continues at coordinate 50,927,870 of NC_133457.1, forward strand.
GCGAAGAACCAGGGCAACTGGAGTGGTCAAGAAGGGCTTTCAGGAGGACGAAAAATGTCCGGGGAACCATAAAGAAGTGAGCAGGATTTAGGCCAGGTGTGGTAGCTCACACCATTAATCCTAGCACTTTAGAAGGCCAAGGCCAGAGGATCGCTTGAGTCCAGGAGTTCAAGACTGGCCCAGGGAACATAGTGAGACCTCATTTCTATAAAAAAACAAAAAAATTAGCCAGACATGGTAGTGCACAACTATCATCCCAGATACTTGGGGGTGCTAAAGCTGGAGGATAGCCTGAGCCCTGGAGCTCAAGGCTGTAGTAAGCCATGATGGTGCCACTGCACTCCCACTTAGGTGACAGAGTGAGACCCTGTCTCAAAAAAAAAAAAAAAAAAAAAAAAAAGGTAAAGGAAAAGGCAGGATTTGAATAAGTAGAAAGGATAGGGGGAAATGAGGATGGGGGATGATGACATTCAGATGGGAGGAACAGCAAAGGCCAAGGTGGGGAGCCGGAAGAGAGCCTAAAGAGCCTAGCATGGCAGAAAGGCAGCACATGGGGCCAGCTGGAGGAGTTTGGTGTGCTGGGAAAGACGGCGGATCAGATAGCTGCTCAGTCCTTGAGTGGGCCCAAGAAGGCCCTTGACAAAAGTGTTGGAGCCTGAGCTGAAGGTTCTGCATCCATCAAACCTCCACCTTGGTTCTGCCACCTGCCTCTGCCTATGCAGTTCCTGCCTCCTCCAATTCCTCCTAAGGCTTACCCTCTCATCTGCCTCATATGTACCCAAAACTCCCCCAGGAGCCTTCTGTATGGGAAAAACATGGGTTCTGGAGTCAGACCGGGTTTGAACAAGTCATTCAACTTCAAAATATTTCATGTCTATATTCATACTTGCACAGCTGTAAAATGAGAAAAATATCTACCTCCATGGCTGTAATAAGGATGAAATTAGATATGGTGTGTAGGGTGCCTAGTTGATGTCTGACTCATATAGGTCCTCAGTAAACATTTGTGTATAAATGAGTTGGATGCCATTTAACCTCCAAACTTCCCTCTGCTCTATGCAGAAAGGCCTTCTCTCCAGCCCATGAAACCCTAATTGCCTTCTTTCCTCCCCACACTCGGTATTGCAGGCTCCCTACTGGAGGCTCTCCTTTCTCTCAGCCTAACCAAATCCCCCGTAAAAGCCCGACTCAAGTCCCCACTCTCAGCACCCTCAGGCCTGGCATCACATGGCCTCTCGATGGTGGACCCAGCATGGTGGGCTGCTCTCTCGGCGGGCATATCTGGCCATCCATGCCTATGGAGGAGAACACTCCACCTTCCCCTGTACCCTCCACAACACCCAAGACAAAGCTGGGCCCATGCAGCATGCTGAGTGGGGGCTGCTATTCAAATACCTTCAAAAGCCAGCCAGATAATGTAAACGAAGGATAAAAGTTTGGTGGGGTAGGCTGGATGCCACGGCTCAGGCCTGCAGTCCAGCACGCTGGGACTCAGCAAGTTGGGAGAGAGAATAACTTGAGCTCAAGGAGTTCAAGACTAGCCTGGACAACATAGCTAGATCCTCATCTCTGCAAAAAATTTAAAATAAAAATTAGTTGGGTAAGGTGGTGCACACGTGTAGTCCTAGCTCCTTGGGAGGCTAAGGCAGGAAGATCTCTTAAGCTCAGGCGTTTAAGGTTGCAGCGAGCTATGGTTGTGCCACTGCACTCCAGCCTGGGGGACAGAAAGACTTTGTCTCAAAAAAACAAAAAACGAAAAAGCTTGATGGGATACAACAAGGCATGGTGGGGCCTGTAGCAAAGGCAAGAGCCCTGCTGTATGTTGGTTGGTTGATGGAGCGGCACGAGGAAGAGGCTATGTAGAGACAGAAGCCCTGGATTACTTACTCAACTGGTGACGGTAGCCAGCTGGCCTCCCCTCTCTCTGAACAGCAGGGTCACTGTGCAAAGAAGCCAATAAACTCTAGCCAGGCAACTCCAAAGCTGTGAAAAAGATCAAATGAGTTGGCACTTATGAGAACATTTTGAAAGCCTGAGGTTCCATGAAGACCTGGGGGGCCATATTCAGAAGTCCTAATATTTCCCCAAATCTCAGATGATCAGGAACAGGTGTATGGTTGGGGAAGCTTTAAAGGCCCCTGCTGCCCTGCTGGGAGCCACCTCCTATCTCCTTGGGATCTCTGCTGGCCCTAGCTCCACAAGAGGGTGGTAATTGGGTCCCTCTGGAAGCAGCAGAGGCAGCTTAGGGCAGCTGGAGACGGCAGAAACCCTATCCCCTCCAGAGCCCTGACATTCTCATCAGTTCCCTTCCTGCCTGCCACCCGAGCCTACGGCTTCCCCAGCTTCCCGGGACCACCTGGCTCCCTGCCCTCCCCTGTTCCCATGGCTCCCTGCTGCTTCCTTCCACTGCCCTGGTAAAGCCCAGTGACTGGAGGTGCTTCAGGGTTGTCTTCCCTTCAAGGTTTTGGTGGCAGCTGCCAAAAGGGCACAGTAATCTCTCAACCCCCAGCTCCAGTGTCACCCTCACCTCCTGGAGCAGAGGAACACTGGCCCAGGCTGAACCTAGACAGTGAGGCCAACGGTCACCAGTCACCAGGGGCACAAGCTGCCCATGTCCGCAGGCTCCACATCAAAGATGATACTCTGATAGTTACCAGGGCTCAGGTACCTGCTATTTGCCTAGCACTTTCCAAATGCTCCCAGCAGCTCCAGGAGGCTGTATTATTATATCTGTTTTTCAGGTGGGGAAACTGCAGCTTAAAGAGATTAGTAAGTCTCTAAGAGGCAGATACAGAATTCACTCCCAATTCTGACTACAAACTACATGTTTTTGCTACCAAAATGGCTCATGCACTAACTTCACAAACCTTTATTGAGCACTTACTATGTGCCAATCTCTGTTAGAGCACAGGATATAACAGTGCACAAAACAGATAGGATTCTTGCTCGTATGACATTTATGGGGTAAGAGGCGAAATAGACACTAAGGGTGAAATTAGAAAAACATATAAGTAAAAATCATGCAAACACTGTAGGAGAACTGTGCCAGGAGGCTCCTCCCTGTGTGGGGGTCAGGGAAGCTTCCCAGGGAGGTGTCATTTGAGCTGAGTCCTGAAGCCAGGGTGCTGAATGTGGAGTGGGCATGAGGGAGTGCTTCCAGCTGCAGAGAACAGCATGAGGGAGGAAGAATGACAGGAGGTGAAATATCAGTGTGGCTAAAGTGCAGGAACCAGGGAGAGCTCCTCAGAAGAGGCTGCAGGGATAGACTACTTAGGCTTTATAGGCTGAGATAAGGAGTTTGCTGTCCCCTCAAGAAGCAACTGGAAAAGAGCATCAGGTTGGCATATTTCAAAGCCCACACTAGCTGTCATTTGGAAATGGATTGTTTTCACACACTCATACACACACACACACACACACACACACACACACACACAGACACGCACGTACCTCATGCCCATGCCAATCTAGTCACTCCCCCTGAGAGCATCAGAGCACCCAAGGGCTGAGCTCCTCCTCAGACCCACATCCAGGGCTAGAGTCTTTGCCCTGTTCAGCTCAGGTCAGGAACCCAGCAAGCTGCTCTGAACACAAACGTCCTAAACCCCAAACCCCATCTGTGTGCTATAGACTATCGGCTCTCAGAAAATGAAGCAACAGGTCCCAAAGATCGTGTGACTGAAAGCAGGTTCATAGAGTTTCAGTGTGTGTGCAAAGTGACCATTTTACTGGTTTACTTTTTTCCACAGACTTAAATGTCTCTATCCTCTCCACACCAGTCGACTTTCATCACCATCAAAAGACTATACTATGGAAGTGTTCATTATCCTATCCTTTCAACTTTTCTCTATTTTGAAATTTTTCAAAAAAAAATAATTTTCAGCTGGGAAGACCTGTTTTTCCTCTAAGGAGGGCAATTAGGCAATATCTGCCAAAATCACATGCTCATGAATCCTTTAATCCAGCACTTCCACTTCGAGGATTATACTTAAACACATGCAAAATTAGATACATTTTCTAAAGTACTGGAGGAAGATCCCACATACATATCTAATTCAAACTGCATAAAAGGAATCACAAGAAGCTGATAATAGATGATGCCTGTGAGGAGAAACCAAGTGGTTAGGAAATGGGGTGGGCAAGACTCGTCTATTTTAAAATTTGAACCATGTGTTGATATTACCCATTCAGTAAATTAGATATATGGGTGCAATTGAACACTACCTGAAAATCAACAGGAATGAACTATGGATGTGCTCAGCAACAGGGATGAATGTACAGAATACTGTGCTGTGCAAAAGAAGCCAGATACAAAAGACAACATACAGACAATTCCACTTATGTGAAATTCTAGAAAGACGAATTTCATCGATAGTGACAGAAAGCAAATCAGTGGTTTTCTGGGGCTGAGATAGAGTGAGGGATTGACTAGGAAAGGGAAAAAGAACTTTTGGAGGTGATGAAAGTGTTCTATCTTGAGTAAGGTGTTCATTATATGGGTATTTAAATGTGTCAAACCTTCCTGAAATGTACACTTAAAATGGGCACATTTTATTGTATGACAATTATATCAGAAAAGTTAATTTTTTTTTTAAGATGGAGTTTCACTCTTGTTACTCAGGCTGGAGTGCAATGGCGCGATCTCAGGTCACCGCAACATCCACCTCCCGTGTTCAAGGCCTCCCGAGTAGCTGGGATTATAGGCATGCACCACCATGCCTGGGTAATTTTGTATTTTTAATAGAGACAGAGTTTCTCCATGTTGGTCAGGCTAGTCTCAAACTCCCAACCTCAGGTGATCCGCCCACCTCAGCCTCTCAAAGTGCTGGGATTACATACACAAGCCACCACACCCAGCTACAGAAAAGTTAATTTTTAAAAGGAAAATATATGTGTGTGATACAAGTCAATAAATAAAGAGTTTTAAAGCAACAAAAATCCTGTATTGAGAGCCTAGTTGGAAAGGCACTGCCTAACAAGCCTGACCTCACCTAGAAGGGATAATGAAAAGATAAGCAGGGCAAGCACAGTGGCTCACCCTTGTAATCCCAATACTTCACGAAGCCAAGGCAGGAGGATTGCTTGAGGCCAAGAGTTCAAGAGGAGCCTGGGCAACATAGTAAGACCGCATCTCTACAAAAAAATTTTTTAATTATCTGGAGATAGTGGTACACACCTGTGGTCCTAGCTACTCGGGAGGCTGAGGTAGGGGAACTGCTTGAGCCCAGGAATTCGAGATTGCAACACTGCACTCCAGCCAGGGAGACAGAGTAAGATCCTGTCTCTTAAAAAAATAGAATCACAAGGATTCACAGGTCAATTCTGCCTGCCTGCACCTAATCAAGCCCAAATTGTTTTAAATATGAGACTTACTTTATTGCTCCAACAAATAATTTTAAGAACCAAACTTAGAAAGAAGTAAATTCATGGGCTGGCCTCTGCTCCTGACTTGCTGTATATGTTTGTCAGCAGATGATCTCTGGCCTAACAGCTCAAACCAGCAACTGCTGCCCACAAAGGAGGGATCAGCCAGGTTCCCAAGTCAATTTCCTTAGCACTGAAAGGATTCTCAGTGCTTCTCCCATGGTGAGGTCCATGTAATCATCACCATGAGTGGTGGCCCAATTATTCTGAGCAGGTTCTTCCCCCGACCCAGGGGAAACCACAACCCCATCCCTCACAGTGGATGCTTGCTGTCCCTTCCAGAGCATCAATAGCCTAAGCAGACAGCCAAGAAAGAATTCTGCTCTTCTATTGTCAGAATGGCTAATGCCAACCTAGACATCAGACTGGCCAAGGAAAAGATTCAGGACCCAGGACTACCAACAGGAATCAAGGAGCAGCCACAGGGACCTCAGGTTCTGCCAGAGTCTCAGACAGGTCCAAGGGGAGAGCACCCATAGGCTGTCCCCAGAGGCCAGCATTCTTGTCCTCCCCCTCTTCTCCCTCTCCTTCCATAAATGTGTTCAGTTTATTCTCATTAAATATGTATATTATATATATATGTCTTTTATATATGAATGTATAAAATCCCTAAACACCCCTCCAGCTACTACTCTTTCTCTCCCCACTTTTCATCTAGACTTCTTAAGAAACTTGACTGTGTTCACTCTCAGTACTTCCTCATCTCCCTCCGCTAACTGCAATCTGGCTGCTGCACACTACTCTCCTCACTCCAATGTCATAAAAATTATTAAAATAATGTTTTTATAAAAATGTTTATACTAACTTTAATTCATAATATGTATCAAAAAAAACTGAATACAACTCAGGCGTCTAACAATAGGAGAATGGATAAACTAACTGTGTTATAGCCAAACAATGGAATGCCACTCAGCAATAGAAACAAACTACGGATACACACACAATATGAATTAATCTCAGAGTCGTTATGCTGAAAGAAAGAAATTGTACCCAAGAGAGTATACCTGGTAAGAATCTATCTATATGAATTTATGGAACAGGCAAAACCAGTCCACAGGGGAAAATATCAGAAGAGTGACCAGGCATGGTGGCCCACGCCCATAAACCCAATATTTTGGGAGGCTGAGGCAGGTAGATTACCTGAGGTCGGGAGTTCAAGACCAGCCTACCCAACATAGTGAAATCTTGTCTCTACTAAAAATACAAAAATTATGGTACGTGCCTATAATCCAAGCTATTCAGGAGGCTGGCTGAGGTAGGAGAATCACTTGAACCCAGAATACAGAGGTCGCAATGAGCCAAGATCATGCCACTGCACTCCAGTCTGGGTGGTTGCTTCTGAGCAGGTGCAGGGATTACCCAGGAGTGGACAGGAGCAAACTGCCTACAGAGATGACAATATTCGATACCTTAACAGAGATTTATATAGGTGCATGCTTTAGTGAAAACTCATGGAATGGTAGAGTTGAGATTAGTTCATTTGTAACCAGGGAAATAAACTGTAAAGAAATATTTAACTCTAGTTAATGACATGCACACTGAACTGTTTAGGAGTATAGTGGACTACCATCTGCAACTTATATTGAAACATATCACAAAACAAGATTGACAAATAAATAGAAGGATGGGTAAATGGATAGGTATATAATAAAGAAAATATGGCAAAAATGATGATTAGAATCTGGGTGATTAGTAATGTAATGTTTGAAGATTTTTAAAAGAAAAGGTGTGGGCAAGTTATTATCAATAATTTCCTAAATGCTAAGTTAAGTGGAATCAGAGAAACCTGGATTCAAACCTGGACAAGACCATTTTCTCACTGTCTCATCTGGGACAAGATTTAAACTTGCCAAGCCTTAATATCTTAATGCATGAAAGAAAGTTGATTTAAAAATATTTGTGTTGTGGGGTTCTCCTGAGATAATATGAGAGAGAATATGCAAAGGGTTTAGAAAAGTTCATTGTGACCTGAAGCTCTTTTTTTTTTTAAACAAAAAGAGTCTCCCGTTACAAATTCACAGAAATTCTAGATTAAAAAATAAATAATAAAAACGTTCTTTTTTTCCATTTCCTAGGTACTAGAAGTTGGGGGAAATGAAAGCCAGAAGAGTAGCACATGAGCTGGCACAGAAGAAACCCTAGATGGGGGTAGGGGGGCTATAAACTGGAAAATATCCACTAAAGATGAGAAGCTCCAGTTCTAACCTTCCCACAGGAACAAGATACAAGGTATTAGGATCACTCAAGGTAAGGTAAGAGTGAGAATTCTGGATAAAGTCAGGACTTTTGAAGGGCTGCACCCTTAAAAGGACTAGACGAACTTCCCCACCAGCACAGAAGCATAATAACAGAACTTGTCTCTTCCTGGTCTCCCATGAGAAGCACTAAGTTTGCACCAGGGGATAGTTTGAAGTTGGACTTACACCATCCACACTGTACAGTAATCTCTACTCAAAAAATTAAAAAATGAACAAAAACAGATCCCAGTTTGGTTAAACCTCCAGGGCACCTGGCAAAACCAAATAAAGCCTCTCTGTAAGGCCATTCTTAGAATTCAGGCAGTACAGCATTCTCACAGGGAAAGAAATCATCAATGAAAATGGCAAACTGTACCAGGAAACATTTGTCATAAACAAGAGTTTGCAGACACAACAAATAAGAGAAAGGACAATGCAAGGGTTCCCAATAGTTGAATGTTCTGAAAGACTATGACATACATATGTTTAAAATCATAAAAGAGAAAAATAGGGTGAGGCACAGTGGCTCACATCTATAATCTCAGCACTTTGGGAGGCTGAGGCAGACAGATCACTTGAGGCCAGGAGTTCGAGATCAGCCTTGTCAACATGGCGAAACCCCATCTCTACTAAAAATACAAAAATTAGCCAGGTGTGGGATTACACACCTGTAATCACAGCTACTTAGGAGGCTGAGGCATGAGAATTAGTTGAACTTAGGAGGCGGAGGTTGCCGTGAGCTGAGATCACACCACTGCGCTTCAGCCAGGGTGATAGAAGGAGACTCTGTCTCAAAAAAAGAGAGAGAGAGAAGAAATAGAAATCATAATGAAACACTAGGCAGGTTTTTTTTAACCAAATAAAACTCCTGGAAATGAAAAATATATATATATTAATCACAATTATAATGTTAATAAATGGATAAAATTGTAGATTAGATGGAGCTAAAAAGAGAATTCATGAATTAGAAAATATAGATGAGGAAATCACCCATAATCTTGCACAGAAAGATAAAGCAAAGGGAAGTATGAAAGATAATTAAGAGAAATGGAGGAGAAAATAACAAGATTCATCAAATTTGTAATAGGTAAGAGCAAAGAGAATTAGAAAGAGGTAACACTAAAATATATAACCATCAAGAATTTTCCATTTTTGAGTGCAAAAGGCTTATTGGGAAAAAAAAATTTTCAGTAACAGTGAAAAAAAATAAATCCTCACAAGGCAGAATCATCCAATCCCCAAGCAGATTAAATAACTACATGCCTAGACACATCATAGCAAAATTGCAGAACATCGAAACAAAATCTTAAAATCCACTAAAGAGAAGAGCTACATCACCTACAAAGGAAAAATTAGACATACCATAGACTTCTCAATAGCAACCACAGAGCCAGAAATTTATGGAATCTTCCAAGTATCTTCCAGCATGCTGAGGAAAAATAACTATCAACTTCAGTACTCCATATTCTGTGATATTATCAGTGAAGAGGAAGAATGAAATTTAAAATTTTTAATCAAAGACTTACTACTCACAGACCTTTGAAGAAAGCACTATGAACATTGTACTGCAGGAAGAAGGAAACTGAACTCAGAAGGAAGGAATGGGTGAGCAAAGAAAATGCAAACATCTGAGTAACTTTAAACAAGCATTGACTGTAAAAATATACAGATAATAGTGACAAAGGCTTAACACATAAGTGCTTAACAAATGTTTATTGGTTGATGATTCTTGATTGTGTATGCCTCTTCTGAGACAATTCTGCACATGTTTTGGGCATGCAATTCAGAAGCACTTCAGCTTATGACTGTCACGTTCCATTTACTTTTTTATTTCAGGAACTTTTCACCATTTCTGGTCTAAAAAGAATATTCCTTCATAATTTAAGTGCAACTTTGTGCTTATTATTTTCTCTTTTTAACTTTTGCCGTCTTTTGTTGGTAAGGGAGGGAATTCCAATTTGCGTTCAGCCTACCATTTCAAAAATCCCACTCAACAAATTTTTACTGAACTGGAAAAACCATTCCCACCCCTCTGGTAGGGCTTCAAGAACAATCCTCATTGCCTGCCAAACTCCAGAGTAGTTAGATTCTTACATGGTGGCTCAGGGCTCCAAGTATAAATGTTCTAGCAACCAAAACAAAGCCTGAAATTAATACAGTGTCACTCCTGTTGTACCACATTGGTCAAGGTAGTTATAAGCCACCCACAATCAAGGGAAGGGAGCACAGGCCCCTCCTCTCAATGGGAGGAATATCACAGAATTTGGAGGTCATAGTTTTAAACTATCACCAGCATTTGGAGCACAGCTCAAATCGGGTGCAACTAAACATAAGAGGTAAATAACAACTGTGAGATGTGTAATTTATTGAGCATATACTATGTTATAAGCACTTTACTTCTGTATTTTGCTTATCCTTATTAAAAAAAAATACCTGTGAGATATAGGTAGGCATAATACTCATCATCTTACAGAGGAGGAATCTGCACTCATACTGTTGGCGTGAATACCCAAAGTGATTCAGTTCATAAGTGGCCAAGTTCAGATCCAAGGCAGTCACACTGCAAGGCCATGCCTTTACCCACTCTGCTATACTAATTTTTAAAGTCACTGAGCAGTGATAACTTATTCTAGCCCTCACTCACTGAAGCTGCCTGTGAGGAATTCAAGCTTGGGCCAGCCTTCAGGAGAGGGAGGTGGCATCCAAGAGCAGGGCTTCCTGTGTAAACAGGAGGCGCATGGGAAGCGGCACTGTGGTGCTGGGACAATGGGCAGTGAGCAGGCAGGGCCTCCTGTCTCCGGTGGGTGCTCAGGGCTGCAGGCGGCTGGGCAGGAACAGCTGGGGCCCTGACTCCCTGACGCCTGGCCCAGGAGAGGAACTGCCCCTCTCATGGCTTTCCCAGGAGGAAGTTCCCCACTGATTCTCGGGAAGCCCTTCCCATCACAGGCCTTGGCTGTGCCTGGGCCTCCTCTTTCTTCTCAAGGAGCATGTTGTCTTTGGGGCTAATCTGGGATACAGGCCTCTTCTGAAGTCCCCATGGCTGGGAGGCTTGGAGGGTGTGGGCAAGCAGGCCAGGCCCAAATGCCAGTGCAGGAGGCAGCCACTACTGAATGTGTACTAAAGAAAAAAATGCATAGGGCATTAAAAAAAAAAAAAAAAAACCAAAAAAAAAAAAAACTTGAGGCATGTAAAGCAAAAATACCTGATTCCACATCCCAGCTCCAGCTCTAACTAGCTATATGAAGTTGGGCAAGACACTTAGCCTCTCTGGGCCACAATTTCCTCATTTGTAAAGTGAGAAAATAATATCTATCTGAAAAGAGTTGTTTGAAGGTTGAATGAAATAATGTATGTAAAGTAACTAACAACTAGTAAGAATAATTGTAACTAAGAGTGTTTAAAACATGTAAGTAGACTCCCACCTTTGACAGGCAACTAGCCTACAGTGTAGCACCTAAATTTTCACCATCAAAGAGACTCCATCAGGCCGGGCGCGGTGGCTCAAGCCTGTAATCCCAGCACTTTGGGAGGCCGAGGCGGGTGGATCACGAGGTCAAGAGATCGAGACCATCCCGGTCAACATAGTGAAACCCCGTCTCTACTAAAAATACAAAAAATTAGCTGGGCATGGTGGCACGTGCCTGTAATCCCAGCTACTCAGGAGGCTGAGGCAGGAGAATTGCCTGAACCCAGGAGGCGGAGGTTGTGGTGAGCCAAGATCGTGCCATTGCACTCCAGCCTGGGTGACAAGAGTGAAACTCTGTCTCAAAAAAAAAAAAAAAAAAAAAAGAGACTCCATCACACGAAAATGTTGTGCCAACACTACATTGCAGGTAAAGCACCCACGCCTGGGAAGCCAGAGAAGGTGGGTCTTGGAGAGGGTCCTGAGTGGACCCTAACCACCACCTTCCCAAGGCTTCCACAAACCATGCACTTGGCCACCTCTGCTTCTTCAGCTACTCCTGCTCCATCATTTGACAGGTTTCCCCAACTCTGCTTATCTCTTTTCGTTAATGTTCTCCTCCTCTCTCTCTCTCCACGTTCTCCTTGAGTGACTTCATCTTGTCTCGTCTGTAGATTAAGGACTCCCAAACCTCTCTCCTGAGTCCAGAACCACATGTCCAACCACCTCCCAGACATTTCCCCCTGGATGTCCCTCAGGCACTCAAATGCAATGTGCTCCACACAGAGATCATCATGTTCCCAAGAAACCTGTGCCTCCAGCCTTCCCTGTCTCAGGGTGGCCATACCCTATGCCCAGTTGACCAAGTTAGAAAACTGGGAGATGCTCAACTCCTCCCTCACCCTCACACCTAATCAGCCATCAATACTCATAGATCCCACCTCCTCAATGCCTGTCCAGGTGGACCCTTGTCTCCACCTGCCTGCCCCTTCCTTACTGCAGGCCCATCTTCTCTCACCCGGACTCTGCTTCAGGTTTAGCACCCTCCCTCCATCCTCCATACTGCAGCCACCTTCATCTTCTTAACATACAAAACCTCTCCTTCACTCCCATTTTACACCCCTCATGTTCTCAAGTAAAGTCCAAGCCCCTCAAGGAGACACCCTAGGCCCTCAGTGACATAGACCTTGTCAACCTGTCCAAACTCATGGCCCATTGCCTGCCACACCTCTCCTACCCCGGGCACTGCCAACCCTAGCCACTGGTGCTCTCCGCATGAGGGAAGGAACCTCAGCTCTGGGCCTTCACACACAGGCTTCCTCTTACTGGAATGCCTTCCCCATACCTTTGACTCTTATACGTCCCTCAGGACACAGCCCCAGTATCACCTCCTCCAGGAGGACTCCCATGCTTCCACAGCCTCAACCTTCCCCCATCACAATATTTATCAAAATAAACTGCTTTTGTCTGTTTACTTATCCAATTCCCCACTAATCTGTACCTCCCCAAGGGCAAGAACAAGACCTTCCTCTTCTCCAAATCCCCACGCCTAGCACAGGGTCTGTAAAGAGGAGGTGCCCTGGATACATATGTTCACTCCAATGCATGAAAGACAACTGCCAACCAGAAAGTGGTGCCTAAAGGCAGTCCTTGGGAGACACTCAATCTCAAGTAGACCCACATATGTTGTAGAAGCTTCCTTTTCTCAGAAGGCAGATATAGGTTAAACTTTGCAAGCACCCTGCTACAAACCCCTCAGAGCCAAAGAAAATCTAAGGGGATCTTAACAGAAATCCCTTCCCAGGCACTCTAGGAGGCGGAAGTGGATGGATCCTTTGAGCCTAGGAGTTTGTGACCAGCCTGGGCAACATGGCAAAAGCCAGACTCTACCAAAAAATGCAAAAAATTAGCCAGGTGTGGTGACGCATGCCAGTAGTCCCAACTATCCTGGAGGCTGAGGCTGAGGTCAGAGGATCACCTAAGCCCAGGAGGTAAAGGCTGCAGTGAGCTGTGATCTCACAACTGCACTCCAGGCTGGGCAAGAGAGGGAGACCCCGTATCAAAAAATAAAAAAGAAGAGAAATCCCCTTCCAGGCAGGAAAAATGTAGAAATATCAGTAAAACAGGCGGGGCGCGGTGGCTCAACCCTGTAATCCCAGCACTTTGGGAGGCCGAGGCCGGTGGATCACGAGGTCAAGAGATCGAGACCATCCTGGTCAACATGGTGAAACCCCGTCTCTACTAAAAACACAAAAAATTAGCTGGGCATGGTGGCGCGTGCCTGTAATCCCAGCTACTCAGGAGGCTGAGGCAGGAGAATTGCCTGAACCCAGGAGGCGGAGGTTGCGGTGAGCCGAGATCGTGCCATTGCACTCCAGCCTGGGTAACTAGAGCGAAACTCTGTCTCAAAAAAAAAAAAAAAAAAAAAAAAGAGGTATCAGTAAAACATTTGGTAAGCGCAGACTGCCACATGCAGAATGCATTCAATATGGATAGTTTTCCTGAGACTCAACATGGAGAGAAAAGGGGACGGGAAGTGTGGAGAGGGAAGGGTGAGCACACACACATGCACACTCAGGCACACATTTGTGTGCACAACTATGCATGCATATCATTTGTGTGCATGTGTGTGCAAGCATGCAGTATACGTGCAACCATGTGCGTGCGCACAGCCAAGCCTACATGATTGTGTTACTCCATTCATGTACTCTTCAGATTCAGAAAAGACCATCTCTTGGCATGTAAAGAATGTCTCAGAAGACTGCCCAGTCCCAAGAACCGTGAGCACCCATTTCTCATAGAAAAGTAAAGCTAGTGCCAGCCATCCCTCTACACAAGGCGTGCACTCCATCTGGACTTTACCGCATCCTAACGTTGCTCCTGCCTAACGCTATGCCTTCTTTTGGACTTAAAAGTCTCTATGACTCCGCCCTGGAAGCGGCCACAGTAAAACCGCCCTCAGTCCCACCATCTCAGAACGGATCCTTCCCTCCTTTCCTGGAACAGGCATCCATGGCAGGACTCGGCAGAGGGGTGGCAATGGGAGCTAACAGCGTGGGAGAGCCAGCGGGCATCAACAAGACAGGAGGAAGGCGAGGTGACCGGTGTGCAGGACCGCAGCTCAGCGGAGTTGCTCTGGGAGCGCGCGTCTGTGCCCATGCGCCCCGAGGCCTGCGCTGCGATGCCGGGGTGGGAAGGCCGGGCTCCCCGCGGGCTTCCTGCATCGCCACCTCCGGGAAAGATATCACCCGCCTGTCCCGGGCTCTGGTCCCCATCCCCGGCTGCCGCTTCCGGCGGGCCTCTGCAGGGAAGGAGCGCAGTACAAAAGTGAGGAAGCCCCCCTCGCTGGAGCGAGCACCGCTTCCGGCTCGGAGGGATGCGCCATACTGGTCCTACACCCTGAGTCCTACACCCTGAGCACGCGTCAGGCCTGGAACAACACCGGGAAGCGTGCCTTCCTTCCTCTACCCAGGAACCTGGCGGGACTGACCGCAGCCTTTGCTTTGCAGCCCTCTCCCATCCTAAATTTCCCGCCTCTTCATGCTGCTGCCTCACTGTCTATGAACACACACAAAGACCCCTAACATTTGTCCTGGATTTTTCCCCACCCTAAGTTTCCACAATATCTAATGACAATTGCATGTCTAATCCCTTACCAGACTAAATCTTCGTCTAAAAGAAAGAAGCTCTAAATGTGAAGTCCCCAGCATTCGCTCAACAAACATTTTCTGTCAGAGGTATTACACACCAAGCACTACATAAACAAAAATGAATCAGAACACACCCCTGCCCTCAGGGAGTTCACTCTAGTGGAGGGAGATAGACAAATTAACAAACAAATGACAGCACAGGGTAATATCTACTGAGATAAAAGCAAGCACAAACAAGGTGCCATAGAATCTCAAACACCCAGCCGAGCCTACTGATATATAGGATTGGGCCACCGAAGACCTCCAAGACCTCTAGGAGGTGACCTTTAAGCGGACTGGAAGGATGGACAGCAAGCAGCTGAGAAGAGGCTGACGGGCAGCTCCCCTTCACCATGTCCAGCCGGGCAGCCTGAAGGCCCACATGGCCAGCGCTGCACCTGGTCTAGCGTGAAAAGAGGGGTGTGCAGGGACAGAGCACCCAGAACATGGATGTGCTGAGATGGCCAAATGGCCTGCTGAGGGTAGGGGTCAGGTCTGACTCCCCTTCAGAGCCCTGCTTCTAGCCACAGTAAACGCTTAAGGAAAATTTGTTAAATGACAGCCAATGCTTAATGATCTCTCTGGGCCATATGTGTGTTTTCTTCCAAACCAGACTGAAGAAAACTCTTCAAGGGCAGGAACTACTCTACATGTTTTCTTATGCTTGCCAGAGCACTTGGCACATACCTGGGCACCTGTCAGGTAAGCAGCTGAAAGTTTCCCTTGATTAAAACAATCGCAGTCCATCCTCTGGTCTCCAGCACCTGCAATGGCATGGTGGCCAGCTCAGCCCTACTGTGGCCTCTCCAGGGAAACTCGGCCCTTACCAACGAGGCCTTCCCATACTACCCAGCTTGAAATCCCTCCTTTCTTCCTCTTCCCTCCTATGGCACCTGTGCCTTGGGCTGAGGGAGCTCTGGAGAGGTTTGTCCCTATCACCTAGGGCTTCCTAAGGGTAGAAATCATGCATTGCTCATCTCTGCTTCCCAATCCAGGACAGTCACTGCACAGAAAAGGGGTTCAACAAATGTATGAAGAAACACATGACATGACGGGAGTTGCTGCTTCTTTCTTTTCATTCCTTCTTTCTTATCTTCCTTTCTTCTTCTAGGTGGAAGACATCGCCTAATAGCATTTAAGGCCCCACAAAATCAGCTATTTCCTAAATGACCCCTTGGAGTTCCATCATCATTATCATCAGATACAAGAAGAATCCATCCTTCATCCTGCCTGTCCTTCACAAGTCGTACCTCAGGGCAATCAAATGGTTGATAAGGAAAAATTTTCCCTTATGGAATAGTTTGGTTAGTTTATGAAGATGGAATGATTGAATTAAAATATCACTATTTTGCAAACCCTAATGAATAATGGCTCTAGGCAGTGATCATAAATGACTGTTAAAAATAAAAAGACAGGGGCAGGGCGCGGTGGCTCACGCCTATAATCCCAGCACTTTGGGAGGCTGAGGCGGGTGGATCACAAGGTCAAGAGATCAAGACCATCCTGGTCAACAAGGTGAAACCCCGTCTCTACTAAAAATACAAAAATTAGCTGGGCATGGTAGTGCGCGCCTGTAGTCCCAGCTACTCGGGAGGCTGAGACAGGAGAATTGCTTAAACCCAGGAGGCGGAGGTTGTGGTGAGCCAAGATTCTGCCATTGCACTCCAGTCTGGGTAACAACAATGAAACTCCATCTCAAAAAAAATAAATAAATACAAAATACAAAATAAAAAAATAAAAAGACAAACAGCCCAGCCTGATAGAACTACATGACACTATCTGTGAAGTGTTCTTGC
The DNA here is from genome assembly GCF_048565385.1 of Saimiri boliviensis. Classification (NCBI taxonomy): domain Eukaryota; kingdom Metazoa; phylum Chordata; class Mammalia; order Primates; family Cebidae; genus Saimiri; species Saimiri boliviensis. Next base: position 50,944,419 of record NC_133457.1, read on the forward strand.
CAAAATAGCAGACTTGAATCTAAGCAAGCCTCTACCATCTACCAATATACATGAAATACTAAGGACTGGGGAGCATGTTAAAGGATGTCACAGGGTTGTGGTCAGCAAAATCCAGGTTGTGAGAAATTCTATAGGACAAGCAGCCCACTGTCTTTAACAGATATGTTGCAAGAAGGAAAAAAAAGAAAACAATGAGAGATATCTATAGATTAAAGTGACACAAGAGATATATTAACCAAATGTCATGTATAGCATAGATCTTTTTTGCATATTGATGCAAGCAAACCAACTGTAAAATCTTTTCGAGACCATTGAGAAAATGTGAGCATTGAATACCATGAGCTGAGTATTCACTACACTAAAAAATCACTCTGTTTTTAGGTATGATGATAATGCAATAGCTACCATCTTTTTGGTAGTTCTCTAAAAGTATTTATATTTTAGGAATGTAAACTAAAATATTTACAAATGAAGTAATAAATATGAGGTCTGTGATTGGCTTCAAAATAATCCAGTGGGGGAGGAGTGAGGAAATGGATGGGGCTATAGTGGGAAGCAGATGGGGTTCAGTGTACTATTCTCTCTCCTATTTTGTAGATTTGAAATGTGCCACAATAACTATTTCCTAAATAAGATCAAAAGCACAATATAATAATATTAATAACTAATATTATCATATTCATAGTAATACTATGAATATATTACTAACAATTGCTGGGGTCTTTTAGTGCTTCCTCTGTGCCAGACCCTATACTAAATCTTTTCATACAGCACTTCATTTATCTTCTCAGAAACCCTGCAACATGGATACTATCATCATCATTTTACAGATGCAGGAACCTAGGCACAGAGAGGCTGGATAATGGGCCCAAAGTCACACAGCAAACAAATCACAGAGCCAGGATTCAAGTCGAGACTTGCTGACACCTGAGCCCACATTTGCTCTCACTCCACCATCCCACTTACAGGCATGGACTCCCTGAGATATAGGCATCACTCTCTGTTTCACAGATGTAGACGCTGCGGCTCTGCTTGACAATAACTGGTGAAGTTGAAAACACCTGTGACCTTCCATCTAGCAGTCGCGCATCTTGGTAAACTGTAGCACATGAGCACTAGCAGACATGCCTACGAACATCCATAGCAAGACTATTGGTAGTAGTAAAGAATAGGAAATAACCCGACATCTCTTAACAGGAACATGGATAAATAAACCACGATGTAGTCATACAATGGAATGGTGCAACACAGGGAAAATGAATGGAGCTTGTCTTTGTGCGGCAACCAGGAACTTTTTCACAAACATAAGGTTGAATGAAAAACCAAGCACGTGTCTTTCTTCAACAGCAGGATACCATTTATATAAAGTTAGGAAATACAAAACTGTACTACGTATTGCCTAGGAATGGATGCACATATGGTGCAAGTGCAAAAACAGGTATGAGAATCTTAAGCACCAAATATACCACGGTGATCACCTCAAGAGAGAAAGGGAGAGAGAGGAATCGAGGAAGCTGGGGTCCTCAATTATATCTGTAAGATTTATTTCTTAAAAAGAAAGACTGGGTTCATGTGGCTATGAGGAAACAAGAATGCCACACACTGTTGGCAGGAGTGTATTCTGGCTCAATCTGTAAAGAATTGGCACAATCTATTAAGTTATAAGTGCATATATCCATTACCCAATATCCATGTGCTCCTGGATCTGAGAAATATTTTTATAAATATATATACATACCTATAAAATGAGGTATATACAAGTTTATTCAGTACAGTATTGCTTGTAAAAACAAAGGATCAGAAACAACCTAAATAGCATGCAGCTCTAAAAAGGGATGCATTCATATGGAAAGATTTCTAAGATGCAGAACACTGTGCATTCAATGCTGCCATAGGCAAAAATTGAGGAAGTATGGGAGAATATATGTGCGTATGCTTGTATGTGCATAATCTATGTCTGGAAGGATATACATGAAGCCAGAGTCACTAGCTGCCTGTGAGAAGGGTGACTTGGGGGACAGAAGTGGGAGGGAAACTTTTCACTGCAAGACTTCTATATGTTTAAATTTTGGTCCATGTGAATATATTGTCTATTCAAAAAATGATTAAAAAAAAATTTTTTAAGTCTGAAGCAAGGTGAGGTTCTGTCATTTCCAAGGCTGATATCAGTAAGAATTGGAACAGAGTTCTGTTAGCCACATCACAGTGGTGCCTCCCAGCCTGTCAGCGGTGTGCATAGGTGACAGTGCCAGGCATCAGGACTTCTGCTGCAGCTGCACTACCTCCCTCCGTGTGCTTTTGGACTTGAATTCCCAGCACCCGCCTGAGGAGGTCTCTTCCTGTTCAGATATGCTACCAGTTCCTGGTTCTTAGGAGTCCTGCCTCCAAGCAAAAGGCCAAAGACAAGAGCTTCCTGGAACAGGGACCCTGGACTGTCCCCACCCAAAACCCCAAAATCCTGACTACCGTTTCCCCAACAAAAACCTGCTTGTACCACCACAGCAGCCTGTCAGCAATTACCCCAATTACAAACCCAGAGCCCAGCAGGACCTCAATTAGTCTAGAAAGGGGCCTGAGGAGGGGCCACCTGCAAAGCATAGAAAACCCACATACGACCTCTACCCACAGAGTAGCAATGCTCCTCTCAGTCAAGCTTAGGGGCTTGGAGACTTGGAGATTTGGTAACCCATGGTCCCGAGGAGGAGGCTGCTGGTTCTCCCTCCTGCAGTGACCATTCCGTGCAGGGCCTCGTCAAGCACTCTGCCCAGAGGGGCAGTTCCCCAGACTTCCTGCTCAGACCACACACATCCTCCCCACTAACCACCTTCCACGGCAAAGTGCAACGTCTCTGGACAAACTTTGCAGAGGGATGCCCTAGGCATCAGCCTCTGCAGCCCACCATGGGCTTGGCTCAACATGCTGGGAGGAGAATCAAATTCCCATCTCTTCCCAGGGAAAGCAAGCCTCTGAATTATCCTCTATAGCATCCAGAAACAGACTGGTCCCTAGACCAATCTTAGTCCAATCTTCTGCAAATTCTCTGAGAGGGACCCCATTAGGTTGCTGAGCCCAGGACTTGGCAAGCTCTTAAATCTTCACCAAATTGGCCCCATCCCCTTCTTCTTCACAGTGAGTGTGCATGGCTGTGGGAGGGAAACTGCGTGCATATGTGTGTGTACACAGATCTCGAGTCTAGGCATGAGAAGGTATGCAGAGAGGACCACAGGTGGATAGGAAATGAGTCTCTTAACCTGCAGCTAGATTTGGTCAGATGGAAGGAAAAACTTCCTGACCTAGCAGGAACAAACAGAAGCATATGTACGGAAGTGAAATTCAGAGCCCACAGTCAAGTGGTCACTTATCAGCTGGGGGCCTTTGGCAAGTTACTCACCCTCTCAGAGCCTCAGGTTCCTCAAGTGTAATATGGGAACAGTATTAATCCCTTAAGTTTCCAATAAAAATGAAATGAGATAATGTATGTAATGTTTCTGGCACAAAATAAGAGCTTAATAAAGGATAGCTATATTTTTGGCCAGTTGTAGTGGCACGCCTGTAATCCCAGCATTTTGGGACGCCGAGATGAGAGGACTATCTGGGTCCAGGAGTTTGAGACCAGCCTGGGCAACACAGCGAAACCCCATCCCTAAGAAAAATACATAAATTAGCTGGGTGTGGCGAGCATCTGTAGTCCCAGTTACTCAGGAGGCTGAGACAGGAGGGTTGCTCAAGCCCAGGAGGTTGAAGCTGCAGTGAGCCATGATCACGCCATTGCACTCCAGCCTGGGTGACAGCGTGAGACCTTGTGCAACAAAAAAACAAACAAAAGAAAAATCTGTTTTTTCCCTTTATAATAACAGTAATAATAAGTGCAGGTAAATTGTGGTTTTTAGAGAATGATAGCTATAAGGAAAAGGCCCTGTTAAAGTACGTCTGTCTATCTGTATATCACTGTATTTGGTTTTATCCCTTTGAAAACTGTTCGGCAGTATCTATTGAAACTAAATATATGCCTACTCCTACAATTCACTCAAGAGTAGTAAAATGCCCTTCACAAAAAGACATATACAACAGTGTGGACAGCAGCTTTATTTATGATATCTGAAAACTGGAAACAAATGTCCCTCAACACATGGGTGGATAAGCAAATACTAGAATATTACACAGCAATAAAAAGAAATGATTGTCTGACACATGCAACAAGACCAGTGAGTATTAAGAAGATGTTATGCAGAAAAAAACTACACATAAATGCATACATGCTAAGACATTCCATTTACATGAGGCTCAAGGCAGGCAAAGGTAATTTATGGTGATAGAAATCCAAATATGGGTTTCCTTTTGAAGCAGTGTTGATTGGAAAGACATATGAAGGAACCTTATGAGGTGCTGGAAATGTTTCATATCTTGATCCAGGTGGTGGCTACACACTGCATTATATGTCAAAATACATCAAGCTGTATATTGTTTACCATCTGTAAGTTATACTGCATACAAAAATCTGGAACCAGCCTAAATGCCCACCAACCAATAAGTGGATAAAGAAAATGCAATATATATACACCACGGAATACTACTCAGCCATAAAAAGGAATAAAATCATGGCATTCACAGCAACCTAGATGGAGCTGGAGACCATTATTCTAAGTGAAGTAACTCAGGTATGGAAAACCAAATACCCTATATTCTCACTTATAAGTGGGAGCTAAGTTATGAAGACACAAAGGCATAAGAATGATATAATGGATCGGGTGCAGTGGCTCACACCTGGAATCCTAACACTTTTAGAGGCCAAGACGGGCAGATCACTTGAGGTCAGGAGTTCAAGACCAGCCTCATCAACATAGTGAAACCCCATCTCTACTAAAAATACAAAAATTGGATGGACATGCCGGACATGGTGGCTCACACCTGTATTCCCAGCACTTTGGGAGGCCAAGGCAGGCAGATACTTGAGGTCAGGAGTTTGAGAGCATCCCTGCCAACATGATGAAACCCTGTCTCTACTAAAAATACCAAAATTAGCCGGGCTTGGTGGTAGGCACCTGTAATCCCAGCTACTAAGGAGGCTGAGCCAGGACAATCTCTTGAATCCGAGAGGTGGAAGTTACAGTGAGCCGAGATCATAGGGCTAGAGGTCCTTACCTTGTAAGCCAGCTCCCCTGAATCTTGATGCCTGGGCATCAAGAGCAAGATTCTGTCTCCAAAAAAAAAAAATTGACTGGGCATGGTGGTGCATGCCTGTAGACCCTGTCTCAGGAGGCTGAGGCAGGAGAATCACCTGAACCCTGGAGGCTGCAGTGCGCCAAGGTCATGCCACTGCACTCCAGCCTGGGCAACAGAGCAAGACTCTGTCTCAAAAAGAAAAAAAATAAGAATGATATAATGGGGACTCAGTGGGAAGGGAAGGAGGGAGGTGAAGGATAAAAGATTACACACTGGGTACCATGTAGAATGCTCAGCTGACAAGTGCACCAAAATCTCAGAAATTACCGCTAAAGAACTTATCCCTATAACCAAAAACCACCTGTTCCCCCAAAACTATTGAGATAAAAACTAAAAAATTGACCAGGCATGGTGGCTCACGCCTGTAATCCCAATACTTTGAGAGGTTGAAGCAGACAGATCGCCCTGAGCTCAGGAATTCAAGACCAGTCTGGCCCACATGGCGAAACCCTGTCTCTACCAAAAATGCCAAAAAAAAAAAAAAAAAAGTAGCTGAGTGTGGTGGCTCACACTTGTAGTTCCAGCTACTTGGGAAGCTGAGGTGGGAGGATCACTTGAGCCTGGGAGGTGAAGGTTGCAAGTAAGCCAAGATTGTACCAATACCTCCAGCTTGGGCAACAGAGTGAGACCCTGTCTCAAAAAATAAAATAAAATGTGTTTAATAAAGTTACACTGCACACACACACACACACACACACACACACACACACACACCCTATCTTGGCATGAGGAAAATCCCCTAAGGTAGAATAGTAATACAGACTTCAACACTTCTCCCTCCCTTCCTCTGGACTTTGTGCCAGCTAGGTATCTAAAAGTGCCTCCCTGCATGGCAGTTGCCTATCCTCTTTAGGCTTTGTGGGAGAAAACTGAGCCAGGAATGGGGACCAAGGGGGGGAGGGCTCTCTCTGGCATCCCCTCATAGGTTAGCATGGGGGTGCAGACTACAGGCCTTACCTTGCAAGCCAGCTGCCCTGAACACAGAGACCTCTCTGTTTCCAGTAAAGTCTAGTTTGAATGTTTCAGACAGGTCCTAACCATGTTCAGAGACTAGGGAGGTGTCATTGTCATTGCCTAACCATGGCAAGGACAAGGACACCTCTCTAGTCTCTGTTCATGTCCTTGCCTAACCAACACCACAGTCATGCAGCTATAATGAGCATGTAGCCCCAAATGGCAGGGAACTCTCAGATCCTGAGCTGCCTTTCAATGGTCAAACCGCTCTTCCTTGGCTACAATCCCTTCCTTGGAAATTCTAACTTCATTATAAGGAAAGTGGCATTTTCCAATTCTGTCAAGTAGAGCCATTTTCTAATTCTATTAGAAGGCATTAAGCCCATCCTGGTGAGAAGCACTGAGTGAGAAGCAGAGGGCAGAATCTCTGCCCATCAAGGCTTACAGTCTGGCTGTGGAGAAAGGCAACAAAGCAACTCTTAAGAGCACATCATGCTCCCAAGCAAGTCTGGGGCCTTCTGGCAAGGCACTCACTGTTCAAAGCTGAACAAAATGGCTTTGGGCCATGAATGTCATGAGGGATATCAAAGGAAGCTTGTCACAGCCCCGCCACCCTAGAATCTGCCTCTGAGAGCATCCCAGGGGTCTTTGGAGGGAGGAGGGCCTCATATGGCCCAGGACCCAGCCCCTTCTGCCTTTCTCCAAGTTAGCCTCCACCATGAGAAAGGCCTAAAACTGCCCTGCATTCTGCCTGATCAAAGGTGTGGCACATACTCCCAGGGACAAAATGATGCTAGTGGACTCATAGCCCAACATCAGCAAGGTAAAAAGGGCTGAAGAGCTCTGGTCTGCTGCCTCTCAGCCCTTCTGGGGGAGAAAGAGGGGAGCTCAACGAGACACTTAACCAACAGAAAACAGTTCTCATGTGTCAGTTCTTCCCCAGAGTAGGAAGTCGATTCTCTTTCCTCTTTCTCAGTATCTCTCTCTCTCCACTCCCCTACTCTCTCAGACTAATACCCACTGGTTTCAGACTTGGTGCTGTGTGGGTGTGTGCTGCTACAGCCTGCTGGTCTGAGCAGCAAGCTCAGCAGAGCTGCCAGACAGAGATGAAGCCTATGTGAGTGGCCTCTGCATGTTACAGTGCATCTGAAATGTGCTGTGTACCTGAGCTTCTCTGCAGTCTGTGAGGCAATCCCATCATGGAAACACCTAGGTGGCAGCCCAGTCATCCCAACCACAGCCCAAGGACATCAGAGAATCAACAGGCTTCTGGGAGTCAGGCTTGTAAACATGGAGCCCAGAGGTCCTTCTGTGTCATGAGATGGAAGGGTGAGCAGTGTGTGAAAAGGCTTAGGATCTGGGCATTGGCTTGACATGTTTTCCACCAACATGTGCAGGGTCTGAATTCGTATGTGTAGCTGGTGACTGGGAGAGAAGTTTGGGGTGGGGGGCAGGGAGAGGAAAACTAGAGGGGATTTGGAGTTGACTGAGAGGGAGGTAGGCAGAAGTGGATGGAGTAACTCGAGCTGAGTGAAGGGACACAGTCCCTGAGGTGTGGGTACAAAGGGCCGTGTGAGAGGCCGGAAGGGAGCGAATGCTGACAGTTGTTGAGGCGTGGAGTGTATGGGGATGTAATAACAGGCACAGTGAAGCTTCCCTTTGCTGTCCAAGCACCGCAGAGGCCATCCCTGCAAGGAGAGGGTTGCCGCAGGCTCTATTCTTCTCTCCCGCTCAGGAGTAGGAAGCCGGCGGGTGTTTCGGTGTCCCACTAGGAAAGGGGACCGCGGAACCTGGTTCAGGCAGCCAGCGGCGGCGCGGGGCAAGCTGAGCGGTTCTAGGGAAGCGCTGCCTGCCTCGGAGCAGCCGCAATGCTCCCCCAGCATGGCTGGGCCGCCGAGATCCCGAGGCGCTGCCGCTTCTGCTGCTGTTGCAGAATTCCCGGCCCTGGAGAGAAAAGCGTCTCCATCAGCGCCGAGTAGATCGCTCGTGCGGGCTGTCGGGGCCTCCGAGGTGCGGGGCCAGGCTGCAAGGAGGCGCGGGAGCTGAGACTGTGCTCAGTCGGCGGGTCCCTGGAACCGTATCCACAAGCGGCGCTCCGGTGAGACCATGGTCAGGAGGCGCCGGTGGCTCCCGAATTATAGCTGACGGACCCTGAAAAACTGGGGCAAAGAGGCAGTGAGCTCTGCCCAGCCCACCACCCTGGCCTTTGGAGGTGAGCGCTGCCCGAAGGTTACTAAGCTGGGGCCCTGCGTCGCGCCAGTGCCGCCGGGAGAAAAGGAACTGGCCCTGGCGTCCACAAAATCTAGGCAAAATATGCCCTGTTCAGAGAGGATCCCGACCTTGCCAGCAACCAGCCTGCCTCAGACGGTTGAGAAGTAAATCAAGGCGCGACGCACCGCTTCCTGGAACGCCTGCTCCACCGACCTCTGGCTGCGCGGGCATGGAGAAGATTCTACTCTCTCCCTAGGCTTCTCTACCTCCAGCCCGAAGCCCCTGGCTTTTCCGCAGAGACCTGGAGCGGACCTGAAAGTAATCATCCTGCCAGGTTTCCCGCCCGCATTTTCTGGCCTGTTTTCTGAGCCTTCGAATTGCCCGACAGCCATGTGAAGGCACATCTTGGGGAGACTGATTCCAGCCCGTCCCAGGGTACACGCATCAGGCATCCTCCTCTTCACCGTGGCTGGGGGTTCTGTTCCTCTAAGGGACAGTCAGAAATTAATATTATCGAAACAGAACTCCTTTCTACTCCGAAAATCCTTTAGAGGAACTCCTTCCTTTGCCCCAACTCCTACATACATACATACACAAACACACACACACACACACACACACACACACACACACACGCAGGGGCTCCTTAAAGGCTGAAAAGAGAGCCGAGTGTCGAATTCAGGGAAGTGATGACACACACAACAATGCTGTTACACCTGGCTGCTGCAGGGCTGAGCAGCGGAAATGCCTGCGAGGAGAAGAAAGAGCGAGAGAGGCAGAGAGCCAGCCTGGGTGGTCAGAAAAAAAAAAAAAGAGAGAGAGAGAGAAGAGAAGAGAGCAGCCCCCACCAGGATGGGGCCAGACCCAGCTGTTTTTCCCCCTGTCCAGGCCCTGGCTTGGGGGAGGATAGGCACTGAGGCCAATCTGCAGCAGCCCCAAACCTGACTCACCACTCCCACCCAAGGCCTGGGCACAGATGGGGGTAAGGAAGAAGAAAAACATCTGCACTCCAGTTCAGAAAGCAGCACAGGGATTCTACGGAACTGCTGCTTCCCCCAAGTCTGTTGGGTGCAGTGGGAGAATGCCCATATAAAATAATAATAATAATAATAATAATAATAACTACTTTGGGGATAGCCTTGCTCCCTCTCACTCTTGTGACCAGGCAAGGGCTGCCCTGCTGACCTCTCTGGTGTCATCTTCAAGATGCTGAATTCCAAAGAGCCTCACCACCCTTGTCCTCCCTCCCTTCCATCTCAGAATGCAGATCGGAGGCCTGAGTGAGCAGCAGACAACACTTAAAGATGGCCTGTGGATGCTGGAGCCACAGGCCACTGAAGGCTCCTTGGGCTTCCGGAAAACCCTCAGAGACTAAGCAGCTTGGGAGGAAGAGGCAGGGACTGGCATTGAGCCAGCCACTCCAGACATGCCAATCACTAACACACACCTACATGACATCCATTCAGTCCGCCTTTCTCCATAAGGCAGTCTTGCTCCCCTCCTCAGCACCAAGGAGTCTGGAGCTTGGGATTCAAAACACTGGCCATCTCTCTCATACTTTATGACTGCAGACTTTTTGTTAAGGTCAAGTTAAAAGGCGCTATTAAGGAGCACACTGTTAAAAGGCACATCTGATTTTCCCTGAAACAATCTCTGTACATGCTGACATAACTGGATTCCAATCAGAATTCTACTTAAGGTAGGTGACAACTTACTCCTGATCCTCTGGAGAGAGATCAGAACAAACGTCTCATCAGGAGAGAGATTTGAACAAGTACCTTCCTCAGTCTGATGTTTTTCTTCCCAGCCGGTGACAAAATACATACACTAGGAGGGAAAGAGGCATTGACGAATTGTGAAAGAAAGAAAGCTGGGAAGGAAGAAGAAAAGAGAAAAAGAGAGAGAAGATGCTCTATCCACCAGCTACTTTAATACTTGGTGCACATACTACATATCTATCAGTGTAGGTGTGTTTTACCTTGTAAATGCCAATCGCACACCTTGTACATGTGCATACCTGTGTTTTTAAGCAGCACACATGCACCTGGTATCTCATCCATCTCAAGGACAGCTCCTCTCCATGACTTCCACATGTGACCCCTGTGCACACACATACACAGTCCCTCGAAGTCCCGGGCCACATCCCCGCCTGCGTTAGCGCAATAGCTGAGGGGCATCCACTTGATGTTGTTAAAGCACACATCCAGCCTTCACCCCAACCCCGTAGTAGTATTCAGATTCCAAGGAGAAGCCTGGTTCCTAGATCCACTGGCAACGCAGGAAGAGGTAGAGGCGATTCAGACAGCGCCCCTAGGCGACTCTTCCCAGAGATCCTCTCCTCAGCCCTATTCCAGCCTCCGAGAGGGACCGGCCAGGCCGAGGTTTCTTCGTACAGTCACATGGGTTTTTGGGCTGACTTTCCCAAAATCTCAGCGCAGCTCTCCCATCCTGCCGGGTCCGGCCTCCTAGGTGTCTCGTCCCTCCCCAGCCCCGAGCTAGAAGTTCAGCTTCAAGACAGCGGCAAACAGCAAAGCAAAAGAGTCGTTTTCTTTCACCTGAAAGTCGCGAGGAGGCTTGGAGCGCCTCTCCTCGCTGGGGCCCGAGCTTCCTGGGCTCTGGTCGGGTGCGGGCGGAACCCCCCGGGGTCATCCTCATCTCACGGCCCAGTCCGCAGAGCGAGCACCGACAGATTTCAAGGGCTCATGAGAGCCTGAGCCAGGCTGTCGGCTGGGCCCCCGAGGCTCGCCGGGCGGGGGCAGGCCGGTCCAGGCTGTGCGGGGCGTTTACAAAAAGTGACTTGGAGATGAACTCGCCCGTGCGCGGCTGGCCGCCCCGCTATAGGGGCGAAGGCGCCTGACGCAAGCGGAACTTGGTGGAGCCCATACGAATCAGAACAGAGCGAGGCTCCTGGCGCACTAGGGACTCCAGGAGGCTGCTCCGCCAGAGACACGGGTCGTGCTTCGGGAAACCGGGGGGCGGGGGGAGGGGAAGAGCGCAGAAAAGAAAACCCACCGAGGCGGGGACTGGCCTGGGCGGGGAGGGGCGGCGAGGCCGGAGCCCCTCTCTGTTGGGCGGACTCCCCATGGCCAGAAGCTGAGCTCCACTCCGGCCAGCCGCTCCCTAGGGGAAGGGGAAGGAGAGGGGAGAGCAGCGAGAGGCCTCCAGCGAGCGAGCGCGGGCGGCATCCGCAATCTCCAGAAGTTTGAGACTCGGCCGCAAGCAGACTCGTGCGCCCCAACTCTGCCGCGCCAGCGCCTGGAGCGGAGAGCAGAGGCGGCCCGGCCGCGGCGCGCCGGCTTTGTCATGATGGCCAGCTACCCTGAGCCCGAGGACGCCGCGGGGGCCCTGCTGGCCCCGGAGACCGGCCGCGCAGTCAAGGAGTCAGAAGCGCCGCCACCGAGCCCAGGCAAGGGCGGCGGGGGTGGCGGCGGGACAGCCCCAGAGAAGCCAGACCCGGCGCAGAAGCCCCCGTACTCGTACGTGGCGCTCATCGCCATGGCTATCCGCGAGAGTGCCGAGAAGAGGCTCACGCTGTCGGGCATCTACCAGTACATCATCGCCAAGTTCCCGTTCTACGAGAAGAACAAGAAGGGCTGGCAAAATAGCATCCGCCACAACCTCAGCCTCAACGAGTGCTTCATCAAGGTGCCGCGCGAGGGCGGCGGCGAGCGCAAGGGCAACTACTGGACGCTGGACCCGGCCTGCGAAGACATGTTCGAGAAGGGCAACTACCGCCGCCGCCGCCGCATGAAGCGGCCCTTCCGGCCGCCGCCCGCGCACTTCCAGCCCGGCAAAGGGCTCTTCGGGGCCGGAGGCGCCGCGGGAGGCTGCGGCGTGGCGGGCGCCGGTGCCGACGGCTACGGCTACCTGGCGCCCCCCAAGTACCTGCAATCCGGCTTCCTCAACAACTCGTGGCCGCTGCCGCAGCCTCCCTCACCCATGCCCTATGCCTCCTGCCAGATGGCGGCGGCCGCAGCGGCTGCGGCGGCGGCGGCTGCAGCCGCCGGCCCTGGTAGCCCTGGCGCGGCCGCTGTGGTCAAGGGGCTGGCTGGCCCGGCCGCCTCGTACGGGCCGTACGCACGCGTGCAGAGCATGGCGCTGCCCCACGGCGTAGTGAACTCGTACAACGGCCTGGGAGGCCCGCCGGCCGCGCCCCCGCCCCCGCCGCACCCCCACCCGCATCCTCACGCACACCATCTGCACGCGGCCGCCGCACCGCCGCCGGCCCCACCGCACCACGGGGCCGCCGCGCCGCCCCCGGGCCAGCTCAGCCCCGCCAGCCCAGCCACCGCCGCGCCCCCGGCGCCCGCGCCCAGCAGTGCGCCCGGCCTGCAGTTCGCTTGCGCCCGGCAGCCCGAGCTCGCCATGATGCATTGCTCTTACTGGGACCACGACAGCAAGACCGGCGCCCTGCATTCGCGCCTAGATCTCTGAGAGGCCACCGCATGCCAGTTCGGACGGATGCGAGGAGGCAGGAACGCGCGGCGCCGGCCCTAGTCGCAGCCGCCTCCGCCAGCCGGACCTCGCACCCTCTGGGACCGCCTCTGGAGCCAGCGCCCAGGGTCCCTCTCTGCTTTTTCGCTCTCCTCAGCTCCTCTCGCCCCTCTTTGTCCCTCTGCTTGTCCTTCTGTGCTCACCTCCGTGACCTCTATGCCCTTGCAGTCCCCCGGCCTGAAGCCGCCTCTCTGCGCGCTTTTGCGGGCTCTTCTGTTTCCGGAGTCCCAGCGTCTCCTGCCCAAATTGACCGCGGAAAGCGCCCGGGGCCGAGGTGCGATTCGGCGTCGGCGGCGCAGACCTCTTGGCCTTCTCTCACAGGTCGGTGCGCTAGCGCTCGGCGTTCCCCGCCCGACTGCCGTGCAGTCTTTGGCTACACGCGCCGGACTGGATTGGCGGCGGGACCCGCGCCGCGGGAGAAAAGGACGGACCAATTTGTGTGTTTGCTCCGTGAACCCTCTTGAAGGTGTTCAGAAGCTGCTTGCCGCGGGGCCCACTAGGCGTTGCAGGGGTTGGGAACCAGCGGGAGCCGGGGCAGCCCGGCTCTGAGGCCTGTGCTTGGTTTACACCACGGGCCCGCGCAGAGGGAGGCTGCCTTAACCTCCGTTGTCCGTCCGGGCGCTTCGGGCACCTCCGGGCCCCGGCGGCTGGCTAACGTTTTGTTTAAAAGATCGGTGGGGCTTTTTAAGAGAGTATCCAAAAGAAAAAAATTTTTTAAGGAAAAAAACATTCACCGGGCAACCGGGGAAGTATTGTGGCCTTGGAGTTTGCTAAATCCAAACATGAAAATCAAAAGCTTTAGTATTCTTCATCTTCTCTTCTGGAAGATTTGTGTTAGAGTTCCTGTCGGGCCTTCAAAAAGCTGTGTTCAGAGGTAGGAGAATATATCCAATAAAAGACGGTTTCGTCTACCAGTTGGGGGAAGTTTCACCCGCTCCCTATCTGAAGAAAAAAAAGTCAGAAACAAATGTCCCCGGATCTTCCGATGCAAGTCCTGGATCCCGGGAGATGACTGCCTGCCTGGCCCTCGCTGCAGGGACGGCTCGTCCTTCCTGCTTTTTGTTTTTCAAATGTCCTGCTTCTCCCACCTTGGGAAGGAGAAATGTGAAACCCGACAGCGACCGACCTAGGCGGTCTTGTGGCCCCGAGCCGGCCCGGCCCGGCCCGGCCCGAAAACCATAGCCCTGGTTGTCCTGTAGTTTGTCATTTGGGGGACCAAATTTTCTAGAGAAAACTAGAGCACTTTTGTTGTGTTTTTGTTTTGTTCGTGTTTTTGTTTTTGTTTTTTGCCTTGTCGATTTCCGAATAAATTTTTTGTTCTTCCTTTTAACACGGACTTACTTATTTCCTTCGCGCCTTAGTTCAGCAGCTAGTTAAGAGTGGGAGATTTTCAGCAACATTTTATCTTTTTCAGAAGGAGCTAAACAAGCATTGAGAGCAACCGGGGTGGCGGGCGTTTGTGGCTGTCGCTGCGGCTTTGTTTTCCTGGGGATTGTTTGTTTTCGGTGTCATCACTGGCCCGTTGCAGCTGTTTAACGTCAGCAGAAAGACTTTCTGCCGCGGTTCGTTCACAAAGCGTTACTATAGGTAGGACTTGTTTTATTTTGTACCCATTCAAGTTTGTATTCTACCTCATACACAGTTGTACTAAGTTTATGCGCTGGCTGTGTTTTTATTATTGTTCTCATGCTTTTCGATTTTGAGTCAACTATAACAGCCAAGAATTTGTTCCAAGTATTAATAGATAAAATTCTGGTTGTGGAAATGCTATACAAGCTGCTAACCCCTGTACAAATGTGAGGAGTGACTGCTTTATTATTTTTAATAGTCAGAATTCATTTACCTTGAGATATGGGTAGGCGATTTGGAGGTTTCAGTAAGGACTGAACATACTTCGTAGCTGCAGAAATTTAGTCTTTTTTCTTTCTCTCTCTTCCTTTACTGAGCTCTTCAAATAACAAATTAAGATCCGTGCTTCCACGCAGGCACACAGGCGTTTGACCTGGTTGCAGTCTGGTTCTCCCAGGCGGTTTAGGGGGTGGTCGGCCTTCAGTCTTCTGATGGGATAGATGACTTCCGACTTCTGATGGGATAGATCAACATTCTTGCGGGCTGCTGCTCAGCTGGCACTAGACCCCGCACCCAGCTGTGTGTCCCTCACTGCTCCCGTCCATTTCGGGGCCTGGTCAGCAGTGTGGCCGCGGGTCCAGGCCGGCTGGTGGGCCAGGAGAGATTTGGCACCAAGGGAATGAGCCTGCAGGCCTTTCACTTCAGCCCTCCAGTGGTCAGGCCATAAGAACCTCAGGGTGGTAGCCCTGTTACATGTAGTTGAGCCCAAGTGGCTCCTGCTCAGAATGCCCCCTGCCCGCCCCCTGCCAACAGACATCCTGTGGGAGGCTACAAGGCAGGAGACTAAGCCACAGGGATTTTCAGAGCGCATCACCCTGAGACCAGGACTGGAGCCTACCAGGAGCCACCAGGAGCAGGATGGAGAGGGAGGCTCAGCTGGGGCCGGGAGCCCTAGAAGCTAGTCAGGCCTGGTGTCTGGGTGCCTTTGGTGCCCAACTCAACTGTCTGGCTGACTAAGAGGAGTTGCAGAACAGAAAGCAGCCACCGTGTGCATGTCTGTGCTTTATCTAGTGTGAAAAATGTAGCTCATGAACAATTGTGTAGTCTGTATCTGCTGCAAATGTGTATGTACAGTGTCAATTGTATACTGGCGACAGGGTGGGAGGTGTGTGTGTCTGTCATTTGCCTACAGAGTGGGCATATATTTTCGGCATTGTAATAACCATATGGCTAATACTTAGAAAGTGCTTACTGGGACTACAGTGTGTGGCATTCATACCTCATTAGTGATGTGTGCGTTTGTGGGTGTGTATTCCTGGCTTGCTGAAAAATAAAAGAATATGGACAGAGCCTCCGATTCATCAGGCAGAGGCTCCCTGTTCTGAGGCTGGCTGTCAGCACTCCCCCAGCTGCTGTCTCAAACAGAGAAAGCAGGGGAGGGAAGCCTCCAGGGTTAAGCCCTTGTGGGCAGGTAGCAGCTCACCTGCAGTGAATCAGAGAAGTTGGTGGGGGCCAGCAATGTAGGACCAACCTGTCTCCTCCCCTGAGAACTGAAAGGCAAAAGGCACCAAAGCTCAGAAGGGATTAGCAGCCTCACCAAGTAAGAAAGACAAAATGAAGGACTCAGTGAGGGTTTCCTGGGTCTACACAGGGATTGCAGGAGATAGGAGAAGGGAACCAAATCATACCGCACTTCCCCATGGATGCCCATAGGAAAAATCTGTCTAATTCCAGCCCTTGGGATTTCCCCAAGGCTCTTAAGTTTGGTCATTTTCCCCAGTGCCAAAACTTTAGTTCAATGGCAGGCTTTCTTCATCTTTCATTTCCTTTCTCTTCTCTCCCTCTTTCCTTTTTAGGGTTTCTGTTATAGAAGCTGATTTAAGCAATTCCCTAAGTGAAGGTAGAAGTATTTAGAGAGTTCCTGATATATAGCAATTATGCCTCATCATATACAGTCTAGTTAGATGGCTGGACCATTTGGGTGTATGTATATATGTTGGTCAGTGTGTAAATACAATGTAAATAGAGTTTAATACAAGTACCCGGCCAGTTTCTGAAGGTCCTGGGTAATGAGTTGTTCTTGCATGAAGAGTATGTGTGTGCTGCGTGTAAACATCCTCACACACTGCTGACCGTATGAGCACCCGCCTCACACTTACACAGAAATTCTTACAGTCACCTTCACCTAACTAAAGATGCCCAGTCAGAGTAAGTGGGTTGGTTGAGGGAAAGGTTGGGGGGTATCCTGTTCTCAAGAGGGATCCTGAGAAATCTTTGCCATTCAAGTACATGCACCAAGGGACTGTGGAAAGGAGACCTATGGAGTTCTGGAGATGGTCCTGTACCCCACTCCAGAGGTATACACAAGCCTGTTTCCCACTTGCATCAGTAAATAGTTTGCTGCTCCACATCTGAGGCTTGGATGAACAAGAGGCCCTGGACCTTTCATTCCAGGTTAGGTGCATCCAGCCTTTGCCAGGGTTTCCAGGAAGCCGTGAAAGTCAAGGCTGGAGGTCAGGCTACACGGAGCCCCCTGGTGGCGGGTGGAAATTGGGGCCATTCCCAGACTTCATGCAGCTGGACAAGCAGAAGATGGGACAGGAATCTGGGTCTGGCCCAAGACAGTTTGCTCTCAACTGAACTCTTCCTTTTATGAAGGCCTGGGCCAGACTTAATGGACAGAACCGCTGGACCAGATTCCTGGCCTCCGGGTTGGGGGGTCTAAGGCCAGGAAGCAGCTTGATCAGACTTAGGACCCCTGCAGTGTCCCCATTCTGCAGATCTAACCCGGTGATGACTCTGGGGCCCTGCCCGTCAGTTCTGCCACCACTACGTGGCAGCCCCTACTCTTGAAGTAGACTGTGGGACCCACAGGAAAAGACGGGAAAGGGATGGGACTAAGAGCAATGCTTAGAGACAACCAGGAATTAAGGATTCTTAAAGCCAAGCAGTCTTAGCAAGTTTCTACTTTCTGGAGAGAGGGCTCCAGGCTGTCATAAAAACAGTGTCTTGGATCTAGGAACCCAAAATTACATTTGAGGAATCTCAGGTCCTAAGAAGAGAAGAGACCAACCAAAGGTCATCCGGCTATCTGCGGGACAAAATGCTTTGGAAATTTTAAAAGGAGACTTGGCAGCTGAGCCTAGCTGCCACTGATGCTCGAGGGAGCTGCGTGGTAAGGGGGAGCCTGCAATAGAAGGAAACGCAGAGTGAGCTGTGGGAAGACTGTGCCACAGAAACTGCTGCTGTGCAGGCCGTTTGCTGCACAGGCTTGGTGCTGAGCTGTGAAAAGCTTGCTCTGGGATCTTGTCACTTCTGGGAGGTGGCCTGTGCAGGATGGGCAAAGACAGGGGCCTGTTCAGCCAGGAAGAACTGGGATGGAGCCTGCTGTCCTCTTTAGTAACTGTGTAACCTTGGCCAAAATACCCATTCGAATGTCAGTGTTCTCCTCTATAAAATAGAAATACATACGTGTGTGTATTGGAATTATCAAATAATTAAATTTTCTAATTTTTAAGTGCCCAGTTTATAGTAGCTGCTCAATAATGTTTTATTCCCTTCCCCTATTTAAAAAAAAAAAAAAAAAAAAAGGAAGCAAAGAAGGAAGAAGGGAAGGGAAAAAAGAACCTTTAGTAATAACTTTCTAGGACTTGACTTCCTAACCCAGCGGCCACAGGCACCCCTGCCAGCACCTTCGTGGGGCCGGGCACACGCGATTGCATCCACCCTGCCTTAGACCCCTGGCCGTGAGAGTGAGGCTCACGCGGTCGCCGTCGCAGCGAACACCGAAGCCATGAAGGCACAGACGGTGGGTGCTGAGCCGCCCAAAGCGGTCTTCACGTGTTTAGGGGGTTTTCTCTAAGAAAGGCCATGCTGACCCGCGAAGCGGCACCGACCCAGGGGCTTTGGGCCAGCCGCAGCCCCACTCACAGGCTCTCTGGCCGGCGCCTCCAGTCCTCACGCGCCTCTCCCCACTGGTTGATTTTTTTTTTTTTTTTTTTTCCTTTTCTTTTCTTTTTCAGAAAAGCAGAAGGTAGCCACCGGGCCAGAGGTTGCAGGGTCAGCCTGTGGGCGAGGCTCCCCTAGGCCTTTGTGGAGAAACGGGAAACCTGAGGGGCAAACGCAGGAAGCGGGTTGGGCCGAGCTGCAGGCGACAGAGGCGCCGCCCGCGGGTGGGGAGCGAGAGCTGCCCGCAGCCGAGAGACCCCGGCCTGGTCGCTAGCGCCTCGCGTCCGCGGGCCCGTTGGCGGCGCTGCAAGCCCAGGTCCTGGGGCGCGGGCCGAGTCCCCCTTGCTAGGTCTAAACAAAATTCGAGGGAGAGTCAGTCGGCCAGTCTAGGCACAGGGTGCTCTCGACGATGGGGCGGCGGGCAAATGCTCAGGGGCCCTGATCGCCCCCAGGGGTGCTGAGCGCACGGGGCAGAGGCCGCAGAGCCCCGGCGCGAGGCCGACTCCGATCACCCACACTGGGACCTCAGCCTGCCGGGCTGTCCTTAGTAACAATAGTAGCATCAAACCGAATTGTAAAAAACCGTTCCCCTCATTTTCCTCTATGTACAAGGGAGAGCAAGTATTTCTAGGCAGTCAAATTTTAAAAAAGGGCAGAATCCCAGGAAACTTTAATCTCTACGGACGAGAGCAAAGGGGAATATGCCTTTTGCCTTTTTTGTTTGTTTGTTTCTAAAAGAGCAAAAAAAAGGAAATTCGACACATATTTTTAAAAATCTTCCCCCAACAACCGCTAAAGGCTGTGAGTGTGAGCAGAGAGCCAGGAAACCGAGCCCCCGCCCGCAGTGACACCGGGCCTTTGTCCTCCTTCCTGAAGCCCCCGCGACTGCTGACCGTGCCGAGATAAAGGCCGGGTCAGGGCCCTGTGGAATCCCGAGGGAGGGGCGGCGGGGCCGTCCCACTGGCCACTTTCAACCCCATATAGGGAGGTTTCCAACTGGTGGGCCCAGCGGATCCCCGGAACAGGGGCTACAAGGCCACGGGTTGTCCCCACCCCCAGGCTCAAAGGAGGCACAGATCTGCCTTTCCCCTGAAAGGCTTCTGCCACTAAATTCCTTGGACCTTGCTCCCAACCAGCATTATGTTTTCCTGCTTAAACTCTCCGGAGGCGTTAGGGATCAGTTAGGGACAGACTGATCCCCAGAAATGGAATCGTGCTCAACCTCTGTGGCGACTCTGGCTTTCGCGACCGCTGGGCTCGGTTGGCCAGCCAGATCCGAACCCGCGTATCGTCTGTTCCAGCTGCACCTCTCGTCTCCTCCAGCGCCCGGCCTCGAATTTTCTGCGCTACACCCTCCTGTCAGCCGAATGAGTCTGCAGAGAAGGCGAGAGACTGTTTGTGATCCTTAAAAACCCAGGTCCCCGGGGAAACCAGCCTACAGGGTATTGCCTTTGCGGGCGGCAGCCTTGGGCTTGCACGCCTGAGGTCATTTTCTCCGAAGACACTTCTGGGTGATGCGAGGGCTGCGCAGCTCAGAACCCTTGGAAGGAAGAGAGGGGCACGAGTCCGGCGGCCTTCGGGTGCGGTGATGGAGGGCTCTTCGGTAGCCACGCTGCCCGCCTCCCACGCACACCTTAACACGTCCTGGGGCCCCGGGCCAGCGCTACAGCCCAAAGAGACCCTGCAGCCGCATTTTCCCCCAGCCCGAGGCAAACCTTGGCTTCACCTCCCTTCACCATTGCTTGTAGGGCAGAGGGTCCCTGGGACGCCTTGCCTGACCTGAGTGAGTCAGAGACCCCTCTTTATTTTCAGTGGGGGTGTGACCTGGGGAGATAAAAAAAGGACCACAGACCTGGGGAGTGGGGCCCTGCACCCTTTTGTGCCGGGAGTGGCCTCCTTCTCTGCTCCCTCCTCCACCGGCAGGCTGGGGGTCGTGGTTCCCACTGAAACTGGAGCCGCTCCCCGGCCCGCAGATGAGAGATAAAGAAGCCCGGCGGCGCCGAAGCGCTGACCAGCAGACCCGGATCCGGACTTTTTCCGCGCTCCAGAGCAGCACTCGAGATCCTACTTCCCCGGGTGGCACCAACCCAGCTCGGAAGAAATGGGTTGGCTGAGCAGCTCCTCCGGTGCCACGCGGTGTCTCCAGGCACAGACAGCTGTGCCTGATGGCGTAGTGTGCACGTGCAAGACTGCAGGATGATGTCCTGTGTGAACCCTGTATTCGCCCCTTCACCCTCAGCCACTCGTACATGCATACGTGTGTGCATTCGGTATGTGTCTAGGGACAGGTGTGCACCTTTACACATATGTGATGTGTATGTGCACACATTTGTAGAACCTTCCAGCATTTATCCTGCTGGTTCCTGCAGACAGGTACGGGGCTAGCTGCTCATAAGTCATCATTAAACCACGCATTCACACAGGCCTTTTCAGTTTGGGCATGATTTTCACAATCATCCCGGGAAATACTCTGCTTTCGAAGTTTACAGATGAGGAAACCAGCCAAGAGACGCTAATGGGTGCCCGTGTGCACACACTCTGAGAGAGATCTAGGCCAGCCAAATGAACCTGGGTGTGTTTGCTGAATGTGCTCATAGATGGATCTGTTTAGCGCCTCAGGGGACCTCAGGTCCGGCGGTCCTTGGCCCTTCGCCAGGTTTCCTGGGAGACGCACCGCGCCCGGGTGTGGGGGTCTCAATTTGTGTGCTGATAAGCGCCGTCTTCTGGAGAGGGTGCCCAAGGCGGGAAGTTGGGAGCTGGCCGGAGAGCTGCTGGGGCAATCCTGGCGGTTCCACGGCCGTGGCTGCCCACGCGCAACTGGGTTACAAAGCCTGTAGGGCCTTGGTCTCTAAAGCAGCCACGTCAGGCAAACGTGCGATGAAAGGATCCTTTCAGCCCAGCTGCAAACCCAGGAACCCAGGGTTGCCGGAGCAGTGAGGCAGTTCCCGCTGTCTCGAATCCCTAGCGCCCCTACAAGACCCGGAGCCCTCCATGCCCATTTTACAGAAGTGATTAGTCCGAGGCTAGAGCGGTGCAGTGAGTTGCTCCAGTTCAACACCAAGTGGCCAGAGTAGGGACTGGAATCCCCAGTTAAGTGTGTCTGGATCCTTGGCCCACAGTCCCTCTGTCCACAGCACGGATCGCTGGTCCCTCTTGCTCCACGTCTCCCGTGCGGTCAGGAGCCATCCCGCTACTGGCCTCCGACTTCCCACGCCAAGAACACGAAGACTCTCATAGCTCTCACCAGCATCATTTAAAAGGTTTCTGCACGCTTGGAATCTGTGGCTTGAGAACAAATTCCCCGTGTGCATTGGGTTTTGTTTCTTTCTAACCCCTTCTGAGGCATCTGGTCCCCTTCCATCCTCTGAGCCCTTGCCGTCTCAGAGTGAGGCTGCCTAAGGGCTGTAGTTTGACCACATCTCGGGGGTGCCCCCGGGCCTCGGCGCCGGGCTCCGGCAGACTGAGGTCGCTGGGCCCTGGGCTCCAAGGCCGCTCCCCACCCCGCAGAGTCCGGGAGCTGGAAGGGAGCGGGTGGTTCGGCGAGGTCGCCGTACGGGCTCACGGCCTCGAGGCTGCCCTCTGCTGGTACGGGGCGACATTACCGCCGCCTCCCTCGGCGGCCCGGAGCTGCACCTACAGGAGGGGCTCGCGCAGAGCCTGGCGACCCCATTCTTGCTGGGTCCCCAGAATGGCTGCCGCACCTTCAGCCTCTGACTAGACCCTCCGGTATTTCTCAATCCGAGACTTCTGCTCCCTGCCGACACCCGAGGCTCCGGTGCTCGGACCCAGGCGCAAGACAGAGAGCCGGAGCTCTGCGCTGGTAATCCCGCCGCTGTGCGGCGCCCGTCGGGATCTGCCGCCAGCCAGGCACCGCCACAGGCAACGCTGGGGGACTCCGGGGGTGGCCCCAGGCTGTGCTCGACCCCTTTGCACTATAGCATTGATTGGCACCCACGGGTCCAGACCGACGCCCAAAAAAGCCTACCCTCCCCCTTTCAACTCCGTTTGATGGTGGCCCAGGCGCTTGGCTGCCTCTATTTCTTGCAGTGCACTCGTCTCTTCAACCAAATAGCGCCTAGACGGCCGGAATGGGCGGCTCCCTACCCGCACCGCACAGGCCTCGCTCAGGTTCTGCCGGGACAGGAGGGAACTGATTCCAGAGGCTTCCATTCTTGCCCTTGAAATGAACTTCAGACAGTGAGGCGAAGAGACACTTTTGCCTGCTGCATCCATTCGAGACAGGATGGGGTAACAATTGCGTAGTCATCATATCTATGCATTTCCAGTGCTAGGTATTACGACTTTTCACATTTTCACTTCCCCCCCCCCACTCACAAATTCAAACTGAAGAAAACTGGGAAAATAAAACATTAAAATGCACCCAAAAAAAAGCGCCAACACTACAACAATCCCATCCATCCTCTCACAAGGTAACCACGGTTAACATTTTGATGGCATTCTTCCAGTCTTTTTAAATATATATTTCATTTAAAATAAGTCTAATTTTTATAATTAACACATACACATAAAATTTGCAGTTTTGTATACTGCTTGTTTTAACCTTTCACCATAGGGTTTTTCTCCTTATTCTTTGAAAAATGGTTTTCAATTATTGCTTAATAATCCATCCTTTGGATGAAGCATAATTTTGTTATACACCAGCACCAAGTATCTGTTGTAGGCCCAGGAAAGTCTCCTTAAGCCAAGCTCTCTGGATCAGTCTGGATTTGTAAATATATAAGCAGTAGTTGATCAATAAATGTTGAGTCTTTCTTTTTAATTTGTTGTTGCTGTTTTTGTTCTTTTCTTGTTTGTTTTAAGATGAAGTCTCACTCTGTCATCCAGGCTGGAGTGCAGCAGTGCAATCTCGGCTTACTGCAGCCTCTGCCTCTTAAGTTCAAATGATTCTCCTGCTTCACCCTCTTGAGTAGCTGGGATTACAGGCACCCACCGCTATGCCTAGCTAATTTTTGTGTTTTTAGTAGAGACAGGGTTTCACTCTCTTGGCCAAGCTGGTCTTGAACTCCTAACTTCAAGAGATCCACTCACCTCGGCCTCCCAAAGTGCTGGGATTATAGGCATGAGCCACTGTGCCTAGCCAATGTTGAGTCCTTTGCTAGCCTAACAAAGAGACTTTGGTCCCGTTCTCAGGACACAAAAAAATTGACCCAGAAATTAGGGATGGCCTTGACCTAGAAGAGGGCCTTCTAGCCCCTGCTACCAGCCATCTCCCTCTGCTGGGGACCAGTATAGGGGTGGTGCAAGGGACACCTTGAAAAAAAGCAGGGACTGGCAATGTGTCTGAAGAGGTGTGCTGGCCTACTTCTAGAACCAAAGCCCTGTATCCCCAACGGGCACACAAAATGATGTTTGTGACCTGGGCTACTGTGTGCAGTGTCTTGTAATGATTAGGAGTCAAATCTGCCTTCACATAATCCTGTGTCTTTCCCTTAAATGCTGTGTGACCTCAGAAAAGCTGCTAAACTTCCCTGAACCTCATTCTGAAAATTGGAATAATAATGCCTACCACATCAAGCTTTTGTAAGTATTCAAATAAATAATGACACACTTAGCCTGGGGTTGTACAAATAAATCATCAATACATGGTGGCCACCGCTGCTTTTGCCCCTGCAGCTGCTATTGCTGTTGTTCTGGCATTAGCTGTGGTCTTGGGGATCACTGCAATTGCCCTCTGTCTCAACTCCTGACCCCGTTGCTACTGTTAAACACAAGCCCAAATCCTGGCACTAAGCCGGATCCAGGTCCTCAGGGCTGAAGGAGTCATTTCCAGCATTCTGGTTGGGCTGCTCAGGACCTTCTGACAATCAGGCCTGGGCTTGGGCTGTTTATACTAGGACCGTTAAAACAGGAAAATATGCAAACCCTTCATTCACAGGGATCCGGCTATTGTTAGGTCAGAAATGATATTTTTGTTTCTAGAGTAAAAGGTACATTTGCTGCCTTACACACACACACTTTTTTAATTCTTTTGGTGGTGACTACAGAGCTTAGAAGGCAAAGTAAATGATCTGCTTCATTTGACCAGCTCAAGCAGTCAACCTGGAAAGGTCCCTTTGGCCTGATTGATATTTACATGTACTCCCACGAGCCTGAAACTCACTGGGCTCTGTTTAGTTCCTCCACAGACCAGGCTCATATCCATCTCCCAGACAAAATGCCTCCAAAATCCATCTCCCAGAAATAATAGATTGAAGGCCAGGCCAGGCACGGTAGCTCAAGCCTGTAAGTCCAGCATTTTGGGAGGCTGAAGCGGGTAGATCACCTGAGGTCAGGAGTTCAAGACCAGCCTGGCCAACATGGTGAAACCCCATCTACTAAAAACACAAAAATTAGTCAGACACGGTGACAGGCACTTATAATCCCAGCTACGCGAGAGGCTGAGGCAGAAGAGTTGCTTGAACCCAGGGGGAAGAGGTTGCAGTAAGCTGAGATCAAGCCACTGCACTCCAGCCTGGAACAAAGAGTGAGACTCCATCTCAAAAAAAAGAAAGAAAGAAAATGGTATGTTGATAGTGAGACCACCTCCATCTAGGAAGTTAAAGAGGAATTTAATTTTTAAAAAATTAACCCAACCAGTCTGATCCCAGTAGACTCAACCGCACATCAAAATTTTATGGAAAACGTTTTTAAAACACAGACTTCAAGATCCTCTTCAAACTAAACATCTTCTGCCTCTGGAGATGGCGCTTGGCAATCTATGTGCATTATCTGTAGTTCCTCCAGCTGATTCTGAAGAAGCCTATGGAGCCACATTGGGGAACCACTGCAGTTCTCAACTGAATTGAAAACAGGTTTCTCCAGGTGGACTCCAGAAAATACAGATTCCAAACAGTCTTCCGCTGGTACCACATGGAATTACAAAGAGTTTGGGTGTAAGTGTGGTGGGGGAAGGGAATATATTATTTGTTTTTGTGTGCTTTTGTTGTGCTATTGTCTGTGCACGTGGCAAGCCTCTTTGGTCACAAGTAACATAAACTCACCCCAGCCAAACAGGTGGCTGGGGTTGGGGGGGAAGTTATAAGGATTCATGAGTGACTCCTGGAGCCCCAGGCAGGGTGGTAGCCAGACTTCCTGAAGGGCTGTGCTGCAACAGGGGCTGAGGTGATGGCAAGAACGAATTTTTCTTGCTGCTCTGACCAGGTCTCTCCTCTGCTCCATTTGAGAGAGGAGCCCCAGTCATAGCTGTAATTTCTGAATGCCAAGTTCATCTTTCTGTGTGAGAGAGCTAATTGGTATCCTGCGTCAGGTACTGTCCTGGAGGTACACCCCAGTCCTGTCAACTAGAGCTGAGGAAGAGGGTCTTCTGGCAGCTTCTGATGGTCCCTTCTTGTGGTAAGAGGGCAGTCATGGCACTCAGGAGAGGCTAAGCAGACACTCCAGAAAGTCTTATTTGTTTCAGTCTAGCCTCTCCAACCACTCCATCAATAGCTCAAGGATTTTTTGTTCTAGCTGCACTCCAAAATTGCCTTGGGACCTTAAAAAAAAAAACTATTGTGCCACTTCCTTCAGCACCTTCTGGTATAAGAAAAATTGAAAAAGAGAATAAAAGTTTAAAGAATTAAAAAAAAAAAACGCTATTGTGCCTTACCTCTATATCCTGGGTGTAACCAGGGCATTGGGACTTTTTTTTTTTTAGCAATGCGGGTGATTCCAATGGACAGCTAGGATTAAGAACCATGGCTGAAGCCGGGCGCGGTGGCTCAAGCCTGTAATCCCAGCACTTTGGGAGGCTGAGGCGGGTGGATCACGAGGTCAAGAGATCGAGACCATCCTGGTCAACATGGTGAAACCCCGTCTCTACTAAAAATACAAAAAATTAGCTGGGCATGGTGGCGCGTGCCTGTAGTCCCAGCTACTCAGGAGGCTGAGGCAGGAGAATCGCCTGAACCCGGGAGGCGGAGGTTGCGGTGAGCCAAGATCTCGCCATTGCACTCCAGCCTGGGTAACGAGCGAAACTCCGTCTCAAAAAAAAAAAAAAAAAGAATCATGGCTGGGTGCAGTGGCTCACATCTGTAATCCTAGTACTTTGGGAGGCCAAGGCAGCAGATCACCTGAGGTCAGGAGTTCGAAACCAGCCTGGCAAATATGGTGAAATCCTGTGCCTACTAAAAAGTACAAAAATTAACCGAGTATGGTGGCAAATGTCTGTAATCCCAGCTACTCAGAAAGCTGAGACAGGAGAATTGCTTGAACTCGGGAGGCAGAGGTTTCAGTGAGTTGAGATCATGCTACTGCACTCCAGCCTGGGCAACAGAGTGAGACTTCATCCCAAAAAAAAAGAACCATAGCAATAACTAAATAGGGAACCTACAGCCAGTTTATCCATTTGCTAAAGATACAGCTTCAAAATAACCAATTAAGAGGAAAACTATTAAAATCTAATGGGTTGCACATGGCTTGTTTTCATCTAAATTGGACATACCCTAGTCCAAATTTCAAACGCCATGACTATTCACATTTGACATTTTCTAAACTTCTTGACATATATATTATGTGAAATTCCTTTTTTTAAAAAAGTTGCCTTTCTGGGAATCCTGAGGCATCAGAACAAAGGATGGCTCCCATGGCCTCGAATGACCCCCAGACCCTTATAGACCACCTGCTTCTTCTTTTCCAGGGTTTCCAGCTTGCCAAGGTAGTCTCAGAACTCGCCAAAAAACTGAATCACACTGATTTTGCTTGCCCCCACGCACAGGCCTGTGCTTCAGGTTCCCAACCAGGAGCTTCTGACACATTTGCTAGAGGCCAAAGAGGATAAACTCTACCCCTTCCGCCAAGCTAGCAAATACTGATCAAAACTTTGTCCTAGTCCAGGTTCAGTGGCTCATGCCTGTAATCCCAGCACTTTGCGAGACTGAGGCAGACAGATCACCTGAGGCCGGGAGTTAAAGACGAGCCTGGTCAACATGGTGAAACCTCGTCTCTACTAAAAGTAAAAAATAATAAAATAAAATTAAAAAGCCAGGTGTGGTGGTGCACGCCTGTAGTCCCAGCTACTTGGGAGGCTGAGGCAGGAGAACTGCTTGAGCCTGGGGGGGCGGGGCGGGGCAGAGGTTGCAGTAAGCTGAGATGAAGCCACTGCACTCCGGCCTGGTTGACACAGAGTGACTCCTCAAAAAAAAGAAAAGAAAAGAAAAGAAAACTTTGTCTTAAGTGCATGGCTGCCTTGAGATAATGTCTTCATTTTGCCTTGTTTCCCTTCCTTATAATTTTCCCTAAACAACTAATTAGTCAAACAACAAATATTTCATAAATAGCTGGGATGTGCAAAGCACAAGGTAAAAAAAGAAGGATCACTCCAGAGATCTTGTCACTGGGAGAAGTGCAACAGCGACCCCTCCAGACTTGGCCTTGCATGGATACTAAGGTGTGCCTGTTAAAGGGATCCCTTCCTCAGCTGCCTGTTCTTTCTGGCCTAACCCAGGGCTAGGACTCAAGCAATTATAGAGGGTAAGGGATGGCAGGAAGGAGAAGTGTGGAACCCAGATCATCAGCATCACCTGGGACCTAATTAGAAATGCAAACTCTCAACCCCACCTCAGCCCCACTGACTCAGCAACTCTGCGGTGGGGCTAGCAATCTGGCTTACCAAGGCCTCCAGGTGATCCTGATGCACACTCAAGTTTGAGAACAAATGGTCTACTCTAGGGAGGCCCTCATCCCAGACATCCCGCACCTAAAACCCATGGCTGGGTGTGGTGGTTCATGCCTGTTATCCCAGCACTTTAAGCGGCTGAAATGGGAGGCTAACTGGAGGCCAGGAGTTTGAGACCAGCCTGGGCAACAGAGTGAGACCACTCCCCTCCCCCAGCTTTGTAATTTTTTAAATTACAAAGAATTTAAAAATTACTCAGGCACTGTGGCTCATACCTATAATCCCAGCTACTTGGGAGGATCCCTGAAGCCCAGGAGTACGAGGCTTCAGAGCTATGATTGGGCCACTGCACTTCAGCCTAGGCAATAGCAAGGCCTTGCCTCTAAAAAAACAAACAAGCAAAAAAAAAAAAAAAAAAGAAACGCTTTCAGGCTTTTAGATCCCTGAATGGGTTCCAAGAAGCCAGGCAGGAATTCTGATGTCACCCCAACAAGAATTGTTGCCACTGTCCTCACAGCCACGAGCCTCCCCTTCCCACCCCCTACTCTCTAGCCCACATACCCAAACTCCTCTTGCCAGGAATGACTGCTGGCACAGGCCAGTGACAGAGAGCCAGGAGCCTTTTCTAGAGACTGGGGAACTTGAACAAAAGCATCCCCCAGAGAGGCTGCCTAGAGTCCTGGAGCTGTTACCAGTTTTTTTCACAGGCCTTTGGCAGCTGCTCATTTACCTGCCCATGCTGCTGGGAATTCCAGTCCCTGAACTTTGGGGTGGGACTTGATTGGTTCACTATAGGACAGGAGTGTCCCATCAAAAACAGGCTCCAAAGGGGATGAAAGAAGCTAGCACATGCATCAGTTGAGTTCGCAGGTAGGGGATGGGAGGGCTGTATTGGATAGTGTACCCCCTGCAGACCTCTCTAGAACTCAGCCATCTGAATGCCACGGTAGTGGTGGTGGGAGACTCAAGGCCCAGTTGCTTCCGTCTCCATACTGACGAGCTGGTTCTCAGTTTTCCTTGGACCGACAGAACCAGCATTCCCTGAAAACATGCAGATTCTCAAGCTCCACTCCACCTGCAAAATCAGACACTCTGGAGGTGGGGCCCAGCAATTCGTGCTGTAACAAGTCCGCGAGATGCGAAGCCTCCCTCGCTCGACTTTGAGGACCACTGGCCTTGGGGTGCCCCAACGAACAAAGGATTTCAGACCCGCGCGGGCCGCTGGCGAGGAACTCCGATCTCCCCGCGCCCCTCCCACCCCCAGCCCCTCAGTGCCTTGTCCCCGCCAAAGATCCCGAAGATCGCAGGATAGGCAGGCCCGGGGCTGCCAGCGGTGGCCTTGCAAGGAGGAATGGCGGCCCTGAGATTCCTCTGATTTGTTTTGTTCCATTCCGGGAGTAACAATTTGTTTCGCATTGGAAAAGCGTTTTTCGCGGCTCTTCCGTTTTATCTCGGCAGCTCTCAGGCCTGGTGGGAAGGGGCTTGGCGGCGGGGCGGCGGCTGCTTCGCATTAGGGCCGGCATGGTGCCCATTACGCGACCAGCTCCGTAACGAGCCTGTCTCCACTAACCAGACGCATCGGACCCAGCTCTGCGCCGCCACACCCACCGTCCCCGCACTGTTACATATGGCCCCAGAGAAAAGCGGACCTGGGTGGCTGGAGCCGGTCTCCACTGCCTGGAAGTCACGACCACGAGTGACTCTCTTTAGGGTCAAACGCTGACCCTAAAAGAGGACTATAGGTTATCTCTTCAGGGGAAGTAAATTCACGGGCCTCTAGACTTTAGGACCCCAGCCTGCCAAAAGTGACTCCTAAGGAGGAGAGCATCGCAGGGTTTCCCTGAAAAGGTGCGTTTTACCTGTCTCCCTAGCGCCTGCGCCCGGGCCCCTCCGAGATGCTCAAGGAAGCGTGGTAGACCCGTTTTTCTCCTGGTTTAGTATCCATCTCACAAACAGTATAGAGCGTCTAATGAAGAGAGTATCAAAAACAAAAAGCCATAACGAGGCCTCGTGCCTTAGTATCCCTTGCAGACAAGGAGAGCAGCCCCGTCACCCACTGGTGAAGGGGATGGTGTCCTAGGCCCGGCGAAACCAAGGCCGCGCGTGCCTTCCACACACCTTGAGGGATCCGTGCCGGGTACCTGCCAGGGTGTGGAGAAATAGGCAGACCCCTGCAACCAACAGAGCAAAGAATGTTACACAAAAGCCCCCAACGTTCCGGTCAAATTTCACACTTATTTTTTTGATTTCATTAAATTTTTTATTGCACAAACAATATTGTAGTAATCAGAGAAACTTGAAATTAAGATGGAAAGCCAATAATCATCCAAAGTCTAATCATTAACAAAGCAATTATTTTCATTTTTCCATGTTGGTACATAATTCCCAGCTAGTATACAACTGTATGATATTCAGCGATGAGGATGTCGCCCAATTTATTTAATTCCTACATTTAGAATGTTTCCAAGTTTTTCACTATTATCAAAGGAAAACATTGCAATGGATATTTTTGAGATTCTATTGTTTTTCCTTTATTTATTGAGGCATGCACACTATGTTAATAACTTTTACATGATTAGGCAAAAGATATTTTTTGCAGAGAATATGAAAAATTCAGATCATAAAAATCAGCCATAATCCCAAATCCCTTTTGCACATTGAACTTTTCTCATCTCTGTGCTGGGCACAGTGGCTCATGCCTGTAATCCCGGAGCCTTGGGAGGCCAAGGTGGAAGGATTGCTTGAGGCCAGGAGTTCACAGGTAACCTAGGAAACATAGCAAGACCTGTCTCTACAGAAAAAAAGAAATTTTCACCAGGTGTGGTGGCTCATGTCTATAACCTCAGCACTTTGGGAGGCCAAGGCGGGCAGATCACAAAGTCAGGAGTTCAAGACCAGCCTGGCCAACATGGTGAAACCCGTCTCTAGTAAGGATACAAAAATTTGCCTCGTGTGGTGGCACATGCCTGTAATCCCAGCTACTCTGGAGGCTGAGGCAGGAGAATCGCTTGAACCTAGAAGGCAGAGGTTGCAGTGAGCCAACATCACGACATTGCACTCCAGTCTGGGCGACAGGGTAAGACTTCGTCTCAAAAAAAAAGAAAAATGAGTTAATTAGTGGAGCATGGTGGCACATGCCTGTAGTCCTAGCTACTTAAGAGGATTCCTTAGCCCAGGAAGTCAAGGCTGAAGTGAGCTGTAATTGTGCCACTATACTCCAACCTGTGTGACAGAGCAAGACCCTGTCTCTAAAAAAATCAATAAATCGTAAATAAAACTTTTCTCACCTCTGAACTCTTTTGAGACTGAGTTTTGCACTTTTGCCCACGCTGGAGTACAATGGCACAATATCAGCTCACTGCAACCTCCACCTCCCAGGTACAAGTGATTCTCCTGCCTCAGCCTCCCAAGTAGCTTGGATTACAGGCATGTACCACCATGCCCAGCTAATTTTATTATATTTAGTAGAGACGGGGTTTCACCATGTTAGTCAGGCTGGTCTCGAACTCCTGACCTCAGATGATCTGCCTACCTCAGCCTCCCAAAGTGCTGGGATTAGAGGCATGAGCCACCGCGCCCGGCCACCTCTGAACTTACAGCACGTTCCCTTTACCCTTGTGATTCGACTCAGTTGTTTTCATCAGGTCTCACTTTGCATTTCATGACTTTTTCATACTCCTTAATTGTAATATTATTGAAGGCAAAAACCATGCCTTTTTCATCTGAATAGCAACCAAGTTAGCGAGCTTTTATTTGGTGCCTATTCTATGCCAGCCATGATACATTATCTCACTTAGTTTCGACAAGCTATATTTATTTCCTTTTCATATGTGAGGAAAGTGAGACTGAGCGAGATTAACTCGTGCAGGGTCCCCAGCTTGGGGACAGAGGCCAACTCCACATTCTAACTGGGATCTTGCCACTGTAGGAATGTAGAGTGGAACTGCATTAGACAGATGACCTCTCAAATCTCTTCTGATTCATAGCAATGTTGATCTAGTTGTGATTGAATAACCTGCTATATCTGCATCAATTACAATACGATGCTGTGGGATTTTATTTTTAAAAGAACGTGCCTTCCGCTGCCGGATTTTGACGTGCTCTCGCGAGATTTGGGTCTTTTCCTAAGTCGGCGCTCACCAAGGAGAAAGCCATGTTCCGTTCGAGCGCCAAGATCGTGAAGCCCAATGGCGAGAAGCCAAATGAGTTCGAGTCCGGAGTCTTCCAGGCTCTTCTGGAGCTGGAGATGAACTCGGACCTCAAGGCTCAGCTCAGGGAGCCGAATATTACGGCAGCCAAGGAAATTGAAGTTGGTGGTGGCCGGAAAGCTATCATAATCTTTGTTCCTGTTCCTCAACTAAAATCTTTCCAGAAAATCCAAGTCCGGCTAGTACGCGAATTGGAGAAAAAGTTCAGTGGGAAGCATGTTGTCTTTACCGCTCAGAGGAGAATTCTGCCTAAGCCAACTCGAAAAAGCCGTACAAAAAATAAACAAAAGCGTCCCAGGAGCGGTACACTGACAGCAGTGCAGGATGCAATCCTTGAGGCCCTGCTCTTCCCAAGTGAAATTGTGGGCAAGAGAATCCACCTGAAACTGGATGGCAGCCGGCACCCCAGAACAATGTGGAACACAAGGTTAAAACTTTTTCCGGTGTCTATAAGAAGCTCACAGGCAAGGATGTTAATTTTGAATTCCCAGAGTTTCAATTGTAAACAGAATGACTAAATAAAAAAATATTCAGCCGGGCGCGGTGGCTCAAGCCTGTAATCCCAGCACTTTGGTAGGCCGAGGCTGGTGGATCATGAGGTCAAGAGATCGAGACCATCCTGGTCAACAAGGTGAAACCCCGTCTCTACTAAAAATACAAAAATTAGCTGGGCATCGTTCAGCGTGCCTGTAATCCCAGCTACTCAGGAAGCTGAGACAGGAGACTTGCCTGAAACCGGGAGGCAGAGTTTACGGTGAGCCGAGATCGCGCCATAGCATTCCAGCCTAGGTAACAAGAGCAAAAACTCCGTCTCAAAAAAAAAAGAAATATATATATTGTATATAAATTATAGTGTATATATATGATATTGATACACAATAGTGTATATGTATGATATTGATACACAATAGTGTATATGTATGATATTTATACACAATAGTGTATATGTATGATATTTATACACAATTCAAAAAAATACAAAAATTAGCTGGGCATGGTTGTGCATGCTTGTAATCGCAGCTACTCAGGAGGTTGAGGCAGGAGAATGGCCTGAACCCGGGAGGCGGAGTTTGCGGTGAGATGAGATCGCGCCATTGCACTCCAGCATAGGTAAGAAGAGCGAAACTCCGTCTCAAAAAAAAAGAAATATATGCCGGGCGCGGTGGCTCAAGCCTGTAATCCCAGCACTTTGGGAGGCCGAGGCGGGTGGATCACGAGGTCGAGAGATCGAGACCATCCTGGTCAACATGGTGAAACCCCGTCTCTACTAAAAGTGCAAAAAATTAGCTGGGCATGGTGGCACGTGCCTGTAATCCCAGCTACTCAGGAGGCTGAGGCAGGAGAATTGCCTGAGCCCAGGAGGCGGAGGTTGCGGTGAGCCGAGATCGTGCCATTGCACTCCAGCCTGGGTAACAAGGGCGAAACTCCGTCTCAAAAAAAAAAAAAAAAAAAAAAAAAAAAAAAAAAAGAAATATATATAAATTGTATATATAATACATAATAGTGTATATATATGATATTTATGCACAAGAGCGTACATATATGATATTTATGCACAAGAGTGTACACATATGATATTTATGCACAAGAGTGTACACATATGATATTTATGCACAACAGTGTACACATATGATATTTATGTACAACAGAGTACACATATATTTATGCACAAGAGTGTACACATATGATACTTGTGGAAAAGAGTGTACACATATATTTGTGCACAACAGTGTACACATATGAATATTTGTGCACAACAGTGTACGCATATGATATTTATACACAATTCAAAAACATATAAAAATTAGCTGGGCATGGTTTTGCATGCTTGTAATCACAGCTACTCAGGAGGCTGAGGCAGGAGAATTGCCTGAACCTGGGAGGCAGAGTTTTTGGTGAGCCGAGATCGCGCGATTGCACTACGGCCTAGGAAACAAGAGGGAAACACCATCGCAAAAAAAAAAAGAAACATATATATATTGTATATATTTTATACACAATAGTATATATATGATATTTATGCACAAGAGTGTATATATGATATTTATGCACAAGAGTGTATATATATGATATTTATGCACAAGACTGTACACATATGATATTTATACACAAGAGTGTACACATGATATTTACGCACAACAGTGTACACATATGATATTTATACACAAGAGTGTACACATATTTATGTACAACAGTGTACACATACGATATTTATGCACAAGAGTGTACACATGATATTTATGCACAACAGTGTACACATGATATTTATGCACAAGAGTGTACACATGATATTTATGCACAACAGTGTACACATATGATATTTAGGCACAAGAGTGTACACATGATATTTATGCACGACAGTGTACACATATGATATTTAGGTATAAGAGTGTACACGATATTTATGCACAACAGAGTACACGTATGATATTTAGGCACAAGAGTGTACACATGATATTTATGCACAACAGTGTACACATATGATATTTATGCACAACAGTGTACACATGATATTTATGCACAACAGTGTACACATATGATATTTATGCACAAGAGTGTACACATGATATTTATGCACAAAAGTGTACACATATGATATTTATGCACAAGAGTGTACACATGATATTTATGCACAACAGTGTACACATATGATATTGATGCACAAGAGTGTACACATGATATTTATGCACAAGAGTGTACACATATGATATTTATGCACAACAGTGTACACATATGATATTTATGCAAAACAGTGTACACATATGGTATTTATGCACAACAGTGTACACATATGATATTTATGCACAACAGTGTACACATATGATAGTTATGCAAAAGAGTGTACACAACGATATTTATGCACAACAGTGTACACATATGATATTTATGCACAATAGTGTACACAATTATATTTATGCACAACAGAGTGCACATATGATATTTATGCACAACAGTGTACACATATGATATTTATGCACAACAGTGTGCACATATGATATTAATACACAACAGTGTGAACATATGATATTTCTGCACAACAGTGTACACATATGATATTTCTGCACAACAGTGTACACATATGATATTTATGCACAACAGTGTACACATGATATTTATGCACAACAGTGTACACATATGATATATATGCACAACAGTGTACACATATGATATTTATGCACAACAGTGTACACATATGATATTTATACACAATAGCTGGGCATGGTTGTACGTGCTTGTAATCGCAGCTACTCAGGAGGTTGAGGCAGCAGGATTGCCTGAACCCGGGAGGCGGAGTTTGGGGTGAGATTAGATCACGCCATTGCACTCCAGCATAGGTAAGAAGAGTGAAACTCCGTCTGAAAAAAATATATATATATATAAATTGTATATATAATACACAATAGTGTATATATGATAATTATGCACAAGAGTGTGCACATGATATTTATGCACAAGAGTGTGCACATATGATATTTATGCACAAGAGGGTGCACATATGATATTTATGCACTAGAGTGTACACAGATATTTATGCACAACAGTGTACACATATATTTATGCACAACAGTGTACACATATGATATTTATGCACAACAGTGTACACATATGATATTTATGCACAACAATGTACACATATGATATTTATACACCATTCAAAAACATATAAAAATTAGCTGGGCATGGTTTTGCATGCTTGTAATCCCCGCTACTCAGGAGGCTGAGGCAGGAGAATTGCCTGAACCCGGGAGGCGGAGTTTTTGGTGAGCCGAGATCACGTGATTGCACTCCAGCCTAGTTAACAAGAGCGAAACACCATCGCAAAAAAAAAAGAACTATATATATATTGTATATATATTATACACTTATACACAGTAGTGTATATATATGATATTTATACACAGTAGTGTGTATATATGATATTTATACACAGTAGTGTATATATATGATATATAACACACAGTAGTGTGTATATATGATATTTATACACAGTAGTGTATATATATGATATATTACACACAGTAGTGTATATATATGATATATTACACACAGTAGTGTATATATATGATATATTACACACAGTAGTGTATATATATGATATATTACACACAGTAGTGTATATATATGATATATTACACACAGTAGTGTATATATATGATATATTACACACAGTAGTGTATATATATGATATTTATACACAGTAGTGTATATATATGGTATATTACACACAGTAGTGTATATATATGATATTTATACACAGTAGTGTATATATATGATATATTACACACAGTAGTGTATATATATGATATTTATACACAGTAGTGTATATATATGATATATTACACACAGTAGTGTATATATATGATATTTATACACAGTAGTGTATATATATGATATATTACACACAGTAGTGTATATATATGATATATTACACACAGTAGTGTATATATATGATATATTACACACAGTAGTGTATATATGATATATTACACACAGTAGTGTATATATATGATATATTACACACAGTAGTGTATATATATGATATTTATACACAGTAGTGTGTATATATGATATTTATACACAATACTTGGGCATGGTTGTGCATGCTTGTAATCGCAGCTACTCAGGAGGCTGAGGCAGGAGGATTGCCTGAACCCGGGAGGGGGAGTTTGCGGTAAGATTAGATCGCGCCATTGCACTCCAGCATAGGTAAGAAGAGCAAGACTCCGTCTGAAAAAAAAAGAAATATATATAAATTGTATATATAATACACAATAGTTATATGTCTGATATTTATGCACAAGAGTGTACAAATATGATATTTATGCACAAGAGTGTACACATATGATACTTATGCACAAGAGTGTACACATATATTTATGCACAAGAGTGTACACATATATTTATGCACAACTGTGTACACATATGATATTTATACACAACAGTGTACATATATGATATTTATGCACAACAGTGTACACATATGATATTTATGCACAAGAGTGTACACATATGATATTTATGCACAACAGTGTACACATATGATATTTATGCACAACAGTGTACACATATGATATTTATACACAACAGTGTACATATATGATATTTATGCACAACAGTGTACACATATGGTATTTATGCACAAGAGTGTACACATAGGATATTTATGCACAACAGTGTACACATATGGTATTTATACACAACAGTGTACACTTATGGTATTTATGCACAAGTGTACACATATGATATATATGCACAACAGTGTACACATACGATATTTATAAACAACAGTGTACACATACGGTATTTATGCACAACGGTGTAAACATACGATATTTATGCACAACGCTGTACACAACGGTATTTATGCACAACAGTGAACACATACTATATTTCTGCACAACACTGCACACATACGATATTTATGCACAACAGTGCACACATATGATATTTATGCACAACAGTGTACACATATGATATTTATGCACAGCAGTGTACACATATGACATTGATGCACAACAGTGTACACATATGATATTTATGCACAACAGTGTACACATATGATATTTATACACAATCCAAAAACATGTAAAAATTAGCTGGGCATGGTTTTGCATGCTTGTAATCCCAGCTACTCAGGAGGCTGAGGCAGGAGAATTACCTGAACCCGGGAGGCGGAGTTTTTGGTGAGCCGAGATCGCACGATTGCACTCCAGCCTAGGTAACAAGAGCGAAACACCATTGCAAAAAATATATATATATATTTGTATATATATTGTATATATATCATACACAATAGTGTATATATGATGTTTATGCACAAGAGTGTGCACATGATATTTATGCACAAGAGTGTGCACATATGATATTTATGCACAAGAGTGTGCACATATGATATTTAAGCACAAGAGTGTGCACATATGATATTTATGCACAAGAGTGTGCACATATATTTATGCACAAGAGTGTGCACATATGATATTTATGCACTAGAGTGTACACAGATATTTATGCACAACAGTGTACACATATATTTTTGCAGAACAGTGTACACATATGATATTTATGCACAACAGTGTACACATATGATATTTATGCACAACAGTGTACACATATGATATATATACACCATTCAAAAACATATAAAAATTAGCTGGGCATGGTTTTGCATACCTGTAATCCCCGCTACTCAGGAAGCTGAGGAAAGAGAATTGCCTGAACCCGGGAGGCAGAGTTTTTGGTGAGCCGAGATCACGTGATTGCACTACAGCCTAGGTAACAAGAGCGAAACACCATGGCAAAAAAAAGAGAAATATATATATATTGTATATATATTATACACACAAGTACACAGCAGTGTACACCTATGATATATTATACACCCTAGTGTATAAATATGATAGGTGTACACAGCAGTGTACACCTATGATATATGATACACCCTAGTGTATAAATATGATAGGTGTACACAGCAGTGTACACCTATGATATATGATACACCCTAGTGTATAAATACGATAGGTGTACACAGCAGTGTACGCCTATGATACACCCTAGTGTATAAATACGATAGGTGTACACAGCAGTGTACGCCTATGATACACCCTAGTGTATAAATACGATAGGTGTACACAGCAGTGTAGGCCTATGATACACCCTAGTGTATAAATACGATAGGTGTACACAGCAGTGTACGCCTATGATACACCCTAGTGTATAAATACGATAGGTGTACACAGCAGTGTACGCCTATGATACACCCTAGTGTATAAATACGATAGGTGTACACAGCAGTGTACGCCTATGATACACCCTAGTGTATAAATACGATAGGTGTACACAGCAGTGTACGCCTATGATACACCCTAGTGTATAAATACGATAGGTGTACACAGCAGTGTACGCCTATGATACACCCTAGTGTATAAATACGATAGGTGTACACAGCAGTGTACGCCTATGATACACCCTAGTGTATAAATACGATAGGTGTACACAGCAGTGTACGCCTATGATACACCCTAGTGTATAAATACGATAGGTGTACACAGCAGTGTACGCCTATGATACACCCTAGTGTATAAATACGATAGGTGTACACAGCAGTGTACGCCTATGATACACCCTAGTGTATAAATACGATAGGTGTACACAGCAGTGTACGCCTATGATACACCCTAGTGTATAAATACGATAGGTGTACACAGCAGTGTACGCCTATGATACACCCTAGTGTATAAATACGATAGGTGTACACAGCAGTGTACGCCTATGATACACCCTAGTGTATAAATACGATAGGTGTACACAGCAGTGTACGCCTATGATACACCCTAGTGTATAAATACGATAGGTGTACACAGCAGTGTACGCCTATGATACACCCTAGTGTATAAATACGATAGGTGTACACAGCAGTGTACGCCTATGATACACCCTAGTGTATAAATACGATAGGTGTACACAGCAGTGTACGCCTATGATACACCCTAGTGTATAAATACGATAGGTGTACACAGCAGTGTACGCCTATGATACACCCTAGTGTATAAATACGATAGGTGTACACAGCAGTGTACGCCTATGATACACCCTAGTGTATAAATACGATAGGTGTACACAGCAGTGTACGCCTATGATACACCCTAGTGTATAAATACGATAGGTGTACACAGCAGTGTACGCCTATGATACACCCTAGTGTATAAATACGATAGGTGTACACAGCAGTGTACGCCTATGATACACCCTAGTGTATAAATACGATAGGTGTACACAGCAGTGTACGCCTATGATACACCCTAGTGTATAAATACGATAGGTGTACACAGCAGTGTACGCCTATGATACACCCTAGTGTATAAATACGATAGGTGTACACAGCAGTGTACGCCTATGATACACCCTAGTGTATAAATACGATAGGTGTACACAGCAGTGTACACCTATGATATATTATACACCCTAGTGTATAAATACGATAGGTGTACACAGCAGTGTACACCTATGATATATTATACACCCTAGTGTATAAATATGATAGGTGTACACAGCAGTGTACACCTATGATATATTATACACCCTAGTGTATAAATACGATAGGTGTACACAGCAGTGTACACCTATGATATATTATACACCCTAGTGTATAAATACGATAGGTGTACACAGCAGTGTACACCTATGATACACCCTAGTGTATAAATACGACAGGTGTACACAGCAGTGTACACCTATGATACATTATACCCCCTAGTGTATAAATACGATAGGTGTACACAGCAGTGTACACCTATGATACATTATACACCCTAGTGTATAAATATGATACACTCAGGAAGCTGAGGAAAGAGAATTGCCTGAACCTGGGAGGCGGAGTTTTTGGGGAGCCGAGATCACGTGATTGCACTCCAGCCTAGGTAACAAGAGCGAAACACCATCGCAAAAAAAAGAGAAATATATATATATTCTATATATATTATACACACAAGTACACAGCAGTGTACACCTATGATATATTATACACCCTGGTGTATAAATATGATAGGTGTACACAGCAGTGTACACCTATGATATATTATACACCCTGGTGTATAAATATGATAGGTGTACACAGCAGTGTACACCTATGATATATTATACACCCTGGTGTATAAATATGATAGGTGTACACAGCAGTGTACACCTATGATATATTATACACCCTGGTGTATAAATATGATAGGTGTACACAGCAGTGTACACCTATGATATATTATACACCCTGGTGTATAAATATGATAGGTGTACACAGCAGTGTACACCTATGATATATTATACACCCTGGTGTATAAATATGATAGGTGTACACAGCAGTGTACACCTATGATATAT
The DNA here is from genome assembly GCF_048565385.1 of Saimiri boliviensis. NCBI lineage: Eukaryota > Metazoa > Chordata > Mammalia > Primates > Cebidae > Saimiri > Saimiri boliviensis. The sequence continues at coordinate 50,985,513 of NC_133457.1, forward strand.
TATACACCCTGGTGTATAAATATGATAGGTGTACACAGCAGTGTACACCTATGATATATTATACACCCTGGTGTATAAATATGATAGGTGTACACAGCAGTGTACACCTATGATATATTATACACCCTGGTGTATAAATATGATAGGTGTACACAGCAGTGTACACCTATGATATATTATACACCCTGGTGTATAAATATGATAGGTGTACACAGCAGTGTACACCTATGATATATTATACACCCTGGTGTATAAATATGATAGGTGTACACAGCAGTGTACACCTATGATATATTATACACCCTGGTGTATAAATATGATAGGTGTACACAGCAGTGTACACCTATGATATATTATACACCCTGGTGTATAAATATGATAGGTGTACACAGCAGTGTACACCTATGATATATTATACACCCTGGTGTATAAATATGATAGGTGTACACAGCAGTGTACACCTATGATATATTATACACCCTGGTGTATAAATATGATACACTCAGGAAGCTGAGGAAAGAGAATTGCCTGAACCCGGGAGGCGGAGTTTTTGGTGAGCCGAGATCACGTGATTGCACTCCAGCCTAGGTAACAAGAGCGAAACACCATCGCAAAAAAAGAGAAATATATATATATTGTATATATATTATACACACAAGTACACAGCAGTGTACACCTATGATATATTATACACCCTAGTGTATAAATATGATACACTCAGGAAGCTGAGGAAAGAGAATTGCCTGAACCCGGGAGGCGGAGTTTTTGGTGAGCCGAGATCACGTGATTGCACTCCAGCCTAGGTAACAAGAGCGAAACACCATCGCAAAAAAAAGAGATATATATATATATAGTATATATATTATACACACAAGTACACAGCAGTGTACACCTATGATATATTATACACCCTAGTGTATGTATAAATATGATAGGTGTGCACAGCAGTGTACACCTATGATATATTATACACCCTAGTGTATAAATATGATAGGTGTGCACAGCAGTGTACACCTATGATATATTATACACCCTAGTGTATAAATATGATACACTCAGGAAGCTGAGGAAAGAGAATTGCCTTAACCCGGGAGGCGGAGTTTTTGGTGAGCCGAGATCACGTGATTGCACTCCAGCCTAGGTAACAAGAGCGAAACACCATCGCAAAAAAAAGAGAAATATATATATATATTGTATATATATTATACACACAAGTACACAGCAGTGTACACCTATGCTAGATTATACACCCTGGTGTATAAATATGATAGGTGTGCACAGCAGTGTACACCTATGCTAGATTATACACCCTGGTGTATAAATATGATAGGTGTGCACAGCAGTGTACACCTATGCTAGATTATACACCCTGGTGTATAAATATGATAGGTGTGCACAGCAGTGTACACCTATGCTAGATTATACACCCTGGTGTATAAATATGATAGGTGTGCACAGCAGTGTACACCTATGCTAGATTATACACCCTGGTGTATAAATATGATAGGTGTGCACAGCAGTGTACACCTATGCTAGATTATACACCCTCGTGTATAAATATGATAGGTGTGCACAGCAGTGTACACCTGTGATATATTATACACCCTCGTGTATAAATATGATAGGTGTGCACAGCAGTGTACACCTGTGATATATTATACACCCTCGTGTATAAATATGATAGGTGTGCACAGCAGTGTACACCTGTGATATATTATACACCCTCGTGTATAAATATGATAGGTGTGCACAGCAGTGTACACCTGTGATATATTATACACCCTCGTGTATAAATATGATAGGTGTGCACAGCAGTGTACACCTGTGATATATTATACACCCTCGTGTATAAATATGATAGGTGTGCACAGCAGTGTACACCTGTGATATATTATACACCCTAGTGTATAAATATGATGTATGTGTACACAGCAGTGTACACAGCAGTGCACACCTATGTGTGCACAGCAGTGCACACCTATGATATATTATACACCCTAGTGTATAAATATGATACACTCAGGAAACTGAGGAAAGAGAATTGCCTGAACCCGGGAGGCGGAGTTTTTGGTGAGCCGAGATCAGGTGATTGCACTCCAGCCTAGGTAACAAGAGCGAAACACCATCGCAAAAAAAAGAGAAATATATATATATTGTATATATATTATACACACAAGTACACAGCAGTGTACACCTATGATATATTATACACCCTGGTGTATAAATATGATAGGTGTACACAGCAGTGTACACCTATGATATATTATACACCCTAGTGCATAAATATGATACACTCAGGAAGCTGAGGAAAGAGAATTGCCTGAACCCGGGAGGCGGAGTTTTTGGTGAGCGAGATCTCGTGATTGCACTCCAGCCTAGGTAACAAGAGCGAAACACCATCGCAAAAAAAAGAGAAATATATATATATTGTATATATATTATACAGACAAGTACACAGCAGTGTACACCTATGATATATTATACACCCTGGTGTATAAATATGATAGGTGTACACAGCAGTGTACACCTATGATATATTATACACCCTGGTGTATAAATATGATAGGTGTACACAGCAGTGTACACCTATGATATATTATACACCCTGGTGTATAAATATGATAGGTGTACACAGCAGTGTACACCTATGATATATTATACACCCTGGTGTATAAATATGATAGGTGTACACAGCAGTGTACACCTATGATATATTATACACCCTGGTGTATAAATATGATAGGTGTACACAGCAGTGTACACCTATGATATATTATACACCCTGGTGTATAAATATGATAGGTGTACACAGCAGTGTACACCTATGATATATTATACACCCTGGTGTATAAATATGATAGGTGTACACAGCAGTGTACACCTATGATATATATACACCCTGGTGTATAAATATGATAGGTGTACACAGCAGTGTACACCTATGATATATTATACACCCTGGTGTATAAATATGATAGGTGTACACAGCAGTGTACACCTATGATATATTATACACCCTGGTGTATAAATATGATAGGTGTACACAGCAGTGTACACCTATGATATATTATACACCCTGGTGTATAAATATGATAGGTGTACACAGCAGTGTACACCTATGATATATTATACACCCTGGTGTATAAATATGATAGGTGTACACAGCAGTGTACACCTATGATATATTATACACCCTGGTGTATAAATATGATAGGTGTACACAGCAGTGTACACCTATGATATATTATACACCCTGGTGTAATAAATATGATAGGTGTACACAGCAGTGTACACCTATGATATATTATACACCCTGGTGTATAAATATGATAGGTGTACACAGCAGTGTACACCTATGATATATTATACACCTGGTGTATAAATATGATAGGTGTACACAGCAGTGTACACCTATGATATATTATACACCCTGGTGTATAAATATGATAGGTGTACACAGCAGTGTACACCTATGATATATTATACACCCTGGTGTATAAATATGATAGGTGTACACAGCAGTGTACACCTATGATATATTATACACCCTGGTGTATAAATATGATAGGTGTACACAGCAGTGTACACCTATGATATATTATACACCCTGGTGTATAAATATGATAGGTGTACACAGCAGTGTACACCTATGATATATTATACACCCTGGTGTATAAATATGATAGGTGTACACAGCAGTGTACACCTATGATATATTATACACCCTGGTGTATAAATATGATAGGTGTACACAGCAGTGTACACCTATGATATATTATACACCCTGGTGTATAAATATGATAGGTGTACACAGCAGTGTACACCTATGATATATTATACACCCTGGTGTATAAATATGATAGGTGTACACAGCAGTGTACACCTATGATATATTATACACCCTGGTGTATAAATATGATAGGTGTACACAGCAGTGTACACCTATGATATATTATACACCCTGGTGTATAAATATGATAGGTGTACACAGCAGTGTACACCTATGATATATTATACACCCTGGTGTATAAATATGATAGGTGTACACAGCAGTGTACACCTATGATATATTATACACCCTGGTGTATAAATATGATAGGTGTACACAGCAGTGTACACCTATGATATATTATACACCCTGGTGTATAAATATGATAGGTGTACACAGCAGTGTACACCTATGATATATTATACACCCTGGTGTATAAATATGATAGGTGTACACAGCAGTGTACACCTATGATATATTATACACCCTGGTGTATAAATATGATAGGTGTACACAGCAGTGTACACCTATGATATATTATACACCCTGGTGTATAAATATGATAGGTGTACACAGCAGTGTACACCTATGATATATTATACACCCTGGTGTATAAATATGATAGGTGTACACAGCAGTGTACACCTATGATATATTATACACCCTGGTGTATAAATATGATAGGTGTACACAGCAGTGTACACCTATGATATATTATACACCCTGGTGTATAAATATGAATAGGTGTACACAGCAGTGTACACCTATGATATATTATACACCCTGGTGTATAAATATGATAGGTGTACACAGCAGTGTACACCTATGATATATTATACACCCTGGTGTATAAATATGATAGGTGTACACAGCAGTGTACACCTATGATATATTATACACCCTGGTGTATAAATATGATAGGTGTACACAGCAGTGTACACCTATGATATATTATACACCCTGGTGTATAAATATGATAGGTGTACACAGCAGTGTACACCTATGATATATTATACACCCTGGTGTATAAATATGATAGGTGTACACAGCAGTGTACACCTATGATATATTATACACCCTGGTGTATAAATATGATAGGTGTACACAGCAGTGTACACCTATGATATATTATACACCCTGGTGTATAAATATGATAGGTGTACACAGCAGTGTACACCTATGATATATTATACACCCTGGTGTATAAATATGATAGGTGTACACAGCAGTGTACACCTATGATATATTATACACCCTGGTGTATAAATATGATAGGTGTACACAGCAGTGTACACCTATGATATATTATACACCCTGGTGTATAAATATGATAGGTGTACACAGCAGTGTACACCTATGATATATTATACACCCTGGTGTATAAATATGATAGGTGTACACAGCAGTGTACACCTATGATATATTATACACCCTGGTGTATAAATATGATAGGTGTACACAGCAGTGTACACCTATGATATATTATACACCCTGGTGTATAAATATGATAGGTGTACACAGCAGTGTACACCTATGATATATTATACACCCTGGTGTATAAATATGATAGGTGTACACAGCAGTGTACACCTATGATATATTATACACCCTGGTGTATAAATATGATAGGTGTACACAGCAGTGTACACCTATGATATATTATACACCCTGGTGTATAAATATGATAGGTGTACACAGCAGTGTACACCTATGATATATTATACACCCTGGTGTATAAATATGATAGGTGTACACAGCAGTGTACACCTATGATATATTATACACCCTGGTGTATAAATATGATAGGTGTACACAGCAGTGTACACCTATGATATATTATACACCCTGGTGTATAAATATGATAGGTGTACACAGCAGTGTACACCTATGATATATTATACACCCTGGTGTATAAATATGATAGGTGTACACAGCAGTGTACACCTATGATATATTATACACCCTGGTGTATAAATATGATAGGTGTACACAGCAGTGTACACCTATGATATATTATACACCCTGGTGTATAAATATGATAGGTGTACACAGCAGTGTACACCTATGATATATTATACACCCTGGTGTATAAATATGATAGGTGTACACAGCAGTGTACACCTATGATATATTATACACCCTGGTGTATAAATATGATAGGTGTACACAGCAGTGTACACCTATGATATATTATACACCCTGGTGTATAAATATGATAGGTGTACACAGCAGTGTACACCTATGATATATTATACACCCTGGTGTATAAATATGATAGGTGTACACAGCAGTGTACACCTATGATATATTATACACCCTGGTGTATAAATATGATAGGTGTACACAGCAGTGTACACCTATGATATATTATACACCCTGGTGTATAAATATGATAGGTGTACACAGCAGTGTACACCTATGATATATTATACACCCTGGTGTATAAATATGATAGGTGTACACAGCAGTGTACACCTATGATATATTATACACCCTGGTGTATAAATATGATAGGTGTACACAGCAGTGTACACCTATGATATATTATACACCCTGGTGTATAAATATGATAGGTGTACACAGCAGTGTACACCTATGATATATTATACACCCTGGTGTATAAATATGATAGGTGTACACAGCAGTGTACACCTATGATATATTATACACCCTGGTGTATAAATATGATAGGTGTACACAGCAGTGTACACCTATGATATATTATACACCCTGGTGTATAAATATGATAGGTGTACACAGCAGTGTACACCTATGATATATTATACACCCTGGTGTATAAATATGATAGGTGTACACAGCAGTGTACACCTATGATATATTATACACCCTGGTGTATAAATATGATAGGTGTACACAGCAGTGTACACCTATGATATATTATACACCCTGGTGTATAAATATGATAGGTGTACACAGCAGTGTACACCTATGATATATTATACACCCTGGTGTATAAATATGATAGGTGTACACAGCAGTGTACACCTATGATATATTATACACCCTGGTGTATAAATATGATAGGTGTACACAGCAGTGTACACCTATGATATATTATACACCCTGGTGTATAAATATGATAGGTGTACACAGCAGTGTACACCTATGATATATTATACACCCTGGTGTATAAATATGATACACTCAGGAAGCTGAGGAAAGAGAATTGCCTGAACCCGGGAGGCGGAGTTTTTGGTGAGCCGAGATCACGTGATTGCACTCCAGCCTAGGTAACAAGAGCGAAACACCATCGCAAAAAAAAGAGAAATATATATATATTGTATATATATTATACACACAAGTACACAGCAGTGTACACCTATGATATATTATACACCCTAGTGTATAAATATGATACACTCAGGAAGCTGAGGAAAGAGAATTGCCTGAACCCGGGAGGCGGAGTTTTTGGTGAGCCGAGATCACGTGATTGCACTCCAGCCTAGGTAACAAGAGCGAAACACCATCGCAAAAAAAAGAGATATATATATATATAGTATATATATTATACACACAAGTACACAGCAGTGTACACCTATGATATATTATACACCCTAGTGTATGTATAAATATGATAGGTGTGCACAGCAGTGTACACCTATGATATATTATACACCCTAGTGTATAAATATGATAGGTGTGCACAGCAGTGTACACCTATGATATATTATACACCCTAGTGTATAAATATGATACACTCAGGAAGCTGAGGAAAGAGAATTGCCTTAACCCGGGAGGCGGAGTTTTTGGTGAGCCGAGATCACGTGATTGCACTCCAGCCTAGGTAACAAGAGCGAAACACCATCGCAAAAAAAAGAGAAATATATATATATATTGTATATATATTATACACACAAGTACACAGCAGTGTACACCTATGCTAGATTATACACCCTGGTGTATAAATATGATAGGTGTGCACAGCAGTGTACACCTATGCTAGATTATACACCCTGGTGTATAAATATGATAGGTGTGCACAGCAGTGTACACCTATGCTAGATTATACACCCTGGTGTATAAATATGATAGGTGTGCACAGCAGTGTACACCTATGCTAGATTATACACCCTGGTGTATAAATATGATAGGTGTGCACAGCAGTGTACACCTATGCTAGATTATACACCCTGGTGTATAAATATGATAGGTGTGCACAGCAGTGTACACCTATGCTAGATTATACACCCTGGTGTATAAATATGATAGGTGTGCACAGCAGTGTACACCTATGCTAGATTATACACCCTCGTGTATAAATATGATAGGTGTGCACAGCAGTGTACACCTGTGATATATTATACACCCTCGTGTATAAATATGATAGGTGTGCACAGCAGTGTACACCTGTGATATATTATACACCCTCGTGTATAAATATGATAGGTGTGCACAGCAGTGTACACCTGTGATATATTATACACCCTCGTGTATAAATATGATAGGTGTGCACAGCAGTGTACACCTGTGATATATTATACACCCTCGTGTATAAATATGATAGGTGTGCACAGCAGTGTACACCTGTGATATATTATACACCCTCGTGTATAAATATGATAGGTGTGCACAGCAGTGTACACCTGTGATATATTATACACCCTAGTGTATAAATATGATGTATGTGTACACAGCAGTGTACACAGCAGTGCACACCTATGTGTGCACAGCAGTGCACACCTATGATATATTATACACCCTACTGTATAAATATGATACACTCAGGAAACTGAGGAAAGAGAATTGCCTGAACCCGGGAGGCGGAGTTTTTGGTGAGCCGAGATCACGTGATTGCACTCCAGCCTAGGTAACAAGAGCGAAACACCATCGCAAAAAAAAGAGAAATATATATATATTGTATATATATTATACACACAAGTACACAGCAGTGTACACCTATGATATATTATACACCCTGGTGTATAAATATGATAGGTGTACACAGCAGTGTACACCTATGATATATTATACACCCTAGTGCATAAATATGATACACTCAGGAAGCTGAGGAAAGAGAATTGCCTGAACCCGGGAGGCGGAGTTTTTGGTGAGCGAGATCTCGTGATTGCACTCCAGCCTAGGTAACAAGAGCGAAACACCATCGCAAAAAAAAGAGAAATATATATATATTGTATATATATTATACAGACAAGTACACAGCAGTGTACACCTATGATGATATATTATACACCCTGGTGTATAAATATGATAGGTGTACACAGCAGTGTACACCTATGATATATTATACACCCTGGTGTATAAATATGATAGGTGTACACAGCAGTGTACACCTATGATATATTATACACCCTGGTGTATAAATATGATAGGTGTACACAGCAGTGTACACCTATGATATATTATACACCCTGGTGTATAAATATGATAGGTGTACACAGCAGTGTACACCTATGATATATTATACACCCTGGTGTATAAATATGATAGGTGTACACAGCAGTGTACACCTATGATATATTATACACCCTGGTGTATAAATATGATAGGTGTACACAGCAGTGTACACCTATGATATATTATACACCCTGGTGTATAAATATGATAGGTGTACACAGCAGTGTACACCTATGATATATTATACACCCTGGTGTATAAATATGATAGGTGTACACAGCAGTGTACACCTATGATATATTATACACCCTGGTGTATAAATATGATAGGTGTACACAGCAGTGTACACCTATGATATATTATACACCCTGGTGTATAAATATGATAGGTGTACACAGCAGTGTACACCTATGATATATTATACACCCTGGTGTATAAATATGATAGGTGTACACAGCAGTGTACACCTATGATATATTATACACCCTGGTGTATAAATATGATAGGTGTACACAGCAGTGTACACCTATGATATATTATACACCCTGGTGTATAAATATGATAGGTGTACACAGCAGTGTACACCTATGATATATTATACACCCTGGTGTATAAATATGATAGGTGTACACAGCAGTGTACACCTATGATATATTATACACCCTGGTGTATAAATATGATAGGTGTACACAGCAGTGTACACCTATGATATATTATACACCCTGGTGTATAAATATGATAGGTGTACACAGCAGTGTACACCTATGATATATTATACACCCTGGTGTATAAATATGATAGGTGTACACAGCAGTGTACACCTATGATATATTATACACCCTGGTGTATAAATATGATAGGTGTACACAGCAGTGTACACCTATGATATATTATACACCCTGGTGTATAAATATGATAGGTGTACACAGCAGTGTACACCTATGATATATTATACACCCTGGTGTATAAATATGATAGGTGTACACAGCAGTGTACACCTATGATATATTATACACCCTGGTGTATAAATATGATAGGTGTACACAGCAGTGTACACCTATGATATATTATACACCCTGGTGTATAAATATGATAGGTGTACACAGCAGTGTACACCTATGATATATTATACACCCTGGTGTATAAATATGATAGGTGTACACAGCAGTGTACACCTATGATATATTATACACCCTGGTGTATAAATATGATAGGTGTACACAGCAGTGTACACCTATGATATATTATACACCCTGGTGTATAAATATGATAGGTGTACACAGCAGTGTACACCTATGATATATTATACACCCTGGTGTATAAATATGATAGGTGTACACAGCAGTGTACACCTATGATATATTATACACCCTGGTGTATAAATATGATACACTCAGGAAGCTGAGGAAAGAGAATTACCTGAACCCGGGAGGCGGAGTTTTTGGTGAGCCGAGATCACGTGATTGCACTCCAGCCTAGGTAACAAGAGCGAAACACCATCGCAAAAAAAAGAGAAATATATATATATTGTATATATATTATACACACAAGTACACAGCAGTGTACACCTATGATATATTATACACCCTAGTGTATAAATATGATACACTCAGGAAGCTGAGGAAAGAGAATTGCCTGAACCCGGGAGGCGGAGTTTTTGGTGAGCCGAGATCACGTGATTGCACTCCAGCCTAGGTAACAAGAGCGAAACACCATCGCAAAAAAAAGAGATATATATATATATAGTATATATATTATACACACAAGTACACAGCAGTGTACACCTATGATATATTATACACCCTAGTGTATGTATAAATATGATAGGTGTGCACAGCAGTGTACACCTATGATATATTATACACCCTAGTGTATAAATATGATAGGTGTGCACAGCAGTGTACACCTATGATATATTATACACCCTAGTGTATAAATATGATACACTCAGGAAGCTGAGGAAAGAGAATTGCCTTAACCCGGGAGGCGGAGTTTTTGGTGAGCCGAGATCACGTGATTGCACTCCAGCCTAGGTAACAAGAGCGAAACACCATCGCAAAAAAAAGAGAAATATATATATATATTGTATATATATTATACACACAAGTACACAGCAGTGTACACCTATGCTAGATTATACACCCTGGTGTATAAATATGATAGGTGTGCACAGCAGTGTACACCTATGCTAGATTATACACCCTGGTGTATAAATATGATAGGTGTGCACAGCAGTGTACACCTATGCTAGATTATACACCCTGGTGTATAAATATGATAGGTGTGCACAGCAGTGTACACCTATGCTAGATTATACACCCTGGTGTATAAATATGATAGGTGTGCACAGCAGTGTACACCTATGCTAGATTATACACCCTGGTGTATAAATATGATAGGTGTGCACAGCAGTGTACACCTATGCTAGATTATACACCCTGGTGTATAAATATGATAGGTGTGCACAGCAGTGTACACCTATGCTAGATTATACACCCTCGTGTATAAATATGATAGGTGTGCACAGCAGTGTACACCTGTGATATATTATACACCCTCGTGTATAAATATGATAGGTGTGCACAGCAGTGTACACCTGTGATATATTATACACCCTCGTGTATAAATATGATAGGTGTGCACAGCAGTGTACACCTGTGATATATTATACACCCTCGTGTATAAATATGATAGGTGTGCACAGCAGTGTACACCTGTGATATATTATACACCCTCGTGTATAAATATGATAGGTGTGCACAGCAGTGTACACCTGTGATATATTATACACCCTCGTGTATAAATATGATAGGTGTGCACAGCAGTGTACACCTGTGATATATTATACACCCTAGTGTATAAATATGATGTATGTGTACACAGCAGTGTACACAGCAGTGCACACCTATGTGTGCACAGCAGTGCACACCTATGATATATTATACACCCTAGTGTATAAATATGATACACTCAGGAAACTGAGGAAAGAGAATTGCCTGAACCCGGGAGGCGGAGTTTTTGGTGAGCCGAGATCACGTGATTGCACTCCAGCCTAGGTAACAAGAGCGAAACACCATCGCAAAAAAAAGAGAAATATATATATATTGTATATATATTATACACACAAGTACACAGCAGTGTACACCTATGATATATTATACACCCTGGTGTATAAATATGATAGGTGTACACAGCAGTGTACACCTATGATATATTATACACCCTAGTGCATAAATATGATACACTCAGGAAGCTGAGGAAAGAGAATTGCCTGAACCCGGGAGGCGGAGTTTTTGGTGAGCGAGATCTCGTGATTGCACTCCAGCCTAGGTAACAAGAGCGAAACACCATCGCAAAAAATAGAGAAATATATATATATTGTATATATATTATACAGACAAGTACACAGCAGTGTACACCTATGATATATTATACACCCTGGTGTATAAATATGATAGGTGTACACAGCAGTGTACACCTATGATATATTATACACCCTGGTGTATAAATATGATAGGTGTACACAGCAGTGTACACCTATGATATATTATACACCCTGGTGTATAAATATGATAGGTGTACACAGCAGTGTACACCTATGATATATTATACACCCTGGTGTATAAATATGATAGGTGTACACAGCAGTGTACACCTATGATATATTATACACCCTGGTGTATAAATATGATAGGTGTACACAGCAGTGTACACCTATGATATATTATACACCCTGGTGTATAAATATGATAGGTGTACACAGCAGTGTACACCTATGATATATTATACACCCTGGTGTATAAATATGATAGGTGTACACAGCAGTGTACACCTATGATATATTATACACCCTGGTGTATAAATATGATAGGTGTACACAGCAGTGTACACCTATGATATATTATACACCCTGGTGTATAAATATGATAGGTGTACACAGCAGTGTACACCTATGATATATTATACACCCTGGTGTATAAATATGATAGGTGTACACAGCAGTGTACACCTATGATATATTATACACCCTGGTGTATAAATATGATAGGTGTACACAGCAGTGTACACCTATGATATATTATACACCCTGGTGTATAAATATGATAGGTGTACACAGCAGTGTACACCTATGATATATTATACACCCTGGTGTATAAATATGATAGGTGTACACAGCAGTGTACACCTATGATATATTATACACCCTGGTGTATAAATATGATAGGTGTACACAGCAGTGTACACCTATGATATATTATACACCCTGGTGTATAAATATGATAGGTGTACACAGCAGTGTACACCTATGATATATTATACACCCTGGTGTATAAATATGATAGGTGTACACAGCAGTGTACACCTATGATATATTATACACCCTGGTGTATAAATATGATAGGTGTACACAGCAGTGTACACCTATGATATATTATACACCCTGGTGTATAAATATGATAGGTGTACACAGCAGTGTACACCTATGATATATTATACACCCTGGTGTATAAATATGATAGGTGTACACAGCAGTGTACACCTATGATATATTATACACCCTGGTGTATAAATATGATAGGTGTACACAGCAGTGTACACCTATGATATATTATACACCCTGGTGTATAAATATGATAGGTGTACACAGCAGTGTACACCTATGATATATTATACACCCTGGTGTATAAATATGATAGGTGTACACAGCAGTGTACACCTATGATATATTATACACCCTGGTGTATAAATATGATAGGTGTACACAGCAGTGTACACCTATGATATATTATACACCCTGGTGTATAAATATGATAGGTGTACACAGCAGTGTACACCTATGATATATTATACACCCTGGTGTATAAATATGATAGGTGTACACAGCAGTGTACACCTATGATATATTATACACCCTGGTGTATAAATATGATAGGTGTACACAGCAGTGTACACCTATGATATATTATACACCCTGGTGTATAAATATGATAGGTGTACACAGCAGTGTACACCTATGATATATTATACACCCTGGTGTATAAATATGATAGGTGTACACAGCAGTGTACACCTATGATATATTATACACCCTGGTGTATAAATATGATAGGTGTACACAGCAGTGTACACCTATGATATATTATACACCCTGGTGTATAAATATGATAGGTGTACACAGCAGTGTACACCTATGATATATTATACACCCTGGTGTATAAATATGATAGGTGTACACAGCAGTGTACACCTATGATATATTATACACCCTGGTGTATAAATATGATAGGTGTACACAGCAGTGTACACCTATGATATATTATACACCCTGGTGTATAAATATGATAGGTGTACACAGCAGTGTACACCTATGATATATTATACACCCTGGTGTATAAATATGATAGGTGTACACAGCAGTGTACACCTATGATATATTATACACCCTGGTGTATAAATATGATAGGTGTACACAGCAGTGTACACCTATGATATATTATACACCCTGGTGTATAAATATGATAGGTGTACACAGCAGTGTACACCTATGATATATTATACACCCTGGTGTATAAATATGATAGGTGTACACAGCAGTGTACACCTATGATATATTATACACCCTGGTGTATAAATATGATAGGTGTACACAGCAGTGTACACCTATGATATATTATACACCCTGGTGTATAAATATGATAGGTGTACACAGCAGTGTACACCTATGATATATTATACACCCTGGTGTATAAATATGATAGGTGTACACAGCAGTGTACACCTATGATATATTATACACCCTGGTGTATAAATATGATAGGTGTACACAGCAGTGTACACCTATGATATATTATACACCCTGGTGTATAAATATGATAGGTGTACACAGCAGTGTACACCTATGATATATTATACACCCTGGTGTATAAATATGATAGGTGTACACAGCAGTGTACACCTATGATATATTATACACCCTGGTGTATAAATATGATAGGTGTACACAGCAGTGTACACCTATGATATATTATACACCCTGGTGTATAAATATGATAGGTGTACACAGCAGTGTACACCTATGATATATTATACACCCTGGTGTATAAATATGATAGGTGTACACAGCAGTGTACACCTATGATATATTATACACCCTGGTGTATAAATATGATAGGTGTACACAGCAGTGTACACCTATGATATATTATACACCCTGGTGTATAAATATGATAGGTGTACACAGCAGTGTACACCTATGATATATTATACACCCTGGTGTATAAATATGATAGGTGTACACAGCAGTGTACACCTATGATATATTATACACCCTGGTGTATAAATATGATAGGTGTACACAGCAGTGTACACCTATGATATATTATACACCCTGGTGTATAAATATGATAGGTGTACACAGCAGTGTACACCTATGATATATTATACACCCTGGTGTATAAATATGATAGGTGTACACAGCAGTGTACACCTATGATATATTATACACCCTGGTGTATAAATATGATAGGTGTACACAGCAGTGTACACCTATGATATATTATACACCCTGGTGTATAAATATGATAGGTGTACACAGCAGTGTACACCTATGATATATTATACACCCTGGTGTATAAATATGATAGGTGTACACAGCAGTGTACACCTATGATATATTATACACCCTGGTGTATAAATATGATAGGTGTACACAGCAGTGTACACCTATGATATATTATACACCCTGGTGTATAAATATGATAGGTGTACACAGCAGTGTACACCTATGATATATTATACACCCTGGTGTATAAATATGATAGGTGTACACAGCAGTGTACACCTATGATATATTATACACCCTGGTGTATAAATATGATAGGTGTACACAGCAGTGTACACCTATGATATATTATACACCCTGGTGTATAAATATGATAGGTGTACACAGCAGTGTACACCTATGATATATTATACACCCTGGTGTATAAATATGATAGGTGTACACAGCAGTGTACACCTATGATATATTATACACCCTGGTGTATAAATATGATAGGTGTACACAGCAGTGTACACCTATGATATATTATACACCCTGGTGTATAAATATGATAGGTGTACACAGCAGTGTACACCTATGATATATTATACACCCTGGTGTATAAATATGATAGGTGTACACAGCAGTGTACACCTATGATATATTATACACCCTGGTGTATAAATATGATAGGTGTACACAGCAGTGTACACCTATGATATATTATACACCCTGGTGTATAAATATGATAGGTGTACACAGCAGTGTACACCTATGATATATTATACACCCTGGTGTATAAATATGATAGGTGTACACAGCAGTGTACACCTATGATATATTATACACCCTGGTGTATAAATATGATAGGTGTACACAGCAGTGTACACCTATGATATATTATACACCCTGGTGTATAAATATGATAGGTGTACACAGCAGTGTACACCTATGATATATTATACACCCTGGTGTATAAATATGATAGGTGTACACAGCAGTGTACACCTATGATATATTATACACCCTGGTGTATAAATATGATAGGTGTACACAGCAGTGTACACCTATGATATATTATACACCCTGGTGTATAAATATGATAGGTGTACACAGCAGTGTACACCTATGATATATTATACACCCTGGTGTATAAATATGATAGGTGTACACAGCAGTGTACACCTATGATATATTATACACCCTGGTGTATAAATATGATAGGTGTACACAGCAGTGTACACCTATGATATATTATACACCCTGGTGTATAAATATGATAGGTGTACACAGCAGTGTACACCTATGATATATTATACACCCTGGTGTATAAATATGATAGGTGTACACAGCAGTGTACACCTATGATATATTATACACCCTGGTGTATAAATATGATAGGTGTACACAGCAGTGTACACCTATGATATATTATACACCCTGGTGTATAAATATGATAGGTGTACACAGCAGTGTACACCTATGATATATTATACACCCTGGTGTATAAATATGATAGGTGTACACAGCAGTGTACACCTATGATATATTATACACCCTGGTGTATAAATATGATAGGTGTACACAGCAGTGTACACCTATGATATATTATACACCCTGGTGTATAAATATGATAGGTGTACACAGCAGTGTACACCTATGATATATTATACACCCTGGTGTATAAATATGATAGGTGTACACAGCAGTGTACACCTATGATATATTATACACCCTGGTGTATAAATATGATACACTCAGGAAGCTGAGGAAAGAGAATTGCCTGAACCCGGGAGGCGGAGTTTTTGGTGAGCCGAGATCACGTGATTGCACTCCAGCCTAGGTAACAAGAGCGAAACACCATCGCAAAA
Source organism: Saimiri boliviensis (assembly GCF_048565385.1). Lineage (NCBI taxonomy): Eukaryota > Metazoa > Chordata > Mammalia > Primates > Cebidae > Saimiri > Saimiri boliviensis. The sequence goes on from NC_133457.1 coordinate 51,003,070, forward strand.
AAAAGTGAAATATATATATATTGTATATATATTATACACACAAGTACACAGCAGTGTACACCTATGATATATTATACACCCTAGTGTATAAATATGATACACTCAGGAAGCTGAGGAAAGAGAATTGCCTGAACCCGGGAGGCGGAGTTTTTGGTGAGCCGAGATCACGTGATTGCACTCCAGCCTAGGTAACAAGAGCGAAACACCATCGCAAAAAAAAGAGATATATATATATATAGTATATATATTATACACACAAGTACACAGCAGTGTACACCTATGATATATTATACACCCTAGTGTATGTATAAATATGATAGGTGTGCACAGCAGTGTACACCTATGATATATTATACACCCTAGTGTATAAATATGATAGGTGTGCACAGCAGTGTACACCTATGATATATTATACACCCTAGTGTATAAATATGATACACTCAGGAAGCTGAGGAAAGAGAATTGCCTTAACCCGGGAGGCGGAGTTTTTGGTGAGCCGAGATCACGTGATTGCACTCCAGCCTAGGTAACAAGAGCGAAACACCATCGCAAAAAAAAGAGAAATATATATATATATTGTATATATATTATACACACAAGTACACAGCAGTGTACACCTATGCTAGATTATACACCCTGGTGTATAAATATGATAGGTGTGCACAGCAGTGTACACCTATGCTAGATTATACCCCCTGGTGTATAAATATGATAGGTGTGCACAGCAGTGTACACCTATGCTAGATTATACCCCCTGGTGTATAAATATGATAGGTGTGCACAGCAGTGTACACCTATGCTAGATTATACCCCCTGGTGTATAAATATGATAGGTGTGCACAGCAGTGTACACCTATGCTAGATTATACCCCCTGGTGTATAAATATGATAGGTGTGCACAGCAGTGTACACCTAGGCTAGATTATACCCCCTGGTGTATAAATATGATAGGTGTGCACAGCAGTGTACACCTAGGCTAGATTATACCCCCTGGTGTATAAATATGATAGGTGTGCACAGCAGTGTACACCTAGGCTAGATTATACCCCCTAGTGTATAAATATGATAGGTGTGCACAGCAGTGTACACCTAGGCTAGATTATACCCCCTAGTGTATAAATATGATAGGTGTGCACAGCAGTGTACACCTAGGCTAGATTATACCCCCTAGTGTATAAATATGATAGGTGTGCACAGCAGTGTACACCTAGGCTAGATTATACCCCCTAGTGTATAAATATGATAGGTGTGCACAGCAGTGTACACCTAGGCTAGATTATACCCCCTAGTGTATAAATATGATAGGTGTGCACAGCAGTGTACACCTAGGCTAGATTATACCCCCTAGTGTATAAATATGATAGGTGTGCACAGCAGTGTACACCTAGGCTAGATTATACCCCCTAGTGTATAAATATGATAGGTGTGCACAGCAGTGTACACCTAGGCTAGATTATACCCCCTAGTGTATAAATATGATAGGTGTGCACAGCAGTGTACACCTAGGCTAGATTATACCCCCTAGTGTATAAATATGATAGGTGTGCACAGCAGTGTACACCTAGGCTAGATTATACCCCCTAGTGTATAAATATGATAGGTGTGCACAGCAGTGTACACCTAGGCTAGATTATACCCCCTAGTGTATAAATATGATAGGTGTGCACAGCAGTGTACACCTAGGCTAGATTATACCCCCTAGTGTATAAATATGATAGGTGTGCACAGCAGTGTACACCTAGGCTAGATTATACCCCCTAGTGTATAAATATGATAGGTGTGCACAGCAGTGTACACCTAGGCTAGATTATACCCCCTAGTGTATAAATATGATAGGTGTGCACAGCAGTGTACACCTAGGCTAGATTATACCCCCTAGTGTATAAATATGATAGGTGTGCACAGCAGTGTACACCTAGGCTAGATTATACCCCCTAGTGTATAAATATGATAGGTGTGCACAGCAGTGTACACCTAGGCTAGATTATACCCCCTAGTGTATAAATATGATAGGTGTGCACAGCAGTGTACACCTAGGCTAGATTATACCCCCTAGTGTATAAATATGATAGGTGTGCACAGCAGTGTACACCTAGGCTAGATTATACCCCCTAGTGTATAAATATGATAGGTGTGCACAGCAGTGTACACCTAGGCTAGATTATACCCCCTAGTGTATAAATATGATAGGTGTGCACAGCAGTGTACACCTAGGCTAGATTATACCCCCTAGTGTATAAATATGATAGGTGTGCACAGCAGTGTACACCTAGGCTAGATTATACCCCCTAGTGTATACATATGATAGGTGTGCACAGCAGTGTACACCTAGGCTAGATTATACCCCCTAGTGTATACATATGATAGGTGTGCACAGCAGTGTACACCTAGGCTAGATTATACCCCCTAGTGTATACATATGATAGGTGTGCACAGCAGTGTACACCTAGGCTAGATTATACCCCCTAGTGTATACATATGATAGGTGTGCACAGCAGTGTACACCTAGGCTAGATTATACCCCCTAGTGTATACATATGATAGGTGTGCACAGCAGTGTACACCTAGGCTAGATTATACCCCCTAGTGTATACATATGATAGGTGTGCACAGCAGTGTACACCTAGGCTAGATTATACCCCCTAGTGTATACATATGATAGGTGTGCACAGCAGTGTACACCTAGGCTAGATTATACCCCCTAGTGTATACATATGATAGGTGTGCACAGCAGTGTACACCTAGGCTAGATTATACCCCCTAGTGTATACATATGATAGGTGTGCACAGCAGTGTACACCTAGGCTAGATTATACCCCCTAGTGTATACATATGATAGGTGTGCACAGCAGTGTACACCTAGGCTAGATTATACCCCCTAGTGTATACATATGATAGGTGTGCACAGCAGTGTACACCTAGGCTAGATTATACACCCTAGTGTATACATATGATAGGTGTGCACAGCAGTGTACACCTAGGCTAGATTATACACCCTAGTGTATACATATGATAGGTGTGCACAGCAGTGTACACCTAGGCTAGATTATACACCCTAGTGTATACATATGATAGGTGTGCACAGCAGTGTACACCTAGGCTAGATTATACACCCTAGTGTATACATATGATAGGTGTGCACAGCAGTGTACACCTAGGCTAGATTATACACCCTAGTGTATACATATGATAGGTGTGCACAGCAGTGTACACCTAGGCTAGATTATACACCCTAGTGTATACATATGATAGGTGTGCACAGCAGTGTACACCTAGGCTAGATTATACACCCTAGTGTATACATATGATAGGGGTGCACAGCAGTGTACACCTAGGCTAGATTATACACCCTAGTGTATACATATGATAGGGGTGCACAGCAGTGTACACCTAGGCTAGATTATACACCCTAGTGTATACATATGATAGGGGTGCACAGCAGTGTACACCTAGGCTAGATTATACACCCTAGTGTATACATATGATAGGTGTGCACAGCAGTGTACACCTAGGCTAGATTATACACCCTAGTGTATACATATGATAGGTGTGCACAGCAGTGTACACCTAGGCTAGATTATACACCCTAGTGTATACATATGATAGGTGTGCACAGCAGTGTACACCTATGCTAGATTATACACCCTAGTGTATACATATGATAGGTGTGCACAGCAGTGTACACCTATGCTAGATTATACACCCTAGTGTATAAATATGATAGGTGTGCACAGCAGTGTACACCTATGATAGATTATACACCCTAGTGTATAAATATGATGTATGTGTACACAGCAGTGTACACAGCAGTGCACACCTATGTGTGCACAGCAGTGCACACCTATGATATATTATACACCCTAGTGTATAAATATGATACACTCAGGAAGCTGAGGAAAGAGAATTGCCTGAACCCGGGAGGCGGAGTTTTTGGTGAGCCGAGATCACGTGATTGCACTCCAGCCTAGGTAACAAGAGCGAAACACCATCGCAAAAAAAAGAGAAATATATATATATTGTATATATATTATACACACAAGTACACAGCAGTGTACACCTATGATATATTATACACCCTAGTGTATAAATATGATAGGTGTGCACAGCAGTGTACACCTATGATATATTATACACCCTAGTGTATAAATATGATACACTCAGGAAGCTGAGGAAAGAGAATTGCCTGAACCCGGGAGGCGGAGTTTTTGGTGAGCCGAGATCACGTGATTGCACTCCAGCCTAGGTAACAAGAGCGAAACACCATCGCAAAAAAAAGAGAAATATATATATATATTGTATATATATTATACACACAAGTACACAGCAGTGTACACCTATGATATATTATACCCCCTAGTGTATAAATATGATAGGTGTGCACAGCAGTGTACACCTATGATATATTATACCCCCTAGTGTATAAGTATGATAGGTGTGCACAGCAGTGTACACCTATGATATATTATACCCCCTAGTGTATAAGTATGATAGGTGTGCACAGCAGTGTACACCTATGATATATTATACCCCCTAGTGTATAAGTATGATAGGTGTGCACAGCAGTGTACACCTATGATATATTATACCCCCTAGTGTATAAGTATGATAGGTGTGCACAGCAGTGTACCCCTATGATATATTATACCCCCTACTGTATAAGTATGATAGGTGTGCACAGCAGTGTACACCTATGATATATTATACCCCCTAGTGTATAAGTATGATAGGTGTGCACAGCAGTGTACACCTATGATATATTATACCCCCTAGTGTATAAGTATGATAGGTGTGCACAGCAGTGTACACCTATGATATATTATACCCCCTAGTGTATAAGTATGATAGGTGTGCACAGCAGTGTACACCTATGATATATTATACCCCCTAGTGTATAAGTATGATAGGTGTGCACAGCAGTGTACACCTATGATATATTATACCCCCTAGTGTATAAGTATGATAGGTGTGCACAGCAGTGTACACCTATGATATATTATACCCCCTAGTGTATAAGTATGATAGGTGTGCACAGCAGTGTACACCTATGATATATTATACCCCCTAGTGTATAAGTATGATAGGTGTGCACAGCAGTGTACACCTATGATATATTATACCCCCTAGTGTATAAGTATGATAGGTGTGCACAGCAGTGTACACCTATGATATATTATACCCCGTAGTGTATAAATATGATAGGTGTGCACAGCAGTGTACACCTATGATATATTATACCCCCTAGTGTATAAATATGATACACTCAGGAAGCTGAGGAAAGAGAATTGCCTGAACCCGGGAGGCGGAGTTTTTGGTGAGTCGAGATCACGTGATTGCACTCCAGCCTAGGTAACAAGAGCGAAACACCATCGCAAAAAAAAGAGAAATATATATATATATTGTATATATATTATACACACAAGTACACAGCAGTGTACACCTATGATATATTATACACCCTAGTGTATAAATATGATAGGTGTGCACAGCAGTGTACACCTATGATATATTATACCCCCTAGTGTATAAATATGATAGGTGTGCACAGCAGTGTACACCTATGATATATTATACCCCCTAGTGTATAAATATGATAGGTGTGCACAGCAGTGTACACCTATGATATATTATACCCCCTAGTGTATAAATATGATAGGTGTGCACAGCAGTGTACACCTATGATATATTATACCCCCTAGTGTATAAATATGATAGGTGTGCACAGCAGTGTACACCTATGATATATTATACCCCCTAGTGTATAAATATGATAGGTGTGCACAGCAGTGTACACCTATGATATATTATACCCCCTAGTGTATAAATATGATAGGTGTGCAGAGCAGTGTACACCTATGATATATTATACCCCCTAGTGTATAAATATGATAGGTGTGCAGAGCAGTGTACACCTATGATATATTATACCCCCTAGTGTATAAATATGATAGGTGTGCAGAGCAGTGTACACCTATGATATATTATACCCCCTAGTGTATAAATATGATAGGTGTGCAGAGCAGTGTACACCTATGATATATTATACCCCCTAGTGTATAAATATGATAGGTGTGCAGAGCAGTGTACACCTATGATATATTATACCCCCTAGTGTATAAATATGATAGGTGTGCAGAGCAGTGTACACCTATGATATATTATACCCCCTAGTGTATAAATATGATAGGTGTGCAGAGCAGTGTACACCTATGATATATTATACCCCCTAGTGTATAAATATGATAGGTGTGCAGAGCAGTGTACACCTATGATATATTATACCCCCTAGTGTATAAATATGATAGGTGTGCAGAGCAGTGTACACCTATGATATATTATACCCCCTAGTGTATAAATATGATAGGTGTGCAGAGCAGTGTACACCTATGATATATTATACCCCCTAGTGTATAAATATGATAGGTGTGCAGAGCAGTGTACACCTATGATATATTATACCCCCTAGTGTATAAATATGATAGGTGTGCAGAGCAGTGTACACCTATGATATATTATACCCCCTAGTGTATAAATATGATAGGTGTGCAGAGCAGTGTACACCTATGATATATTATACCCCCTAGTGTATAAATATGATAGGTGTGCAGAGCAGTGTACACCTATGATATATTATACCCCCTAGTGTATAAATATGATAGGTGTGCACAGCAGTGTACACCTATGATATATTATACCCCCTAGTGTATAAATATGATAGGTGTGCACAGCAGTGTACACCTATGATATATTATACCCCCTAGTGTATAAATATGATAGGTGTGCACAGCAGTGTACACCTATGATATATTATACCCCCTAGTGTATAAATATGATAGGTGTGCACAGCAGTGTACACCTATGATATATTATACCCCCTAGTGTATAAATATGATAGGTGTGCACAGCAGTGTACACCTATGATATATTATACCCCCTAGTGTATAAATATGATAGGTGTGCACAGCAGTGTACACCTATGATATATTATACCCCCTAGTGTATAAATATGATAGGTGTGCACAGCAGTGTACACCTATGATATATTATACCCCCTAGTGTATAAATATGATAGGTGTGCACAGCAGTGTACACCTATGATATATTATACCCCCTAGTGTATAAATATGATAGGTGTGCACAGCAGTGTACACCTATGATATATTATACCCCCTAGTGTATAAATATGATAGGTGTGCACAGCAGTGTACACCTATGATATATTATACCCCCTAGTGTATAAATATGATACACTCAGGAAGCTGAGGAAAGAGAATTGCCTGAACCCGGGAGGCGGAGTTTTTGGTGAGCCGAGATCACGTGATTGCACTCCAGCCTAGGTAACAAGAGCGAAACACCATCGCAAAAAAAAGAGAAATATATATATATATTGTATATATATTATACACACAAGTACACAGCAGTGTACACCTATGGTATATTATACACCCTACTGTATAAATATGACAGGTGTGCACAGCAGTGTACACCTATGATACATTATACACCCTAGTGTATAAATATGACAGGTGTGCACAGCAGTGTACACCTATGATATATTATACACCCTGGTGTATAAATATGATAGGTGTACACAGCAGTGTACACCTATGATATATTATACACCCTGGTGTATAAATATGATAGGTGTACACAGCAGTGTACACCTATGATATATTATACACCCTGGTGTATAAATATGATAGGTGTACACAGCAGTGTACACCTATGATATATTATACACCCTGGTGTATAAATATGATAGGTGTACACAGCAGTGTACACCTATGATATATTATACACCCTGGTGTATAAATATGATAGGTGTACACAGCAGTGTACACCTATGATATATTATACACCCTGGTGTATAAATATGATAGGTGTACACAGCAGTGTACACCTATGATATATTATACACCCTGGTGTATAAATATGATAGGTGTACACAGCAGTGTACACCTATGATATATTATACACCCTGGTGTATAAATATGATAGGTGTACACAGCAGTGTACACCTATGATATATTATACACCCTGGTGTATAAATATGATAGGTGTACACAGCAGTGTACACCTATGATATATTATACACCCTGGTGTATAAATATGATAGGTGTACACAGCAGTGTACACCTATGATATATTATACACCCTGGTGTATAAATATGATAGGTGTACACAGCAGTGTACACCTATGATATATTATACACCCTGGTGTATAAATATGATAGGTGTACACAGCAGTGTACACCTATGATATATTATACACCCTGGTGTATAAATATGATACACTCAGGAAGCTGAGGAAAGAGAATTGCCTGAACCCGGGAGGCGGAGTTTTTGGTGAGCCGAGATCACGTGATTGCACTCCAGCCTAGGTAACAAGAGCGAAACACCATCGCAAAAAAAAGTGAAATATATATATATTGTATATATATTATACACACAAGTACACAGCAGTGTACACCTATGATATATTATACACCCTAGTGTATAAATATGATACACTCAGGAAGCTGAGGAAAGAGAATTGCCTGAACCCGGGAGGCGGAGTTTTTGGTGAGCCGAGATCACGTGATTGCACTCCAGCCTAGGTAACAAGAGCGAAACACCATCGCAAAAAAAAGAGATATATATATATATAGTATATATATTATACACACAAGTACACAGCAGTGTACACCTATGATATATTATACACCCTAGTGTATGTATAAATATGATAGGTGTGCACAGCAGTGTACACCTATGATATATTATACACCCTAGTGTATAAATATGATAGGTGTGCACAGCAGTGTACACCTATGATATATTATACACCCTAGTGTATAAATATGATACACTCAGGAAGCTGAGGAAAGAGAATTGCCTTAACCCGGGAGGCGGAGTTTTTGGTGAGCCGAGATCACGTGATTGCACTCCAGCCTAGGTAACAAGAGCGAAACACCATCGCAAAAAAAAGAGAAATATATATATATATTGTATATATATTATACACACAAGTACACAGCAGTGTACACCTATGCTAGATTATACCCCCTGGTGTATAAATATGATAGGTGTGCACAGCAGTGTACACCTATGCTAGATTATACCCCCTGGTGTATAAATATGATAGGTGTGCACAGCAGTGTACACCTATGCTAGATTATACCCCCTGGTGTATAAATATGATAGGTGTGCACAGCAGTGTACACCTATGCTAGATTATACCCCCTGGTGTATAAATATGATAGGTGTGCACAGCAGTGTACACCTATGCTAGATTATACCCCCTGGTGTATAAATATGATAGGTGTGCACAGCAGTGTACACCTATGCTAGATTATACCCCCTGGTGTATAAATATGATAGGTGTGCACAGCAGTGTACACCTAGGCTAGATTATACCCCCTGGTGTATAAATATGATAGGTGTGCACAGCAGTGTACACCTAGGCTAGATTATACCCCCTAGTGTATAAATATGATAGGTGTGCACAGCAGTGTACACCTAGGCTAGATTATACCCCCTAGTGTATAAATATGATAGGTGTGCACAGCAGTGTACACCTAGGCTAGATTATACCCCCTAGTGTATAAATATGATAGGTGTGCACAGCAGTGTACACCTAGGCTAGATTATACCCCCTAGTGTATAAATATGATAGGTGTGCACAGCAGTGTACACCTAGGCTAGATTATACCCCCTAGTGTATAAATATGATAGGTGTGCACAGCAGTGTACACCTAGGCTAGATTATACCCCCTAGTGTATAAATATGATAGGTGTGCACAGCAGTGTACACCTAGGCTAGATTATACCCCCTAGTGTATAAATATGATAGGTGTGCACAGCAGTGTACACCTAGGCTAGATTATACCCCCTAGTGTATAAATATGATAGGTGTGCACAGCAGTGTACACCTAGGCTAGATTATACCCCCTAGTGTATAAATATGATAGGTGTGCACAGCAGTGTACACCTAGGCTAGATTATACCCCCTAGTGTATAAATATGATAGGTGTGCACAGCAGTGTACACCTAGGCTAGATTATACCCCCTAGTGTATAAATATGATAGGTGTGCACAGCAGTGTACACCTAGGCTAGATTATACCCCCTAGTGTATAAATATGATAGGTGTGCACAGCAGTGTACACCTAGGCTAGATTATACCCCCTAGTGTATAAATATGATAGGTGTGCACAGCAGTGTACACCTAGGCTAGATTATACCCCCTAGTGTATAAATATGATAGGTGTGCACAGCAGTGTACACCTAGGCTAGATTATACCCCCTAGTGTATAAATATGATAGGTGTGCACAGCAGTGTACACCTAGGCTAGATTATACCCCCTAGTGTATAAATATGATAGGTGTGCACAGCAGTGTACACCTAGGCTAGATTATACCCCCTAGTGTATAAATATGATAGGTGTGCACAGCAGTGTACACCTAGGCTAGATTATACCCCCTAGTGTATAAATATGATAGGTGTGCACAGCAGTGTACACCTAGGCTAGATTATACCCCCTAGTGTATAAATATGATAGGTGTGCACAGCAGTGTACACCTAGGCTAGATTATACCCCCTAGTGTATAAATATGATAGGTGTGCACAGCAGTGTACACCTAGGCTAGATTATACCCCCTAGTGTATAAATATGATAGGTGTGCACAGCAGTGTACACCTAGGCTAGATTATACCCCCTAGTGTATACATATGATAGGTGTGCACAGCAGTGTACACCTAGGCTAGATTATACCCCCTAGTGTATACATATGATAGGTGTGCACAGCAGTGTACACCTAGGCTAGATTATACCCCCTAGTGTATACATATGATAGGTGTGCACAGCAGTGTACACCTAGGCTAGATTATACCCCCTAGTGTATACATATGATAGGTGTGCACAGCAGTGTACACCTAGGCTAGATTATACCCCCTAGTGTATACATATGATAGGTGTGCACAGCAGTGTACACCTAGGCTAGATTATACCCCCTAGTGTATACATATGATAGGTGTGCACAGCAGTGTACACCTAGGCTAGATTATACCCCCTAGTGTATACATATGATAGGTGTGCACAGCAGTGTACACCTAGGCTAGATTATACCCCCTAGTGTATACATATGATAGGTGTGCACAGCAGTGTACACCTAGGCTAGATTATACCCCCTAGTGTATACATATGATAGGTGTGCACAGCAGTGTACACCTAGGCTAGATTATACCCCCTAGTGTATACATATGATAGGTGTGCACAGCAGTGTACACCTAGGCTAGATTATACACCCTAGTGTATACATATGATAGGTGTGCACAGCAGTGTACACCTAGGCTAGATTATACACCCTAGTGTATACATATGATAGGTGTGCACAGCAGTGTACACCTAGGCTAGATTATACACCCTAGTGTATACATATGATAGGTGTGCACAGCAGTGTACACCTAGGCTAGATTATACACCCTAGTGTATACATATGATAGGTGTGCACAGCAGTGTACACCTAGGCTAGATTATACACCCTAGTGTATACATATGATAGGTGTGCACAGCAGTGTACACCTAGGCTAGATTATACACCCTAGTGTATACATATGATAGGTGTGCACAGCAGTGTACACCTAGGCTAGATTATACACCCTAGTGTATACATATGATAGGTGTGCACAGCAGTGTACACCTAGGCTAGATTATACACCCTAGTGTATACATATGATAGGTGTGCACAGCAGTGTACACCTAGGCTAGATTATACACCCTAGTGTATACATATGATAGGGGTGCACAGCAGTGTACACCTAGGCTAGATTATACACCCTAGTGTATACATATGATAGGTGTGCACAGCAGTGTACACCTAGGCTAGATTATACACCCTAGTGTATACATATGATAGGTGTGCACAGCAGTGTACACCTAGGCTAGATTATACACCCTAGTGTATACATATGATAGGTGTGCACAGCAGTGTACACCTAGGCTAGATTATACACCCTAGTGTATACATATGATAGGTGTGCACAGCAGTGTACACCTATGCTAGATTATACACCCTAGTGTATACATATGATAGGTGTGCACAGCAGTGTACACCTATGATAGATTATACACCCTAGTGTATAAATATGATAGGTGTGCACAGCAGTGTACACCTATGATAGATTATACACCCTAGTGTATAAATATGATGTATGTGTACACAGCAGTGTACACAGCAGTGCACACCTATGTGTGCACAGCAGTGCACACCTATGATATATTATACACCCTAGTGTATAAATATGATACACTCAGGAAGCTGAGGAAAGAGAATTGCCTGAACCCGGGAGGCGGAGTTTTTGGTGAGCCGAGATCACGTGATTGCACTCCAGCCTAGGTAACAAGAGCGAAACACCATCGCAAAAAAAAAGAGAAATATATATATATTGTATATATATTATACACACAAGTACACAGCAGTGTACACCTATGATATATTATACACCCTAGTGTATAAATATGATAGGTGTGCACAGCAGTGTACACCTATGATATATTATACACCCTAGTGTATAAATATGATACACTCAGGAAGCTGAGGAAAGAGAATTGCCTGAACCCGGGAGGCGGAGTTTTTGGTGAGCCGAGATCACGTGATTGCACTCCAGCCTAGGTAACAAGAGCGAAACACCATCGCAAAAAAAAGAGAAATATATATATATATTGTATATATATTATACACACAAGTACACAGCAGTGTACACCTATGATATATTATACCCCCTAGTGTATAAATATGATAGGTGTGCACAGCAGTGTACACCTATGATATATTATACCCCCTAGTGTATAAGTATGATAGGTGTGCACAGCAGTGTACACCTATGACATATTATACCCCCTAGTGTATAAGTATGATAGGTGTGCACAGCAGTGTACACCTATGATATATTATACCCCCTAGTGTATAAGTATGATAGGTGTGCACAGCAGTGTACACCTATGATATATTATACCCCCTAGTGTATAAGTATGATAGGTGTGCACAGCAGTGTACCCCTATGATATATTATACCCCCTACTGTATAAGTATGATAGGTGTGCACAGCAGTGTACACCTATGATATATTATACCCCCTAGTGTATAAGTATGATAGGTGTGCACAGCAGTGTACACCTATGATATATTATACCCCCTAGTGTATAAGTATGATAGGTGTGCACAGCAGTGTACACCTATGATATATTATACCCCCTAGTGTATAAGTATGATAGGTGTGCACAGCAGTGTACACCTATGATATATTATACCCCCTAGTGTATAAGTATGATAGGTGTGCACAGCAGTGTACACCTATGATATATTATACCCCCTAGTGTATAAGTATGATAGGTGTGCACAGCAGTGTACACCTATGATATATTATACCCCCTAGTGTATAAGTATGATAGGTGTGCACAGCAGTGTACACCTATGATATATTATACCCCCTAGTGTATAAGTATGATAGGTGTGCACAGCAGTGTACACCTATGATATATTATACCCCCTAGTGTATAAGTATGATAGGTGTGCACAGCAGTGTACACCTATGATATATTATACCCCCTAGTGTATAAATATGATAGGTGTGCACAGCAGTGTACACCTATGATATATTATACCCCCTAGTGTATAAATATGATACACTCAGGAAGCTGAGGAAAGAGAATTGCCTGAACCCGGGAGGCGGAGTTTTTGGTGAGTCGAGATCACGTGATTGCACTCCAGCCTAGGTAACAAGAGCGAAACACCATCGCAAAAAAAAGAGAAATATATATATATATTGTATATATATTATACACACAAGTACACAGCAGTGTACACCTATGATATATTATACACCCTAGTGTATAAATATGATAGGTGTGCACAGCAGTGTACACCTATGATATATTATACCCCCTAGTGTATAAATATGATAGGTGTGCACAGCAGTGTACACCTATGATATATTATACCCCCTAGTGTATAAATATGATAGGTGTGCACAGCAGTGTACACCTATGATATATTATACCCCCTAGTGTATAAATATGATAGGTGTGCACAGCAGTGTACACCTATGATATATTATACCCCCTAGTGTATAAATATGATAGGTGTGCACAGCAGTGTACACCTATGATATATTATACCCCCTAGTGTATAAATATGATAGGTGTGCACAGCAGTGTACACCTATGATATATTATACCCCCTAGTGTATAAATATGATAGGTGTGCAGAGCAGTGTACACCTATGATATATTATACCCCCTAGTGTATAAATATGATAGGTGTGCAGAGCAGTGTACACCTATGATATATTATACCCCCTAGTGTATAAATATGATAGGTGTGCAGAGCAGTGTACACCTATGATATATTATACCCCCTAGTGTATAAATATGATAGGTGTGCAGAGCAGTGTACACCTATGATATATTATACCCCCTAGTGTATAAATATGATAGGTGTGCAGAGCAGTGTACACCTATGATATATTATACCCCCTAGTGTATAAATATGATAGGTGTGCAGAGCAGTGTACACCTATGATATATTATACCCCCTAGTGTATAAATATGATAGGTGTGCAGAGCAGTGTACACCTATGATATATTATACCCCCTAGTGTATAAATATGATAGGTGTGCAGAGCAGTGTACACCTATGATATATTATACCCCCTAGTGTATAAATATGATAGGTGTGCAGAGCAGTGTACACCTATGATATATTATACCCCCTAGTGTATAAATATGATAGGTGTGCAGAGCAGTGTACACCTATGATATATTATACCCCCTAGTGTATAAATATGATAGGTGTGCAGAGCAGTGTACACCTATGATATATTATACCCCCTAGTGTATAAATATGATAGGTGTGCAGAGCAGTGTACACCTATGATATATTATACCCCCTAGTGTATAAATATGATAGGTGTGCACAGCAGTGTACACCTATGATATATTATACCCCCTAGTGTATAAATATGATAGGTGTGCACAGCAGTGTACACCTATGATATATTATACCCCCTAGTGTATAAATATGATAGGTGTGCACAGCAGTGTACACCTATGATATATTATACCCCCTAGTGTATAAATATGATAGGTGTGCACAGCAGTGTACACCTATGATATATTATACCCCCTAGTGTATAAATATGATAGGTGTGCACAGCAGTGTACACCTATGATATATTATACCCCCTAGTGTATAAATATGATAGGTGTGCACAGCAGTGTACACCTATGATATATTATACCCCCTAGTGTATAAATATGATAGGTGTGCACAGCAGTGTACACCTATGATATATTATACCCCCTAGTGTATAAATATGATAGGTGTGCACAGCAGTGTACACCTATGATATATTATACCCCCTAGTGTATAAATATGATAGGTGTGCACAGCAGTGTACACCTATGATATATTATACCCCCTAGTGTATAAATATGATAGGTGTGCACAGCAGTGTACACCTATGATATATTATACCCCCTAGTGTATAAATATGATACACTCAGGAAGCTGAGGAAAGAGAATTGCCTGAACCCGGGAGGCGGAGTTTTTGGTGAGCCGAGATCACGTGATTGCACTCCAGCCTAGGTAACAAGAGCGAAACACCATCGCAAAAAAAAGAGAAATATATATATATATTGTATATATATTATACACACAAGTACACAGCAGTGTACACCTATGGTATATTATACACCCTACTGTATAAATATGACAGGTGTGCACAGCAGTGTACACCTATGATACATTATACACCCTAGTGTATAAATATGACAGGTGTGCACAGCAGTGTACACCTATGATACATTATACACCCTAGTGTATAAATATGACAGGTGTGCACAGCAGTGTACACCTATGATACATTATACACCCTAGTGTATAAATATGACAGGTGTGCACAGCAGTGTACACCTATGATACATTATACACCCTAGTGTATAAATATGACAGGTGTGCACAGCAGTGTACACCTATGATACATTATACACCCTAGTGTATAAATATGACAGGTGTGCACAGCAGTGTACACCTATGATACATTATACACCCTAGTGTATAAATATGACAGGTGTGCACAGCAGTGTACACCTATGATACATTATACACCCTAGTGTATAAATATGACAGGTGTGCACAGCAGTGTACACCTATGATACATTATACACCCTAGTGTATAAGTATGACAGGTGTGCACAGCAGTGTACACCTATGATACATTATACACCCTAGTGTATAAGTATGACAGGTGTGCACAGCAGTGTACACCTATGATACATTATACACCCTAGTGTATAAGTATGACAGGTGTGCACAGCAGTGTACACCTATGATACATTATACACCCTAGTGTATAAGTATGACAGGTGTGCACAGCAGTGTACACCTATGATACATTATACACCCTAGTGTATAAGTATGACAGGTGTGCACAGCAGTGTACACCTATGATACATTATACACCCTAGTGTATAAGTATGACAGGTGTGCACAGCAGTGTACACCTATGATACATTATACACCCTAGTGTATAAGTATGACAGGTGTGCACAGCAGTGTACACCTATGATACATTATACACCCTAGTGTATAAGTATGACAGGTGTGCACAGCAGTGTACACCTATGATACATTATACACCCTAGTGTATAAGTATGACAGGTGTGCACAGCAGTGTACACCTATGATACATTATACACCCTAGTGTATAAGTATGACAGGTGTGCACAGCAGTGTACACCTATGATACATTATACACCCTAGTGTATAAGTATGACAGGTGTGCACAGCAGTGTACACCTATGATACATTATACACCCTAGTGTATAAGTATGACAGGTGTGCACAGCAGTGTACACCTATGATACATTATACACCCTAGTGTATAAGTATGACAGGTGTGCACAGCAGTGTACACCTATGATACATTATACACCCTAGTGTATAAATATGACAGGTGTGCACAGCAGTGTACACCTATGATACATTATACACCCTAGTGTATAAATATGACAGGTGTGCACAGCAGTGTACACCTATGATACATTATACACCCTAGTGTATAAATATGACAGGTGTGCACAGCAGTGTACACCTATGATACATTATACACCCTAGTGTATAAATATGACAGGTGTGCACAGCAGTGTACACCTATGATACATTATACACCCTAGTGTATAAATATGACAGGTGTGCACAGCAGTGTACACCTATGATACATTATACACCCTAGTGTATAAATATGACAGGTGTGCACAGCAGTGTACACCTATGATACATTATACACCCTAGTGTATAAATATGACAGGTGTGCACAGCAGTGTACACCTATGATACATTATACACCCTAGTGTATAAATATGACAGGTGTGCACAGCAGTGTACACCTATGATACATTATACACCCTAGTGTATAAATATGACAGGTGTGCACAGCAGTGTACACCTATGATACATTATACACCCTAGTGTATAAATATGACAGGTGTGCACAGCAGTGTACACCTATGATACATTATACACCCTAGTGTATAAATATGACAGGTGTGCACAGCAGTGTACACCTATGATACATTATACACCCTAGTGTATAAATATGACAGGTGTGCACAGCAGTGTACACCTATGATACATTATACACCCTAGTGTATAAATATGACAGGTGTGCACAGCAGTGTACACCTATGATACATTATACACCCTAGTGTATAAATATGACAGGTGTGCACAGCAGTGTACACCTATGATACATTATACACCCTAGTGTATAAATATGATGTATGTGTACACAGCAGTGTACACAGCAGTGCACACCTATGTGTGCACAGCAGTGCACACCTATGATATATTATACACCCTAGTGTATAAATATGATACACTCAGGAAGCTGAGGAAAGAGAATTGCCTGAACCCGGGAGGCGGAGTTTTTGGTGAGCCGAGATCACGTGATTGCACTCCAGCCTAGGTAACAAGAGCGAAACACCATCACAAAAAAAAGAGAAATATATATATATTGTATATATATTATACACACAAGTACACAGCAGTGTACACCTATGATATATTATACACCCTAGTGTATAAATATGATAGGTGTACACAGCAGTGTACACCTATGATATATTATACACCCTAGTGTATAAATATGATACACTCAGGAAGCTGAGGAAAGAGAATTGCCTGAACCCGGGAGGCGGAGTTTTTGGTGAGCCGAGATCACGTGATTGCACTCCAGCCTAGGTAACAAGAGCGAAACACCATCGCAAAAAAAAGAGAAATATATATATATTGTATATATATTATACACACAAGTACACAGCAGTGTACACCTATGATATATTATACACCCTAGTGTATAAATATGATAGGTGTGCACAGCAGTGTACACCTATGATATATTATACACCCTAGTGTATAAATATGATAGGTGTGCACAGCAGTGTACACCTATGATATATTATACACCCTAGTGTATAAATATGATAGGTGTGCACAGCAGTGTACACCTATGATATATTATACACCCTAGTGTATAAATATGATAGGTGTGCACAGCAGTGTACACCTATGATATATTATACACCCTAGTGTATAAATATGATAGGTGTGCACAGCAGTGTACACCTATGATATATTATACACCCTAGTGTATAAATATGATAGGTGTGCACAGCAGTGTACACCTATGATATATTATACACCCTAGTGTATAAATATGATAGGTGTGCACAGCAGTGTACACCTATGATATATTATACACCCTAGTGTATAAATATGATAGGTGTGCACAGCAGTGTACACCTATGATATATTATACACCCTAGTGTATAAATATGATGTATGTGTACACAGCAGTGTACACAGCAGTGCACACCTATGTGTGCACAGCAATGCACACCTATGATATATTATACACCCTAGTGTATAAATATGATACACTCAGGAAGCTGAGGAAAGAGAATTGCTTGAACCCGGGAGGCAAAGTTTTTGGTGAGCCGAGATCACGTGATTGCACTCCAGCCTAGGTAACAAGAGCGAAACACCATCGCAAAAAAAAGAGAAATATATATATATTGTATATATATTATACACACAAGTACACAGCAGTGTACACCTATGATATATTATACACCCTAGTGTATAAATATGATAGGTGTACACAGCAGTGTACACCTATGATATATTATAGACCCTAGTGTATAAATATGATACACTCAGGAAGCTGAGGAAAGAGAATTGCCTGAACCCGGGAGGCGGAGTTTTTGGTGAGCCGAGATCACGTGATTGCACTCCAGCCTAGGTAACAAGAGCGAAACACCATCGCAAAAAAAAGAGAAATATATATATATTGTATATATATTATACACACAAGTACACAGCAGTGTACACCTATGATATATTATACAGCCTAGTGTATAAATATGATAGGTGTGCACAGCAGTGTACACCTATGATATATTATACAGCCTAGTGTATAAATATGATAGGTGTGCACAGCAGTGTACACCTATGATATATTATACAGCCTAGTGTATAAATATGATCGGTGTGCACAGCAGTGTACACCTATGATATATTATACAGCCTAGTGTATAAATATGATCGGTGTGCACAGCAGTGTACACCTATGATATATTATACAGCCTAGTGTATAAATATGATCGGTGTGCACAGCAGTGTACACCTATGATATATTATACAGCCTAGTGTATAAATATGATCGGTGTGCACAGCAGTGTACACCTATGATATATTATACAGCCTAGTGTATAAATATGATCGGTGTGCACAGCAGTGTACACCTATGAAATATTATACAGCCTAGTGTATAAATATGATCGGTGTGCACAGCAGTGTACACCTATGATATATTATACAGCCTAGTGTATAAATATGATCGGTGTGCACAGCAGTGTACACCTATGATATATTATACAGCCTAGTGTATAAATATGATCGGTGTGCACAGCAGTGTACACCTATGATATATTATACAGCCTAGTGTATAAATATGATCGGTGTGCACAGCAGTGTACACCTATGATATATTATACAGCCTAGTGTATAAATATGATCGGTGTGCACAGCAGTGTACACCTATGATATATTATACAGCCTAGTGTATAAATATGATCGGTGTGCACAGCAGTGTACACCTATGATATATTATACAGCCTAGTGTATAAATATGATCGGTGTGCACAGCAGTGTACACCTATGATATATTATACAGCCTAGTGTATAAATATGATCGGTGTGCACAGCAGTGTACACCTATGATATATTATACAGCCTAGTGTATAAATATGATCGGTGTGCACAGCAGTGTACACCTATATTATACAGCCTAGTGTATAAATATGATCGGTGTGCACAGCAGTGTACACCTATGATATATTATACAGCCTAGTGTATAAATATGATCGGTGTGCACAGCAGTGTACACCTATGATATATTATACAGCCTAGTGTATAAATATGATCGGTGTGCACAGCAGTGTACACCTATGATATATTATACAGCCTAGTGTATAAATATGATCGGTGTGCACAGCAGTGTACACCTATGATATATTATACAGCCTAGTGTATAAATATGATCGGTGTGCACAGCAGTGTACACCTATGATAGATTATACAGCCTAGTGTATAAATATGATCGGTGTGCACAGCAGTGTACACCTATGATATATTATACAGCCTAGTGTATAAATATGATCGGTGTGCACAGCAGTGTACACCTATGATATATTATACAGCCTAGTGTATAAATATGATCGGTGTGCACAGCAGTGTACACCTATGATATATTATACAGCCTAGTGTATAAATATGATCAGTGTGCACAGCAGTGTACACAGCAGTGCACACCTATGTGTGCACAGCAGTGCACACCTATGATATATTATACACCCTAGTGTATAAATATGATACACTCAGGAAGCTGAGGAAAGAGAATTGCCTGAACCCGGGAGGCGGAGTTTTTGGTGAGCCGAGGTCACGTGATTGCACTCCAGCCTAGGTAACAAGAGCGAAACACCATCGCAAAAAAAAGAGAAATATATATATATTGTATACATATTATACACACAAGTACACAGCAGTGTACACCTATGATATCTTATACACCCTAGTGTATAAATATGATAGGTGTACACAGCAGTGTACACCTATGATATCTTATACACCCTAGTGTATAAATATGATAGGTGTACACAGCAGTGTACACCTATGATATCTTATACACCCTAGTGTATAAATATGATAGGTGTACACAGCAGTGTACACCTATGATATCTTATACACCCTAGTGTATAAATATGATAGGTGTACACAGCAGTGTACACCTATGATATCTTATACACCCTAGTGTATAAATATGATAGGTGTACACAGCAGTGTACACCTATGATATCTTATACACCCTAGTGTATAAATATGATAGGTGTACACAGCAGTGTACACCTATGATATCTTATACACCCTAGTGTATAAATATGATAGGTGTACACAGCAGTGTACACCTATGATATCTTATACACCCTAGTGTATAAATATGATAGGTGTACACAGCAGTGTACACCTATGATATCTTATACACCCTAGTGTATAAATATGATAGGTGTACACAGCAGTGTACACCTATGATATACACCCTAGTGTATAAATATGATAGGTGTACACAGCAGTGTACACCTATGATATCTTATACACCCTAGTGTATAAATATGATAGGTGTACACAGCAGTGTACACCTATGATATCTTATACACCCTAGTGTATGAAATTTATACACCCTAGTGTATAAATATGATAGGTGTACACTGTTCGGCATGGTTGTGCGTGCTTGTAATCGCAGCTACTCAGGAGGCTGAGGCAGGAGGATTACCTGAACCTGGGAGGCGGAGTTTGCGGTGAGATTAGATCACGCCATTTCACTCCGGCATAGGTAAGAAGAGCGAAACTCCGTCTAAAAAAAAAGAAATATATAAAAATTGTATATATAATACACAATAGTTATATGTCTGATATTTATGCACAAGAATGTACAAATATGATATTTATGCACAAGAGTGTACACATATGATATTTATACACAACAGTGTACACGTATGATATTTATGCACAACAGTGTACACATATGATATTTATGCACAAGAGTGTACACATATATTTATGCACAAGAGTGTACACATATATTTATGCACAACAGTGTACACATATGATATTTATGCACAACAGTGTACACATATGATATTTATGCACAGCAGTGTACACATATGATATTTATACACAACAGTGTACATATATGATATTTATGCAAAAGTGTACACATACGATATTTATGCACAAGAGTGTACACATAGGATATTTATGCACAACAGTGTACACATATGGTATTTATGCACAACAGTGTACACGTATGGTATTTATGCACAAGTGTACACATATGATATTTATGCACAACAGTGTACGCATACGATATTTATACACAACATTGTACACATACGGTATTTATGCACAACAGTGTAAACATACGATATTTATGCACAACAGTGTACACAACGGTATTTATGCACAACAGTGTACACATACTATATTTATGCACAACAGTGCACACATACGATATTTATGCACAACAGTGTACACATATATTTATGCACAGCAGTGTACACATATGATATTTATGCACAGCAGTGTACACATATGATATTGATGCACAACAGTGTACACATATGATATTGATGCACAACAGTGTACACATATGATATTTATGCACAACAGTGTACACATATGATATTTATACACAATCCAAAAACATGTAAAAATTAGCTGGGCATGGTTTTGCATGCTTGTAATCCCAGCTACTCAGGAGGCTGAGGCAGGAGAATTACCTGAACCCGGTAGGCGGAGTTTTTGGTGAGCCGAGATCGCGCGATTGCACTCCAGCCTAGGTAACAAGAGCGAAACACCATCGCAAAAAAAAAAAGAAATATATATATATTGTATATATATTATACACAATAGTGTATATATGATATTTATGCACAAGAGTGTGCACATGATATTTATGCACAAGAGTGTGCACATATATTTATGCAAAAGAGTGTGCACATATGATATTTATGCACTAGAGTGTGCACATATGATATTTATGCACTAGAGTGTACGCAGATATTTATGCACAACAGTGTACACATATATTTATGCAGAACAGTGTACACATATGATATTTATGCACAATAGTGTACACATATGATATTTATGCACAACAATGTACACATATGATATTTATACACCATTCAAAAACATATAAAAATTAGCTGGGCATGGTTTTGCATGCTTGTAATCCCCGCTACTCAGGACGCTGAGGAAGGAGAATTGCCTGAACCCGGGAGGCGGAGTTTTTGGTGAGCCGAGATCACGTGATTGCACTCCAGCCTAGGTAACAAGAGCGAAACACCATCGCAAAAACAAAAAGAAATATATTTATATTGTATATATATTATACACAATAGTGTATATATATGATATTTATACACAATAGTGTATATATATGATATATTATATGCCATACTGTATATATATGATATACACAATAGTGTATATATATGATATATTATACGCCATAGTGTATATATATGATATACACAATAGTGTATATATATGATATATTATATGCCATAGTGTATATATATGATACACACAATAGTGTATATATGATATACGCCATAGTGTATATATATGATACACACATATATATGATACACACATATATTATACGTGTTTATATGTGTATATATGTGAATATACACATATATACATATATATGATACACACATATATTATACGCCGTAGTGTATATATATATATGAGATACACACAATAGTGTATATATATGATATATTATACGCCATAATGTGTATATATATGATACACACAATAGTGTATATATGATATATTATACGCCATAGTGTATATATATGATACACACAATAGTGTATATATATGATATATTATACGCCATAGTGTATATATATGATACACACAATAGTGTATATATATGATATATTATACGCCATAGTGTATATATATGATACACACAATAGTGTATATATATGATATATTATACGCCATAGTGTATATATATGATACACACAATAGTGTATATATATGATATATTATACGCCATAGTGTATATATATGATACACACAATAGTGTATATATATGATATATTATACGCCATAGTGTATATATATGATACACACAATAGTGTATATATATGATATATTATACGCCATAGTGTATATATATGATACACACAATAGTGTATATATATGATATATTCTACGCCATAGTGTATATATGATACACACAATAGTGTACATATATGATATATTATATGCCATAGTGTATATATGATACACACAATAGTGTATATATATGATATATTATACGCCATACTGTATATATATGATACACACAATAGTGTATATATATGATATATTATACGCCATACTGTATATATATGATACACACAATAGTGTATATATATGATATACGCCATACTGTATATATATGATACCCACAATAGTGTATATATATGATATATTATACGCTATACTGTATATATATGATACACACAGTAGTGCATATATATGATATATTATACTCCATACTCTATATATATGATACACACAATAGTGCATATATATGATATATTATACGCCATACTCTATATATATGATACACACAATAGTGCATATATATGATATATTATACGCCATACTCTATATATATGATACACACAATAGTGCATATATATGATATATTATACACCATACTGTATATATATGATACACACAATAGTGTATATATGATATACGCCATACTGTATATATATGATACACACAATAGTGCATATATATGATATATTATACGCCATACTGTATATATATGATACACACAATAGTGCATATATATGATATATTATACGCCATACTGTATATATATGATACACACAATAGTGCATATATATGATATTTATACGCCATACTGTATATATATGATACACACAATAGTGCATATATATATTTATACGCCATAGTGTATATATATGATACACACAATAGTGCATATATATATTTATACGCCATAGTGTATATATATGATACACACAATAGTTCATATATATATTTATACGCCATAGTGTATATATATGATACACACAATAGTGCATATATATATTTATACGCCATAGTGTATATATATGATACACACAATAGTGCATATATATATTTATACGCCATAGTGTATATATATGATACACACAATAGTGTATATATATATTTATACACCATAGTGTATATATATGATACACACAACAGTGCATATATATGATATTTATACACCATAGTGTATATACATGATACACACAATAGTGCATATATATGATATTTATACACAATAGTGTATATATATGATACACACAATAGTGCATATATATGATATTTATACACCATAGTGTATATATATGATACACACAATAGTGCATATATATGATATTTATACACAATAGTGTATATATATGATACACACAGTAGTGCATATATATGATATTTATACACAACAGTGTATATATATGATACACACAATAGTGCATATATATGGTATTTATACACAATAGTGTATATATATGATATTTTATACACAATAGTGTATATATATGATATTTATACACAATAGTTGGGCATGGTTGTGCGTGCTTGTAATCGCAGCTACTCAGGAGGCTGAGGCAGGAGGATTGCCTGAACCCGGGAGGCGGAGTTTGCGGTGAGATTAGATCGCGCCATTGCACTCCAGCATAGGTAAGAAGAGCGAAACTCCGTCTGAAAAAAAAAGAAATATATATAAATTGTATATATAATACACAATAGTTATATGTCTGATATTTATGCACAAGAGTGTACACATATGATATTTATGCACAAGAGTGTACACATATGATATTTATGCACAAGAGTGTACACATATGATATTTATGCACAAGAGTGTACACATATATTTATGCACAAGAGTGTACACATATATTTATGCACAACAGTGTACACATATATTTATGCACAAGAGTGTACACATATGATATTTATGCACAACAGTGTACACATATGATATTTATACACAATTCAAAAATATATAAAAATTAGCTGGGCATGGTTTTGCATGCTTGTAATCCCCGCTACTCAGGAGGCTGAGGCAGGAGTATTGCCTGAACCCGGGAGGCGGAGTTTTTGGTGAGCCGAGATCGCGCGATTGCACTCCAGCATAGGTAACAAGAGCGAAACACCATCGCAAAAAAAAAAGAAATATATATATATTGTATATATATTATACACACTAGTGTGTATATAGGATGTTTATACACACTCGTGTGTGTATATGATGTTTATACACAATATTTAGCTGGGCATGGTTGTTCGTGCTTGTAATTGCAGCTACTCAGGAGGCTGAGGCAGGAGAATTGCCTGAACCCGGGAGGCGGAGTTTGCGGTGAGATGAGATCGCGCCATTGCACTCCAGCATAGGTAAGAAGAGCGAAACTCCGTCTGAAAAAAAAAGAAATATAAATTTTATATATAATACACAATAGTGTATATATATGATATTTATGCACATGAGTGTACATATATATTTATGCACAAGAGTGAACACATATGATATTTATGCACAACAGTGTACCCATATGATATTTATGCACAAGAGTGTACACATATGATATTTATTCAAAGGGTGTACACATATATTTATGCACAAGAGTGTACACATATATTTATGCACAACAGTGTACACATGATATTTATGCACAACAGTGTACACATATGATATTTATGCACAACAGTGTACACATATGGTATTTATGCACAAGAGTGTACACATATGGTATTTATGCACAACAGTGCACACATATGATATTTATGCACAACAGTGCACACATATGATATTTATGCACAACAGTGTACACATATATTTATGCACAACAATGTACACATATGATATTTATACACAATTCAAAAACATATAAAAATTAGCTGGGCATGGTTTTGCATGCTTGTAATCCCCGCTACTCAGGAGGCTGAGGCAGGAGAATTGCCTGAACCCAGGAGGCGGAGTTTTTGGTGAGCCGAGATCTCGCTATTGCACTCCAGCCTAGGTAACAAGAGCGAAACACCATTGCAAAAAAAAAAGAAATATATATATATTGTATATATATTATACACATTAGTGTATATATATATTTATACACAATAGTGTATATATATGATGTTTATACACAATAGTGTATATATATGATGTTTATACACAATAGTGTATATATATGATGTTTATACACAATAGTGTATATATATGATGTTTATACACAATAGTGTATATATATGATGTTTATACACAATAGTGTATATATATGATATTTTGTATTCAAAAAAATACAAAAATTAGCTGGGCATTGTTGTGCGTGCTTGTAATCGCAGCTACCCAGGAGGCTGAGGCAGGAGAATTGCCTGAACCCCGGAGGCGGATTTTGCGGTGAGATGAGATCGCGCCATTCCACTCCAGCATAGGTAAGAAGAGCGAAACTCCGTCTCAAAAAAAAAGAAATATATATAAATTTTATATATAATACACAATAGTGTATATATATGATATTTACGCACAAGAGTGTACACATATGATATTTATGCACAAGAGTGTACACATATGATATTTATGCACAACAGTGTACACATATGATATTTATACACAACAGTGTACATATATGATATTTATACACAATTCAAAAATATATAAAAATTAGCTGGACATGGTTTTGCGTGCTTGTAATCCCCGCTACTCAGGAGGCTGAGGCAGTAGAATTGCCTGAACCCGGGAGGCGGAGTTTTTGGTGAGGCGAGATCACGCGATTGCACTCCAGCCTAGGTAACAAGAGCGAAACACCATCGCAAAAAAAAAAAGAAATACATATATATTGTATATATATTATATACAATAGTGTATATATATGATATATTTATACACAGTAGTGTATATATATGGTGTTTATGCACCATTGTGTATATATATATGATATATTTATACACAGTAGTGTATATATATGGTGTTTATGCACAATCGTGTAGTTATATGATATATTTATACACAGTAGTGTATATATATGGTGTTTATGCACAATCGTGTATATATATGATATATTTATACACAGTAGTGTATATATATGGTGTTTATGCACAATCGTTTATATATATGATATATTTATACACAGTGGTGTATATATATGGTGTTTATGCACAATCGTGTGTATATATATGATATATTTATGCACAGTAGTGTATATATATGGTGTTTATGCACAATCGTGTATATATATGATATATTTATACACAGTAGTGTATATATATGGTATTTATGCACAATCGTGTATATATATGATATATTTATACACAGTAGTGTATATATATGGTGTTTATGCACAATCGTGTATATATATGGTGTTTATGCACAATCGTGTATATATATGATATATTTATACACAGTAGTGTATATATATGATGTTTATACACAATCGTGTATATATATGATATATTTATACACAATAGTGATTTTCACAGTTAAAATTAAATTAAATTAAAATTAAGATAAATAAATAAAAATAACGTAAACAATAGGCCTGGCATAGTGGCTCACGTCTCTAATCCCAGCATTTTGGGAGGCCAAGGTGGGTGGATCACCTGAGGTCAGGAGTTCGAGAGCTGCCTGGCCAAACTCTACTAAAAATACAAAAATTTAGCTGGGCATGGTGGCACGTGCCTGTAATCTCAGTTACTCGGGAAGCTGAGACAGGAGAATCACTTGAAACTGGGGACACAGAGGTTGCAGTGAGCTTAGATCGCACCATCGCAGTCTACTCCAGCCTGGGCGACAGAGAGAGACTCCGTCTCAAAACAAAACAAAACAAAACAAAACAAAATGAGGGCTTTATTACCTCACAATAAAGAAGACGGAGATTAGTGGCTCTAGGCTGTAACTCTAAAACTTGGGCACAATCCCTGCTACTTGTCATCTTTTACCTCCATGGACAGTAACAGGCATCACATTCTGAATTTTGTTTTCCTTTTTTTGAGACAGAGTCCCGCTGTGTCACCCAGGCTGGACTGCAGTGGTGCAATAGCGACTCTTTGCAACCTCCTCCTCCTGAATTCAAGCCATTCTCGTGTCTCAGCTTCCCAAATAGTTGGGATTACAGGCAGTGCCACCATTCCCAGCTAATTTTTGGGTGTATGTGTGTTTAGTTGAGATGGGGTTTCACCATGTTGGCCAGGCTGCTCTCAAACTCCTGACTTCAAGTGATCCACCCACCTCGGCCTCCCAAAGTGCTGGGATTACAGGCATGAGCCACTGTACCTGGCCCACATTCAGAATTAAAAAAAAAAAAAAAAAAAAAAAAAAAATCTAACAGGAAAAGGAGTCATTTCTTCCAGACTCTTAGAAGTCTGATCCACTTTCCCCAAGCCCCCCATAGATTTCCCTGTTCATCTCATGGGCCAGGACTGAGTCTGTCACATGCTGGTTCCTAAACCAACTGCTGGCAGAAGAATGAGACCACCATGGCTGACTCAGCTAACTGGGATCTGCCTAAGAGCAGAGGCCAAGGTCTCTGCGATTTTGTTGTTGTTGTTGCATGTTCTGCTTATGTAATTTTTTTTTCCTTTTTGAGACAGGGTCTCGCTCTGTTGCCTAGGCTGGAATGCAGTGGCATAATCATAGTTCACTGCAGCCTCGAACTTCTGAGCTCAAGCGACCTCTCTGCCTTGGCCTCCCGAAGTGCGAGGACTACAGATGTGAGTCACTGCACTTGGCCCTAAGTAATATTTGATTTACTTATTTCCTTGAACAAAATCAGAGTTCCCAGACAAGGAAGAGAGGATGAAATGACTGATAGGGAGACAGATAATACTGTAATCTTAAAAAAAAAAAAAAAAAAAAGTACCAGCTGGGCACAGTGGTTCATTCCTGTAATCCCAGCACTTTGGGAGGACAAAGTAGGAGGACTGCTTGAGTCCAGGAGTTTGAGACCAGCCTGGGCAATGTGGCAAAACCCCATCTCTACAAAAAAATTAGCCGGCTATGGTGGTGCATGCCTCTGGTCCCAGCTATTTGGAAGGCTGAGGTGGAAAGATCACCTGAGCCTGGGAGGCAAAGGTTGAAGTGGGCTGAGACCTCACCACCACTGCACTCCAGCCTGAGCAACAAAGACCCTGTCTCAAAAAAAAAAAAAAAAAAAAAAAATTTTAAAGCTAGGCACAGTGGTTCACACCTGTAATGTCATCACTTTGGAAGGCTGAGGTGGGCGGATCATGAGGTTAGGAGTTCAAGACCAGCCTGACCAACATAGTGAAAGCCCTGTCTCTATTATAAATACAAAAATCAGCTGGGCGTCATGGTGCACACCTGTAATCGCAGCTACTCAGGAGGCTGAGGCAGGAGAACTGCTTGAACCCGGGAGGCAGAGGTTGCAGTGAGCTAAGATCCTGCCACTCCACTCTAGCCTGGGCGACAGAGTAAGACTCCATCTCAAAAATAAATTAATTAATTAAAAGAAAAAGGAAAAAAAAGGAACAGAAATAATTAATGTATGTGAGCTATAAGTTAAGCAGTTTGAATATTTCCTTCCCTCTCTTGGAATATTATTATTGATCTTTCTTTGTATTTATTTATTCATTTTTGAGATGAAGTCTTGCTCTGTCTCCCAGGCTGGAGTACAGTGGCGCAATCTTGGCCCACTGCAACCTCTGCCTCCCGGGCTCCAGCGATTCTCCTGCCTCAGCCTCCTGAGTAGCTGGGATTACAGGTGCCCGCCATCATACCTGGCTTACTTTTGTATTTTTACTAGAGACAGGGTTTCACCATGTTGGCCAGGCTGGTCTAGAACTCCTGACCTCAGATGGTCTTCCCGCCTCAGCCTCCCAAAGGGCTGGGATTACAGACATGACCCACCACACCTAGCCTCATCTTTAAATCAGTCTATAGTTGTAAATAAATCAGCTAAATTTAATTGTGTGTTTGTGTTTTAAACTACAAAGTTTTACAGGGTAAAGAAAAAGGAGCTCAATG
The DNA here is from genome assembly GCF_048565385.1 of Saimiri boliviensis. Lineage (NCBI taxonomy): Eukaryota > Metazoa > Chordata > Mammalia > Primates > Cebidae > Saimiri > Saimiri boliviensis. The sequence goes on from NC_133457.1 coordinate 51,034,276, forward strand.
TATGGTCTTGAGACTGGACTGCCAATGAGATCAGGGGTCTCTCTCTCAGCAGCCCTGTCTCTCTCTCCTGGACTGCAATGATCTTTCCCAAGACCTCCCTGCTTCTTTTGCATGTCCCTTGTTCTCTGCTGAATCGACTGCTCCCTCCTGGATTTGGTATACATATGGCCACTGAGGACCTTCCAGCCCCTACTCCTTCTACAAATTGAAAACCCCTCTTGGAAATTCTTAATTCTGATCTCCAAAGGGCAAACTACTTGAGGCTACTCATCTGGTCAAGACAAGTCACCTCAGAGGTTGCTGGCCTACCCAATACCTGGAATGGCAGCCCTGGGGTCACAGACCAGCCTAGGTCCAACGAAGGGGACAGGGTCACTTGTCAGAAAACCTTACTGCTGAGTTCTAACCCTTTGAGAAAGTCCAGGGGAGCAGGAGGGGGCACTTTACACTCAAAAGTCTGACACTTGAAGTTCATTTTGCTTTTCTATAGCCAAATCTACATCTCCAAATGAGTCAACTCCATACTTTTTTTTTTTTTTTTGAGACAGAGTGTCGCTCTGTCACCAGGCTGGAGTGCAGTGGCACAATCTCGGCTCACTGCAACCTCTGCCTCCCAAGTTCAAGCAATTCTCCTGCCTCAGCCTCCCAAGTAGCTGGAACTACAGGCGCACGCCACCATGCCCAACTTATTTTTTGTATTTTTAGTAGAGACGGGGTTTCGCCATGTTGACCAGGATGGTCTCGATCTCTTGACCTCATGATCTGCCCACCCCGGCCTCCCAAAGTGATGGGATTACAGGCGTCAGCCACCACGCCCGGTCCTAATAAAAATTTGAACACACTGTAGTTGCTGAATAAATACAAGCCGCTTGGTGTAACTCATCCTAGGGATGTGTCACAGGTGGTTACCTAACCTTAACATGCATGCAAATCACCTGGGCCTTGTTAAAATGCAGATTTTTACTCAGATAGTCTGAGGAAGGGCCTGAGATTCTGCATCTCTAACAAGCTTGAAGGTGATGCTGTTGCAGTTCATCTGGGGCTCATTTTCTTCGGCAAGGCTATAGGTGACTTGAGACTTCCTCCCAATACACGGTATCAGTGGTTTCATGATTCCATACAACCTCCCCTCCTGCCAGGCTGCCTGTACCCTGCCGCCATAAACCAGACATTTCTTCCAAAGCATCTTTGGCAGTTCCTCTGCTTGGAGTGTCCCCCCACCCACGGTTTCATGCTCTCCAGAACACCACAGTGCCATCTACATTTTGGGCTAGCTGACTCTGTTGGGAAGGGCTGCCCCGTATGTGGATGTTCAGCAGCATTCCAGACTTCTACCCACTGGATGCCAGAAGCCCCTCGTCCGCCACATTGTAGCAACCAAAACTGTCTGCAGACATTGCCAAATATCCTCTGATGGGCAAAATCTTCCCTGGTTAAGGATCGATGCCCTAAAACCTGGAATCCACATCTACATTTTAAAAAGAACCCAGTTGAATTAAAATTTGAAAAGCAGGCCGGGTATGGTGGTTCAAGCCTATAGTCCCAGAACTCTGGGAGTCTATGGCAGGAGTTTGAGACCAGCCCGGCCAACATGGCAAAACCCCACCTCTACTTAAAATACAAAAATTAGCTGGGCATAGTGGCATGTGCCTGTAATCCCAGCTACTCAGGAGGCTGAGGTGCAAGAATCACTTGAACACAGGAAGCTAAGGTTGCAGAGAGCGTAGATCATGCCACTGCACTCCAGCCTGGGTGACAGAACAAGACTCTGTCTCCAAAAAAATTGATGTATTTTATATGTGTATATATATATTTGAAAAGCATTGCTCTGTGATCCAGATTCAATCCAAACACTCTCTTCTGAATTCTCACAGCCCTTGCTATCTGTGCCTGTCATCTGACAGGTCCCCATACATCTTCTGTACTGACATTTAGTGGTAGCTTACACCCTAGCTTGAGCTTTAGTTGTTATTCAGGAATTCAAATATGCCTGGATATAACACACACCTGAAGTTTGGTATCTGTGTGACACCTATTCTTTCTTTCTCTTAAACCACATTGTTTTTCTTTGGGGGAACTACTGCCTCATTATTCTCAGTCCAGATGGAGTCACACACACCTCCACCTCCACTCTTATGGGAGGGGAAGTGTTTTTTGTTGTTGTTGTTGTTGTTTTGAGACAGAGTCTCACTCTGTCACCCATGCTGGAGTGCAATAGCACAATCTTGGCTCACAGCAACCTCCGCCTCATGGGTTCAAGTGATTCTCCTGCCTTAGCCTCCTGAATAGTGGAGACTACAGGTGCCCAACACCAGGCCCAGCTAATCTTTTGTATTTCTAGTAGAGACAGGGTTTCTCCATGTTGGCCAGGCTAGTCTCAAACTCCTGACCTCAGGTGATCCACCTGCCTCAGCTTCCCAAAGTGCTAGGATTATAGGCATGTGCCACCGCACCTGGCCAGAGGGGAAGTGTATTTGTATGTTTCACCCTGTCTTTCAAAAGGGTTCTTTCAATGACAGACAAGTGAATTGAGCCAAAGAGAACCACTTGCAGAACCTTTGTAGGAACTGAAGGCAAAGAGAAGCCTCTTTCCACTAAGGTTGATAGCTATGGAGAAGAAATAAGCCCAAAACTTTAGAGAGCACCCAAGTGGAGAAAGCCTGTGTGGGAGTAAAGCCAGCAAAAAGGAAAGCAGAACAGGAGAAAGACTGCACTCTGACCACTTTTCAAGCTCCTGGATCCAGCTATACCTGAAGACTTGCCATGAGTTTTCAGTGACAAACCAACACATTTTTTTTCTTTTCTTTTTCTTTTTTTTTTAATTGTAAACAACTTAAGCTAGGTTTTCATTACTTGCCATCAGAAGACTCCTGACTAATACACTGGGCCTGTGTTACAGAGAGAAAAGCCACAGGCTGAGGCAGAAGGGTCCTCCTTCAGGAGGACTCTAAGAGCCCCAGGACCACAGGCGGCACTGCCTCCAGGCCGTCACAAGGTGCAACTCAGATCAAGGGAGGAGTGCTGGGGTGACAGCCTGGCTGCAAGGGAGCACACAGCTGTGTGCTCTGGATCCTTGAGGGCTGTAGCTTTGGGAGGCTGGCAGATCCACCCTGGACAAGAACATAACTCAAAGCCATCACAGGCCTGTAAAGCAATGGCAGAGTCACCACCCTCCACAAGGGGGCAGTGTGGTCCAGAGTGGAAGTAGGTGAGAGAAATCCTTGCTCCTCATGAAACATCATCCCCTATGGACTCCTGGAAGCACCTGGAAGCAGGGCAGTTTTGCAGTGAGCTGGGATCTTGCATTCTGTAGGCGGACACTGAAGCCTGGGTTTTGGCTGGGGGGCCCTAGCACCCACAGACAGGAGTGGCTCATAGTTCTTAGTTTCAATAACTTTTCCTGAAGATGCCCTGGGAAGATGGCAGGTGCTCAGAAGGGATGTCACAGGCTGTACCTGTGACCCAGGCACACCAGCATGGCATGAAACTGCAGGGATGCCAGGCTCGAAGGACATGCAGCCCCAGGAGCAAACAATGCAATAATCTCTGAAGACCAACATCCTAAGACCTCTGACAGTAGCGAGGATGGGGGTTTAGAGTCAGAAATTGGATCATTTAAAAACGGCCACATAGCTGGGGTTGGTGGCACACAACTGTACTCCCAGCTACTCAGGAGGCTGACGCAGGAGAATTATTTGAGCCAGGAGGTTGAGGCTACAGTAAGCTATGATTGTGCCGCTCCACTCCAGTCTGGGCAACAGAGCAAGACCCTGTCTCTAAAAAAATAAAGAAATAAAGAAGAGGACCACAGCTAGTTCTGTTTCTTTCACACTTGAGATTGTAAAGCAATAGTAAATTCTCTATATTAGGGGTCCCCAACCCCTGGGCCACCGACCGGTACCCGTCCATGGCCTGTTAGGAACCAGGCCACACAGCAGGAGGTGAGTGTAGTGGGTGAGCGAGTGAAGTTTCATCTGTATTTACAGCTGCTCTGAATTACCGCCTGAGCTCTGCCTCCTGTCAGATCAGGCAACATTAGATTCTCATAGGAGCACAAGCCGTATCGTGAACTGTGCATTCAAGAGATCTTGGTTGGCCACTCATGAGAATCAATGCCTGATGATCTGTCACTGTCTCCCATCACCCCTAGATGGGACCATCTAGTTGCAGCAAAACAAGCTCAGGGCTCCCCCTGATTCTACATCATGGTGAGTTGTATAACTGTTTCATTATACACTGCAAAGTAATAATAATAGAAATAAAGTGCACAATAAATGTAATGCACTTGAATTATCCCAAAACCATCCCCCCGCCCCTGCCATCAAAAATTGTCTCCTGTGAAACCAGTCCCTGGTGTGAAAAAGGTTGGGGACCACTGCTCTGTATGTGATCTCTGCCCTCTCCAGGGCAAGCTGTCAGGAAAGGGACAGGCCTGGTGTGCCTGAGGGGACTTGGGAAGGGAATCCCAGGAGCAGAGACCTGCAGGAGTCCACCTTCTCCGTCCTGGAGTCTCCAACCCAGAGCACATGGAGTAAGGTCTGAGGCGTTTTCTCAAGCCCTGGATCGGACAGTCACAATTCCACCGTGTCACCTCTCTCCTGATCATAAATACAAGAAGCCCAACTTGGAATCATTTAAGAAGCAGAAACTAAATTCCAGCAAGAAAGCACACAGACCCTGAGATGGAAAGCACCTCACACATCATCCAGCTCAACCCCCTCAGGAAGCCAAAAAAGGAAATAAAACAAAATAGGCTGGGTCTTGCCCAAGGTGGCACAGTAAACTGGTGACTGAGCCAGGAGCCAAAGCCAGGCCTCCTGACCACAAGTCTGGAGCTCTGTACCCTGTGCTGCAGGCCCTCTCTCCTGATGAAAATCTCCACGTCCCAGATGAGGAAAAGGAAAGGATTCTGTACCCTGCATTTAACTTCACATCTGGACTTCACACTCTGGAATTTGATACTGAGAGCTCATCACTATCATTTCCTTGAGGTAATGCCCATTGCCCTGACCCATGAAGCTGCAGTCTTACTTATTGCCCCAAACCAGCCCAGTCACTACTGAGTTAGGTGGTAACAACAGTAGCAATCATTAATTGAGCATTGTATTCATCAGGGTTCTCCAAAGAAACAGAATCAGCAGGAGTTGGAGAGGGGCTTATTTTGAGGAATTAACTCCTGTGATTGCAGGGACTGGCAAATCCAAAATCTTTTTTTTTTTTTTTTTTTTTTTTTTCTGACAAGATGGTCAAAATCCAGTATCTGTAAGGCAGGCTAGCTAACATGAACTCCAGGAAGGGCTCACGCTGCAATTTGGAGTCCAAAGGCAGTCTAGAAGCAAAATTCATACCTCTTCAGGGATATCAGTCTTTTCTATTAAGGAAGGTAATCTGCTTTACTCAAAGTCTACCGATTTAAGGCCAGGTGTGGTGGCTTATACCTGCAATCCCAGCACTTTGGGAAGCTGAGGAGGGTGGATCACTCAAGGTCAGGAGTTTGAGATCAGCGTGGGCAACATGGTAAAACTCCATCTCTACTAAAAACACACACAAAAAATCTCTTTTCCTATGGCGCAGTGAAAAAAAAATTTTTTTAATTAAAATAAAAAAATACAAATACAAAAAATTAGCTGGGTATGGTGGCACATGCCTATGATCCCAGCTACTGTGGAGGCTGAGGCAGGAGAGTTACTTGAACCCTGGAGGTGGTTGGGTGAGCTCAGATTGCACCACTGCACTCCAGCCTGGGCATCAGAGATTCTGTCTCGGAAAAAAAAGTAAAAAGTTAAATTAAACTTAAAAAGCAAAGTCTACTGATTTAAATGTTAATCATATCTTTTTTTTTTTTTTTTTTTTTTTGAGATGGAGTCTCACTCTGTTACCCAGGCTGGAGTGCAGTGGCACAATCTCTGTTCTCTGCAACCTCAGCCTCCCCATTCAAGCAATTCTCCTGCCTCAGCCTTCTGAATAACTGGGATTACAGGAGTGCACCACCACGCCTGGCTAATTTTTTCATTTTTAGTAGAGACAAGGTTTCACCATGTTGGTCAGGCTGGTCTTGAACTTCTGACCTCGTGATCCGCCTGCCTTAGCCTCCCAAAGTGCTGGGATTATAGGCGTGAGCCACCGCACCTGGCCTATTAATCGTATCTTTAAAAAGAACACCTTCACAATAACATTTAGACTAGTTGTTTGACCAAAAATCTGGATACCATAGCTTGCCCTAATTGGCACATAAAACCATCACAACCATTTCCTCTGTGCCAGGCATTCGGATCCTCTCAGCAGCATTTTGAGACAGCTCTCATTATCCCCATCTTACAGAAGACAAAACCAGTGGCTTAAGTCCACAGGAAATTGTGGGCCATATCTTTTACCTCAGTTTCCCTTCCTTCCTTGTCCATGACTTCCCTGTCTCTAACCACTGGCTCTCACTTGGTTGCAAGAGTCCAAAAAGTTTCTCTAGGCCACAGGTTCTCAGCCACTGATGCACATTGGAATCACTGAGAAAAACTGATTAAGCAAATCAACAAACAAAAACCAATGTTCAGACCCTACCCCCAGAGTCTGATTGAGTTGGTCAGAGGTGGGCCCCTGAGCATCAGTATTCTAACCTCTCCCAGGTGCTTCCAATGTGCAGCAAGGCTGAGAACCATGGTTATAGAAGGTGGGACAATGCAAAGCAAGGGTCCCCTGTCCCTTCGGAGTAAAGATTGCCCGGCAGAAAATAAACATAACCTAAAGAAAACCAACTAGCTATGAAACAGCCTGTGGGAAAAACTAGCAAATATATTTCCTTTCTCAGCATGAAATTGGCCATTTCCCCTCTCATTTTTCAAGCAGTGTACAGTGAGTCTTTCATTACTTGGAGATACAAGAGTGAAATTGAGTTTAATTCATGTCGGCAACAGGCATTTGGTGAGCTTGCTGAGTGCTGGGCAGCCAGCAGTCAGATCTAACGTGGTTCCTGTCTTTAGCCAGCAAGCCACTGAGGTGGACGGTAAAACCCATGAAACAATGTGGGGAGTACAATGACAGAAACTTGTCCCAAATGTTCCAAAGTCCAGAAATGGTGACCAGCAAACAGGCTGGGCAGGTGAAACACGGGGTTTGACACTGTGAAGCCTGTATTTTGAGAGACTCACAACCACAATGAATATCCCTCCCTTTGTTGTTGAGGCCTTGAGTACTCGAGGCAGCCACCCAACTGTGAAGGGAACCAGCCAGGTTTCCCACTGGGAGACCCGGTCAGGTGTTCAAGACCAGCCTGGGCAACATGGTGAAACTCAGTCTCTCCTAAAAATACAAAAAAAAAAAAAAAAAAAAAAAATTTAGCCAGGCATGGTGGTGCATGCCTATGATCACAGCTACTTGGGATCCACCAGTCCTTGGTGAAATGAGAGAAGCTTCCATTTAGAAATGCTTGGTGTTAAAATGTCCCTTATTTTCTGAATTGATAATAGAATTTGGCTTTGCTAATAACCTGATGTACCAAATCAACAATTGACGAGTCAATGTGATTTCCCAATACTCCATGGGCTCATGAACTCCAAAACCCTGGGAAGCACCACACTAGACAATGGCCCCGGGCCTCACAAGAGCAGTAACCTCTGTGATCCTTGGTTTCTGAGCCTAGACCTGTCTTCACTCTGTCTACCCCTGAGCTGCCTGAATAAACCACATGACATAGATTGTCAGCTCTTTGAAAGAAGACACCTATCACTTTGGGAGGCCCAGGGGGCCGGATCATGAGGTCAAGAGATTGAGATCATCCTGGCCAACATGGTGAAACCTGTCTGTACTAAAATTACGAAATTTAGCCGTGTGTGGTGGTGTGTGCCTGTAGTCCCAGCTACTTGGGAGGCTGAGGCAGGAGAATCGCTTGAACTAGAAAGGCAAACGTTGCAGTGAGCCAAGATCAAACCACTGCACTCCAGCCTGGCAACGGAGCAAGACTCCGTCTCAAAAAAAAAAAAAAAAAAAAAAGACACCTATATTTTGGAGCATAATATCAGCAGAATGGAAATATATTCTATTTTATGAAATGGAGTATTCCAATAAAAATTTTTCTTAAGTAACAAAAATGAACAATCACAATTTTGTACTATGTAAGGCAGAAAATAAAGGCAGCAGGGCTGGGCACGGTAGCTCTGCCTGTAATCCCAGCACTTTGGGAGGCTGAGGCAGGCACATCATTTGAAGTCAGGAATTCAAGACTAGCCTGGCCAACATGGGAAAACCCCATTTCTACTAAAAATACAAAAATTAGCCAGATGTGGTGGCACACGTCTACAATCCCAGCTACAAGGGAAGCTGTACCCAAGAGGTGGAGGTTGCAGTGAGCCGAGATCTTCGCACTGCACTCCAGTCTGGTCTACTGCCTCAAAAAAAAAAAAAGAAGAAGAAGACTTTCCTATTACTGGAACCTGGACTTCTGGGACTGGACACCCCTGACTAAAGTGGGAAAGTGGACCACCAACCTTGGTTTCTGCCACCCCAGATCTAGAATACTGGCCCATCACTGATGTGACCATTTGTAAGAAAATCAGATCAACTGAGAAATGGGTATCCGTGGTATGAGTGGCTACTAATAAAACAAGGTATACCTAGTACAAGAAAATAAAACTGACCAGCACAGTAGGTCACATCTGTCATTCCAGCACTTTGAGAGGCCAAGACCGGTGGGTGGCTTGAAACCAGGAGTTCAACATCAGCCTGAGGAACATGGTGGTGCCCACCTGTGGTCCCAGCTATTTGGGAGGCTGAAGTGGGAGGATCACCTGATCCCAGGAGGTGAAGGTTGCAGTGAGTGAGCTGAGATAGCACCACTGCACTCTAGCCTAGTCGACAGAGTGAGATCCTGTATCAAAAAATAGAGCAAAACAAGGCAAACCTACTACGATAAAATAAAACTGTCCAGGCACAGTGGCTCATACCTTGTAATCCCAGCACTTTGGGAGGCAGAGGTGGGCGGATCACTTGAGCCCAGGAGTTCAAGACCAGCCTGGGAAACATGGTGAAACCCCATGTCTACCAAAAAGAAAAAAAAAAAAATTAGCCAGGCACAGTGGTGCATGCCTGTATTCAGGAGGTTGAGATAGGAGGATCACCTGAGCCCAGGGAGGCAGAGGCTGCAGTGAGCCGTGATTGTGCCAATACACTCCAGTCTGGTGACGAAGTGAGACCCTGTCTCAAAAAAAATAATATCACTGTGCACAGAGGCTCATGCCTGTAATCCCAGCACTTTGGGAACCCAAGGTGGGTGGATCACTTGAGGTCAGGAGTTCAAAACCAACCTGGCCAACATGGTGAAACCCCATCTCTACTAAAAATACAAAATTAGCCAGGCATGGTGGTGCATGCCTGTAATCCCAGCTATTTGGGAGGCTGAGGCAGGAGAATCACTTGAACCTGGGAGGCGGAGGTTGCAGTGAGCCAAGATCATGCCACTGCACTCCAGCCTGGGCAACAAGAGCAAAACTCCATCTCAAATAATAATAATAATAATAAAACTTTTTGAATGGGCAAGAATTTGACAAGAACAAAAGATTAATCAAGTTATGCAAAAGGAAAAAAGGAGAGAAACCTTCGAGAATGCCCTTTGCTCCCTTCTGGCACCCCCTACCTCCCACCCACAAAGCCTCACCAATTCCGGAGCTCCCTACAAGATGCTTCCAGCCCTGGAGATAAACGGGCCAGTCCTGCCCACTCCAGGAAGGGACTGGACTTGACCCCTGGCCAAGAGTCCTGCCAGTATTAAGGAAGGAGAACCACCAAACCTGCATTTCCCGTGAGCACAGACCCATGTTTTCAGGAAGGGGAAAACTTCCAACCGGAACTTTTTCCATTTTTAAAAATTATGTCTATGTATTCCTTTTATAGTCACACACACACACACGAATAAAAGGAACAATATAGACAGGGAGAAAAAAGAGAAGTGTGGAGAGGAGGGAGAGCCACCTTGAGCCCTCAGGGCATCCATGAAGTCAGGAAACTTGAAACTTGAGTTCCAACGCTAACAAAAGCCGTTCTCATGCTTGAACTGTTCTGTGCTCAGCTCTTTTACACATTGTTTTCCTGTTTTTGTTTTTTGTTTTGGTTTGGGGTTTTTGGATTTGTTTGTTTGACAGGGTCTCGCTCTATTGCTCAATCTGGAGTGCAGTGGTGCAGTCACAGCTCACTGCAGCCTGGACCTGCCAGGCTCAAGATCCTCCCACCTCAGCCTCCCGAGTAGCTGAGACTACTACAGAGGCGCGCCACCACCCCACTTTTTTTTTCCTCTTTTTGGTAGAGGCAGGGTCTCCCTCTGTTGCCCAGACTTGGTCTCGAACTGTTAGACTCAAGCGATCCTCCTGCCTCAGCATCCCAAAGGGCTGCGATTACAGGAGTGAGCCACCATGCCCAGCCATTGCTCAGCTCTTCAAAGTCCAATCCTACCTTAGCGTACGTATGTCAGTGACCCCAGACCGCAACCATTACGAGAAATGGACCCGGGATCCTGCAGAAGGAGTAGGGTCTGCAAATCCCGTGGGCCAACCGGCCCCTAAGGCGCGTCTGGGCGGCGGGCTGCGGGCTGCGGGCTGCGGGTTGAGGGCTGCGGGACGCGGCCGCCAGGTGGCGCCCTGACTTCTGTTCGGGCGCCTCCGGCCTTCCTCTTCCCGCGGATCCCTGGGATTCCCCGGGGCAGGGCGTCCGCCCACCCCGCGCCCGAGGACTCATGCGTAGTGTTCGCGGACCGTGAAGACGCTCGACCCCAAACACAGAGGCACCGCGCTTGCTTTGGTCCCAAAACCCTGGTGCAGGACCTAGGAGAGGTAGGGCGGCGGGATGGACATTGGCTCGGCCCTCGCCTCCGCCTGTGACCCCGCAGCCCCTCACCTCCCGCGGGGAGAAGGAGCGTAAGGTGAGAGCCGAGCTGGACCCGGAGGAAAGGAAGGCCCTCCAAGAATGTAGGGTCTTCGCCCTTGAAAAAGCGGTTCTTCCGGATGACGCCGTGGCAGAAGGCGCCAGAGCCCCAGCCTTCCTCCCCCGCCCGCGCCGGCCTCCCCCTGCGCTGCGCCCTCCCCCAACTCTCCTTCCTCTTCCCGTCCCGGGCGAAAGCAGAAGTGTCGGAAAGTTGGGAGGAGATGGCCCAGGAGGAGCTCCCGGGGTTTCCGCGGAGCGCGGGGCCCAGTGCGGCGCGCGCAAGGCCGTTAGGGGGCGCCGTGGGGCGGGCTTGCCTCGGGGGGCGCGGCTGTCGAGCCCCAGGGAGAGCCGTCGCTGCCAGCCTTAGATTTCTTTAGAAAGAAACCAGGTGATCTGGAGCCCTGGGCCGTCACCATCAGGCAGTATCAATGTCGAGCCCTGAAGCGGAGTCTCTGTCCCGCCCGCCGCTGCACTCCCAGCTCCTGGAACAGTGAATAATAGGTGCCATACTCACCAAATAATGACTGAGCAGCTACTAACACCAGGAAACATCCTAAGTCCCCGGGGATGAATCATTGAACAGATAAAGCCTCTGCCCTAGCGAAGTTCATATATCCCCTACGGGGATGTGGCAGACGGTAAGCAAAACAGAAGTGTAAGTGCATGTAAGATGGGGATGGGTGCTGTGGAGAAAAACTAAGCGAGATTCGGAGGGTAAGGAGTGCATGGTGCGGTGGAGACAGGAAGGTCAGGGAAGGCTCTGATCAGAGGGGACACTTGAGCAGATCGCTCCAGGAAGGGACGAGTCAGCTAAGAATCGAAAAATAAGGAAAACTTCAAACGTGTTAAATGAATAAGTTGTAGAGGCAGGATGCCACACTGAGCGATGGCTTCTCTGGTGTGACCTGTCTTCCCTCTCTCCACACCTGTCTGCTCCCCTTCCTCCATCCATCCATTCATCCAGCCAGCCACCCCTCAGGCACCTACCTGCTCCATGCCTGACCTTATGTGGGGTATATTTCATTTCCATATCCCCTACATGCAAGGATATGGAAATGGAAAAGATATACTCCTTGAAGAAAAAAAAGGCCTCAGTCTCACTCTGGTGGTACCAGAGAATGGCACAGATAGCCCTTTCAGAGAGTAATTGGACAGCATCTCACTTTCAAATATGGCCACCCTTTGCACTCAAAGCCCCAGTCTGGGACTCACAGCCTGGCATTTCACAGTGATCAGGCCCACTGAGTGGAGCTAGACTGTGGGTTTTAACTCCAACCCCGTCTCTTACCAGCTCTAGGACCCTGAACATGCTATTTATCTGTCTTCCTCAGCTTTCACATCTGTAAAACTAAGCTCATAAAAATATCTAATTCATCGAAGTTTTGAGCTAATACATTGCAAAGGGCAGGGCACACACATAGTAAGTGCTCAATACATTTAGCTATTCTTATTAGCTCAGGCAAGGGTTTTGGGCAGAAGTGCAATTCGGTTTTTTGTTTTTTAATAGGGTCTCACTCTGTCAGGCTGGAGTGCAGTGGCGCCATCTCTCAGCTCACTGCAACCTCCGTCTCCCAGGTTCAAGAGATTCTCCTACCTCTGCCTCCCCAGTAGCTGGGACTACAGGCGCCCACCACCATACCTGGCAAATTTTTGTATTTTTTGGTAGAGACAGAGTTTCACCATGTTGGCCAGGCTGGTCTCAAACTCCTGCCCTCAACCTCAAGTGACCTCCTCGCCTCAGCATCCCAAAACGCTGGGATTACAGGCATGAGCCACCACACCTAGCCCCAAATGCTCTTTGCAAAATTATCTGCATAGCTCCATACAGAGGCAACCTCAATAAAGTTCCAGTGATAGGGAAATGAATTTGATTATGGCATATCCATACTATAGATGAAAATGGAGTTTTAGGAAGATTGTGCTAATGGGAGACAATTTGAGACCCTTATCAGCAAGTCAGACCAAATGTGAAAAAGCAGTGAGTCCTGTGGAACGCTGGGATGTGTGACATAGGGAGGACTGGAGAGGACCTGGCTTCTGGGAGCCTCTGTTTCTACATGAGAGACAATCTGAACTGTTATCTGAACAGTTGATACTAATCACATTTTTTAAATGCACACATCTTTTAACCCAACAGTTCTACTTTTAGGAGCTTATTCAACGGATACACTTGCACAAAGAATCACAAGAAAGGTTTGTGGTAGTGCTGTCAACGGCAAGAACAACCTAAATGTCCGTTAACAGAGGAACTGTATGATTCGTCCATCCAGTGAAAGCTTGTGTAGCCTTTAAAGTTATCACAGCAGGTCTAGATGTGCGGATGTAGCCCTGCTATGATAAATTACATGTAATATATAGTCTTCAATTAAAAAAAAAAAAAGACCAAAGCTCAGGTACTCACGATAAGAGTCATGAAAACTTTTCAGAGGGCAGGGGGCTGCTCTGGGGACCCCTGAGGAGATAGCCTCCCATAATGGTGGATCCTGAAGGCAGAACACCCCCTCATTCTGCTTTGTTTCTTCTCTCCACCCTCAGTGCCCAGGACAGGACAGAACTGGACAAATACTTAGTTGAGCACCACAGAGAGAGAGAGAGGATGGGACAGGCTCTCGGTCCTCTGAGGCTCTAAACAAAATGTGATGGGGCAGTTCCTTGGGGTGACTCCACATCTGTGACATCTGTGCTCGGGAGAACTGCAAGACTCCAGATGTACAGAGCTCAGGTTTCCCATCATTTTATCCCTGTGAGTGCTCTGTGCTGGACTGAAGCAGCTTGTTCTAGATTGGGAACAAATACAAGCACCTAGAGGAGGCAGAGCAGCACATACTGATCCTATCGGGCCTAGCTGAGTGCAAGAGTTTTCTAGCTTTGCCCCGTCTAACCACACCCCTTCAGGCTTCTCATCCGATTCTTATAAGTCTTAGCCTCGAGTCCATCTCCATGCAAGCAAAAATCCGTTAGACCCCAAAAGCTACTGAAATTTTAAATTGTTTTAAATTAAATTAAATTTTATTTATTTATTTTGAGATGAAGTTTTGCTCTTGTTTCCCAGGCTAGAGTGCACTGGCACGATCTTGACCCACTCCAACCTCTGCCTCCCTGGTTCCAGCAATTCTCCTGCCTCAGCCTCCTGAGTAGCTGGGATTACAGGTATGTGCCACCACGCCCAGCTGATTTTGTAGTTTTTAGTAGAGACAGGGTTTCTCCATGTTGGTCAGGCTGGTCTAGAACTCAAAACCTGAGACGACCCACCCTCCTTGACCTCCCGAAGTGCTGGGATTACAGGGGTGAGCCACCACACCGAGCCAAAATTAAATTAAATTATAAACAGAAAAAATCCAAAAATGAACTGAGATCTACAGTCTCACAAAGAAATAAAAGAATATGAAATTGCCAGTATTCAACAATTATTTTTACCTTAAAAATAGCAGTTTCACATGGCTAATCTTAGTGAATTAAAACAGTTTTGAGATTTATTTTTTTTTTTTTTTGAGACAGAGCCTCACTCTGTCACCCAGGCTGGAGTACAGTGGCATGATCTCGGCTCACTGCAACCTCTGCCTCCTGGGTTCAAGCAATTCTTCTGCCTCAGCCTCCTGAGTAGCTGGAATTACAGTCGCCCACCACCACACCCAGCTAATTTTTGTAGTTTTAGTAGAGACAGGTTTTACCATTTTGGCCAGGCTGGTCTCAAACTCCTGACCTCATGATCCGCCCAGCCCGTCCTCACAAAGTGCTGGGATTACAGGCATGAGCCACTGCGCCCAGCTGAGATACTGTTTTTATCTTTTCATATTGACAAAGATTGAAAAGATTTGTTAACATCTTTGAGTCAGCAAAACTCTGGAGAAACAGGCACATTAAGGGAAGAAGGCAAACTTGCACCATCCCTGCGAAAGGTGATTTTGGCAATGAACCATTAAATGACAAATCTAAATACCCTTTGGCCCAGTGATTCAACTGCTAGAAATTTATTCTATAGATAATACTCACATACCTGGAATGTACACAGTTATTAATCACAACATAGTTTGTAATCACAGAGAATAAGAAAAAACTAAATGCCCATCAATTGGTAGACTGGTTAAATAAATTATAGTACATTCTCTCTCCTCTCTCTCTCTCTCTCTCTCTCTCTCTCCCTCTCTCTCTCTCTCTTTCTCTCTCACACACCCACACACCAAATTATCAGTAAAAATGAAATGAGAAATCTCTTTAGGGGCTGGGTGCAATGACTCACTCCTATAATCCCAGCACTTTGGGAAGCCAAAGCAGGCAGATCACCTGAGGTCAGGAGTTCGAGACCAACCTGACCAGTATGGTGAAACACTGTCTCTACTGAAAATATAAAAAGTCGGCTTCCTAATTTTGTCGCGCACTCCTGTAATCCCAGCTACTCTGGAGGCTAAAACATGAGAATTGCTTGAACTCGGGAGGTGGAGTTTTTTGTAAGCTCAGGTGGCACCACTGCATTCCAGCCTGAGCAGCAGAGCAAGACTCTGTCTCAAAAAAAGAAAAAATAAATCTCTTTAGATACCAATTTGAAATGCTCTCTAAGATCTAATCTCACCTCTATGAGAATTTTTAAAAACATGCACACAAGGTATAGAACAATGTGTATAATATGTTGCCATCTGGGTAAAAAAGGTGTGTTGTGGTATCTAAAAAATTGAAAACATTTGTTGTAGAGGGGAACTTGGGTGGCTGGAAAATAGAAGTAGGAGGGAAACGTTTCACTGAAATGCTGTTTTGTGACTCTTGAATTTTGAATCTTCTGAATAACTGCCCATTCAAAACAAATATCACAGAAATCACACTGAGGCAACAATGAGGCTTCCGAGAGTGGAGAGCCAGGAACCTGG
This sequence comes from Saimiri boliviensis, assembly GCF_048565385.1. Taxonomy (NCBI): domain Eukaryota; kingdom Metazoa; phylum Chordata; class Mammalia; order Primates; family Cebidae; genus Saimiri; species Saimiri boliviensis. The sequence continues at coordinate 51,050,040 of NC_133457.1, forward strand.
TGCTTAGAGGCAGCCTGAGGAGGCAAAACTAGTCCAGGTGAGATAAAGGGAGACTGCCATGAAACCATAGCTCAGCTAAGCCAGGGAAGATGGCAATCTGCAGTGGGTCGAGAACCAAAGGAGTGGCCGCACTCCCATCGGTCCCAGTGACCCACTCTTGTGCTTCCTGTCCCTGCAACTCTAGGCTCTGCAAGGTTAGAGACCCCAGTCCCCAAAGGCACTGCACTCTTACCAAAGGACACAACAAGGGTCCCATTGAATTACAAGCTATAGCTAATCTCCGGTGTCTATCATAGGAGAGGAAGAGTCCCCATAACAGCAGGGGTAATTGATGGCAATATCAGATCACTGCAGCCTCCGCCCCACACTGGCCTGACCCCGCCACCCACTCTACCTCGTGTTCAAGGGATTCTCCTGCCTCAGCCTCCCAAGTAGCTGGGAATACAGGGGCACAGCACTACGTCTGGCTGTTTTGTTTTTTTTGCAGAGACGGGGTTCTTGCTATGCTGCCCAGACTGGTCTCTGACTCCTGAGCTCAAGCAATCCGCCCCCTTGGCCTCCCAAAGTGCTGGGATTACAGCTGTGAGCCACCACGCCCTTCCCCCCTCCCCCGCATTGTAATTGTGAATGGACATGTGTAGTAACCCCAGTCTGAGAAGGGTATAATTACCAACGGTCACTCCACTGGACAAGCTACAACCAGCAAAAGTGATCCATGAGGGTGAGGGGGATTGAGTAGATGGTGGAGGAGGGAGAAGATAAGAACCAGTGAGATCAGCTGCAGCAATGGGGACTGGAGCTGTCCAACTAGTTAGAAAAAGGCCTCAAGGAACCTGTGTGGAAAAGCATGTTTGTGCAGTGCCAGGAGGTGAACTGAAGCAACCATGAGAATGTGCCTCTCAGAGCTCACCTGCAGAAAGTGGATTTGACTAGTGGTCCTGTGTGCTCTGAAATCCATCACAACTTCCCACAGGCTGCTCCCAGTCAATGACTGAGCGTGGTGGGAACACTGTACCCAGGAGATGTAGGACTCTTCTCAGAGGAAGTTTTTTTTTTTTCTTTTTCTTTTTTTTTTTTTTTTTTGAGACGGAGTTTCGCTCTCGTTACCCAAGCTGGAGTGCAATGGCACGATCTTGGCTCACCGCAACCTCCTCCTCCTGGGTTCAGGCAATTCTCCTGCCTCAGCCTCCTGAATAGCTGGGATTACAGGCACACGCCACCATGCCCAGCTGATTTTTTGTATTTTTAGTAGAGACGGGGTTTCACCGTGTTGACCAGGATGGTCTCGATCTCTTGACCTCGTGATCCACCCGCCTCGGCCTCCCAAAGTGCTGGGATTACAGGCTTGAGCCACCGCGCCTGGCCCCAGAGGAAGTTTTGACTCAAGGACACCCCTCCTCAAAAGTGATGCCAAAACTTTCTTAGAATTCCACTGCATTGTGAGCTGAGATTGCACCACTGCACTCCAGCCTGGGCAATAGAGCGAGACTCTGTCTCAAAAAAAAAAAAAAAGAATTCCACTGTACTATAAGATTCTTCCCATCTAACTTGCCTTCCTTCCTTCCTCCCCTCTGTTCTCCATCACAGCCTGATGCTCTCCCAACCTTCACCAGCTTCCTTTCCATTTTCCCTTTCAGGCTTTTTCTCAGTAAAACTCTTGAGGTCTAACCCAGTCTTGGCATCTACTTTTTGGAAGACCTGCAGTAACGTAAAAGCTATTGCTGTTGTGTATAAAAGTGAGTTCCGCTGGGCGCGGTGGCTCACGCCTGTAATCCCAACACTTTGGGAGGCCGAGGCGGGTGGATCACGAGGTCAAGAGATCGAGACCATCCTGGTCAACATGGTGAAACCCCGTCTCTACTAAAAATACAGAAAATTAGCTTGGCATGGTGGCACGTGCCTGTAATCCCAGCTACTCAGGAGGCTGAGGCAGGAGAATTGCCTGAACCCAGGAGGCGGAGGTTGCGGTGAGCCGAGATCGCGCCATTGCACTCCAGCCTGGGTAACGAGAGCGAAACTCCGTCTTAAAAAAAAAAAAAAAAAAAAAAATACAAAAAAATTAGCTGGGCATGTAATCCCAGCTACTCAGAAGGCTGAGGCAGGAGAATTGCTTGAACCTGGGAGGCAGAGGTTGTAGTGAGCTGAGATCGCACCACTGCACTCCAGCCTGGGCGACAGAGCAAAACTCCATCTCAAAAAAAAAAAAATTTTTTTTTGCCTCCCAAAGTGTTGTAATAAACATGAGCCACCACATCCAGCCTCTACCTGACTTTTTTGGGACACATTCCCAGGAGCCTAGCTACATGGAGAACACCTGAAGCCCCCAGCCTTCAACCCTGGCTTAACTCATAGATGACTGTCACGTGAGTGAGCCAATTCAGAGGCAAATTCTCAGTTAGCTGATTTGCCCTAGCTGATGCTGCATGGAGCAAAATGAGCCTTCCCCATGAAGCCCTGCCCAAAATGCAGATATGTGAGCAAAATAAATGATTGTTGTTTTGAAGCCACAGAGTTTTCAGTGTTTCATTATGGAGCAATACTAACCGAACTCAGACTTAAATACCAAGGAGCCAGCCATGAGGACATCTTCACAGAGCATTTTTAGCATAGCCAACAACAAACCCCCTGGCTCTAAGACAGAACAAGCTTGGCCCACTGAGGAGCAGAGAAGGTCAGGTGGCTGAAGGGGAGAGCACTAAGAATCGTGGCTGGAAAGGAAGACTGAGTCACATTATGCAGTGCCTCTTGAGCCCTGAAGAAGTCTGAAATGATCAAAAGTTCAGTAGGAGTTTATTCTCCCCATAGCTGCTCTAGCAAACAAGGGTTGTGAGCAAGGCAGTGACAGGATTTACTGTCTTGAAAGATGGCTCTGCTGGGTACAGTGGTTCATACCTGTAATCCCAGCACTTTGGGAGGCCAAGGAGGGAGGATCACCTAAAGTCAAGAGTTCGAGACCAGCCTGGCCAACATGGTGAATCCCTGTCTCTACCAAAAATACAAAATTAGCCAGGCATGGTGGCATGTGCCTATAGTCCCAGCTACTCAGGAGGCTGAGGAAGGAGAATTGCGTGAACCCAGGAGGCAGATGTTGCAGTGAGCTGAGATTGTGCCACTGCACTCCAGCCTGGGTAACAGAGTGAGACTCTGTCTCAAAAAAGTGGCCCTAAGGCCAGGGGCCTTGGCTCATGCCTGTAATCCCAGCACTTTGGAAAGCCAAAGCAGGTGAATTACATGAGGTCAGGAGTTCGAGACCAGCCTGATCAACATGGAGAAACCCCATCTCTACTAAAAATACAAAAAATTAGATAGGCATGGTGGTGCATGCCTGTAATCCCAGCTACTCCAGAGGCTGAGGCAGGAGAATTACTTGAACCTGGGAGGCGGAGGTTGCAGTGAGCCAAGATCGCGCCATTGCATTGCAGCCTGGGCAACAAGAGCGAAACTCTGTCTCAAAAAGAAAACAAAAAGAAAGAAAAGAAGAGAAAAACCAACAGTGGAGGCAGGAGATCAGTTAGCAATTGTCCAAGATGAACACAATTGACACCAAATAGTGAGGAGAAGATAGACTCAAGGCACATTCCAGCCACACTTTGTAGAGGCAATAAGCTTTGCTGATAAGAGGAGGGGTGAGGGACAAGGAAGAATAAAAGCAAACCTCTCAGTTTTTCTCTCAAGCAGACATGTGAATGACAGTGCTGTTGGCTAGATGAGAAAGGCTTGGAGAGGAACAGGGTTGGGGTGCAGGAAAATTTCCCCTTCCCTCAGGATATCTGATTTCAGTGTGGTTGTAGAAAGAATTCAAGCTGGTTAAATAATTCTCACTAAGCAGTTACTGGGAGGCGAGGACAAAGCTTCCGACTCTGGTAGGGGTGGATATTCTGATAACTGCTTGGCTTGCCTTAGGAATTCCTTTCTATTTATGTGTTTGCCTATAGAGCTTTTAGAGCCTCCGTGCCGAGTGTGGTTGTTAAAATTTCTATGGCAAAGATCCCAGCTGGAAGCTAAAACACACCCAAAGGAGGAAATTGAACTTAACGTGTAGGAGACCCAGCCAAGTGCTTTTCCCAAACCATATTCGCTTGGCCAGTCACTCACTCACCTGAGTGACCGAGATGAAGGAATCGGGCCTTAGGTGCCTACTGCAAAAATGGCTAGTAAGAGACAGGGGAACAAACTACAAACTCCTGGAAGCACTCCTGAAGCAGGCACAAGATCTGGGCTCTAGAGAGCAGCTTCTGCATCTGCCCTATAGGGAAAGAGAGAAGGATGGACCCTAGAGTGGCCCAAGATATAGAAGAAGGGATCTCAGGCCAGGCCACACCTACAACCCTTCCTTACCTTTCCTCTCCAGCCCAGTTTGAAGAACTTGGCTGGTCCACTCAATTCCCTCTAGAGGACACAGCTCCAACACTCAGAAGGAAACTGCTTTCTTCACTTGGTCCTAAGGGAGGGTCATTCACCTGTGCTTGCTTCTTTTTCTTTTGAGATGGGGTCTCGCTCTGTTGCCTGGGCTAGAGTGCAGTGGCACGATCTCAGCTCACTGCAACCTCCACCTCCTGGGTTCAACCAATTCTCCTGCCTCAGCCTCCCAAGTAGCTGGGATTACAGACACGAGACACCACGCCTGGCTAATTTTTCTAGAGTTTCACCATGTTGGTCAGGCTGGTCTCGAACTCCTGATCTCATGATCCGTCTCTGCCTCCCAAAGTGCTGTGATTATAGGCATGAGCCACCGCACTCAGCCAGCTCTGTGCTGGCTTCTTGAAGATCACCCTATAGGACACTGGGTTGAACTGGTCAGCAGAGGGAAGCAGGATATCCAGTCAAGCTCTATAGGAGCAAAGGATGGGCAGTCAGGGTGGCAGGGACAGTGCACTCGATGGCCTGGTGTGCCTTTGCTGAGTCTCACTCACAGTCCTTAGAGCCACAGCTCCACTGTCTCTCTCCTGTTTCATGTTCGCTTTAACTTCCTTTCACATTGCCTCCTCTGTGTCTCACAGTATTTCCTGGCCAAATAATACGTCTTTCTGTTGTCTCCCAAAATACGGTGAGGAGTCTCTAGCTTAACTATGAGACACCAAAGAGCCAATGGTAACCCATAGTTGGGCGATATTTCATTTATTCATTTTGTAGTTATTTATTGAACTCCTACCATGTGTGATAGTCAAGCAGGCTCTTGCAGTAATCCAAATGAGAGGTGATGGAGACTTAGACGGGTATGGTAGTAGAGGAGGTGATGAGCAGTGGTTGGATTCTGAATATAGTTTGAAAGGTAAAATCCTAGGCATTAGGATTCCCTAATAGATTTGACATGAGCTATGAGAGAAGCAAGAAGAGAAGGCTGCTTCCGAAGTGTTCGTCTAAGCATCTGGAAGGATGGGGTTGCCATTTTCTGAGACAGGAAAGACTGCAAGACAAGCAACTTGAAAGAACGAATTCAGCAGACTGACATTTTGCACATCATAAATTTGAAGTGCTTGTTTATTTGAGAGAGTGTCTCACCCTGTTACCCAGGCTGGAGTGCAGTGTCGAGATCTTGGCTCACTGCAGTCTCCGCCACCCCAGTTTCAAGCGATTCTCCTGCCTCAGACTTCTGAGTAACTGGGACTACAGGTCTGCGCCACCACGCCCGGCTAAGCTTTGTGTTTTTAATAGAGATGGGATTTCACCATGCTGCCCAGGCTGATCTCAAACTCCTGACCTCAAGTGATCCGCCTGCCTTGACCTCCCAAAGTGCTGGGATTACAGGCGTGAGCCACCACACTGTAAAGTGAACTATGATCACACCACTGCACTCCAGTCTGGGCAACAGAGTGAGACTCTGTCTCTAAGAGAAGAAGAAGAAAAAAGACTAACCAAGATATCTAGAAATATTGTTGTTGGCATTACCTGAGAGAGTAAGTAGGCAAGTGACCTCTCTCTCAGAGATTACATGAGATGACATATCTAAGTATACTTTAGAGCTACTAAGCTCTTGTACAGATGGGCACCATCATTGAATGTGGTCTTCTGCCCCATAGAGGCTTTCTGTGGAAATAATTTTACCATACTCTCCCACCCCCCTACACCAACCCCAAATGGTAATGAAGCAGTGGCCCTTCTAGACTCCATTCCTCTCCAGGTCAATACCAGTATTAAAAGCCAAATATCGTCTGGGCGCGGTGGCTCAAGCCTATAATCCCAGCACTTTGGGAGGCCGAAGCGGGTGGGTCACGAGGTCGAGAGATCGAGACCATCCTGGTCAACATGGTGAAACCCCGTTTCTACTAAAATACAAAAAACTAGCTGGGCATGGTGGCGCGTGCCTGTAATCCCAGCTACTTAGGAGGCTGAGGCAGGAGAATTGCCTGAGCCCAGGAGGCGGAGGTTGCGGTGAGCCGAGATCGTGCCATTGCACTCCAGCCTGAGTAACAAGAGCGAAACTCCGTCTCAAAAAAAAAAAAAGCCAAATATCCTTTCCTCCTTCAAAAAAGTTCCTTTCCCCTCTCATCTTTCATCTCACTTCTCTCTCTTCTCCTAGTTATAGAGTAAACGCTGTCATTCATGTTAATGAAGACAAACAGGCCGGGGGTGGTTGGTGGCTCACACTTGTAATCCCAGCACTCTGGGAGGCCAAGTTGGGCAGATCACTTGAGTCCAGAGGTTCGAGACCAGCCTGGTCAACATGATGAAATTCTGTCTCAACAAAAAATAGCCAGGCATGGTGGCACAAACCTGTAATCCCAGCTACTCTGGAGGCTGAGGCAGGAGAATTGTTTGAAGCTGGGAGGCAGAGGTTTCAGTGAGTTGAGATCACACCAATGCACTCCAGCCTGGGTGACAGAGTAAGACTGCATCTCAAAAAAAAAAAAAAAAAATTAATGAAGACAAACAGAGGGTAGGAGAAAGAGAGTAGGAAATAGGGCATAACCATACCTAGCAATAGCTAACTTCAAATTCCTCATTAAGTGTATATTTGTTTATTTATTTATTATTTTGAGACAAGAGTTTCACTTTATTTATTTATTTTTTAGAGATGGGGTCTCGGTATGTTGCTCAGGCTGGCGTGCAGTGGCCATTCACAGGCATGATCCCGCTCCGTTTCCAGCCTGGGCCAGTTCACCCCTCCTTAGGCAACCTGGTGGTTCCCAGCTCCCGGGAGGTCACCATACTGATGCCAAACTTAGTGCAGACACCCGATCAGCATAGCTCAATATAGCCCAGAACTCCTGGACTCAAGCGATCCTCTCACCTCAGCCCCCCCGGAGTAGCTGGGACTACAGGCACGTGCCACCGCGCCTGGCAGAGTTTCACTCTTGTTGCCCAGGCTCACCACAACTTCTGCCTCCCAGGTTCAAGCAATTCTCCTGCCTCAGCCTCCCAAGTAGCTGGAATTATAGGTATGTGCCACCATGCCCAGCTAATTTTTGTATTTTTAGGAGAGACAGGGTTTCACCATGTTAGCCAGGCTGGTTTTAAACTCCTGACCTCAAGAGATCTACCCACCTCAGCAGATTACAGGCATGAGCCACTGCGGCCAGTTTGAAATAGGTCTTGATTGCTTTCTGAATGTATTTAATGTAATCTTCCTGTCTGATCTGCAGTTTCTCTTTGAGGAGTCTAAGTGTAGATTATTTTTATCATTCTTGAAATTCATTGTGATTTCTGAAACAGGATTTTAGGAGTGCAAAAGGCTTATTGGAAAAAGGAGGAAAAAAACAAACAGGATTCATATTTTTCAACAATTCTGGAAAATTTCTCAGGCATTTTCTCTTTGAATGTTACCTATCCATTTTCTCTATTCTTTTCTTCCAGAACCCCAGTTAGCCAAATGTTAGACCTTCTAATTTTATCATACAGGTTTCCTGATTATCTCTTTATTTCTCTGTACTATATTCTGAGTAATTTTGGTAGTTCTAGTTTATTAATTTCCCCTTCAATTATATCTAATTCATTTATTAACCTTTTCATTGAGTTTTTCTATGATTTATTTTAAATGTAAAAAACACATAACATAAAATGTATTATCTTATCCCTTTTTTTGTTTTGTTTGTTTTTGAGATGGAATCTCGCTCTGTTGCCCAGGCTAGAGTGCAGTGGCGCAATCTCAGCTCACTGCAACTTCCACCTCCCAGGTTCAACTGATTCTCCTGTCTCAGCCTCCCAAGTAGCTGGGACTACAGGTGCCTGCCAGCACACCCAGCTATATCTTATCCATTTTTAAGTGTATATACAGTTCAAGACTGTGAAGTGTATTCACATTGTTGTGCAACTGATCTCCAGAACTTTTTTTTTTTTTTGAGACAGGGCCTCACTCTGTCGCCCAGGTTGGAGTGCAGTGGTGCTATCATGGATCACTGCAATTACCTCCCTGGGCTCAGGTGATCCTTTCACCTCAGTCTCCCATGTAACTGGGACTATAGGCACATACCGCCACACCCAGGTAATTTTTGTATTTTTCGTAGAGAGGTTTCACCATGTGGCCCAGGCTGGTCTTGTTTCCAGGCTCAAGGGATCTGCCCTCCTCAGTCTTCCAAAGTGCTGGGATTACAGGCATGAGCACCGTGCCCAGCCTCCAGAACTTTTTCATCTTGCAAAACTAAAATGTTATACCCATTAAACAACTCCCCAGTTTCCCCTTCTTCCACGCCATGGCAACTACTCATTCAACTTTCTGTTTCTATGAATTTAACATTTTAGGCAGTGGAATCATACAACATTTGCCTTTTTGTGACTGGCTTACTTCATTTAGCAAAATGACTTAAGGTTTACCCACGTTGCAACATGTGACAGGACTTCCTTCCTTTTTAAGGCTGAGTCATGTTTCACTGTATGTATATGCCACATTTTGTTTATCCATTCTTCCTTTGATGGACACTTGGTTTGTTTCCACCTCTTGGCCATTGTAAATAATACTGCTATAAACAAGGGTGTGCAAATGTTTATTTGAGTCCCTGCTTCCCATTCTTTTGGGTATACCCAGAAGTGGAATTGCTGGATCATAGAGTTGTTCTATTTTTAATTTTTTCTTTTTCTTTTCTTTTTTTTTTTTTTTTTTTTTGAGGTGGAGTTTCACTCGTTACCCAGGCTGGAGTGCAGTGGCGAGATCTCGGCTCATCGCAACCTCCGCCTCCTGGGTTCAGGCAATTCTCCTGCCTCAGCCTCCTAAGTAGCTGGGATTACAGGCACACGCCATCATGCCTAGCTAATGTTTTGTATTTTTTTTTTTTTTTTTTTTTTTTTGAGACGGAGTTTCGCTCTTGTTACCCAGGCTGGAGTGCAATGGCGCGATCTCGGCTCACCGCAACCTCCGCCTCCTGGGTTCAGGCAATTCTCCTGCCTCAGCCTCCTGAGTAGCTGGGATTACAGGCACGCGCCACCATGCCCAGCTAATTTTTTTTTGTATTTTTGGTAGAGACGGGGTTTCACTATGTTGACCGGGATGGTCTCGATCTCTTAACCTCGTGATCCACCCGCCTCGGCCTCCCAAAGTGCTGGGATTACAGGCTTGAGCCACCGCGCCCGGCCTTAATGTTTTGTATTTTTAGTAGAGACGGGGTTTCACCGTGTTGACCAGGATGGTTTTGATCTCTTGACCTTGTGATCCACCCACCTCGGCCTCCCAAAGTGCTGGGATTACAGGCTTGAGCCACTGCACCCGGCTATTTTTAATTTTTTAAAGGAACTGCCGTGCTATTTTCCACAGTGGCTGTGCCATTTTACAGTCCCATTAGCAATGCATAAAGGTTGCCATTTCTGGCCGGGTGCGGTGGTGCATGCCTGTAGTCCCCACTACTTCGGGGGGGCTGAGGTGGGAGGATCACTTGAGCCCAGGAGTTCTGGGCTGTAGTGCACTATGCCGATCGGGTGTCCACACTAAGTTTGGCATCAGTATGGTGACCTCCCAGGAGCGGGGGACCACCAAGTTGCCTAAGGAGGGGTGAACTGGCCCAGGTTGGAAACAAAGCAGGTCATAACTCCCAAGCTGATCAGTAGTGGGATTAAGCCTGTGAATAGCCACTGCACTCCAGCCTGGGCAACATAGTGAGACCCCCATCTTTTTTTTTTTCCTCCCCCACACCCTCCCCATCTTTTTTTTTTTTTTTTTTTTTGAGACAGACTTTCACTCTTGTTACCCAGGCTGGAGTGCAATGGCCCGATCTCGGCTCACCGCAACCTCCACCTCCTGGGTTCAGGCAGTTCTCCTGCCTCAGCCTCCTGAGTAGCTGGGATTACAGGCCACCATGCCCAGCTAATTTTTTGTATTTTTAGTAGAGACGGGGTTTCACCATGTTCACCAGGATGGTCTCAATCTCTCGACCTCGTGATCCACCCGCCTCGGCCTCCCAAAGTGCTAGGATTACAGGCTTGAGCCACCGCGCCCGGCCTTCTTTTTTAATAAATAAATAAAAGGTTGCAATTTCTGGCCAGGCGCGGTGGCTCACGCCCATAATCCCAACACTTTGGGAGGCTGAGATGGGCAGATAACAAGGTCAGGAGTTCGAGACCAGCCTGGCCAACATGGTGAAACCCCATTTCTACTAAAGATACCAAAAATTAGCCAGGTATGGTGGCACACGCCTGTCATCCCAGCTATTCAGGAGGCTGAGGCAGGAGAATCACTTAAACCCAGGAGGTGGGGCCTGCAGTGAGCAAAGATAGCACCATTGCACTCCCGGCTGGGCAACAGGGAGAGATTCCATTTAAAAAAAAAAAAAAAAGTTTCCAATTTATCCACATTCTCACCAACACTTGTTATTTTCTGAAATTAGAGCTGCATGAGGTTTGTTTGGGTCAGAATAAAGGACAATTGCCCTTGATCAACCAGCAAAGGCTCTTCAATTTTTAAGTTCCTCTTCGTTGAGGAAAGTTTCCAACCACTCCACTTATGGTTCATTGTTCATTGGCCAACCTGAGATCCTGACTCCTAAGTGGGAAGTTTTATGGATGTGTATGAAAAGCTAGTGGAACCATGTTCTACAGCAGCTTCTGAACAGAGAAACTTGAAAATAGAATTCTAGGCCAGCTGCGGTGGCTCACGCCTGTAATCCCACCACCTTGGGAGGCCAAGGCAGGTAGATCACCTGAGGTCAGAAGTTCGAGACCAGCCTGCTCAATATGGCAAAACCTCGTGTCTGCCAAAAATACAAAAATTAGCTGGGTGTGGTCACTGGTGTCTGTAATCCCAGCTACTCAGGAGGCTGAGGCAGAAGAATCACTTGAACCCCAAAGGTGGAGGTTGCAGGGGGTTGAGATCATGCCACTGCTCTCCAGCCCGGGCAACAGAGTGAGACTCTGTCTCAAAAAAAAAAAAAAAAAAAAAAAAGAAAACAAAAGAAAAGAAAGAAACTATAACTCTGGAAGAAAGTTAGAGGAACTGATCAGTAAGAACCATTGCTAGCTAATTCTTTGGGCAGATTTCCCTGTTCTCTTTCCCTCCAACAATAAGAATTCCTCTCTCCACCCAGGGGACAGAAGCCTGCTGTGCCCACCCAGAGGAAGATTCTGATCAGAGAACACGTCGGCATTTAGAAAATCGCAACTTCTAAGTTACCGTGAGTAGGGTGAATGCTGTGGGCCAAGCTGGGGATACAGTTCAGTGGGAGTGCAAACTGAAAAAATGCAGACCCCTGGGGCACTGCTCATTTCTCAGGGTCTGATCTACTGTAGTACTAGGGGTCTATTCAGGTCTGTGTCTGCCTCCCTTCTGAATAGGCCACATCATTTATCTAAACAGCCTTCCTACAGCAGTGCCCCATTCTACGTGACCAGATGGGAGTTCCAGACCTGTGTTGTCTCCTGGGACATTGACACAGCAGCCAAGTTTTTTGATGCTGGGGCAGTCACAATTGGTCGTTTGGCTTGTTTGTTTGAGATAGGGACTGGAGTGCAGTGGCATAATCACAGTTCACTACACTCAACCTCCCGGCTCAAGCAATCCTCCCACCACAGCCACCTAAGTAGCTGGGACTACAGGTGTATGCCACCACGCCTGGCTAAATTTTTAATATTTTATAGAGACTGGGTGTTGCAGTGGTGCCCAGACTGGCCTTGAACTCCTGAGCTAAAGCAGTCTGTCCGCCTAGGCCTCCCAAAGTGCTGTGATTGTATGAGCCACCACATTCAGCCCACGACTGTTACTGGTTCAGGGGCTGGCGTAGGAATGGTGTTTGGCCACCCTGCTGCTACGACTCCATAACATTCCTGGTGCTGGTATGTGCTAAGTTTTACCATTAAACACGTTTATCGTGTTTAAAAAAAAAAAAAAAAAGGTCACTTTCTTGGTGGAACAAATACTGCATGCACTGGGAATCCAGAGCTTAGAACCCTGGTTTCCAGTTCTGGTGCTTTGGCTAAGAGGCTGTGTAACGTTAAGCAAACTTCCTCCCGTAATTTCCTTTTTCAGAAGATACAACTAAGTTAACCTGTTTTAGACCAAAGGCTGGGACAACAGCTGTCACAGTTTTCTGAATGCCCGTTCTGGTTCAGCTATCCCTTGCTTTTTAGTTATCTTTATAGAGCAATGAAAAATCCACCTTTATGATAAATAATTGCATTATCATGTGAAACTTTCCACCACAGCAAGCCAGGCAAAAATATGATTGTGGATGATCCCTGCTCAAGGGAAGTATGTAGAAATAAAATGACTCATGCACTGCAGTAGTGACATTGCTGAGTGGGAATGTGGGCAGGACATGAGGATTTCTTTTTTAAAAGTTTCTGCAACATAGACCATGCATGGTGTCTCACGTCTGTAATCTTAGCACTTTAGAAGGCCGAGGCAGAAGGATCCCCGGAGCCCAGGAATTCCAGACCAGCCTGCACAACATAGGGAAACCCTGTCTCTTAAAAAAAAAATAATGTGGCTGGGTGCAGTGGCTCACACCTGTCATCCCAGCACTTTGGGAGGCCAAGTCGGGCAGATCACCTGAGGTTGGGAGTTCGAGACCAGCCCGACCAACAGAGAGAAACCCCATCTCTACTAAAAATACAAAATTAGCCAGGCATGGTGGCACATGCCTGTAATCCCAGCTACTTGGGAGGCTGAGGCAGGAGAATTATTTGGACCCAGGAGGTGGAGGTGGCAGTGAGCCAAGATCATGCCATAACACTCCAGCCTGAGTGACAAGAGAGAGACTCCATCTCAAAATAATAAGAATAATAATATGGGCTGGGCACAGTGGCTTATGCCAGTAATCCCAGCACTTTGGGAGGCTGAGGCAGGCGTATCACTTGAGGTCAAGAGTTCAAGACCAACCTGACCAACATGGAGAAATCCTGTCTCTACTAAAAGTACAAAAATTAGCCGGATGTGGTGGCTTATGCCTGTAATCCCAGTTACTTGGGAGGCTGAGACAGGAGAAGCATTTGAACCCAGCAGGGGGAGGTTGCAGTGAGCCAAGATCACACCATTGTACTCCAGCCTGTGTGACAAGAGCAAGACTCCATCTCAAAAAAAAAATAATAATATGGTGGCTCAGGCCTGTAATCCCAGCACTTTGGGAGGCTGAGGCAGGCGGACATGAGGTCAGAAGTTCAAGACCAGCCTGGCCAGCATGGTGAAAACCCATCTCTACTAAAAATGCAAAAAAATTAGCCAGGCATGGTGTTGTACAACTGTAATCCCAGCTACTCAGGAGGCTGAATCAGGAGAATCACTTGAACCCAGGAGACGGAGGTTGTAGTGAGCCAAGATTGCACCACTGCACTCCAACCTGGGGACACAGCAAGACTCCGTCCAAAATAATTATAATAATAATAAAATTAAAAAGTTAGGGGCCGGGCGCGGTGGCTCAAGCCTGTAATCCCAGCACTTTGGGAGGCCGAGGCGGGTGGATCACGAGGTCGAGAGATCGAGACCAACCTGGTCAACATGGTGAAACCCCGTCTCTACTAAAAATACAAAAAATTAGCTGGGCATGGTGGTGCGTGCCTATAATCCCAGCTACTCAGGAGGCTGAGGCAGGAGAATTGCCTGAACCCAGGAGGCGGAGGTTGCGGTGAGCCGAGATCGCGCCATTGCACTCCAGCCTGGGTAACAAGAGCGAAACTCCGTCTCAAAAAAAAAAAAAAAGAAAAAAAAAAAAAAAAAAAAGTTGCTGGGTGCTGTGGCTCATGCCTGTGATCTCAGCTCTTAGGGAGGCAGAGGCAGAAGGATAGCTTGAGCCCAGGAGTTCGAGACCTTCCTGGGCAATATAGTGAGACCCCATTCTCCACAAAAAGGAAGAAAACAAAAAGACAAAAAAAATTTTTTTCAGTTACTACAACATTGTTTTCTACTTGTTGGTAATATCTAAGCACCCAGGCTGGGTAACATGGCAAAACCCCATCTCTATTAAAAAAAAAATACAAAAATTGGCCAGGTATAGTACCAGCTGCTTAGGAGGCTAAGGTGGGAAGATTGCATGAGCCCAGGAGGTTGAGGCTGCAGTGACTGTGATCATGCCATTGGACTCCAGTGTGGGCAAAAAAGCAAGACATTGTCTCAAGAACAACAACAAAAAAACAGATAAACACAAATTTAAAGTGATATAATAGGCTGGCCACAGTGGTTAACACCTGTTATCCCAGCACTTTGGGAGGTCAAAGCAGGCATATCACCTGAGGTCAGGAGTTCAAGACCAGCCTGGCCAACATGGTGAAACCCCATCTCTACTAAAAATATAAAAGTTAGGGCTGAGCATGGTGGCTCATGCCTGTAATCCCACCACTTTAGGAGGCCCAGGTGCTAAGCAGGTGGATCACCTGAGGTCAGGAGTTTGAGATCAGCCTAGCCAACATGGTGAAACACAATCTCTACTAAAAATACAAAAATTGGCCGGGCGCGGTGGCTCAAGCCTGTAATCCCAGCACTTTGGGAGGCCGAGGCGGGTGGATCACAAGGTCGAGAGATCGAGACCAACCTGGTCAACATGGTGAAACCCCGTCTCTACTAAAAAAATACAAAAAATTAGCTGGGCATGGTGGTGCGTGCCTATAATCCCAGCTACTCAGGAGGCTGAGGCAGGAGAATTGCCTGAACCCAGGAGGCGGAGGTTGCGGTGAGCCGGGATTGCGCCATTGCACTCCAGCCTGGGTAACAAGAGCGAAACTCCGTCTCAAAAAAAAAAAAAAAAAAAAAAAAAAAAAAAAATACAAAAATTAGCCAGGCACGATGTCGCCTGCCTATAATCCCAGTGACCTGAGGGCTGAGGCAGGACAATCACTTGAACCCAGGAAGCGGAGCTTGCAGTGAGCTGAGACTGAGCCATTCCCCTCAAGCCTGGGTGACAAAGGCAAAACTTTGTCTCAAAAATAAATAAATAAATAAAATAAAGTGATATAATAGATTCTTATAAATTATTTCAGTTTGGCCAGATGCAGTGGCTCACACCTGCAATCCCAGCATTTTGGGAGGTCAAAGTGGAAGGATCACGAGGTCAAGAGATCAAGAGAGCCGGGCGTGGTGGCTCAAGCCTGTAATCCCAGCACTTTGGGAGGCTGAGGTGGGTGGATCACACGGTCAAGAGATCGAGACCATCCTGGTCAACATGGTGAAACCCTGTCTCTACTACAAATACAAAAAATTAGCTGGGCATTGTGGTGCGTGCCTGTAATCCCAGCTACTCAGGAGGCTGAGGCAGGAGAATTGCCTGAACCCAGGAGGTGGAGGTTTCAGTGAGCCGAGATCTCGCCATTGCACTCCAGCCTGGGTAAAAAGAGTGAAACTCCGTCTCAAAAAAAAAAAAAAAAAAAAAAAAAAAGAGATCAAGACCATCCTGGCCAACATAGTGAAGTCCCGTCTCTACTAAAAATACAAAAATTAGCTGGGTGTGGGGGCGCATTCCTGTAATTCCAGCTACTCGGGAGGCTGAGGCAGGAGAATCTCTTGAACCCAGGAGGCAGAGGTTGCAGTGAGCCAAGATCGCGCCACTGAACTCCTCCAGCCTTGTGACAGAGCTAGACTCCATCTCAAAAAAAAATTATTCAGGTTTACTAAAGACAGCAAAATGTGAAAAACTCACCTACCTACCCTCACCATCCAAATTTATTGCCCATTATATGCCAGGAACCCCAGGAATTAGACTCTGGAGCAAACCTGCGTGCAGGTGGTTCACTGGGAATTGCTCTCAGAAACATGTGTAAGGCAGTGAGGAAAGCAGCATTTGGCACGCAGAGAAGTTAGGCTGTGAACCGGTTGCAGCAGAGGCTTCAGCAATCCTCCAGGGAGCGCTAAAGCTGGGATGACAATTCAGAACTGTCCCTAACTGAGGGCAAGGGAAGATGCATTTATATCCTATAATAATCAGTCATTGGATGCAATCTGTCCTTAGGCAAGGACCTAAACTTGACAAAGCAGCTACACACAACTAAAATCGCAGTCTGGGGAGGCACTATGCAGTAGTAAGCTGTCAGCAGGCAATATTCCCAGCAACTGCAGTAAGTGGTTTGTACTAAAGAGGGGCATCTAGGGAACGCACTGCAGCAGCCAGAACAGCCCTATACAATTCCTCTCCCGATACAAAAATCGTCAGAGCTACCTGTGTGTCCTTCAAGACCTGTGTTTTTGTTTCTCCTCCTCCTCCTTTTTCTTTTTCCAGCTTCTCCTTCTTTTTATTTTTGCTTTCCTTTCTTTCCTTTCTCAAAACTGAAGTCTCAAGAACCCGTGTTTTTGAATTCATGTATGTATATGTTTTCATTCACAGGCGTACATGTATATGTAATTTTCTTTTACTTCAAGAGAAACATAAAATATGCATTGTTCTATTACTTTGTTCACTTGTGTTGGAGATCTTTATAATGGGTACAAATAACTAACTCCCTTGTTTTTTGAAATAATTGCAGATCAGGTGTGGTGACTGACACCTGTAATCTCAGCACTTTGGGAGGCTGGAGGTGGAGGTTGCAGTGAGCTGAGATCTTGCCACTGCACTCCAGCCTGGGCAACAGAGCAAGATGCTGTCTCAAAAAAAAAAAAAGGAAGTGAAAGTGTCATTTCACCCAAGAGTCAGTACCATTCAATACCAGTCAATATCATTCAATACTAGTCAATACCAAGATAAAACCACTGATAAAAATTTATTGTGGCTGAGCGAGGTGGCACATGCCTGTAATCCCAGGACTTAAGAGAGCTGAGACAAGAAGATCACTTGAGCTCTTAGGAGTTGGAGACTAGCCTGGGCAACATGGCAAAACCCACTCTCTATAAAAATTAGCTGGACTTGGTGGTGTGCACGTTTTGAAAAAAAATCTGATGAAGTTGAAAATCTGTAATATGAAATATTGTGCAATTATTTTATTTATTTATTTGGACAGGTGCATGCCACCATGCCCAGTATTTTCTCTACTAAAAATACAAAAATTAGCCGGGCATTTCATTGCACTCCAGCCTGGATGGTTCAAAAAATAAAATTAAATAAAATTTAAAAATAATTAACCGAGCATGGTGGCCTGTGCCTCTAGTCCAAGCTACTTGAGAGGCTGAGATGGGAGGATTGCTTGAACCCCAGAAAGTGCCTTTAGGAAACACATGCTGATTTATAAATGAAAAACTATTACAATAAGATTCATCGTTGAGGCCTTGCACAGGCTCATACCTGTAATCCCAGCACTTTGGGAGGCCAAGGCAGGTTGGATCATTTGAGGTCAGGAGTTCGAGACCAGTCTAGTCAACATGGTGAAACCCTGTCTCTACTGAAAATACAAAAATTAACCAAGCATGGTAGCTTGTGCCTGTAATCCCAGATATTTGGGAGGCTGAGGCAGGACAATCACTTGAACCTGGGAGGTGGAGGTTGCAGTGATGTGAGATTGTGCCATTGCACTCCAGCCAGGTGGCAGAGCGAGACTTTATCTCAAAAAATAAAAACAGATTCCTCTTTGGAATGGCCAAGGTCTCTATGAGGCCAGGAACTTGTCACCTCTTCACATCCTCAGTTCTCCTACTATAGTAAGGAGTGCTACTATGTTTGTGGTTGGTGGCGAAGGTATTGAGCTTCTGTAGTCAAATTTGCTTATTCTCACCAAGGGAGTGGAGAAAAGGCACAATAATCTAAAATAATGACTCCATTAATATATTTGATTTTGAAGTGCGTTGTGTGGTAATTTTATGGAAATTTACCTTTATAGTCACCTTTTAAGGAAAAAAATAGTTCCTGAGCATGAATTAATTAAGTAATACAGGTATCTGTCCTCACATTTAAGAAACTGCAGGCTGGGCACAGGGGCTCACTCCTGTAATCCCAGCTCTTTGGGAGGTGAGACAGGCAGATCACCTGAGGTCAGACCAGTCTGACCAACATGGAGAAACACCGTCTCTACTAAAAATACAAAACATTAGCCTGGCATGGTGGCACATGCCTGTAATCTCAGCTACTCAGGAGGGTGAGGCAGGAGAATTGCTCGAACCTGGGAGGAGGAGGTTGCAGCGAGGCGAGATCGTGCCATTGTACGCCAGCCTGTGCAACAAGAGCAAAACTCCATCTCAAAGAAAAAAAATAAGAAGAAACTGCAGACGTTCCTGATAATTATTCCAACAGAAACATACTCTCCCTGGCAGGGCACAGTGGCTCATGACTGTAATACCAGCACTTTGGAAGGCTTAGGTGGAAGGATCACTTGAGGTCAGGAGTCTGAGATAAGCCTGGACAACACAACACGATGACAGCTCCATCTCCACAAAAAAATGAAATTAAAAAATTAGCCAGGTGTAGTGGCGTGCTTCTATAATCCCAACTACTGGGGAGGCAAAAGTGGAAGGGTCACTTGAGCCCAGGAGGATGAGGCTGCACTGAGCAGCGATCACTCTACTGCACTCCAGCCTGGGCGACAGAGTGAGACCTTGTCTCAAAAAAAAAAAAAAAAAAAAAAAAAAGTGAGGTCAACTTAAAATGTAGAATTAACCTTATTTCAGCCAAATAAGTATTAAAACTTAGTTTTCAAGAATAACTTGCTGGTAGGGAAGGAAACTGGCAAGGAGAGAGACTCCAAGAAAGAATGAGCGGAGACTCACACACCAACATCAACACACAGTGAGTAGACAGATCAAGGGAGTGAGCCACAAACAGCGCATAGAAGGCCAGTGGTTGAGGTGTTTGGAATGAGTAAGAAAAGTGTCATCTAGTCAATAAATATTTGAGGAAAAAAAGAAAGGAGGGAAGGAAGAAAGAAAAAAAGGCAGGAAGGAAGAAAGGAAAGAAAGAGGAGGGAGGGAGGGAAGGAAAAGAAAAGAAAAGTCAGACTACTCTTGGCTGCAAGTGAAAGAAATCCAACTCAACTAGCTTTGACAAACCACAGAAAGAGCCTCAAGGGCAACTGAAGCTGAGTCTGGCTCCCTCTCCTCCATGTCTTCTCTTGTCTGTGCGTCTCTCTAGCTATCAACTCCGCTGTCTCTCAGACAAGTTCCTACAAGTGAATGGAAGAATAATTGTTGGCAGTCTTCAGACCACATCTCCCAGCTACCCCTCCCAAGAACTGCACTCTTTCCCTTCGTATCAGTTCAGACATCCTGGTGCAGAACTAGGGGCTAAGGAGGGACAGGAGAGAATGTCCAAAAGAAATGAGAAGATATGAGCCTATAATTAAAATATTAAATGTCTTCCACATGGAATCATAATCCTAATTGGCTTCTGTTCTTTCAGGTTATAAATGCATCCGTTTCTATAAATTCAGGAAAGATGTAGATAAAGCGGGTTAATGAGCACAACTGTATCCCTCATTGGCATCAACAGCATCGTTATTTTCATGTATGGGTATATTCTGTTAATTAGCTTTTTTTTTTTTTTTTTTTTTTTAAGAAGGGGTTTCTCCATGTTGGTCAGGCTGGTCTTGAACTCCCGACCTCAGGTGATCTGCCTGCCTCCAAAGTGCTTGGATTACAGGCGTGAGCCACCACGCCCGGCCTGATTAGCTTTTATGCTTATTAACTTTTGATGGAAAATGACACATGAAAATTTAAACATGCTGATCATCTTTGATAACCATCCTACATTTTTTTCTGTAGTTCTACATTGACTCTTCCCTTCTACTTCTGTTATGTGGTCCATTGACAAGAATAATTCCAAAGACTTAAATATAATATTTCAGAATTGGTCACACACTGTATACCCCAGTAGATAGATTCAAACCAATGTCTACTTGGAAAGGAATTCATTAAAGCTCTAGATTTGCACTCTGTGACCTTGGGCAGATCCTTTAGTAATTTAAACTTCAGCGTCATTCTTTGTGAAATGGATACGATTACCCATTTAGCGGGCATACTGGGTGGACTAAAGATAACAAATGTTTACGAGGGCATGAGAGACCCAATATATGGTGCTAATTGATTTTAGCCAAAGCTGTTCTCCTACAGATGCCCTAAGAGAACTGCATCTAGGTTGGGAGGACTCAGAAGTCCTCCACTATGCGCTCACCTGCCCAGGGCATGTACAAAGCAAGCAATCGTCAGTTTACAGGGTCTTCCCTTGTTCAGCCCAAATTGCCCTGCACACCTCACAGCCCCGTTTTTTTTTTTTTTTTTTGTTGTTGTTGTTGTTGTTGTTGTTGTTGTTTTGAGACGGAGTTTCACTCTTGTTACGCAGGCTGGAGTGCAATGGCGCGGTCTCGGCTCACCGCAACCTCCGCCTCCTGGGTTCAGGCAATTCTCCTGCCTCAGCCTTCCGAGTAGCTGGGATTACAGGCATGCGCCACCATGCCCAGCTAGTTTTTGTATTTTTAGTAGAGACGGGGTTTCACCATGTTGACCAGGATGGTCTCGATCTCTCGACCTCGTGATCCACCCACCTCAGCCTCCCAAAGTCCTGGGATTACAGGCTTGAGCCACCGCGCCCGGCTCCATTTCATCTTCTTACTGCACTTCCTTGCAACATGACTTGCATTAACTCAGACTGCCACTAACTCCCGCATTATTCAATGCCTCACTATCAGTTGCCAAACTGACCTCATTTCCTCCCAAGCTAACCTCATTTCCGTTGTTGATAGGGTTACTAAACTGGCTGGTTTCCGAGAATACTGCAGACACAGTGTATCTGAATTCTGCAAGGGGGTAGATAAGGTCCCGTGGTCTCTCTATGGCCAGAAGGAAAAGTGGGAGACAGGGCAGTTCGCAGGAGTCATAACGGGCCCAACAACTGCTCCCGAATCCCTTTAATTGGACTGAGAAGTCTGGTTGTGAGATGTGGGTAAGTGAAGATACACGTTATTTTGGAATGTGAGAACTGAGGTCATGAAAACTATCCTGTGTAAGATCTAGAGTAGGGAGTCCATTCACTTATTCATTTAACAAACATTATCAAGTGCCTCCTGTAATGTGCAGGGCACTGTATACGTAAGTATCTGGGGATAGAAGAGAATGAAAAAAAAAAAAAAGAATACGCCGGGCACGGTGGCTCACGCCTGTAATCCCAGCACTTTGGGAGGCTGAGGCGGGTGGATCACGAGGTCAAGAGATCAAGACCATCCTGGTCAACATGGTGAAACCCTGTCTCTACTAGAAATACAAAAAATTAGCTGGGCATGGTGGCATGTGCCTGTAATCCCAGCTACCCAGGAGGCTGAGGCAGGAGAATTGCCTGAACCCAGGAGGTGGAGGTTGTGGTGAGCTGAGATCCCGCCATTGCACTCCAGCCTGGGTAACAAGAGCGAAACTCCGTTTAAAAAAAAAAAGAGAGAGAGAGAGAGAGAATGAAACAGGCTGGGCACAGTGGCTCACACCTATGATTCTAACACTTTGGGAGGCCAAGGTGGACAGATCATTTGAGCCCAGGAGTTTGAGACCAGCCTGGGCAACATAGTGAGACCTTATCTATACAAAACAAAACAAAAAAAGTTATATAGTTTAAAAATAAAAAATTTTTTAAAAACAAGCTGGGCTGGGCACAGTGACTCATGCCTGTAATCCCAGCACTGTGGGAGGCCAAAGCAGGAGGATCCCTGGAGCCTGAGAGTTCAGAACAACCTGGGCAACAAAGTTGAGACCCCCACCTCTACAAAAAATTTTAAAACTTAGCTGGGTGTGGCGGCCCATGCCTGTGGTCCCAGCTACACAGGAACCTGAGGCAGGAGGATCACCTGAGCCCAGGAGATCGAGGCTGCAGTAAGTTATGTTAGTGTCACTGCACTCCAGCCTGGGAAACAGAGAAAGACCCTATCAAAAAAAAAAAAAAAAAAAAACCAAGGTGGTAGAAGGTGGAAAATATGCATATTGGCTAGAAAGACTCAATATTATAAAGCTGTCAATTCACAAGAAATTAATCTATATATTTAATATAGTCAGGATTAAAATATTTAAAAAAATTTTTTTTAAGTTTTGCTCTGTAGACCAGCCTGGAGTCTCCTATAAGCCATTCTCCTATAGATGCCCTGAGTACAAGCCAGGCGAGGTGGCTCATGCCTGTAATCCCAGCACTTTGGGAGGCTGAGGTGGGTGGATCACGAGGTCAGGAGTTCAAGACCAACTTGGCCAAGACAGTGAAACCCTGTCTCTACTAAAAATAAAAAAGAAATAGCCAGGCGTGGTGGTGGGCACCTATAATCCCAGCTACTGGGGAGGCTGAGGCAGGGAATTGCTTGAACCCAGGAGTTGGAGATCGCAATGAGCTGAGATTGAGCCACTGCACTCCAGCCTGGGCAACAAAGCAAGACTACCTCTCAAAAAAAAAAAAGTTTTTTTGTAGAGACAGGGTCTCGCTCCGTTGCCCAGGCTTGTCTAGAACTCCTGGCCTCAAGCAATTTTCATGACTGTTAAAATACTAGAGTATAGTTTGGGCACAGTGGCTCATACCTGTATTCACAGCACTTTAGGAGGCCCAGGCGGCTGGATCATGTGAGATCAGGAGTTGGAGATGAGCCTGACCAACGTGGTTAAACCCAATCTCTACTAAAAATACAAAAAATTATCTGGACATCATGGTGCACACCTGTAATCACTGCTACTCAGGAGGCTGAAACCGGAGAATCACTTGAACCTGGGAGGCAGAGGTTGCAGTGAGCTGAGATCACACTACTGCACTCCAGCCTGGGCAACAAAAAGACTGTCTCAAAAGATAAATAAATTAATTAAAGTAAATTAAAGTAATAAATAAAATAATAGGGTACAGGGACATGACCATGCAGATAGATCAATAAAACAAAATTATTTGCCTTAAGTACCAGAAGCTGAAAAACATTTAAAAAAAAATTAAAGCCCAGAAATACATATTTATATATTATGTATGTAAATTTTAAATATAAATATATAATTTTAGTTTATATAAAGTTATATATGAATAACTATGTACAAATATATTTTATATATGTATATATATACACATATATATACACACACACACACATATATATATAAATTTAGGCCGGCCGGGCGCGGTGGCTCAAGCCTGTAATCCCAGCACTTTGGGAGGCCGAGGCGGGTGGATCACAAGGTCAAGAGATCGAGACCATACTGGTCAACAAGGTGAAACCCCGTCTCTACCAAAAATACCAAAAAATTAGCTGGGCATGGTGGCACGTGCCTGTAATCCCAGCTACTCAGGAGGCTGAGGCAGAATTGCCTGAACCCAGGACACGGAGGTTGCGGTGAGCCGAGATCGCGCCATTGCACTCCAGCCTGGGTAACAAGAGTGAAACTCCGTCTCAAAAAAAAAAAAAAAAAAAAAAAAAATTTAGGCCAAGCACAGTGGCTCACGCCAATAATCCCAGCACTTTGGGAGGCCAAGATGGGCAGATCACTTAATTAAGGTCAACAGTTCAAGCCAGACCAGCATGGCCAATATGACAAAACCCTATCTCTACTAAAAATATAAAAAATAGCTGGGTATGGCAGGGCACGGTGGCTCACACCTGTAATCCCAGCATTTTGGGAGGCCAAGGTGGGCAAATCACCTGAGGGCAGGAGTTAAAGACCAGCCTGGCCAATAGGGTGAAACCCCATCTCTACTAAAAATACGAAAATTAGCCAGGCATGGTAGCAGGTGCCTGTAATCCAAGCTAATTGGGAGGCTGGAGCAGCATGAAGTATTGATCCAATTTACTTTTTTTCTAGATGGGCTCAAGATTTCCTCCTGCTGCTGAGACGGGAGAATGGCTTGAGGCCAGGAGATGGAGGTTGCAGTGAGCTGAGATCGCTCCAGTGCACTCCACCCTGGGCAACAGAACGGAACTGTGACTCAAAAAAAAAAAATAGCAGCTGGGTATGGTGGCTCATGCCTGTAATCTCAGCTATTCCAGAGGCTGAGGCAAGAGAATTGCTTGAACCCAAAAAGCAGAGATTGCAGTGAGTCAAGGTGGTACCACTGCACTCCAGCCTGGGCAACAGAGCGAGACTCCTTCTCAAAAATAAATAAATACATAAATTTAATATAAAGGTGATATTTTATTTCAGGAGAAAAAGATGGATTATTCAATAAAAGGTGCTGGGAAATCTGGAACGCCATCTAGAAAAAAAGTAAATTGGATCAATCCTTCGTGCTTTGTATCAACATAAACTACTTAAGGAGGAAAGATTGAAATGTGAAAAGTGAAAGCACAAAATTACTAGAAAACACGGGAGAATTTTTGTAGATATTTACAAGATTGCTGTGGACAAGCTTTCCTCAGTATGGTAAAGAAATCACACAAAGGCCAGGCGCGGTGGCTCAAGCCTGTAATCCCAGCACTTTGGGAGGCCGAGGCTGGTGGATCACGAGGTCAAGAGATCGAGACCAACCTGGTCAACATGGTGAAACCCCGTCTCTACTAAAAATACAAAAAATTAGCTGGGCATGGTGGCACGTGCCTATAATCCCAGTTACTCAGGAGGCTGAGGCAGGAGAATTGCCTGAACCCAGGCGGTGGAGGTTGCGGTGAGCCGAGATTGCGCCATTGCACTCCAGCCTGGGTAACAAGAGCGAAACTCCGTCTCAAAAAAAAAAAAAAAAAAAAAGAAATCACACAAATCACAAATAAACAAATAAAATAAGAAACTGTAAAAGAAAGTGTTACTAGACCATGCTCAATGCCTCACACCTGTAATCCTAGCACTTTGGGAGGCCGAGGCGGGCAGATGGCCTCAGCTCAGGAGTTCAAAACCAGCCTGGCTAGCATGGTGAAACTGTGATAACCTGCTTTTTTTGCCAGCCAAAACTAACTCTCTCTTTCTCAGACTAAAAGCTGTTCAGGTTTTATGTTAGTTCCTTGAGCTGTACAGACTCCATCTTAGCTTCTTCATATTAGTTATTTTCCCACCATTAAGTATGTAACTATAGTATGTAGCTGGGGCAGGCTGACACTGGGCACCTCCAGGAATGCATTTGTTGATAAGAGGCCAAGTTAAGTGGTACCAGCAGAGCCTGGGAATGCAGGTGCTGTCGAGCGCCCAGAGCCTCTATTATCTATAAGTTGTATGTCTTTTATGACAACGTTACCCCTTGCACCTGGCACTGTTTTATTTCTCATGGACTCATTTACCTTTTAACTTTTTGCTTACTCTGCTTTTGTGAAAAATTTGCTTTAGCTAGTTTCCCCCTCCCCTTTAAAACTGGGGTATAAAAGACCACCTAACTTTTTCTTAGGGGCCAAGAGAATTTTGGGCATTGGCCACCTCTCTGTCACCGACATAATAAAGGATTCATAATCTAATCTCAGAGTGTGGTGCATTCCTTGACTCGCTCAGGTACAACAAAACCCTGTCTCACCGGGCACAGTGGCTCACGCCTGTAATCCCAGCACTTTGGGAGGCCGTGGTGGGTGGATCACAAGGTCAAGAGATCGAGACCATTCTGGTCAACATGGTGAAACCCCATCTCTACTAAAAATACAAAAAAAAAAAAAAATTAGCTGGGCATGGTTGTGCATGCCTGTAATCCCAGCTACTCAGGAGGCTGAGGCAGGAGAATTGCCTGAACCCAGGAGGCAGAGGTTGCGGTGAGCCAAGATCACGCCATTGCACTCCAGCCTGGGTAACAAGAGTGACACTCTGTCTCAAAAAACAAAACAAAACAAAACAAAACAAAACAAAAAACCCTGTCTCTACAAATAATACAAAAAAATAGCCAGGCTTCATGGCACCCTTGTTGTAGTCCCAGCTACTCAGGAAACTGAAGCACAAGAACTGCTTGAACCTGGGAGGTGAAGGTTGCAGTGAGCTGAGATGGCGCCACTGCACTCCAGCCTGGGCAACAGAGCAAGATTCTGTCTCCAAAAAAAGAAAGAAAGAAAGAAAGTAATTGTTAATAAATTTAAGCAGTGGCTTAAGCCTGTAATCCCAGCACTTTGGGAGACTGAGGGGGTGTTTCCTCAGTCTGAGGGGTGGATTGCCTGATGTCAGGAGTTTGAGACCAACATGGTGAAACCCCGTCTCTACTAAAAATACAAAAAATTAGCCCGGCATGGTGGCAGGTACCTGTTATCCCAGCTACTGCAGAGGCTGAGGCAGGAGAACCACTTAAACCTAGGAGGCAGAGGTTGCAATGAGCCAATATTGCACCATTGCACTCCACCCTGGGCAACAGAGTGAGACTTTGTCTCCAAAAAAAAAGATAATTAATTCCTACATGGAGAAGAATATTATGATCAAAGTCATAAGAAAAGTAACAAACTGCAGGAAGTTTTTGTTTGTTTGTTTGTTTCGAGACAGAGTCTCACTCAGTCACCAGGCACCAGGCTGGAGTACAGTGGCGAGACCTCGGCTCACTGCAACCTCCTCCTCCTGGGTTCAGGCAATTCTCCTGCCTCAGCCTCCCGAGTAGCTGGGACTACAGGTGCTTGCCACCACACCCAGATAATTTTTTTTGTATTTTTAGTAGAGACGGGGTTTCACCATGTTGGCCAGGATGGTCTCGATCTCTTGACCTCGTGATCCACCCACCTCGGCCTCCCAAAGTGCTGAGATTACAGGCATGAGCCACCGCGCCCAGCCTGCAGGAAGTTTTTAAAACTAATTAATTAATTCGTTTATCTGAGATAGTCTCGCTCTGCCACCCAGGCTAGAGTGTAGTGGTGTGATCTCGACTCACTGTAACCTCCACCTCCCGAATTCAAGCGATTCTCCTGCCTCAGCCTCTCAAAAAGCTGGAATTACAGGCATGTACCACCATGCCTGGCTAATTTTTGTTATTTTTAGTAGAGACAGGATCTCACCATGTTGGCCAGGCTGGTCTCAAACTCCTGACCTCAGGTGATCCACCTGCCTAGGCCTCCCAAAGTGCTGGGATTACAGGTGCCCACCACCACATACAGCTAATTTTTCTATTTTTGGTAGAGGTGGGATTTCACCGTGTTGGTCAGGCTGGTCTCAAGTGACTGCTGTGACTGACCTCAAATGATCCGGCAGCCTCAGCCTCCCAAAGTGCTTCGATTACAGGCATGAGCCACCTCGCCTGCACTTAAATTTAAATTAAGTGAAATACAACAAATACATTGACAAGAAAAGTAACAAATAGGAAAACAGGTAAAGGATATGAACAGATAATGTACAGAAAAATAAACAAAACCTTTATGTCTATGAAAGGATGTTCAGCTTCATTCATAATGAAAGAAGGGCAGACAAAAACAGCTAGATAGAATTTTTGACCTACCAAACTGGCAAAGGTTAAAAACAAATGTACTTAATATCCTGATAGGAATAGAGGAAAAGTATCTCATCATTGATGGAAGGAGTTTAAATTGGTACAACCTCTATTGAATGCCATTGGCAATGTCTGTCAAAATGACAAATGAGGCCGGGCGCGGTGGCTCAAGCCTGTAATCCCAGCACTTTGGGAGGCCGAGGCGGGTGGATCACGAGGTCAAGAGATCGAGACCATCCTGGTCAACATGGTGAAACCCCGTCTCTATTAAAAATACTAAAAATTAGCTGGGCATGGTGGCGGGTGCCTGTAATCCCAGCTACTCAGGAGGCTGAGGCAGGAGAATTGCCTGAACCCAGGAGGCGGAGGTTGCGGTGAGCCGAGATCGCGCCATTGCACTCCAGCCTGGGCAACAAGAGCGAAACTCCTTCTCAAAAAAAAAAAAAAAAAAAAAAAAAGGCCGGGCGCGGTGGCTCACGCCTGTAATCCCAACACTTTGGGAGGCTGAGGCGGGTGGATCACGAGGTCAAGAGATCGAGACCATCCCGGTCAACATGGTGAAACCCCGTCTCTCCTAAAAATACAAAAAATTAGCTGGGCATGGCAGCGCATGCCTGTAATCCCAGCTACTCAGGAGGCTGAGGCAGGAGAATTGCCTGAACCCAGGAGGCGGAGGTTGCGGTGAGCCGAGATCGCGCCATTGCACTCCAGCCTGGGTAAGAAGAGCGAAACTCCGTCTCAAAAAAAAAAAAAAAAAATGACAAATGAATATGCCCCTTGATCCACAGCAATTCTGCCTTTAGGTATTTATCCTACAAGTTGCATACACTCATGGAAAAAAAAAGACACATTGTCAGTTGTTCATTGCAGCTTTGTTTGTAATAGCAAAAAATTGGAAACATCAAAATATTCATATACAAGATATTTATTTCATATATTATGATATATCTATACAATGAAATACTATGCACTTATTAAAATCAATAAAACAACTGTATGTAATAGTTTGATGTCTAAAATATATATTTTTTTCCTTTCTTTTCCTTCTTTTTTTTGAGACAGAGTATTGCTCTGTCACCCAGGCTGGAGTGTAGTGGCACAATATCGGCTCACTGAAACTTAACCTCCCTTGTTCAAGCAATTCTCCTGCCTCAGCCTCCCGAGTAGCTGGGACTAGAGGCTCAGGTCATCATGTCCGACTAATGTTTGTATTTTTAGTAGAGACAGGGTTTTACCGTGTTGGCCAGACTGCTCTGGAACTGCTGACCTCAAGTGATCCACCTGCCTCAGCCCCCCAAAGTGCTGGGGTTACAGGCATGAGCCACTGTGCCCGGCCTTTTTAATTAATTTATTTATTTATTTATTCTTTTTTTGTTTTTTTCTTTTTAATACGGGGTTTCACCATGTTGGTCAGGCTGGTCTTGAACTCCCAACCTCAGGTGATCCGCCCGCTTTGGCCTCCAACATGCTTGGATTACAGGCATGAGCCACCGGGCCCGGCTTATTTATTTTTTAGACAGGTTCTCACTGTGTCACCCAGGGTGGAATACAGTGGCCAGCCTATGGCTCACCGAAGCCTTGACCTCACAGGCTCAGGTGATCCTCCCACCTCAGCCACCTGAGTAGCTAATACTACAGGCACTCGCCACCACACCCAGCTAATTTTTGGTTTTGTAGAGATGAGGTTTCACCACGTTGCCCAGGCTGGTCTCAAATTCCTGGGCTCAAGTAATCTGCCTGCCTTGGCCTCCCAAAGTGCTGGGATTACAGGCATTGGCCACCGTGCCAGGCCCCAAAATATATTCTTAAGGGAAAAATACTCTATATTGTATGCTAATACTTGCATTTAAAAAAATAGGCCGGGCATGGTGACTCATGCCTGTAATCCCAGCACTTTGGGAGGCGAAGGTGAGCAGATCACCTGAGGTCAGAAGTTCAAGACCAGCCTGGCCAACATGGTGAAACCCAGTCTCTACTAAAAATGCGATTAGCCAGACATGGTGGCACACCCCTGTAATCCCAGCTACTAGGAAGCCTGAGGCAGGAGAATTGGTTGAACCCAGGAGGCAAAGGTTGCAGTGAGCCGAGATCGCATCACTACACTCCAGCCGGGGTGACAGAGGGACAGAGTGAGTGAGACTCTGTATCAAAAATACACACACACACACACACACACACACACACACACACACACACACAACAAACTTACAAGCCTTGAAAATGCATAGACTATTTCCGGAAGGATACACATGGAAGTAGCAACAGAGATTGCTGTTGGGGAGGAGAACTGAGGTGAAGGAGGGAAAGGTAGGAGATGAAAGAAACTTAAGAGACTTTCTTTTCATTGTATATTCTCTCTCTCTCTTTTTTCTTTTTTTTGAGACGAAGATCTCACCATTTTTTGTAAGAGGGAGTTTTGGCCATATTCTCTTATTTTATTTGACTTTATAATACACACATGTTATTTAATGTTAA
The DNA here is from genome assembly GCF_048565385.1 of Saimiri boliviensis. Lineage (NCBI taxonomy): Eukaryota > Metazoa > Chordata > Mammalia > Primates > Cebidae > Saimiri > Saimiri boliviensis. Next base: position 51,080,012 of record NC_133457.1, read on the forward strand.
AAATAGATTAAAATTTAAAGTATGGGGTGTCGGGAGGCAGAGGTTGCAGTGAGCCTAGACTGAGCCACTTCACTCCAGCCTGGGTGACAGAACAAGACTCTGTCTCAAAAAATAAATAAATAAATAAATAATAAAAATAAAGTGTGGAGTATAAATGTTCATATATGTGTTTGCACAGTATAGAAAATAGTCATCCTCAGGCCAGGCACTGTGGCTCACGCCTGTAATCCTAGCACTTTGGGAGGCCGAGGTGGGTGGATCACCTGAGGTCAGGAGTTCAAGACCAGCCTGGCCAACATGATGAAACCCCATCTCAATTTTTATTAAAAAAAAAAAAAGAAAGAAAGAAAATAGTCATCCTCGCCAGGCAAGGTGGCTCATGCTTGTAATCCTAGCACTTTAGGAGGCCAAGGTGGGCTGTTCACAATGTCAGGAGTTTGAGACCAGCCTGGCCAATATGGTGAAATTGGTCTCTACTAAAAATAGAATAATTAGCTGGGTGTGGTGGCGAGTGCCTGTAGTCCCAGCTATTCGGCAGGCCGAAGCAGGAGAATAGCTTGAACCTGGGAGGCAAAGTTTGCAGTGAGCTGAGACCGTGCCACTGCACTCCAGCCTAGGCAACAGAGTGAGACTCCGACTCAAAAAAAAATAGCCATCCTTACCATTCTGTGATAGTCCTTCAGAGACAGTGGGGAAGCAGAAGTGACAGTTTCAAGGTGAGGTTTGACTTTTATACTCATTCTGCCATATTGTTTAAATGTGTCACTTTAAGTATATATTAGTTTTCCAAATTTAAAAAAAAAATTGATTTGCCGGGCACGGTGGCTCACACCTGTAATCCCAGCCTTGGGAGGCTGAGTCAGGTGGATTACTTGAGGTTGGGAGTTCCAGACCAGCCTGACCAACATGGAGAAACCCCGTCTCTACTAAAAAGACAAAATTAGGCAGGTGTGGTGGCACATGCCTGTAATCCCAGCTACTCAGGAGGCTGAGGCAGGAGAACGGCTTGAACCAGGGAGGCAGAGGTTGCCACGAGCTGAGATCATGCCATTGCACTCCACCCTCGGCAACAAGAAAGAAACTCCATCTCAAAAAAATAATAATTAATTAATTAATTTAATTAATGGTGTGTTCTTCCCTAGAGAAATCTTGGTATAAAGTTGAAAAGACTGTTTGCAAAGTACCTTGTAGGGGGAGTTCCACTTTGGTAGGGAATTTCAGACCAGACGGGTCTCTAGGCAACCTTCAAAGTAAAACATTTCTTAGTTCTATGATCCATAATTCTAGTTGGACTGACATTATTTCTCCAGCTGGATTATAAACTCCTTAAGGACAGGATGTCTGGATTTTGCTTTTAAAAAAAAAATCCCTTCCATCTTTTTACATAAAGATACATAAACTTGACAAATAAAATCTGTCATTTGAATGCAGGGAAATCTGTTTTTTCACATCCAATATAGTATAATCTTAGTGCCAGAGCTGTAAGGTTATATATTGTTGCTCTAACCTTTGTGTCACAGAGAGAAATTCAATACAATTTTCCTGGTATAGAAGGCTCAGTCAGCCAGGCACAGTGGCTCACGACAGTAATCCCAGCACTATGGGAGGCTGAGGCAGATGGATCTCCTGAGATCAGGAGTTCGAGACCAGCCTGGCCAACATGGTGAAACCCCATCTCTACTAAAAATACAAAAGTTAGCTGAGCATGGTGGCACAGGTCTGTAATCCCAGCTACTTGGGAGGCTGAGGCAGGAAAATCGCTTGAACCCAGGAGGCAGAGGTTACAGTGAGCTGAGATCATGCCACTGCACTCCAACCTGGATAACAAGAGCGAGACTCCATCTCCAGTAAAAAAGAAGGCTCAGTCAGCACATTCTGCCTTTGATTTGGTAAAACAAGAGTTTATTTGTTCAATGTCAATAGACGCAGAAGTTTGGCCAGCACACTGCCACGATCCTCATTTATACTACACCAATAACATGGCTACAGGTCTCTGGCCTTGATTTTTCCCTGGGCACCCACTTTGCTTTCTAATTAATTATCATTTATCCCTCTGCCAAAAGTAACAGCTACAACTACAGAAATGGAAAATAGTCCTGCAGGTTGGGTACAATGGCTCATGCCTGTAACCTGAGCACTTTGGAAAGCCAAGACAAGAGGATTGCTTCAAGCCAGGAGTTCGAGACCAGCCTAGGCAAAAAAGCAAGACCCTGTCTCTATTAAATAATTTTTTTTTTAAATGGAGTTTTGCTCTTGTTGCCCAGGCTGGAGTGCAATGGCACGATCTCAGCTCACTACAACCTCTGGCTCCTGGGTTCAAGCCAATTCTCCTGCCTCAGCCTCCCAAGTAGCTGAGATCACAGGCATGCGCTACCAGGACTGGCTAATTTTGTATTTTTAGTCGAGATGGGGGTTTCTCCATCTTGGTCAAACTGGTCTTGAACTCCTGACTTTGGGTGATCTGCCCGCCTCGGCCTTGCAAACTGCTGGGATTATAGGCGTGAGCCACCGTGCTTGGCCTAAATAAATTTAAAATATTAGCTGGGCATGGTGGCACACGTCAGTAGTTGCAGCTACTCCAGGGGCTGAGGTGGGAGGATAGCTTGAGCCCGGGAGTTCAAAGCTGCAGTGAGCTATGATGGTGCCACTGTACTCCAGCCTGGGCAACAAAGTGAGACCCCTGTCTAAACAAACAAAAAGAGAGAAATGAAAATGGTCCTGTGAGATTAAGCTGGTCAAAGAGATGTTTGCTTTATTTTTTTATCTTTCTTTCCTTTTTTTTTTTTTTTTTGAGACGGATTCTCACTCTGTTGCCCAGGCTGAATTGAAGTGCAATGGTGCAATCTCGGCTCACTGTAACCTCTACCTCCTGGGTTCGAGCGATTCTCCTGCCTCAGCTTCCATAGTAGCTGGGATCACAGGCATGCGCCACCACACTTGGCTAATTTTTTTTGTATTTTTAAGAGACAGGGTTTCTCCATGTTGGTCAAGCTTGACTTGAACTCCTGATCTCAAGTGATCCGCCCACCTCGGCCCCGAAAAGTGCTGGGATTACAGATGTTAGCCACTGCACCTGGCCTCCTTTTTTTCTTTTTCTTTTTTTAAGAGTCTCACTCTGTAGCCCAGGCTAGAGTGCCGTGGAGTGATGTAGGCTCACTGCAACCTCCACCTCCCAGGCTCAAGCCTCTCAAGTAGCTGGGATTACAGGCATGCACCACCATGCTCAGGTAATTATTTTGTTTTGTTTTGTTTTGTTTTTTGATATGGAGTTGCCCAGGCTGGAAAGCAATGGCCTAGTCTCAGTTTACCACATCCTCCACCTCCCGTGTTCAAGCAATTCTCCTGCCTCGGCCTCCCAAGTAGCTGGGCTTACGGGCATGTGCCACCACGCCTGGCTAATTTTGTATTTTTAGTAGAGATGGGGTTTCTCTATTTTGGTCAGGCTGGTCTCGAACTCGCGACCTCAGGTGATCCACCCACCTCGGCCTCCCTAAGTGCTGGGATTAGAGGCGTGAACCACTGCACCTGGCCTTATTTTATATTTTTAGTAAAGACATGTTTCAATAAGCTTCACCATTTTGGCCAGGCTGGTCTTAAATTCCTGACCTCAAGTGACCTCCCATCTCAGCCTCTTAAAGTGCTGGGATTATAGGCATGAGCTACCGCACCTGGCCTATTTTTTAAAATTTTCCAGATAGGATCTTGTTCTGTTGCTCAGGCTGGAATGCAGTAGCAGGATCAGGGCTCACCGCAGCCTCAAACTCCTGGGCTCAAGCAATCTTCCTGCCTCAGCTTCCTGAGTGGCTGGGACTACAGGCACATACCACCATGCCTGGCTAATTTCTTTTCTTTTCTTCTTTCTTTCTCTGTCTATCTCTCTCTCTCTTTTTTTTTTTTCTTTCTTTCTCTCTCTCTCTTTCTTTTCTTTCTTTTTTTGGGGGGGGAGACAGGAGCCAGAGGTTGTAGTGAGCTGAGATTTTGCCATTGCACTCCAGCCTGGGCAACAAGAGTGAAACTCCATCTAAAAAAAAAATTATTTAATAGAGACAGGGTCTTGCTTTTTTGCCCAGGCTGGTCTCGAACTCCTGGCTTCAAGCAATCCTCTTGTCTTGCTTTCCAAAGCCTAGGGTGGTCTCCTACCCCTGGACTCAAGCAATCCTCCTGCCTTGTCCTCTCAAAGTGCTGAAATTACAGGCCTGAGCCACTGCACCCAGCACTCTTTCTGTTTTTGGTACCCACTTGCCCAGGTAGTATGCTGAACACCACCCAGCCCATAACTAGCACCAGAAGACAGCAGAATGACCCTAGTTTCTTTTTTCTTTTTGTTTCTTTTTTTAGAATGACCTTAGTTTCTAATGGCAAAAGAAATGCCCAGTTGAACCCAGCCCAAATTGATGACTAAGATGGCAAGTTAAATAGTTGTAGTTTTTGGCACTGCATTTGGGGTTAGTTTGATATTGTTTCTACTTTGTTAAAATAGCTATGCACAATCCCAGCAAATTGGGAGGCCAAGGCGGATGGATCACCTGATGTCAAGACCAGCCTGGCCAACATGGTGAGACTCTGTCTCCACTAAAATAAATTAGCCGGGCATGATGGTGGGCGCCTGTAATCCCAGCTACTCAGGTGGCTGAGGCAGGAGAATCATTTAAACCCAGGAGGCAGAGGTTGCAGTGAGCTGAGATCGTGCCACTGCACCCCAGCCTGGGCAACAGAGCCAGACTCCATCTCAAAAAAAAAAAAAAAAAAAAGGCCGGGCGCAGTGGTTCATGCCTGTAATCCCAGCACTTTGGGAGGCCAAGGCGTGTGGATCACGAGGTCATGAGATTGAGGCCATCCTGGTCAACATGGTGAAACTCCGTCTCTACTAAAAATGCAAAAAATTAGCTGGGCATGGTGGCACATGCCTGTAATCCCAGTTACTCAGAAGGCTGAGGCAGGAGAATTGCCTGAACCCAGGAGGGTTGCGGTGAGCCGAGATCGCGCCATTGCACTACAGCCTGGGTAACAAGAGCGAAACTCCATCTCAAAAAATAAAAATAAAAAAGGTGTGCACATAAAGAAGGAAAGTAGCAGTGCTGTTTGCACAAAAGAGAACCCACAGCAGTCTCTTTGCCTGTGATGGCACTCAGGCAAAGAGATTTCTTGACTAGGCACCACTTACTATGGTCCCACCTAACAGCACAAGAACAAATATATTCCAGAGAAAAGTTGTTTAAACAGGAAGGAAAATAATGCCAGGCACAGTGGCTCATGCCCGTAATCCCAGCACTTTGGGAGGCTGAAGTGGGAGGATTGCTCGAGGAGTTGGGGACCAGCCTGGAGAACACACAGAGACCCTGTCTCTATGAAAACCTTTAAAAATTAGCCAGGCTGGGACGCTGTGGCTCTTGCCTGTAATCCCAGCACTTTGGGAGGTGGAGGCAAGCCAATTACCTGAGGTCAGGAGTTTGAGACCAGCCTGGCCAACATGGTGAAACCCCATCTCTACTAAAAATATAAAAATTAGCCAGGCGTGGTCGCACATGCCATAATCCCAGGTACTCGGGAGGCAGAGAGAGGAGAATCACTTAAACTCCGGAGGCAAAGGTTGCAGCGAGCCAAGATAGCGCCATTGCACTCTAACCTGGGAGACAGAGCAAGACTCCATCGCAAAAAAGAAAAAATTAGCTTGGCTGGGTGGGAGGTCCCTTGTCCCATCTACTCAGGAGGCTGAAGTGGGAAGATCGCTTGAGGCAGGAAGGTGGAGGCTGCAGTAAGCCATGATGGCGCCACTGCACTCCAGCCCTCCAGCCTGGGTGACAGAGTGAGACCCTGTCTCAAAAAGAAAACAAAAAACCCCACAAAATTATATGATCAAAGTCACCTGGCACAAATTTCTTCCTAAAGATGAAACTCTTGGGCCGGGCGCGGTGGCTCAAGCCTGTAATCCCAGCACTTTGGGAGGCCGAGGCGGGTGGATCACGAGGTCAAGAGATCGAGACCATCCCGGTCAACATGGTGAAACCCTGTCTCTACCAAAAATACAAAAAAATTAGCTGGGCATGGTGGCACGTGCCTGTAATCCCAGCTACTCAGGAGGCTGAGGCAGGAGAATTGCCTGAACCCAGGAGGCGGAGGTTGCGGTGAGCCGAGATCGCGCCATTGCACTCCAGCCTGGGTAACAAGAGTGAAACTCCGTCTCAAAAAAAAAAAAAAAAAAAAAAAAAAAAAAGATGAAACTCTTTCCTCTAACGAACCATAAACATGGCTGCTCAGCCGCCACGAACCAATAAGTTTACACAGTGCTTGAGACCTGCTCTGGTCATTTTCTACATTTCTAAATAGCGTTAGGCTGGCTGATGCAACCCAATCCTGCCATTTCTTCACCAGCCATGAGTATCAGGTTGGCAAGATGGAGTATGCCTTCCTCAAAGGAATCAGCCCCAGGTCGACCAGATCCCCACACTGTTCCTCACTGTCTCCTGTGAGTCACTGGGGCACATTCTGCATTTACAGCACTGCCCATAACCAAGGAAGTTCTTTTTTTTTTTTTTTTTTTTTTTTTGAGACAGAGTCTTGCTCTGTCGCCAAGCGCCAGGCTGGAGTGCAGTGGTGGGATCTCAGCTCACTGCAACCTCTGCCTCCTGGCTTCAAGCAATTCTTCTGCCTCAGCCTCTCAAGTAGCTAGGACTACAGGCATGCACCACTATGCCCAGCTAATTTTTGTATTTTAGTAGAGACGGAGTTTCACCCTGTTGGCCAGGGTGATCTCTTGACCTCGTGATCCGCCTGCCTTGGCCTCCCAAAGTGCTGGGATTACAGATGTGAGCCACCGCGCCCAGCCTGGAAGTTCTTGAGTTTCCTAACTCCCTTCCCTGGCTTCTGCAGTAAAGTGTGACATTGACAATCATAATTTGGTATCCTGTGGCTTCTGCTCTGTGCCAACCCTGGCTTTAGACTACCCTATGAAATCCTACAATGGGTGGCATATCTGGCTGAAACCGCCCAGCGCGGGAAGGAAGGAGGGTTTAAAACAGCAGTTTACTCAGTCTCCGTGTAAATGAGCCCTTCCTACAGGGGCCAGGGCCTCCAGTTTTCTGGATCGGCACTGGGCATTGGACATTGGAACTGTCAGCAAGCCCTCTCTCAAGAAAGGTGTTTGCCTTTCCAGTGGTGCTTTTATTCTAAACTTGGACGTGCTGGGACTGACTCATCCCTCCCTTGCGGCATCGATACTCAGTATCAGGCCACAGCCTAGCTGCAAAATCTCAGGCTGGCTGGTAGTTTTCCTTCCTTCTCTGCCCACCCAGCTTCAGCACTGTCCTTGCTGCCGATCTCAAATTTCCCCAGTGGCCCAGCGCCCCAATTCAGCACTTAGCTTTTTACTTTTTGCTTTCCCACATAAGCAAATATTTGTTAGCAATTTCCCAGCTCTTCATACTTGTGTGATTTCTTTAATCCCCCTTTTCTGAGCCGCTTTCCCTCTACTCCAGGATCTTGGTCATTACCTCTTCTAACTCAATTATGTGACCTTATTTTTTTCCCACTTCCTCTTTCCTTCCATTGTTATGCAGACACAGGGGAGGGTGCTAAATGCACAAAAAGGAGAATTGGATTAGGTAGCAGGATATGTCACTGCTCTCTTCCTGGTTCTGCCTCGCCCTTGAGGTCTCACTTTAGTAAGCCCCACACCCACTTCACATGCTGTCTTCCCACCTGCAGTGAACCGGCAGTGTGGGAGAAATCAGTAAGAGTGCCTTGGCAGTGGCTCTGACAGAGGGTGTGGTGGGTTCTGGGAGAATTCAAAGGTGATGGTACCTTGTTACCATTTACCTATGTCAGCTGGAGAGGCTGACACTACAAAACAACAAACTCAGCAGAAAGAAACAAAGAAAACAGTAATGTTGGGAAGAAAAACAGTTTGGTTCAGGGTTATCAATGCTTGTCCTGGAACTATTGTTGTTTTCTTTTTTTCTTTTTTTTTTTAAAGATGGGGTTTCGGCCGGGCGCGGTGGCTCAAGCTTGTAATCCCAGCACTTTGGGAGGCCGAGGCGGGTGGATCACGAGGTCGAGAGATCGAGACCATCCTGGTCAACATGGTGAAACCCCGTCTCTACTAAAAATACAAAAAAAAATTAGCTTGGCATGGTGGCACGTGCCTGTAATCCCAGCTACTCAGGAGGCTGAGGCAGGAGAATTGCCTGATCCCAGGAGGCGGAGGTTGCAGTGAGCCGAGATCGCGCCATTGCACTCCAGCCTGGGTAACAAGAGTGAAACTCTGTCTCAAAAAAAAAAAAAAAAAAAAGATGGGGTTTCACCATGTTGGTCAGGCTGGTCTTGAACTCCTGACCTCAGGTGATCTGCCCGCCTTGGCCTCCAAAGCGCTTGGATTACAGGCGTGAGCCACCACGCCCGGCCATCCTGGAACTATTAAATAATGATAATCATTCTTTTGAGGGGACAGACACCCCTTAGAAAATCTGATAAAGGATATGGACTCCAGGAAAATGTATATAAATGAAGTTTGGTGCAGTGGGGTGCCTCTGTAGTCCCAGCTACTGGGGAGACTGAGGTGGGAGCCTCCTTGAATCCTAGAGGCACATCAACGCCTTTAGGAAGGAGGTATAAGGAGCAGAGAACTGCAGGGAGGCCTTGCCTTCTTTGTGAATTTCATCTAGAGTTCAGGGCAGTTCAGAGAAAGCATTCATTTGTTCATTCATTCAATAAGTAACTCTTTGAGAAACTTCCAAGTGTCAAGCACCATGCTGGGCCACATTGTGAGGCAGAAGGAGTTGAATCAGACACGGTGCCTGCTCCCAGGACACTCACGGTCTGATGGGGGATACCAAAAGAGAACAGACAATGAGTGTACAGTGGCAGAGGTAGCAGAGGGAACTGTGGGAGCCTGGGGGGTGGGGCAGGGCAGAACTGCTGCCTACAGTTCCCTCTTCCCGCAGCAATCTGATCCTATACCTCGCTAACTACTCGCTGACGCCTGTAATCCCAGCACTTTGGGAGGCCAAGGCAGATGGATTACCTGAGGTCAGGAGTTCAAGACCAACCTGGCCAATGTGATAAAACCCCCTCTCTACTAAAAATACAAAAAAATTAGCTGGACGTGGTGGCAAATGCCTGTAATTCCAGTTACTGGGGAGGCTGAGGTAGGAGAATTCCTTGAACCCAGGAGGAGGAGGGTGCAGTGAACTGAGATCACACCGTTGTTCTACAGCGTGGGCAATACAAGTGAAACTCCATCTCAAAAAAAAAAAAAATACAAGTATTCCCTGAGCTGCTACTCTTAGCTGTCCATGTCAGAGCTCTCACCCACACCGTGGCCCCATCCAGCTTTCACCTCTCGACTGGGATGGAGCCTGCACACCCTCTCTCTCCCCACAGGCTCCCAGGGTGCTGCCAAAGGCCTCACAGCCAACATACCCCCTATGCCATCAGGGGCATCTCCCCCTCCCCAGACCAGATTTTGAATAAACTACCAATCCCCTTTCCACTTCCTTCTTTCTTTGCTTAAACCTTATTCATTTTATTTATTTATTATTATTATTATTTTAGACACATGGTCTCACTCTGCACCCAGGCTGGAGTACAGTGGCATGATCATAACTCACCACAACCTTGAACTCCTGGGCTCAAGCGATCCTCCCACCTCAGACTCTGGAGCAACTGGGATTACAGATATGAGCCACCATGTACAGTTCCTATTCCTTTTAATAGCTGAGCTGCAGGGAAACAAGGAATAACAAAAATAGCTAGCTTTAAGGAAGTTAGAGATGTGCAAGAAACCTGAAGAGTCTTGGTATGAGCTGGTCTTTTTTTTAAGACGCTCTGTTAACCAGGCTGGAGTGCAATGGCACGATCTCAGCTCACTGCAACCTCTGCCTCCTACATTCAAGCAATTCTCCCACCTCAGCCTCCCGAGTATCCACCACCACGTCCTGCTAACTTTTTTAATTTTAGTAGAGATGGGGTTTCACCATATTGGCCAGGCTGATCTCAAACTCCTGACCTTGCTTTCCGCCTGCCTCTGTCTCCCAAAGTGCTGGGATTACAAGCCTGAGCCACCACGCCCGGCCAAGCTGGTGTTTTTATTCACAGGATCCAAAGGCTGGGGCTGGGCTGGACTTCCTTTCACCTCTTCCCTGACTTCTCCCTTCTTAGGAGAGAAGAAGGTCTTATGCCCCTTCTTGGGCCCCAGCAATACTACCTGTTGGCTGTGTCCAATGTTGGATGCTAGGCTGCATCTGCTTATCCTAGCTGCTTCCCTATCATTTTTCATTAGCTTCTACCAGTGGCCCCTAAGTACCCCTTTCATGGCCTCAGCTATTTCTCTTACCTTCCTGAGTTCAGCAGTCTATCACTCTGGGAGGGAGAAAAGTTCCCTTCCTCTTTGTTCATTGAAGAGTCCTACCGAGGGCTTCAAGTCCTTTTGCCCTGGTTGACATTCACCACTCCCAAAAAGCTTCTCTGACCAGGAGTGGTGGTTTAAACCTGTAATCCCAACATTTGGGGAGGCCAAGGCAGGAGGATTGCTTGAGCCCAGTAGTTCAAGACCAGCCTCAGCAAAACAGGGAGACCCTGTCTCTTTTTATTCACACAGTTTTCAAATTATTATTATTATTATTATTTTGGGGATGGAGTCTCACTCTGTTGCCCAGGCTGAAGTGCAGTGGTGTGATCTCTGCTTACTGCAACTTCCACCTCCCGGGTTCAAGCGATTCTCCTGCCCTAGCCTTCCGAGTAGCTGGGACTATAGGCATGCACCACCATGCCTGGCTAATTTTTATATTTTTAGTAGAGACGGGGTCTCACTATGTTGGCCAGGCTGGTCTTGAACTCCTGACCTCGTAATCTGCCCGCCTCGGCCTCCCAAAGTGCTGGCATTACAGGCACGAGCCACTGCACCCGGCTAAAAATTTTTTTAATTTAAAAACTAGCCAGGCATGGTGGTACATACCTGTGGTCCAGCTACTCGGGAATCTGAGATGAGAGGATCTCTTGAGCCCAGGAGGTTGAGGCTGCAGTAAGCCATGATTGCACCACTGCACACCAGCACGCCAGCCTGGGTGACAGATCGAGACCCTGTCTCAAAAAAAAAAAAAAAGTCTCTGACATAGATACCTGGTAGTCCTACTGTAACATGAAATTGCTTTTTAGAATATTTAATTCTATTTTAGAAAATGAATAAATTTACAGTTTGTAAGATAAAGGCAAAGTCTTTTCAAATGTGTTAAGATAATAAGTACAAGATGTGTGTGTTAAACATAGAAAAGATAGAAGAACCAAGAGATACCTACTATTCTTGAGGTACTAAATATACATGAGGCACTAGAACTCTATAACAACCTAAAAACACAAGAAACCTTAAATATTTATTCATGAAGTCTCAATGCGGAAGATGACAACCATTCTGGCCCCATCTTCTGTCCAAAACATACAAATAAAATCATAGCTGCTCAGCTGGCTAATCAGAAAGCTATAGTGATGACAAGGTGTACTGTAGCTGTGCATGTCTTTGGAGTTAGTGTGTCTTTGATCTAGGTAAATATCCATCTGAGGGTATGCCTTTGTTCAAATCGCAATTCTTTTTTTTCTTTGTTTTTTGTTTGTTTGTTTGCTTTTTGAGACAGAGTCTTGCTCTGTCACCCAGGCTGAACTGCGATGGCACAATCTTGGCTCATTGTAACTTCCACCTTCCGGGTTCAAGTGATTCTCCTGCCTCAGCCTCCCAAGTAGCTGGGATTACAGGCACCCACCACCATGCCCAGTTAATTTTTGTATTTTTAGTAGAGACGGGGTTCACCAGGGGGCCAGGCTGGTCTTGAACTCCTTACCTCATGATCCACCCGCCTCCGCCTCCCAAAGTGCTGGGATTACAGGCGTGAGCCATCGTGCCCGGCTATTTTTTTTTTTTTTTTTTTTGAGATGGAGTTTCACTGTTACCCAGGCTGGGGTGCAATGGCGCAATCTCGGCTCACTGCAACCTCCGCCTCCTGGGTTCAGGCAATTCTCCTGCCTCAGCCTCCTGAGTAGCTGGGATTATAGGCACGCACCACCATGCCCAGCTAATTTTTTGTATTTTTAGTAGAGACGGGGTTTCACTATGTTGACCAGGATGGTCTCGATCTCTTGACCTCCTGATCTACCTGCCTCGGCCTCCCAAAGTGCTGGGATTACAGGCGTGGGCCACCACACCCAGCTTTTTTTTTTTTTTTTTTTGAAATGGAGTCTCACACTTTTGCCCAGGCTGGCATGCAGTGGTATGATCTCAGCTCACTGCAACCCTTGCCTCTTGGGTTCAAGCGATTCTCTTGCCTCAGCCTCAGGTGATCCTCTTGCCTCAGCTTCCCTAATAGTTGGGATTACAGGCGAACTCCACCATGCCCAGCTTCAAATCTCAATTCTCTTCTTTATGGCTGCACTGCCAGCAAGGAAGGCTAATGCAGCCAAGAAACTGAACATATGAACAACTCTGACCCCAGGATTCAGATACTGTGATGCTTCCAACCTGCTGTGTGCCTCCTATCCCGTGTGTTAACCTACCGTGTCTCTTTCCTCTGCTTTTCCCTATGTATTTTAGCTTCACTTAATAAAGCATGTGATTTGAGAATGTAACCTGGTTTGGGTTTTTTTTTTTTTTTTTTTGAGACAGGGTCTCTGTCACCCAGGCTGGAGTGCAGTGGCTCAAACATGGCTCACAACCTTAACCTTCTGGGCTCAAGTGATCCTCCTGCCTCAGCCACCCAAGTAGCTAGAACTACAGGTGCACATCACCATGCCTAGCTAATTTTTAAAATTTTTGTAAATTTAAAAAATTTAAACATGGTGTCTCTCCATGTTGCCTGGGCTGTTCTCAAACTCCCAGGCTCAGGTGATCTTCTAGCCTTGGCCTCCCAAAATGCTGGGATCACAGACATGAGCCACTACTCCTGGACTGAAATCCTTTTTGTTCTTTGACTTCTGGGATAGCTAGCCTGATAGTGCACTTGGAAGCTACTATTGCTTCCCCATATAAATCTGCTTTCATACCCTTTGTTTCTTCAAATCCTATTTGGCTGGTTATGACAAACTAGTTCAGCATGGGTTCTCATCCAGTACACATTTTACTTCTTTATTTTTATTTATTTATTTATTTATTTATTTAAGATGGGGTTTCATCATGTTGGTCAGGCTGGTCTTGAACTCCGGACCTCAGGTGATCTGCCCACCTTAGCCTCCAAAGTGCTTGGATTACAGGCATGAGCCACATGCCCCACCACATTTTACTTCCATCTTTTTTTTTTTTCTTTTTTTTTGGTAGAGATAGGGTCTCACTATGTCACCCAGCCTGGAGTGCAGTGGCGAAATCTTGGCTCACTGCAACCTCCACCCTCCTGGGCTCAAGCCCCCATCCCATCTCAGCCTCCTGAGTAGCTGGGACTATAGGCACACGCCATCACACCCCGCTAATTTTTTGTAGAGACGGGGTTTCGCCATATTGCCCAGGCAGGTCTTAAACTCCCAGGCTCAAGTGATCTGCCTGCTTCGGCCTCCCAAACTGCTGGGATTACAGGCATGAGCCACCGCGCTTGGCCTCCTCTCTTTTTTCTTTACTCTCATACCCCTGCCTTCTTGACCTAAGGCCTTCCCCTGATCCCCACCACAGGCTGAGGGCCTGGAGGCTAGGTGACCAAAGTTAACACAAGTCCTATCTTAACAGAGGCATTTTGCAAGATGTTTCTAAAGGAATACAAAGTTCATCTCCCCACTCTGAGTGAACTTTTCACTATTCTTACGTGCAGGGAGCTGGAGAGAGTTGTGAGTTTTTTAGGTTTTGTTTTACTTTCCTGAATGTTGGGAGTCCTCTGCTAAAAGTTCCTTGAAGGCGGGGACTGTTTATCATCTCTGCTGTCCTAGCTTCCACCACAGGGTCTAACACAAACAAATTGCTCTAGCGCCATTGAATGGTGTGCGTATTTTCCCTTGAATTCTTTCATGTTGGCAGTTCAGTCCCTCTTATCTAATCCGTGACCAAGTTTTAGCAGCTCTACCTCTATTTTTTTTTTTTTTTTGAGTGAGAGTCTCTGTCACCCAGGCTGGACTGGAGTGGTGTGATCTTGGCTCACTGCAACCTCTGTCTCCCAGGTTCAAGCTTTCTCGCACCTCAGCCTCCCGAGTAGCTAGGATTACAGATGTCCACCACCACGCCCAGCTAATTTTTGTATTTTTAGTAGACATGGGATTTCACCATGTTGGCCAGGCTGGTCTCTTTGGCCAGGCTGGTCTCAAACTCCTGACCTCGTGACCCGCCTGCCTCGGCCTCCCAAAGTGCTGGGATTGCAGGCGTAAGCCACTGTGCCCAGCATAGCTACATATTTTTCTAGCTATGAACATATCATAGCTTCCTTGCTTTGCCTATGGATTTCCCTCACCTACCTTCACAAAGCTGATAATATTGATCTGAGAGAGAAAGAGAGAAACTGAGAAATTGACTAACCTGAAAAATCTGGAATTCTTGAAATCTGACATATTCCAGGCAAAATTCCCACTCATGGAAGAGGTGAGTCTGTGAACCCACAGTTATGTATGTATATATATTTTGACTGCCACAAATATATTTCTGTTTTTTGTTTTTGTTTTTGAGATGGGGCCTTGATATGTTGCCCAGGCTGGAGTGCAGTGGCTATTCACAGGCATGATTCCACTACAGATCCACACAGGAGTTTTGACCTGTTCCGTTTCCGACCTGGGCTGGATCACCCCTCCTTAGGCAAGCAGTCCCCAGCTCCCGGGAGGTCACCATAATGCCAAGCTTAGTGCGGACACCCGATCGGCATAGTGCACTACAGCACAGAACTCCTGGGCTCAAGTGATCCTCCCACCTCAGCCTCCTGAGTAGCTGGGACTACAGGCACGAGCCACCGCGCCCAGCTGTTTTTGTTTTTGTTTTTGTTTTGAGACAGAGCGTCGCTCTGTTGCCTAGGCTGGAGTGCAATGGCGCGATCTCCACTCACTGCAACCTCCGCCTCCCGGGTTCAAGTGATTCTCCCGCCTCAGCCTCCGGAGTAGCTGGTATTACAGGCATGCTCCATCATGCCCGGCTAATTTTTGTGTTTTTGTAGAGACTGGGTTTCTCCATATTGGCTAGGCTGGTCTTGAATTCCTGACCTCAGATGATCCACCTGCCTTGGCCTCCCAAAGTGCTGGGTCCCAAAGTGCTGGGATTACAGGCGTGAGCCACTGCGCCCAGCTCTTTTTTTTGTTTTTAAAGAAATTAAGGCCAAGTGTGGTGGGTCACACCTGTAATCCGAAAACTTTAGGAGAACCAGGTGGGAGGATTTTGTTTGAGCCCAGGAGTTCCAGGCTGCAGTGAGCTATGGTTGTGCCACTGCACTTCAGCCTGGGCCACAGCAAGACGCTGTCTCAAAATACAAATTAATTAATTAATTAATTGGCTGTCTTCCTTTTCTTTCATACCTTTCACACTTACAGTCAGTTGCAGATAATGGAGAACCAACTAGAACAGCCAAAGGAAAGAATGGAGTAATCAGTTGGAATAGTTGTAAAATGTTGCATGTCTGGACCCAAACTTTCAAATGATGTGCTCTTACTCTCTTCCTCTTTTGGTCCTGCTCTTAGCTCTCCTTTTTTCTATTTTGGTTTCATTTTTTGACCTGCTGTCTCCACACAATGAAAAAAAGCCCGGCTGGGTGCAGTGGTTCATGCCTGTAATCCCAGCACTTTGGCAGGTTGAAGTGGGTGAATCACCTGAAGTCAGGGGTTCAAGAAAATACTAAAAATACAAAAATTAGCTAGGCATGGTGGCAGACGCCTGTAATCCCAGCTTCTTGGGAGGCTGAGGCATGGAGAATTGCTTGAACTCGGGAGGTGGAGGTTGTAATGAGCCATGATCACACCATTGCACTCCAGCCTGGGCGACAGAGTGAGATTCTGTCTCAAATAAACAAAACAAAACAAAACAAAAAAGAAAGAAAGCTCTAGCTTTACTTGATCTTATATCTGCATTCCCAGTGATAGAGAAAAGACATCCTTTCTATATACCACTTAGAAAGATGACTTTGTTGCTTATAGCCATTACTGGAAAACTAAATAAATAAAGATTACAGCCGGGCGCGGTGGCTCAAGCCTGTAATCCCAGCACTTTGGGAGGCCGAGGCGGGTGGATCACAAGGTCAAGAGATCGAGACCATCTTGGTCAACATGGTGAAACCCCGTCTCTACTAAAAATACAAAAAAAAAAAATAGCTGGGCATGGTGGTGCGTGCCTGTAATCCCAGCTACACAGGAGGCTGAGGCAGGAGAATTGCCTGAACCCAGGAGGCGGAGGTTGCGGTGAGCCGAGTAACAAGAGCGAAACTCCGTCTCAAAAAAAAAAAAAAAAAAAAAAAAAAGATTACTTTGATAGGTGTGGTTGAGGTTACCTCCTCAATCCCTGAGACAATCATTACTGTGGCCAGGGAGATGGAGGTCTCTGATTGATCGGCCTGTGTCACCCATCCATCTCTATGGGGTAGGAGTTGTGGTCCCACATAGCAGTCTCACCAAGCCTATGTAGAATAGAGAATGGGGATTTCCAAAGAAAAAGTAGGAACAGAAACAACGAAAGTTCATACCTTTTTTTTTGCAAGTTAAGGGGGCACATAAGTTGGTTTCTTTTATTTTGGTGACAGAATTTCGCTCTTGTCATCTAGGCTGAAGTGCAGTAGCACGAACTTGGCTCACTGCAACCTCCACTTCTTGGATTCATGCCATTCTCCTGCCTCAGCTTCCCAAGTAGCTGGGATTATAGGCTCATGCCACCACACATCTGGCTATTTTTTTGTCTGTGTATTTTTAGCAGAGACAGGGTTTTACCACGTTGGCCAGACTGGTCTCAAACTCCTGACCTCCGGTGATCCACCACCCACCTCAGCCTCCCAAAGTGCTAGAATTACAGGTGTGAGCCACTGATTCCGGCCATAAGACGGTTTCTTATATGCACCCAACTCTTCCTTTTTTCTTTTCTTTTCTTTTTTTTTTTTCTTTTTTTTTTGAGGCGGAGTTTCACTCTTGTTACCCAGGCTGGAGTGCAATGGCGCGATCTCGGCTCACTGCAACCTCCGCCTTCTGGGTTCAGGCAATTCTCCTGCCTCAGCCTTCTGAGTAGCTGGGATTACAGGCACACGCCACCATGCCCAGCTAATTTTTTGTATTTTTAGTAGAGACGGGGTTTCACCATGTTGACCAGGATGGTCTCGATCTCTTGACCTCGTGATCCACCCGCCTCGGCCTCCCAAAGTGCTGGGATTACAGGCTTGAGCCACCAAGCCCGGCCCGTTTTTTCTTTATTTTTGAGATAGGGTCTCATCTGTCAACAGGCTGGAGGGCAGTGGTGCACTCAAAGCTCACTGCAGCCTCAACCTCCCCAGGCTCAAGTGATCCTCCCACTTCAGCCTCTGAAGTAGCTGCGACTACACAGAGGTGTAGTCCACCACCACACTCAGCTATTTTATTTTTTCATTTTGTGTAAAGATGGGTGTCCTGCTATGTTGCCCAGGCTGGTATCAAACTCCTGGGCTCAAGTGATCTTCCTACCTCGGCCTCTTAAAGTGCCAGGACTATAGGCGTGAGTCACCATGCTGGCCCCTGACTCCTTTTTTTGGCGACAGGGTCTCAGTCTGTTGCTTAGGCTGCGGTGCAGTGGTGCTCCCTGCATCCTTGACCTCCTGGGCTCAAGCAATCCTCCCACTTCAGCCTCCCGAGTAGCTGAGACTACAGGCAGGAGCCACCACACCTGGCCACCCCCTACTCTTTCTTACCTCTGTTTATGAACAGTGTTCTTTTCTCTGCCTGTAATTCTCTCCCTACTCCCTTTCCTCTCAAATCTTATGTGACTAACTCCTATTTGGCCTTTAGGTCTCAGCTTAAATGTCAGCTACTCCAAGATGTTTCCCAGACCCTGCATATTAAATTATACCTATCTGACTGACACTTCTTTTTTTGAGATGGAGTCTCGCTCTATCACCCATGCTGGAGTGCAGTAGCACAGTCTTAGCTTACTGCTACCTCCGCCTCCCAGATTCAAGCGATTCTCCTGCCTCAGCCTCCTGAGTAGCTAGGACAACAGGCGTGCACCACCACACCTGGCTAATTTTGTTTGTGTTTTTAGTAGAGATGGGGTGTCACTGTGTTTGCCAGGATGGTTTCAATCTCCTGACCTCATGATCCACCTGCCTTGACCTCCCAAAGTGCTAGGATTACAGGTGTGAGCCACCTTGTCTGGCCAACTGATGCTCTTACAGCAAGTTTATAACATAGAAGAGAAAACAGAAATGCTGGCCAGGAGAAATGCCCTGTGGAGGGCAAATCACTTGAGTCTAGGAGTTGGAGACCAGTCTGTGCAACGTGGCAAAAACCCGTTAGCCATGGAGATGAGTAAGGTGTGGTGGCATGCACCTGTAGTCCCTGCTACTGGGAAGGTTGAAGTAGGAGGATCACTTGAGCTCAGGAGGTTGAGGCTACAGTGAGCTGTGATCTTGTCACTGCACTCCAGCCTGGGCAGCAGAGCAGGATCCAATCTCAAAAAATAAAAATAAAAAATTACTGGCCAAGCATGGTGGCTCACGCCTGTAATTTCAACACTTTCAGAAGTCAAGGCTAGAGGACCGCTTGAGTCCAGGAGTTGGAGACCAGCCTGGGTGACATAATGAGATCCTGTCTGTACAAATAAAAAATAAATAAATTAGATGTGATGGCACGTGCCTGTGATCCCAGCTATTAGGGAGACTGAGGCGGGAGGATCACTTGAGCCCAGGAGGTCAAGGCTGCAGTGAACATGATTGTGCCACTATACTCCAGCCTTGGTGACAGAGTGAGAGTGAGACTCTATATCTCAAAACCAAAAAACAAATACAAAAAATAGAAAACAGAAATGTCAGCATCAGAGGAAAAATTTTAAAAAAGAAAGAAAATAGAAATAGACTAGCTGATATCAGAGTGTGTCACACAGAATAATGGTCTTATTAAATTTTTATAGCCGGGCGCGGTGGCTCAAGCCTGTAATCCCAGCACTTTGGGAGGCCGAGGCGGGTGGATCACGAGGTCGACAGATCGAGACCATCCTGGTCAACATGGTGAAACCCCGTCTCTACTAAAAAAAAAAAATTACAAAAAATTAGCTGGGCATGGTTGTGCATGCCTGTAATCCCAGCTACTCAGGAGGCTGAGGCAGGAGAATTGTCTGAACCCAGGAAGTGGAGGTTGCGGTGAGCCGAGATCGTGCCATTGCACTCCAGCCTGGGTAACAAGAGCGAAACTCCGTCTCAAAAAAAAAAAGAAAGAAAGAAAGAAACTCTGTCTCAAAAAAAAAAAAAAAAAAACAAAGTTTAAGAAAGCTTGCATCGGCCGGGCACGGTGGCTCAGCCTGTAATCCCAGCACTTTGGGAGGCCGAGGTGGGTGGATCACGAGGTCAAGAGATCGAGACCATCCCGGTCAACACGGCGAAACCCTGTCTCTACTAAAAATACAAAAAATTAGCTGGGCATGGTGGCGTGTGCCTGTAATCCCAGCTACTAAGGAGGCTGAGGCAGGAGAATTGCCTGAACCCAGGAGGCGGAGGTTGCGGTGAGCCGAGATCGCGCCATTGCACTCCAGCCTGGGGTAACAAGAGCGAAACTCCGTCTCAAAAAAAAAAAAAAAAAGAAAGCTTGCATCAAGCTTTGTCTGGACAAAAGTATGCTAAGATTTTATCTGTCCAGTTCAGAGCTCCCCAGAGATCCAGATATTGAGTCACGTCATCACTAGAAAATAACACCTGGGAAGCTTATTCAAAGAACCAGAGTGGAAGTGCAGACACAATTTCAGGATGCTGTTGCAGGGTGAACTCTGGATTTCTGTACTTTGGTTGGCTTGTATTACATCCTCAAGGCCATTTATGTACAGTCAGGTGTGTTTTCTCTCTACATATTTTTTTCCTTCAAATAACAAATGACCTAATGATTTCCAAAGTTGAATACAAATTTTTTTTAAACTTTTTTTTTTTTTTTTTGCTGCCATGTACGATTAGGCCACGAATTGCATATTCCTGGAAAAAATCAAATTAACCAAAGTCTTAGTGGAAGGGTGGGAGGCAGTATGATGTGAAAGCAATAGGGGTTATTGCCCTGATCCCTGTTTCAGCATTTGTTTGCTATGTGGATTCAGGTAAAGGCACCTGATATACATTCGCTGAAGACTCACTTAGAAAAAGGCCCTTTGTCAACTGTGGGAGGTATAAAAATAAACACTATGTCTACACCTTCTCCTCACAGGTATAGACATAGTTTACAACCTGGTAGAAGATATAAGTAAATAAATAAATAGCTAAGATATGGCCGAGGGCGGTGGCTCGCGCCTGTAATCCTAGCATTTAGGGAAGCTGAGAGCTCAGGAGTTTGAGACTAGCCTGGGCAACACCGTGAAACCCTATCTCTACTAAAATATAAAAAATTAGTCGGGCATGGTGGGTGCCCTTGTAATCCCAGCTACTCAGGAGGCTGAGGCGGGAGAATTGTTTGAACCTGGGAGGCAGAGGTTGCAGTGAACCGAGATCATGTCACTGCACTCCAGCCTGAGGGACAGAGCAATACTCCATCTCAAAAAAAAAAAAAAAAAAAAGCCAAAATAGAATCCCTAGTGGCTAATGTAGCTTATCAGTCATAAATTCACATATATAGGCCGGGCGCGGTGGCTGAAGCCTGTAATTCCAGCACTTTGGGAGGCCGAGGCGGGTGGATCATGAGGTCGAGAGATCAAGACCATCCTGGTCAACATGGTGAAACCCCGTCTATTCTAAAAATACAAAAAATTAGCTGGGCATGGTGTCACGTGCCTGTAATCCCAGCTACTCAGGAGGCTGAGGCAGGAGAATTGCCTGAACCCAGGAGGCGGAGGTTGCGGTGAGCCGAGATCGCGCCATTGCACTCCAGCCTGGGTAACAAGAGCGACACTACGTCTCAAAAAAAAAAAAAAAAAAAAATTCACATATATATACACACATACATATATATTTTTGAGACAGAGTCTCACTCTTTTGCTCAGGCTGGAGTGAAGTGGTAGCAGCTGCCACCTGTGCTTACCAAAGCAAGTGGCTTGCATTAGCTGAAGCAAATCTCATGGCTCTACCCAACTTCAAGGATTCCACCTAACTTCAAGGTAGCAGTCCTCTGGAAGGGAAATGAGCTGGAAATATCAGTGGTTATAATGTCTACTCCAGGATTTCATACCATGCTTTCTACATGCTACTCACACTGGCCTTTTTTGGTCTTTCAAACTGACACATTCCTTACTGCCACAGGACAATTGCCTAGGCTGTTCTCTCTGATTGCAACATTCTTCATTCCACTCTTTGCTTGGTTAAAGTCCATTCTTCCCTCAGACTGAGCCTAGCGTCCCCTCTGACTATGTCAATTTCCCGTTACTTATTTTTTTCTTTTTCTTTTTCTTTTTTTTTTTTTGAGACGGAGTTTTGCTCTTTTTGCCCAGTCTGGAGTACAATGGCTCGATCTCGGCTCACTGTAACCTCCGCCTCCTGGGTTCAAACAATTCTCCTGTCTCAGCCTCCTGAGTAGCTGGGATTACAGGCACGCACCACCATGCCCAGCTAATTTTTTTTTTTTTTTTTGTCTTTTTGGTAGAGATGAGGTTTCGCCATATTGACCAGGATGGTCTCGATTTCTTGACCTCGTAATTCACCCACCTCGGCCTCCCAAAGTGCTGGGATTACAGGCTTGAGCCACCATGCCTGGCCCTTTTCATTAAAAAAATTATTTTTATTGTTTCTTGTCTTGCCATCACCTTCAGCCAACTCACATGAAAATTCCCCCTGTTATTATTGCTTTCACAACATCAGGCACTCCCTCCCACTTTATGGCACTTAGCTGTAATTTGCAGTTCATCATGTGATGACTTCATTAATGACTACTTCTTCCTCTGCAGCATCAGCTGCAAGCATCATGTTGTTTTGTTCACCCCCATATCTCTACCACCTGCCTCAGTAAACAGGTTTCTTTTCTTTTTTTTTTTGAGACAGAGTCTTATTCCATTACCCAGGCTGGAGTGCAGTGATGTGATCTCGGCTCAATGCAACCTCCACTTTCCAGACTCAAGTGATTCTTATACCTCAGCCTCTCAAGTAGCTGTAATTACAAAATTATAAAATACAAAAAATTAGCTGGACATACATACCACCACATCCAGCTAATTTTTGTATTTTTTTTTTTTTTTTTTTTTTGAGACGGAGTTTCGCACTTGTTACCCAGGCTGGAGTGCAATGGCGCCATCTCGGCTCACCGCAACCTCCGCCTCCTGGGCTCAGGCAATTCTCCTGCCTCAGCCTCCTGAGTAGCTGGGATTACAGGCACGTGCCACCATGCCCAGCTAATTTTTTTTTGTATTTTTAGTAGAGACGGGGTTTCACCATGTTGACCAGGATGGTCTCGATCTCTTGACCTCGTGATCCACCCGCCTCGGCATCCCAAAGTGCTGGGATTACAGGCTTGAGCCACCGCGCCCGGCCTAATTTTTGTATTTTTAAGTAGAAACAGGGTTTCACCACGTTGGCCAGGCTGGTCTCAGATTCCTTACCTCAAGCTATCTGCCCACCTCAGTCTCCCAAAGTGCTGGGATTACAGACATGAACCACTGCACTTAGCCCAGTTTTTTTTTGTTTAAATTTTTTTTAGAGACAGAGTCTCACTCTATCACCAGTCTAGAAGGCAGTGGCAAAATCATAGCTCACTGAGGACTGGAACTCATAGGCTCAAGGGATCCTCTTGCCTTAGTCTCCCTGGTAGCTGAGACTACAGGCAGGCATCACCATGCTCAGCTAAATTTTGAAATTTTTTTGTAGAGAGGGTGTCTCATTATCTTGCCCGGGTTGGTCTGAAACTCATGAGCTCAAGCCATACTCCCATCTTAATCTCCCGAAGTGCTGGGATGATAGCTGTTGCCTGTAATCCCAGCACTTTCTTTTTTTTTTTTTTTTTTTTTTTTGAGACGGAGTTTCGCTCTTGTTACCCAGGCTGGAGTGCAATGGCGCGATCTCGGCTCACCGCAACCTCCGCCTCCTGGGTTCAAGCAATTCTCCTGCCCCAGCCTCCTGAGTAGCTGGGATTACAGGCACGCACCACCATGCCCAGCTAATTTTTTGTATTTTTAGTAGAGACGGGGTTTCACCATGTTGACCAGGATGGTCTCGATCTCTCGACCTCGTGATCCACCCGCCTCGGCCTCCCAAAGTGCTGGGATTACAGGCTTGAGCCACCGCGCCCGGCCTAATCCCAGCACTTTCAAAGGCCAAGGCGGGAGGATCACCTGAGGTCAGAAGTTTGAGACCAACATGACCAACATGGAGAAACCCCATGTCTACTAAAAATACAAAATTAAGGCCGGGCGCGGTGGCTCAAGCCTGCAATCCCAGCACTTTGGGAGGCCGAGGCGGGTGGATCACGAGGTCAACAGATCAAGACCATCCTGGTCAACATGGTGAAACCCCGTCTCTACTAAAAATACAAAAAAATTAGCTGGGCATGGTGGCGCGTGCCTGTAATCCCAGCTACTCAGGAGGCTGAGGCAGGAGAATTGCCTGAACCCAGGAGGCGGATGTTGCGGTGAGCCAAGATCGCGCCATTGCACTCCAGCCTGGGTAACAAGAGTGAAGCTCAGCCGGGCGCGGTGGCTCAAGCCTGTAATCCCAGCACTTTGGGAGGCTGAGGCGGGTGGATCACGAGGTCAAGAGATCGAGACCATCCTGGTCAACATGGTGAAACCCCGTCTCTACTCAAAATACAAAAAATTAGCTGGGCATGGTGGCGCACGCCTGTAATCCCAGCTACTCAGGAGGCTGAGGCAAGAGAATTGCCTGAACCCAGGAGGCGGAGGTTGCGGTGAGCCGAGATCGCGCCATTGCACTCCAGCCTGGGCAACAAGAGCGAAACTCCGTCTCAAAAAAAAAAAAAAAAAAAAAAAAAAGAGTGAAGCTCGCCGGGTGCGGTGGCTCAAGCCTGTAATCCCAGCACTTTGGGAGGCCGAGGCGGGTGGATCACGAGGTTGAGAGATCGAGACCATCCTGGTCAACATAGTGAAACCCCATCTCTACTAAAAATACAAAAAATCAGCTGGGCATGGTGGCGCATGCCTGTAATCCTAGCTACTCAGGAGGCTGAGGCAGGAGAATTGCCTGAACCCAGGAGGCAGAGGTTGCGGTGAGCCGAGATCGGGCCATTGCACTCCAGCCTGGGTAACAAGAGCGAAACTCCGTCTCAAAAAAAAAAAAAAAAAAAAAAAAAAAGAGTGAAGCTCTGTCTCAAAAAAAAAACAAACAACAACAACAACAACAACAAAAAATACAAAATTAGCCAGGCCTGGTGGCGCATGAGGCAGGAGAATCACTTGAACCTAGGAGGCTGAGGTTGCCGTGAGCCGAGATGGGGCCATTGCACTTCAGCCTGTTCAACAAGAGCAAAACTCAAGCGGTGAGGGCTGGGAAAAAAAAAAAAAAAGAGCAAAAAACAAACAAAAAATTAGGTGGCCCAAGGTCAAGTAATTTTTTTTTTTTTTTTTTTTTTTTTTTTTTTTTTTTGAGACGGAGTTTTCGCTCTTGTTACCCAGGCTGGAGTGCAATGGCATGATCTCGGCTCACCGCAACCTCTGCCTCCTGGGTTCAGGCAATTCTCCTGCCTCAGCCTCCTGAGTAGCTGGGATTACAGGCACACACCACCATTCCCAGCTGATTTTTTTTTTTTTTTTTTTTTTTTTTTTGAGACGGAGTTTCGCTCTTGTTACCCAGGCTGGAGTGCAATGGCATGATCTCGGCTCACCGCAACCTCCGCCTCCTGGGTTCAGGCAATTCTCCTGCCTCAGCCTCCTGAGTAGCTGGGATTACAGGCACACACCACCATGCCCAGCTGATTTTTTTTTTTTTTTTTTTTTTTGAGACGGAGTTTCGCTCTTGTTACCCAGGCTGGAGTGCAATGGCATGATCTCGGCTCACCGCAACCTCCGCCTCCTGGGTTCAGGCAATTCTCCTGCCTCAGCCTCCTGAGTAGCTGGGATTACAGGCACGTGCCACCATGCCCAGCTAATTTTTTCTATATTTAGTAGAGACGGGGTTTCACCACGTTGACCAGGATGGTCTCGATCTCTCGACCTCGTGATCCACCCGCCTCGGCCTCCCAAAGTGCTGGGATTACAGGCTTGAGCCACCGTGCCCGGCGTAATTTTTTTTTTTTGAGAGGGAGTCTCCCTTTGTCACCCATGCTGGAGTGCAGTGGCGCCATCTTGTCTCACTGCAACCTCGGCCTCCTGGGTTCAAGCGATTCTCCTGGTTCAGGCTGTAATACCAGTAGCTGGTATTACAGGCACATGCCACCACAGCCAGCTGTTTTTGTTTGTGTGTGTTTTTAGTAGAGATGGGGTTTCACCCTTTTGGCCAGGCTGGTCTCAAAATCCTGACCTCAGGATATTGCCTGCATCAGTCTCTCTCAAAGTGCTGGGATTACAGATGCGAGCCACCGAGCCTGGCCAAAAAAGCTTTTTTTTAAGAGTTAGTGTCTTGGGGCTGGGCATGGTGGCTCATGCCTGTAATCCCAGCACTTTGGGAGGCCAAGGTGGGTGGATCACGAGGTCAGCAGTTCGAGACCAGCCTGGCCAAGATGGTGAAACCCCATCCAGGCTGGAATATAGTTGTGTGATCAGAGCTCACTGCACCCTCGAAGTCCTGGGCTCAGGGGATCTTTAGGGAACATTTTTTTTTACCTGTCAAAGAGTCTTTTTTTTTTTCTTCTTTTTTTTTGAAACAGTCTCTCTCTGTTGCCAGGGCTGGAGTGCAGTGATGTTACTGGAAAGGGGTCCTGATTCAGACCCCAAGAGATGGTTCTTGGATTTCCTGCAAGAAAAGAATTCGAGGCAAGTCTTTAAAGTGAAGGCATGTTCACTAAGAGAGTAAAGGAATAAAAGGATACCTACTCCATAGGCAGAGCAGCCCCAAGGGCTGTTGGTTGCCCATTTTTATGATTATTGCTTGATTATATACTAAACAAGGGGTGGATTTTTCATAACTCCTCTCTTTAGACCATATAGGGTAACTTCCCTACGTTGCCATGGCATTTGTAAACTGTCATGGCGCTGATAGGAGTGTAGCAGTGAGGAAGACCAGAGGTCACTCTCATCTCCATCTTGGTTTTGGCGGGATTTGGCTGGCTTCTTTACTGTAACCTGTGGTATCAGCCAGGTCTTTATGACTGGTGTCTTGTAACCTCCTGGTTCATCCTGTCTGTGACTTAGAATGCCTAACTGTCTGGGAATGCAGCCCAGTAGGTCTCAGCCTTATTTTACCCAGCCCCCATTCAAAATGGAGTTGCTGGGGTTCAAACGGCTCTGACTCTGGTGCGATCTTGGTTCACTGCAATTTTCATCTCCCAGGCCACAAGCGCTCCTCCTACCTCAGCTCCCAGAATAGCTGGAACTAAAGGTGCACACCACCACACCCAACTAATTTTTGTATTTTTTGAAATGAGGTTTCACCACGTTGTCCAGTCTTGAACTCTTGAGCTCAAGCTGTCCACCCACCTCGGCTTCCCAAAGTGCTGGCATTATAGGCATGAACCACCTCACCCGGCCAATGTGTAAGTCATGATTGTGTAAGCGGAACAACATTTATCCGCCCCTTGATCAGTCTAGGGGACTGAAGACTAGGGAAGTCATTTCACATTTCACTCAAGTCCTCACCCTTTTAGACTGTGCAATCCAGGTTTTTGTTTTTGAGACCCATACTGTACTTGCAAGCTCCCCCATTCATTTGCATAGGTATTTCAAGACTGCTGTAGACCTGTGAGCTCTGCTTGATTTAACTATCAAAACCTGGTGCCAAACAAACACCACACTCCCTGAAGTCAGTCAGCTCTTTGGTTTGCTCTTTTCTTAAAGGAAAAAGGCTGCGACAGAGCCCTTTTTTAAAAGCTAAAGTAATTCCCTTTGAAGTTAGGGTTTGTTTTGCCAGTATAAGGCCTTCTGAGCTCCCTAAGGCGCTGTACTTAGACTCTCCACCAAAAATGTAGCTATGAATGAATGCGGGTGAAAGTGCAGATGGGCCACTGGCATTCGAATTTAGATATTTCTGCCTTTGACTCCTTAATGGGCCAGAAAATTATTGATTCAAGGTGTTCAAGGTAGCAGATTATGTAAATGTTAGTTTAATTATATTATCTTCCTTAAACATAAAAACAGGTTAAATTGTAGTCTAGGGTGGCTTGTCCACCACAACAAACAGGGCAGCACCTTTGTTGATGAATAGCTGACATTCCACAAGGCAGAGTCACTTCTAAACCCCTTGGGAACCAGGGATACAATCTTTGATCTACGTAACTTTACATACCAATGCTAATTGGATTTTAAAGTGTCTCATTTATTTACTTATTTTTCTGAGCCAGAGTCTCGCCCTAGTCACGGAGGCCAGAGTGCAATGGTGGGATCTTGGCTTACTGCAACCTCCGCCTCCCGAGTTCAAGCAATTCTGCCTCAGCCTGCCGAGTAGCTAGGATTACAGGTACGCGCCACCATGCCTGGCTACTTTTTTTGTATCTTTAGTAGAGACAGCGTTTCACCATGCTGGCCAGGCTGGTCTCAAACTCCTGACCTCGTGATCTACCCGCATCAGCCTCCCAAATTGCTGGGATTACAGGCATGAGCCACTGTACCTGGCTGTGTCTGACTTATTATTTCTCAACAGCAACATATTTCTTTAGTGAATGACACTATTCTAGAGTCACAAGTTAATAGGATTGAAGGCTAATTGCACTCAACGTACAGTGTGATAGAGGCTGGGCACAGTGCCTCACACCTGTAATCCCAGCACTTTGGGAGGCTGAGCTTGGCCAATCACTAGAGTTTAGGAGTTTGTGACCATCCTGGGCAACAGATTGAAACCCTATCTCTATGAAAACATATAAAAATTAGCTGAGATTGCACCACGGCACTCCAGCCTGGGTTACAGAGGGAGACCCTGTCTCAAAAAGAAAAAAAGGCCAGCCATGGTGGTTTATGCCTGTAATCCCAGCACTTTGTGAGGCCAGGAGTTCCAGATCAGCCTGGGCAGCACAGTGGAAACCCTTGTCTCTACAAAAAATACAAAAATTTAGCTGGGCATGGTAGCTTATGCTTGTAGTTCCAGCTACTTCGGTGGCTGAGGCAGGAAGATTGCTTCAGCCCAGGAGGTGGAGGTTACAATGAGCCAAGATCACACCACTGCACTCCAACCAGGGTGACACAGTTTTGTTTCATCTCAACAAAACAAAACAAATACAATATGATGGCATTTTCGATTTGTAAGGGTACTTCCTGCCTTTCCCTGAGGCTACTTCCTACCCTTCAAGTGCCCTCACTGCCATACTGACTCCCTCCTCACCAAGCTCCGCCCTTTCCTCTCTTGCTTTTTTTAGCTGGAGTCTCCCTCTGTCACCCAGGCTGAAGTGTAATGGCGAGATCTCAGCTCACTGCAACCTCCACCTCTCCAGTTCAAGAGATTCCCCTGCCACAGTCTCCCCAGTATCTGGGATTACAGGCATGTGCCACTACACCTGGCTAATTTTTGTATTTTTAGTAGAGACAGGGTTTTGCCATTTGGCCAGGCTGGTCTTGAACTCCTTACCTCAGGTGATTCACCCACCTCGGCCTCCCAAAGTGCTGGGATAACAGGCATGAGTTACTGCGTCGGGGCTGGTCTCTCTTGCTTCTTGCGTCTCCTTTTTTTTTTTTTTTTTGAGACAGTTTCGCTCTTGTTACCCAGGCTGGAGTGCAATGGCGCGATCTCGGCTCACCGCCACCTCTACCTCCTGGGTTCAGGCAATTCTCCTGACTCAGCCTCCTGAGTAGCTGGGATTACAGGCACACACCACCATGCCCAGCTAATTTTTTGTATTTTTAGTAGAGACGGGGTTTCACCATGTTGACCAGGATGGTCTCGATCTCTTGACCTTGTGATCCACCCGCCTCGGCCTCCCAAAGTGCTGGGATTACAGGCTTGAGCCACCGCGCCCGGCAGTCTTATTCTTTTTAAAGTTGCATAATATCACATAATTCAGCTATAATCTCTCTCTTTATGTGTGTATGGTTTATATCAATGTAATATATGTATGTATATATATTCGTGTGTGTGTATGTGTGCTTTGTCAAATTTTCCTTTAAAACATTGTATATCTCTTAGTTTGCTATCTAGGAGAATACGTCTAGTCCCCTTGAGTCCCAATGCCTAGCTTTTTCTCTTTTTCTTTTTTTATATTTTAAAATATTTTATAGCGAAAAGGTCTTACTATGTTTCCCAGGCTGATATCGAACTCCTGAGCTCAAGTAATCCTCCTGCCTTGGCCTCCTTTAGTGCCAGGGTTACAAGCTTGAGCCAACACACCTGGGCTTTTCTGCCTTCTCAGAATGTCCTTCTTGTTTCCTACAGCTTCTAGCCCTGCAAATTGTACATTGGTGTAGCTGAACACTGAACACTGTTCTAAAAATCATGGATAAAAATGCACATAGGGGCCTGTAATCCCAGCACTTTGCGAGGCTGAGGTGGGTGGAGTGCTTGAGCTCAGGAGTTTGAGACCAGCCTGACCAACATATCGAAACCTTTTCTCCACTGAAAATAGAAAAATTAGCCAAGCATGGTGGGTGGGTGCCTGTAATCCCAGCTACTATGGAGGCTGAGGCAAGAGAATCGCTTGAACCCAGGAGGTGGAGTTTGCAGTGAGCCAAGATCATGCCACTGCACTTCAACCTGGTGACAGAGCATGACTCCATTTCTTTCTTTCTTTTTTTAAATTTAAGATGGGGTTTCACCATATTGGTCAGGCTGGTCTCGAACTCCTGACCTCAGGTGATCCGCCCACCTCAGCCTCCCAAAATGCTAGGATTACAGGCGTGAGCCACTGCGCCCGGCTCTCCATTTTCAAAAAAAAAAAAGAAAAAATTAGCTGGGAGTGTGTTGGCACATGTCTGTGGTTCTAGCTATTCAGGAGGCTGAGGTGGGAGGATCAGTTCAGCCTGGGAGGTTGAGGCTGCAGTGAGCCATGATTGCGCCACTGCACTGCAACCTGGTTGATAGAGCAAGACCCTCTCTCTCTACAAAAAAAAAAAAAAAAAAGTACATGGAACAGAGTAATTTGTTCTTCAAAAGAAAGCCTTACTGGGCACATTAGCGTGCACGTGTAGTTCTAACTACTTCGGAAGCTAGGACAAAAGATTTGCTTGAGGCCAGGAGTTTAAATCTATCCAGACAGGCAAATGGCAAGTGAGACCATTCGTTCTTAGACCAGGCTATATATAGGGGAGCATTCCAGCCCTCAAGTTGCTGAACCCACTGAGAGACAGGCAGGAAAACCAGTTATTTCCACAGGACCAAGATTAGTGCCTGACAAATAGTAGATGTTTGTTGGTAAATATTCTTTTTTTTTTTGTAGATAGCGTCTCTCTCTGTCACCCAGGCAGGAATGCAGTTGCATGATCACAGATCACTGCACCCTCAACCTTTTGGCCTCAAGCCATCCTCCCACCTCAGCCTCCAAAGTAGCTGGGAACAAAGGCGCACACCACCACACTTGGCTATTTATTTATTTATTTATTTATTTTTATTTTTTGTAGAGACAAAGTCTCTCTATATTGCCCAGGCTGGTCTTGAACTCCTGGGCTCAAGTGATCCTCCCACCTTGGCCTCCCAAAGTGTTGGGATTATAGGCGTGAGCCACCACACCCGGCCAAAAATGTTTATTTTATGTACAAAGAACTATCATGGTTTTTCATGGTAGAGGTCTTGGATAATCCTTTGAAGATCATTTAGTCCAACTTAATGAAACCTATATCCTTCGCGTACTGACGGAAATACTGGCGGCACATATTGAGACCATATTTCCAGATCAAACCGTGCCGGTTTGAACAGACTCGACAAGAGCGAGAACCCTGGCCGAATTTTCCCGGGTGGCTCCAGTACAGATGCTGGTGACCCATCTTGCTCTCTGAAAGGCAACGATGTAAAAGGAAGGAGGCAGCAGATATTCTTGAATCAATACTTTTTTTTAAGGTATGGAGTCTTGCTCTGATGCCCAGGCTGGAGTGCAGTGGCGTGATCATGGCTCATTGCAGCTTCAACTTCCGGGGCTCAAGCAATCCTCCCACCTGAGCCTCTCAAGTAGCTGGAACCACATGTGCATCACATCTGGCTAATTATGTTTATTTATTGTAGAGAGAGGGTCTTGTTATGTTGGCCAGGCCAGGATCCTGGGCTCAAGTGATCCTCCCACCTCAGATTCGAAAATTGCTGGGATTACAAGCATGAGCCATTATACCTGGTCTGAATGAATTTTATATAGCTGAGGAAAACTGAGGCCCAGAGAAGTTAACAGGCTTGCCCATGTTCATAGAGCCAGCTGGTAAGCAGGTCTTTTTTTTTTTTTTTCTGAGAGGAAGTCTCACTCTTGTCCCCCAGGCTAGAGTGCAGTGGTGCTCTTGAGTCACTGCAACCTCTATCTCCCAGGTTCAAGCAATTCTCCTGCCTCAGCCTCTCAAGGAGCTGGATTACAGGTGCATGCCACTACGCCTGGCTAATTTTTGCAATTTTAGCAGAGACTGGCTTTCACCATGTTGGCCAGGCTGGTCTTGAACGCCTGACATCAGGTGATCTATCTGCCTCGGCCTCCCAAAATGCTAGGATTACAGGCGTGAGCCACTGTGCAAGGCCAGTTACGCAGGTCTTTCAGGCTCCTAACTTTGCTGAAATGCCTGCCAGTCGCTCCTTATGACTGGCTAAAACAGCCTTGTCATGGACCTTGGGTTCCCAAGTACTGGATATATCAACATTTCCAAACAAGAGGAAAATTCTCTAGGAATACTGAGTAACCATTCCTGGGCTGCTGGGATGGATAGAAGCTTGGTAGGTTTGTGAGAAGGAAGAATCAGTATTTTTGTAGGAACTGGAAGGAAGATTTATCCTGCCTGGTGACATCCTTTCTGACTTCCTCTCTTTGGAATATTGACTCTGTGGTTGAAGGCCTGGGAGGATTCAGGCTCAGCTTTTGAAATCTTCCCTACCACCCCTCCATGGTCCAAGCCACATCTGCGCTTCTTCAAGGCCTCAGCTTCAATTTCACTTCCTCCTGATTGCTGGCCTCCCCATACTCCTTTAGGAACCAGAAACCCACTACGAAACTCTCACTAACATAAAATAGCTTCTATAAATGGACTTGTATTATTTATTTATTTATTTATTTTTGAGATGGAGTCTTGCTGTGTCACCGAGGGTGGAGTGCAGTGGCATGCTCTCAGCTGACTGCAACCTCTGCCTCCTGGGTTCAAGCAATTCTCCCGTCTCAGCCTCCCAAGTAGATGGGATCACAGGTATGGACCTGGCTAATTTTTGTATTTCTAGTAGAAAGGCAGTTTCACCATGTTGGCTAGGCTGGTCTTGAACTTCCTGCCGTGGCTTCCCAAAGTGTTGGGATTACAGTGTGAGCCACTGCACCCAACCTATGGTGTTTTCTCAAAATTTGTTATTGTGATATCATGCAAAAACTTCAAAATATTTATGTAGGCAAATTTTGTTTGTTTGGTTGGTTTTTTTTTTTTTTTGAGACAGAGTTTCGCTCTTGTTACCCAGGCTGGAGTGCAATGGCGTGATCTGGGCTCACCGCAACCTCCGCCTCCTGGGTTCAGGCAATTCTCCTGACTCAGCCTCCTGAGTAGCTAGGATTACAGGCACGTGCCACCATGCCCAGCTAATTTTTTGTATTTTTAGTAGAGACGGGGTTTCACTATGTTGACCGGGATGGTCTCGATCTCTTGACCTCGTGATCCACCCGCCTCGGCCTCCCAAACTGCTGGGATTACAGGCTTGAGCTACCATGCCCGGCTTTTTTTTTTTTTTAAATATATAATGGTTCTGGGCTTCCTGTCCTGTTTAACATTTCTGCCTCACTGGCCAGGTGTGGTGGCTCATGCCTGTAATCCCAGCCCTTTGGGAGGCCGAGGTGGGTGGATCATGAGGTCAAGAGATCAAAGGCCGGGCTCCGTGGCTCAAGCCTGTAATCCCAGCACTTTGGGAGGCCGAGGCGGGTGGATCACGAGGTCAAGAGATCGAGACCGTCCTGGTCAACATGGTGAAACCCCGTCTCTACTAAAAATACAAAAAATAAGCTGGGCGTGGTGGCGTGTGCCTGTAATCCCAGCTACTCGGGAGGCTGAGGCAGGAGAATTGCTTGAACCCAGGAGGCGGAGGTTGCGGTGAGCCGAGATCGCGCCATTGCACTCCAGCCTGGGTAACAAGAGCGAAACTCCGTCTAAAAAAAATAAATAAATAAATAAATAAAGAGATCAAGACCATCCTGGCCAGTATGGTGAAACCCCATCTCTGCCAAAAGTACAAAAATTAGCCAGGTGTGGTGATGTGCTACTGTATTCTCAGCTACTCTGGAGCCTGAGGCCGGAGAATCGCTTGAACCCAGGAAGTGGAGGTGGATGTAAGTAGAGATTACACCACTGCACTCCAGAGGGAGTTTTGCTCTTATTGCCCAGGCAGGAGTGCAGTGGCACAATCTCGGCTCACTGAAACCTCTGCCTCCCAGGTTCAAGTGATTCTCCTGCCTTAGCCTCCCCAGTAGCTGCAATTACAGGCACGTGCCACCACGCCCGGCTAATTTTGTATTTTTAGTAGAGATGGGATTTCTCCATGTTGGTCAGGCTGGTCTCAAACTCCTGACCTCAGGTGATATGCCCGACTTGGCATCCCAAAGTGCTGGGATTATAGGCGTGAGCCACCGTGCCTGGCCTATGTTACTACTCTTTAAAAACTTTTTAAGCATGGAGGCCAGATGAAATTAAATACATTAAAAAAAAATAAGAAAAATAGAACTTTCCTGTAAATTTTTGTTTTGTAAGTTTTTATACCTTTAATTCTTCTGGAATTTTTTTTCTTTTCAAGACAAGTCTTGCTCTATCTCCCAGGCTGGAGTGCAGTGGAGCTATCTCGATTCACACCAGCCTCGACTTCCCGGGCTCAAGTGATTCTCCCACCTCAGCCTCCCGAGTAGCTGGGACCACAGGTGCATATCACCACACTCTGGTCAGTTTTGTCAGAGTCTTGATATATTGCCCAGACTGAGTTTGAGCTCCTGGTGTCAAGTGATCTGCCCACCTCGGCCTCCCAAAGTGTTGGGATTACGGGCATGAGCCACTGCCAGCCTCTTCTGGAATTTATTTTTGAATATGGAATGGTTCCTTGCTTTAATTTAAAAGTCAAGCCGGGCGCGGTAGCTCAAGCCTGTAATCCCAGCACTTTGGGAGGCCGAGGCGGGTGGATCATGAGGTCAAGAGATCGAGACCATCCAGGTCAACATGGTGAAACCCCGTCTCTACTAAAATACAAAAAATTAGCTGGGCATGGTGGCGCGTGCCTGTAATCCCAGCTACTCAGGAGGCTGAGGCAGGAGAATTGCCTGAACCCAGGAGGCGGAGGTTGCGGTGAGCCGAGATCGCGCCACTGCACTCCAGCCTGGGTAACAAGAGCGAAACTCCGTATCAAAAAAAAAAAAAAAAAAAGTCAAAACTAGGATCATTTCTCAAATAAACTATTGCTTTGTCACTGAATTGATTTGTCACGTTTGCTTTTGTTTGTTTTAGAGACGGGGTTTCTTCAGGTTGGTTAGGCTGGTCTTGAACTCCCAACCTCAGGTGATCCACCTGCCTCGGCCTCCAAAAATACTGGGATTACAGGTGTGAGCCACCGCGCCCAGCCTACGTTTGCTTTTTATTAGGTTGTACTTCTAGATTTTATCCCTGAGTAATCAACTATTTGTCCAGGCTAACATAGAAGCACTACGTTAAAATATAGTAACTTTGGAACGAGTTAAAATGTGGTTTTTCAGTAAGTAAAATGTAAGCGTCCCACTAGAAAGAGGAGTGATATTCATGGTTGAGGTTAAAGTTATCAGGAGACAAGGTAGGCAAAGGGGTAAAGTTTAAGGGTTTGTAGAAAAATGTTAGGTGTTGTTATTGCAAAATTGAACAAAGAACAAGAATCATGGGCTTGAAAGGCTGGACTTTTCCTTGAAACGACCATTCACAGTGTAGAACTGAAGGGCTAGCTGTGAGGCAGCCGAGCTAGCGCCTTATCCCCACAACGGGAGAGAAAGACGGGGACGGATAGCGGGAAAAAAATAAGTGCTGCGCCCAATAATTCAGGAGTCAGTCCACGTCGCAGAACTGAACTGAGGGAGAAGGGCTGGGAAGAAAAGGCCAGTAAGGAACGTAGGAACAGAGGAGTCTCTCGGGAGGAGGCTATGGAGGCCGGGGCAGGTGATGGGTCTCTGATGAAGGCGGCTTGCCGGGGATTCCCTATTTCGCAGTCTTCAGGGAGACGCAAAGAGGTAGGAGAGGCCACGCAACAGAGAAGCAGCCGGGTTGGCAGTGGGAGAGGAATAAGCACTACGGCCTCTCCCCACGCCCTGCCAGCCCAGCAGCAGCGGCCGCCGCCGCCACCGCGGGGCCCGGGATTGGCCCGAGGGCGGCGCAGGGCGGGGCGGGGGCTGCTGGGATGCCCGCCTGGAAGGCGAGCGCGCGCGCACACGGGCGCGGGTACGGCGGCGGCGCGCGCGTGCTCCGTCGGCCTGTGCGGCGGCTGCGGCGGAGCGGGCCATGGCAGTGGGCGGCGGGCGAGTGTAGTGCTGCACGGGGCAGGCGGGAGGTGATTTAGAGAGGCAGGGATGGGGGCGCCGAAGCGGAGCGGTTGCGGCGGCCTGGGTTGCTGACCGCGGACTAGGAATAGCAGCAGGCGGCGGCGGCGGCGGCAGCAGAGCGACGGGCAGGTGAGTGCGGCCGCGCGGGACCCGGATGCGGCGCGTCTGAGGGGCGGCGGGGTCGCGGCGCGGACTGCGGTGCCCCCGGGCGGGCTGGCGGTGCGCTCCAGCCTGACGCTACCTGCGGCTAGCCTGGTAGCACCGCGCTTCCTTCCAACTTGGAGGATACCCGCCTGCCGGCCGGTGGGGGCGCCTGGCTTGCTTGCGGCCCGCCCGGGGCTCTCCAAGGTGAGTGGCGGCCCCCGGCCCCCGGGCGGCAGAGACGCTGCCGGGCGTCCCGGGCCGCTGACGCTTTGGTTCCCGTTCCTCAGGGACGCCTGTGTGGAGAAACGGCGTCCTCGCGCCCCGCGTCTGTGGGGATACGTCCGGAGCTTCCCGACCCTCAGGTGCTTTTTTGCGCAGCAGAGTATTCCAGGGGCGGGGACCTTGGGCTAAGTTACGGACTTGTTTTCGAATCCCAGCGCCGCTGCTGACCAGTCCTAGGGCCCTGGGCCAAAATATCCTGTTGTGTTAACTGGGTGTAATAATACATACACCGTAGGGTTGTTGAGAGGAGAGGCGTAACTGAACAGGTGCGAAGTAGGTGATATCCCTGCTGCAGCGTCTCGTGTTAGCTATTGCGGGTTACCTGCTGCAGGCGTGCGTTTGGGGGCACGTCCATTTCCGAACCGCTCTGGTGGTGCAATAACCGATACTGGAGTTGCTTAATAGTGAGCCTGTTACCTCGCAGTGGTCAAAATAGAGTCTTAGAGTCTCTTCCTAGAATCCTGGAGTCTCTTTTCCTGCAGCAGCTGAATTGGAAGCCTGTCTCTCAGGTACTGAGTGGGAATTACTGCTGAAATGAAAGCAAGCGAATTCGGGGTTCGCTTAGGATGAAAGATGGTGGGACATAAACTTGAAGTGCTTTGCTGTTTCATCTCAAGGGACACTTGAACCCTGTCACTTGTTACAGAGTATAAACACATGTAGAGTATGGAAACAGACTTTTTTTTTTCTGCATTGCTACATCCAAAGGGAGTGACAAGTGCTTTTGTAAACATCATTGTGGGCAGTGTGACTGTCTGGTGAAGTCATGATAATTAAATGAGTACTTATTTTGAGGCACTGAATGGATGTTTAGAGCTATGATTCGTAATAAAATTATCTCCGACGAGTCAGAGGTCTCAGCAGTTCATTAATCATTTGGGGATTTTTATGCTACATTGTAAGATTTTATGGTAAAAGCGGAACTATTTAAGTCATAATAATGTAGCACAGGAAAGGGTGGTCAGATAAGGATCTTAACCCACTTTCAGAATGCAGGTATGGAAGAAAGTAAACTCTTTTTTTTCTGGCCAGGCGCGTTGGCTCAGGCCTGTAATCCCAGCACTTTGGGAAGCCGAGGAGGACGACGTATCACTTGAGCCCAGGAGTTTGACACCAGCTTGAGCAACATGGCGAAACCCCATCTCTACCCAAAACACCAAAATTAGCCCGGTGTGGTGGCGGGCGCCTGTATTCCCTGCTGCTCGGGAGGCTGAGACAGGAGAATCCAGCCTGGGCAACACAGCGATACCTGTCTCAAAAAAAAAAAAATCTTTTTGAGACAGAGTTTTGCTGCTGCTTTTTAAATTTTTAAATTTTTTGTTGTTTGTTTTTTAAGACAGGGCCTCACTGTCTCCCAGGGTGGAGTACAATGGCACCATCTCGTCTCACTGCAACCTCCGCCTCCTGGGTTCAAGCCATCCTGCTTCAGCCTCCCGAGTAGCCAGGACTCCAGGCGTGCGCTACCATGCCCGGCTAATTTTTGTACCTTTTGTAGAGACGGTTTCGCCATGTTGGCCAGGCTGCTCTTGACTCCTGGGCTCAAATGATCCACCCGACTAGGCCTCCCGAAGTGCCAGGATTACAGGCATGAGCCACCGCGACCGGTTGAAACTTGAATTGTATTTTTTTTTTTTTTTGAGACGGAGTTTCGCCCTTGTTACCCAGGCTGGAGTGCAATGGTGCGATCTCGGCTCACCGCAACCTCCGCCTCCTGGGTTCAGGCAGTTCTCCCGCCTCAGCCTCCTGAGTAGCTGGGATTACAGGCACGTGCCACCATGCCCAGCTGATTTTTTGTATTTTTAGTAGAGACGGGGTTTCACCATGTTGTCCAGGATGGTCTCGATCTTTTGACCTCGTGATTCACCCGCCTCTCACCCGCCTCGGCCTCCCAAAGTGCTGGGATTACAGGCTTGAGCCACCGCGCCCAGCCTGAATTGTATTTTTTAAAGCCAAAATGACGTAAGAAACAACAATTTAATTTACACCCACGATTCACACCCCGAGTCCACCACCTTCAGACTGTTTTTTAAAAGTGTTGAAAATCGAGTTGGGTTTTGATTTACTGTCGTTTTGCATCTCTTGCCTATCTTTCTTGGTGTTCTTAGAGACTCATCCATAAAGGCTTTTCCTTCAGCTTGCTTTGTGAATGTCAGCAAACTCTATGGAAAAAAGTGAAAAATGAACACTGTAGTCTGTTATGTTCTTCCTTGACATTTTCCTGGTTGTCTAGCTTAGACTGTTAAACTCTTAACAGAACTACTGCTAGCCACTGTGAAAAGGCTGAGAGTCGTAAGTCACCTCTTGGTTTTAGGCCTCTAGTTGGTTAAAAACAGCTGGGGCTATGGGGATGTCACCCAGTCTTAGGGGCCTCTGTTGTTTTATTTATAGAATTTGGATGACTGTGTGGTGGGCAGGGGGTGGTTGTGGTGGTGTACTAGAGAATCACATTATATAAAGGAACCTTCTATGATACTGGAGTTGTACAGCTTTCCTCCTCTTTACTCTCTCTGACTTTTCCTTCTCCTTGAGTTGAAAACATTCTAATGCCCCAGGGCTTCCAGCCTGTCCCTATTCCTTTCTCTACCTGTATGTATTCTTTCTGAGTGATCCCATGGTGGCCTATGGTTTATTTATTTATTGTTTTTAGTAGAGAAACTAAAAATAAGTAAATTGTTATCAATTGCTGTTGACTCTCAGATTTTTATCTCCAGTCCTGAACTTCAGACTTATGTCTGCCTATATAATATCTTCATTTCATCTGTTTTTAGGGTTCTTTCTTTCTTTCTTTTTTTTTTTTTGAGAGGAAGTTTTACTCTTGTTGCCCAGGCTGGAGTACAGTGGTGC
Organism: Saimiri boliviensis; assembly: GCF_048565385.1. Lineage (NCBI taxonomy): Eukaryota > Metazoa > Chordata > Mammalia > Primates > Cebidae > Saimiri > Saimiri boliviensis. The sequence continues at coordinate 51,119,003 of NC_133457.1, forward strand.
AGTCTCGGCTCACCAACCTGCACCTCCTGCATTTAAGCGATTCTCCTGCATTAGCCTCCCAAGTAGTTGGGATTACAGGTATGTACCACCACGCCTAACTAAGTTTGTATTTTTAGTGGACATAGGGTTTCTCCACGTTGGTCAGGCTGGTCTTCAACTCCCGACCTCAGGTGATCCGCCCACCTCGGCCTCCCAAAGTGCTGGGATTACAGGCATGAGCCACTGCTCCTGGCCAAGGCATCTTTCAGTGTAACAGGTTCACATGGAGCTCTGAATTTCTGTTCCTATTCTTTCCCTAGCTGTTTGTTTGTTTGTTTTTTGAGATGGAGTCTTGCTCTGTTGCCAGGCTGGAGTGCAGTGGTGCAGTCTCAGCTCACTGCAGCCTCCACCTTCTGGATTCAAGCAGTTCTCCTGCCTCAGCCTCCCAAGTAGCTGGGAGTACAGGCACACACCACCATGCCCAGCTAATTTTTTGTATTTTTAGTAGAGATGGGGTTTCACCATTTTGACCAGGATGTTCTCGATCTCTTAACCTGGTGATCTGCCTGCCTTGGCCTCCCAAAGTGCTGGGATTACAGGCGTGAACTGCCACACCTGGCCTTTTTTTTTTTTTTTTTTTTTTTTTTTTTGAGACAGAGTCTCACTGTGTTGCACAGGCTGGAGTACAGTGGCATGATCATGGCTCACTGCAGCTTCCACCTCCATGGTTCAAGTGATTCTCCTGCCTCAGCCTCCTGAGTGGCTGGGATTACAGGCACACGCCACCATGCCCAGCTAATTTTTGTATTTTTAGTAGAGATGCGGGATTTTTTTTTTTTTTTTTTTTTTTTTTTTTTGAGACGGAGTTTTGCTCTCGTTACCCAGGCTGGAGTGCAATGGCGCAATCTCGGCTCACCGCAACCTCCGCCTCCTGGGTTCAGGCAATTCTCCTGCCTCAGCCTCCTGAGTAGCTGGGATTACAGGCATGCGCCACCACGCCCAGCTAATTTTTTGTATTTTTAGTAGAGACGGGGTTTCACCATGTTGACCAGGATAGTCTCGATCTCTTGACCTCATGATCCACCCGCCTCGGCCTCCCAAAGTGCTGGGATTACAGGCTTGAGCAACCGCGCCCGGCCTGAGATGCGGGATTTTATCATGTTGGTCAGGCTGGTCTTGAACTCCTGACCTTGTGATCTGCCTGCCTCGGCCTCCCAAAGTGTTGAGATTACAGGCGTGAGCCACTGTTCCTGGCCAGCAATTTTCTTCCCCTGCCACCACCACCCCCACACAGAGTCTTACTCTGGAGTACAGTGGTGTCATCTCAGCTTGCTGTGACCTCTGCCTTCTGGATTCAAGCAGATCCTCCTGTCTTAGTCTCTTGAGTAGTTAAGATTACAGTTGCACACCACCACACCCAGCTAACCCTAGTAGTTTTCATGTTATAATAGCACCCTCTGCGATCCTGCTTGTGTGTAAAGTCTAGTGGTTATGTTTAATTCATCTGTTTGTCTCATCCTCCCTCACACTACACACAGCCAGTCCTTGAGCAAACTCTGAATTTTACCTCCGAAATAAATCCCAAATATGTTTATTTCATTTTATTTTTATTACCACCACCCTGCTTCTTCCTGGCTGGTACCTTCCTAACTGGTCTCCTTGTTCTGTTCTTACTCTGTTTTTCACACAGCAATCAGAATGATTTTTACTTATTCTCCTGTTCCAGTGGATTCTCATTACACTAAGAAGTAAATCCAAACTTCATCTGCATATCAGCAAGTTATTGTTTATTTATTTTAATTTTATTTATTTATTTATTTATTTTTGAGACGGAGTTTTGCTCTTGTTACCCAGGCTGGAGTGCAATGGCACGATCTCCGCTCACCGCAACCTCCGCCTCCTGGGTTCAGGCAATTCTCCTGCCTCAGCCTCCTGAGTAGCTGGGATTACAGGCACGCGCCACCACGCCCAGCTAATGTTTTGTATTTTTAGTAGAGGCGGGGTTTCACCGTGTTGACCAGGATGGTCTCTTGACCTCCTGATCCACCCGCTTCAGCCTCCCAAAGTGCTGGGATTATAGGCTTGAGCCACCACGCCCGGCCTGCCCAGGGGTCTTGACCTCTTAGGCTCAAGCAATCCACCCACCTCAGCCTTTATTTTTTGTTAAATTTTCTTTTATCCAGGAGGCTGAGACAGGAGAATTGCCTGAACCCAGGAGGGGGAGGTTGCAGTGAGCGGAGATCGCGCCATTGCACTCCAGCCTGGGTAATAAGAGCGAAACTCCGTCTCAAAAAAAAAAAAAAAAAAAAATTTCTTTAATCTGTCAGAATCTGTTTCAGTGCTACAGTAAAATTAAAATAAAAAAATTTGGCCAGGCAAGGTGACTCACGCCTGTAATCCCAGCACTTTGGGAGGCCGAGGTGGGTGGATCACCTGAGGTCAAGAGTTTAAGACCAGCCTGGCCAACATGGTGAAACCCCATCTCTACTAAAAATACAAAAAAAAAAAAAAATTAGCAAGGTGTGGTGGCATGTGCCTGTAATCCCAGCTGCTCAGGAGGCTGAGGCAGGAGAATCACTTGAACGCAGGAGGCAGAGGTTGCAATGAGCCGAGGTTACACCATTGCACTCCAGCCTGGACAAAAAGAGTGAAACTCTGTTTCAGGAGAAAAAAACCACCTTTTTTAGAGGTGGGTGTCCTTATGTTGCCCAAGCTGGAGTTCAGTGGTCATTCACAGGTGAGATAGATCATAGTGCACTACAGCCTTGAACTCCTGGTCTCAAGTGATCCTCCTGCATTAGCCTCCTCAGTAGCTTTAGGCATACTCCACCTCTCCCAGGTTGCTTATTTTCTTGTTCATTTGTTTATGGTCTTTTTCCTCCAACATATTATATACTCTATGATGGCAGGGACCTTGTCTTCCCTGGAGTATTCTCAGGAACCAGAAGATTGCCTAGAAAATTTAATTAATGTTGAATGAATAAATATAGGAATGAAATTAGCTGTAAAATCTTCTGATTGAATGTATAAACTATATACTGAACACACTTCCCCTTTTTTTGGTTCCAGATTTGGGCAAATTAGAGAGTAACCAGAGACTCTAGGGTTATTATTCTGTCAGGCACCTTTTTTGTTTTTATTTTTATTTTTTATTTTTTTGAGACGGAGTTTCGCTCTTGTTACCCAGGCTGGAGTGCAATGACGCGATCTCGGCTCACCACAACTTCTGCCTCCTGGGTTCAGGCAATTCTCCTGCCTCAGCCTCCTGAGTAGCTGGGATTACAGGCACGCACCACCATGCCCAGCTATAATTTTTTTGTATATTTAGTAGAGACGGGGTTTCACCATGTTGACCAGGATGGTCTTGATCTCTTGACCTCGTGATCCACCCACCTCGGCCTCCGAAAGTGCTGGGATTACAGGCGTGAGCCACCGCGCCCGGCCCTTGTTTTTATTTTTTAAGAGACCGGATCTGGCTCTGTCACCCAGGCTGGAGTGTAGTGGCACAATCATAGCTCACTGCAACCTCAAACTGCTGGGCTCGAGTGATCCTCCTGCCTCAACGTGCTAAGTAGTTATTAATAGTCCTATAGGCATGGACCATCATGCCTGGCTAACTTAAAAAAAAGAAAAATTTTTTTTTTATAGACACAGGGTCTCATTATGTTGCCCAGGCAGGGTATCAAGCTCTTGTCCTCAAGCCATCCTTCTGCCTTGGCCTCCCAAAGTGCTCTGATTACAGGCAAGAGCCACTGCACCCAGCCTCCTATTAGGCATTCTTTTTTTTTTTTTTTTTTGAGATGGAATTTCACTTTTGTTACCCAGGCTGGAGTGCAATGGCACGATCTCGGCTCACCGCAACCTCCACCTCCTGGGTTCAGGCAATTCTCCTGCCTCAGCCTCCTGAGTAGCTGGGATTACAGGCACACGCCACCATGCCCAGCTAATGTTTTGTATTTTTAGTAGAGACGGGGTTTCACCGTGTTGACCAGGATGGTCTCGATCTCTTGACCTCGTGATCCACCCACCTCGGCCTCCCAAAGTGCTGGGATTACAGGCTTGAGCCATCGTGCCCAGCCTCTATTAGGCGTTCTTAACTCTCTCAATCTTCCTTAAGTTGTTCTACCCCTGAAAAGACCAAGCATTTAGACATTATGCGATTAATGACAAAAAGGAGTGTGAATTTTGTTCACTGTATATTGGATCATTAGTCTTTTTGAAAATAAGGAACTAACCAAAACCACTTTGTTTTACTCTTTTTTTTTTTAATTTTTTTAATTTTTTTTTTTTTTTTTAGTAGAGATGGGGTTTCACCATGTTTACCAGAATGGTCTCCATCTCTCAACCTCGTGATCCACCCGCCTCGGCCTCCCAAAGTGCTGGGATTACAGGCTTGAGCCACCGCGTCCGGCCTGTTTTACTCTTTCGAGGCTTTGAATTGAATTTCGATCTTGACTAGAGGGGATTGGTTTTAGGATGTGGTAGTTTGAAATCCATATTGCAATCCTGTGTAATATTTTTACAGAGATCAGCTTTTTTTTTTTTTTGGAGACAGATTTTTTTGCTCTTGTTGCCCAGGCAGGAGTACAATGGCTCAGTCTTGGCTCACTGCAACCTCTGCCTTGTGGGTTCAAGCCATTCTCCTGCCTCAGCCTCCCAAGTAGCTGGGATTATAGGCACCTGCCACCGCACCCAGTTAATTTTTGTATTTTAGTAGAGACAGAGTTTCACCATGTTGGTCAGGCTGGTCTCACACTCCTGACCTCTGGTGATCCTCCTGCCTCAGCCTCCCAAAGTGCTGGGATTACAGGTATGAGCCAGCCTGGCCAGGAATTTTTAGTTTAATTAGACAACTTAGTTTTTGAATCTGGGACCCGCCTGTTGCGCATGTGTGTGAGAGAGTGTATATGGTCTAAGAATATATGTGAAATAAAAAATAAAAAATATATAAAAAAAGAATATATGTATATGTATGCTCTCAACTATTTGATTTAGAGTTACCATATCATTTTTATTTTCCTTATTGAACTTTGTTTTGATGGGTCTCAAAATTCTGTGACCAATTTTTGGTCAAGTTGTTTCCATTAAAAACTAATGATTTTAGGCCGGTTGTGGTGGCTCACACCTGTAATCCAAGCACTTTGGAGGCCAGGGCAGGTGGATCACCTGAGGTCGGGAGTTCAAGATCAGCCTGACCAACATGGTGAAACCTTGTCTTAAAAAAAAAAAAAAAAAAAAAAAGATTTTAAAAGCTAAAAATTTAAAATTGCCACATGCAAACAAAACAAAACCAAAACCAAATAAACCCCAAATTGTCCATAAGATATTCTCCTTTTCTTTTTTTTTTTTTTTTTTTGAGACGGAGTTTCGCTCTTGTTACCCAGGCTGGAGTGCAATGGCACGATCTCGGCTCACTGCAACCTCCGCCTCCTGGGCTCAGGCAATTCTCCTGCCTCAGCCTCCTAAGTAGCTGGGATTACAGGCATGCGCCACCATGCCCAGCTAGTTTTTTGTATTTTTAGTAGAGACGGGGTTTCACCATGTTGACCAGGGTGGTCTCGATCTCTCGACCTCGTGATCCACCCGCCTCGGCCTCCCAAAGTGCTGGGATTACAGGCTTGAGCCACCGCGCCTGGCCTGACATTCTCCTTTTCTTCTGAAAGTTTTATAGTGCATTATTATCATTAACCAGTCATTTATTATTAAACCTAAATGGCCGATTGAAACAAACAGTTCTGAGATTGTTCTTCCACCACTGATTAAGACTAGAGTGGCAGGTATTAGGGATAATACTCATTTTGCCTTCTGAGCTTTCTGGGCAGACTTGGTGATCATGCCAGCTTCTGCAACCTTCTTGTCCACTGCTTTATTTGTTTTTTTATTTTTTATTTTTTTTTGAGACGGAGTGTCGCTCTTGTTACCCAGGCTGGATGGAGTGCAATGGCACGATCTCGGCTCACTGCAACCTCCGCCTCCTGGATTCAGGCAGTTCTCCTGCCTCAGCCTCCTGAGTAGCTGGGATTACAGGCACGCACCACCATGCCCAGCTAATTTTTTGTATTTTTAGTAGAGACGGGGTTTCACCATGTTGACCAGGATGGTCTTGATCTCTTGACCTCGTGATCCACCTGCCTCAGCCTCCCAAAGTACTGGGATTACAGGCTTGAGCCACCGCGCCCAGCGTCCACTGCTTTAATGGCATCCACAGCAGCTGTCTGTTTCATATCATGAGCAGCAAAGTGACCCAGAGGAGGATAGTCCTAGAAGCTCTCAACACATCCAGGCTTGCCAGGAACCATATCATCTGTAGCAGCATCACCAGACTAAAAGAATTTAGGGCCATATTCCAGCTTCTTACCAGAATGGTGATCAATCTTTCCTTCAGGTTAGCAAACTTGCAAGTAATGTGAGCTGTGTGACAATCCAGTACGGTGACATAGCTAGCACTTATTTGTCCTGGATGGTTCAGGGTAATCACCTGAGCGTTGAAGCCAGCTGCATTGCTTTCATTGGCGGATCATTTTTGCTGTCATCAGCGACGTTGCCATGATGAACATCTTTGACAGACCCATTCTTGACGTTGAAGCCCGCATTATCTGCGGGAAGTGCTTCACCCAAAGCTTCATAGTGCGTTTCAGCAGACTGCTTCAGTTCTAACATTGACTGGAGCAAAGATGACCACCATCCTGGGTATGAGAACACCAATTTCCACTTGGCCTATAGGCACAGTACCCATATCACCAGTTCTGTAGACATCCTGGAGAGGCAGATGGAAGGGTTTGTCAGTTGGATGAGTTGGTGGTAGGATGCAGTCCAGAGCTTCAAGCAGCATGCTTCTCCTGGCATTGCCGTCTTTACAGGTGACTTTCTATCCCATGAACCAAGGCATGTTAACACTTGGCTTCAGCATGTTGTCACCATTCCCACCAGAAATGGGCACAAATGCTATCGTGTCGGGTTTATAGCCAATTTTCTTAATGTAAGTGCTGACTTCCTTAATGATTTCCTCTTATCTCTTTTGGCTGTAGGGTGGCTCAGTGGCATCCATTTTGTAAACACCAACAATTAGTTGCTTCATACTCAGCATGTAAGCCAGAAGGGCATGCTCACAGGTCTGCCCATTTTTGAAGATACCAGCTTCAAATTCTCCAGCATCAGCAGTAACAATCAGAACAGCACAGTCAGCATGAGATGTCCCTCTAATCATATTATTGATAAAGTGTTTGTCTCCTGGAGTATCGATGATAGTCATGTAATACTTGCTGTTCTCATATTTCCATAGAGGGATATCAATGGTGATACCATGTTTATGCTCAGCTTTCAGTTTATCTAAGACCCAGGCTTTCCTGTCTCAGTAGTTGCCTTCTCAAATCTTTTTTTTGACAGGGTCTCACTCTGTCACCCAGATTGGTGACTGGGTCTCGCTCTGTCTCCCAAATTGGAGTGCAGTGGTGCAGCCATGGCCCACTACAGCCTTGACCTCCCCAGGCTCAAGTGATCCTTGCAACCTCCTGAGTAGCTGGTAGTACGAGTGTGCACCCCTATGCCCCGGTAATTTTTTTTTTTTTTTTTTTTTTTTTTTTTTTGCTATTTTGTAGAGGCAGGTTTTTATCATGTTGCTCAGGCTGGTCTCGAACTCCTGAGCTCAAGTGATGTGCTTGCATTGGTCTCCCAAAGTGCTGGGATTACAGGTGAGAGTCTTAGCACCCAGCCTAGGGTCTTTCTTTTTGTGACACTTTTCTTTCCAGAATATATCTTCATCCATCTATCTATCTGTCTGTCTGTCTATCAGTCTATCAATTATCTCCCTCCTTCCTTCCCCCTCCTTCCCCCCTCCTCCCTCCCTCGTTTCCTTCCTTCCCTCCCTCCCTCCCTCCTTCCTTCCGTCCTTCCTTCCGTCCTTCTGTCTTTCCTTCCTTCCTTCCTTCCTTCCTTCCTTCCTTCCTTCCGTCTCGCTCTTTCGCCAGGCTGGAGTGCAGTGGACTGATCTCAGCTCATTGCAACCTCCGCCTCCCAGGTTCACTCGATTCTCCTGCCTCGGCCTCCTGAGTAGCTGGCACTACAGATGTGCACCACCATGCTAATTTTTGTATTTTTAGTTGAGACGGGGTTTCACCCTGTTGGCTAGGATGGTCTCAATTTCCTGACTTCGTGATCCGCCCGCCTCAGCCTTCCAAAGTGCTAGGTACAGGTGTGAGCTACCTTGCCTGGCCTCTATTTTTTTTTCTTTCTTTATTTTTTTTAAACAGAGTTTTGCTCTTGTTCCCCAGGCTGGAGTGCAGTGGTGCCATCTTGGCTCACCTCAACCTCTGCCTCCCGAGTTCAAGTGATTCTCCTGCCTCAGCCTCCCTGGTAGCGGGGATTACAGGCATGCCTCACCATGCCAGGCTAATTTTATATTTTTAGTACAGAGGGGTTTCTCCATGTTGGTCGGGCTGGTCTTGAACTCCCGACCTCAGGTGACCTGCCTGTCTTGGCCTTCCAATCCCAAGTGCTGGGATTACAGGCATGAGCCACTGCATCTAGCCATATCTCCTTATTTTCTTATAATATCTCTTCAGATATTTAGCAGATCACCTGAGGTTGACCCTTTAACTGGGAGTAGCTTACTGCTAGAATCAAGAATGTTAATCTCAACAGGCATGTCCTTTACTATAGTATTGCTAGAGGTAGGTCTGCAGCTCAGAATTCTCAGTAGTGCAAACCCAAGAAGGACAGCATCCCTGGTCCTGTAGTTTGTGGTCTTCTGGTGCTTAAGGCATTTGGGAGACTACCAGGCAAATGCTGATATGTCCTCAAGGGAAATGTGATCTTGATTATCCATGCCTGCAGGGGGAGGATTATATGGATTAAAATAAATCCATGGGTAATCCAAAGGCTTTATTTTAAACTACAGTTTAACCACATTCCTGACCACAGTTTTTTCTTGCATTTCTAATAACTAATTTATAATATTTACTGATTTCACATTTATCTCCTTCTGCCATTTAGAAGTAATGGCAGTTGTGAAGTTGAGAAAAGATGGGGGAGTTAGATCATCAACCAGCAGATGATTTGGTGTTAACTGGGTAGTTTAACTACAATGCTTGCTAGACCTTGAAGACCTGAATTCCATGAATTCCTTACCTGCTGAGTCATTGGAAGGAACTTGAGTTAACTGTCAACAAGAGGTCAAACTCCATTTTGATACATTTGTACTTTACTTGCTTAAATGATTGAGCTTTTGTGATTTAAGTAATCAGTATTTCAGATTATCAGAATTATAAATTTAATCCAATTTGAAGTTTTTTCCTGTTTAATAAATTAGCCTATTGATAGTTTTTATAGGAATTAAATAACTTGATGACCTGCCATTTGAAATATAAGATGCTTTTTTTTGTAGCTAGTCTACTACTACTTCTGACAAGTTACTTGTACATAGTTACACAATAACTATTTTAAGCCAACATATTTCATTAAATAGTTGAAGAATGATCACTTGAAATTGTTTATTCTTGATTTAGTATAGGTTTTGTGTTTATTTTTATTTTATTTTTTTAGGGATGGGGACTTACTGTGTTGCCCAGGCTAGCCTAGAACTCCTGGGCTCAAATGATCCTCCAACTTCAGCCTTCTGAGTAGCTGGGACTGTGGGTGATGTTGTATCTAGATGCTATTAAAATCAGTGTTTTCCTCTAGCTTTATAAACCATTACAAATTGCTGCCATTATGTTAACTGAACAAAAATGTAATTTGTTAACTAAAACGTGTCTCTGCAGATATATGTATAATAATAATAATTATTATTATTTTTGAGACGTAGTCTCGCTCTTTGACCTAGGCTGGAGTGCAGTGGCGTGATGTCAGCTCACTGCAACCTCCGCCTCCTGGGTTCAAGTGATTCTCCTGCCTCAGCCTCCCAAGTAGCTGGGATTACAGGCTCGCACCACCACGCCCGGCTAATTTTTGTATTTTTAGTAAAGATGAGGTTTTACCGTCTTGAATAATTTTACAGGCACACGCCACTGCACCCAGGCTATTATGATGTTTTTCTATCTGAGGAGCTTCTGGGCTTTAGATCTTCATTCTGCTTTTATGTATTGTTTAATATCTCCATAATTTGTACATAATGGTCCAGTACTCATGCTTTTCTACCTTTTAATTGCCTATCTTCATCATTTTCATTTTTTTTTTTTAAGTTGAGGTTTCACCATGATGGCCAAGCTGGTCTTGAACTTCTGACCTCAGGTGATCCACCCACCTCAGCCTCCCAAAGTGCTAGGATTATAGGCGTGAGCCACATTACCTGGCCACAATCTTCATCATTTTCAAAGCCTAAGCTAGCCATATATTATATATTCCTTTATAGTTGTCTGTGATTTTTTCCAAATACCAAACATCATTTCACGTATAATTTATTAAGAATTCATTGTCTTTGACTCAGTGGTTTCTTTAATTCTGTAGAGGTGGTGTTGTTTTTTAGTAGGGACCGGGTCTTGTGTAATCCAGGCTGGAGTGCAGTGGCATGATCATAGCTCACTATAACCTGGAAGTCCTGGGCTCAAGCGATCCTCCCATCACAGCCTCCTCAGTAGATAGGACTCTAGGCATGCAGCACTATGCCTGACCATTAATTCTTTTTTATTTTATTATTATTATTATTATTTTTGAGACGGAGTTTCGCTCTTGTTACCCAGGCTGGAGTGCAATGGCGCGATCTCGGCTCACCGCAACCTCCACCTCCTGGGTTCAGGCAATTCTCCTGCCTCAGCCTCCTGAGTAGCTGGGATTACAGGCACACACCACCATGCCCAGCCAATTTTTTGTATTTTTAGTAGAGATGGGGTTTCACCGTGTTGACCAGGATGATCTCGATCTCTTGACCTTGTGATCCACCCACCTTGGCCTCCCAAAGTGCTGGTATTACAGGCTTGAGCCACCGCGCCTTTTTAATTTTTTTTGAGACAGAGTCTTACTCTGTTGCCCAGGCTAGAGTGCAGTGGCACGAGATCCTCGCTCACTGCAACCTCCGTCTCCTGGGTTCAAGCATTTCTCCTCAGCTTCCTGAGTAGCTGGGATTACAGGTGCACGCCTCCACACCCGGCTAATTTTTGTATTTTTAGTAGAGATGGGGTTTCACTATTTTGGTCAGTCTGGTCTCTAATGCCTGACCTCAGGTTAGCCACCTGCTTTGTCCTCCCAAAGTGCTGGGATTATGGTCATGAGCTACTCTGCTCAGCCCTGTCCATTAAGTCTTTTGTAAGCATTATCCTATATGTATACTCACATGTGTGGAAAATGATGTATAGCGAAGGCTATTTGTTGTATTATTGTTTATAATGGCAAAAATCTTTTTTTTTTTTTTTTTTTGAGACGGAGTTTTTGCTCTTGTTACCCAGGCTGGAGTACAATGGCGCGATCTTGGCTCACCGCAACCTCCGCCTCCTGGGTTCAGGCAATTCTCCTGCCTCAGCCTCCTGAGTAGCTGGGATTACAGGCACGTGCTACCATGCCCAGCTAATTTTTTGTATTTTCAGTGGAGATGGGGTTTCACCATGTTAACCAGGATGGTCTCGATCTGTCGGCCTCGTGATCCACCCGCCTCGGCCTCCCAAAGTGCTGGGATTACAGGCTTGAGCCACTGCGCCCGGCCCGGCAAAATTCTTTCAGTAACTTAAATATTTTTCACTAGGGGAATGACTTTAAAAAAAAATAGGACAGGCATAGGGTGCCCGTGCTCTGCGGTTAGTGCGTGTGGTCAGTCGCGGGTGCTTCGCTCTCTGGTCCAGAGGTGTGGGTGTCGGCTGTGATCTCTGCACTGGAATGAGCCCGGCTCCCGGTGGAAGCAAGGGAACCCAGCTGCAGCAGCCATGGCCAGTACAGTGGTAGCAGTTGGACTGACCATTACAGCTGCAGGATTTGCAGGACGTTATGTTTTGCAAGCCATGAAGCATATGGAGCCTCAAGTAAAACAACTTTTTCAAAGTCTACCAAAACCAGCCTTCAATGGTGGCTATTACAGAGGTGGGTTTGAACCCAGAATGACAAAACGGGAAGCAGCATTAATACTAGGTGTAAGCCCTACTGCCAATAAAGGGAAAATAAGAGATGCTCATCGACGAATTATGCTTTTAAATCATCCTGACAAAGCAGGATCTCCTTATATAGCAACCAAAATCAATGAAGCTACAGATCTACTAGAAGGTCAAGCTAAAAAATGAAGTAAATGTATCATGAATTTTATTTTATTTTATTTATTTATTTATTTTGAGATGGAGTTTCGCTCTTGCTACCCAGGCTGGAGTGCAATGGCGCGATCTCGGCTCACCGCAACCTCCGCCTCCTGGGTTCAGGCAATTCTCCTGCCTCGGCCTCCTGAGTAGCTGGGATTATAGGCACGTGCCACCATGCCCAGCTAATTTTTTTGGATTTTTTTAGTAGAGACGGGGTTTCACCTTGTTGACCAGGATGGTCTCGATATCTTGACCTCGTGATCCACCCGCCTTGGCCTCCCAAAGTGCTGGGATTACAGGCTTGAGCCACCGCGCCCGGCCGAATTTTAAGTTCATATTAGTTTTTGTATATGAATATTAACTTTTTATAATAAAATGCTTCAGAGCTACAGTTTTAAAAAATGATTTAGCAGAAGCTAAATCTCAAAAAAAAAAAAAAAAGGACATTCTATGACTGGATGCCCTGTAGCCATTAAACAGAATGAATAAAATGAGCTGGGCACAGTGGCTCAGAACTGTAATCCCAGCACTCTGGGAGACCAAACCAGGTGGATCATCTGAGGTCAGTAGTTTGAGACCACCCTGGCCAACATGGTGAAACCCTGTCTCTACTAACAAGTACAAAAATTGGCCAGGTATGGTGGTGCACACCTGTAATCCCAACTACTCAGGAGGCTGAGGCAGGAGAATTGCTTGAGCCCAGGAGGTGGGGGGGTGCAGTGAACTGAAATTGTGCCACTGCACTCCAGTCTGGGCAACAGAGCAAGACTCCGTCTCAAAAAAATAATAAATAAATAAACAAATAGAATGAAGAAAACATTTATGTATTGATATGGAATCATTTTACTACATAAATGATTTAGTTTAAAAAACCACAAAGAGGCCGGGCTCGGTGGCTCAAGCCTGTAATCCCAGCACTTTGGGAGGCCGAGGCGGGTGGATCACAAGGTCAAGAGATCGAGACCATCCTGGTCAACATGGTGAAACCCCATCTCTACTAAAAATACAAAAAAATTAGCTGGGCGTGGTGGCACGTGCCTGTAATCCCAGCTACTCAGGAGGCTGAGGCAGGAGAATTGCCTGAACCCAGGAGGCAGAGGTTGCGGTGAGCCGAGATCGCACCATTGCACTCCAGCCTGGGTAACAAGAGCAAAAACTCCGTCTCAAAAAAAAAAAAAACAAAAAAAAAACCCACAAAGAGCAGCCGAGCGTGGTGGCTCACCCCTATAATTCCAGCAGTTTGGGAGGCCGAGGTGGGCAGATCACCTGAGGTCAGGAGCTCAAGACTAGCCTGGCCAACTTGGTAAAACCCCATCTTGGCTAAAAATACAAAAATTAGCTGGGCATGGTGGCACGCACCTGTAATCCCAGCTACTGGGGAGGCTGAGGCAGGAGAATTGTTTGAACCTGGGAGGAGGAGGTTGCAATGAGCTAAGATCGTGCCATTGTACTCCGGCCTAGACAACAAGAGAAAAACTTTATCTCAAAAAAAAAAAAAAAAAAACCAGGTGTGGTGGCAGGTGCCTATAATCCAAGCTACTTGGGAGGCTGAGGCAGGAGAATTGCTTGAACCCAGGAGGCAGAGGTTGCTGTGAGCTGAGATTACACCATTTCACTCCAGCCCCAGCCTGAGCCAACAAGAGCAAAACTCCGTGTCAAAAAAAAAAAACAAACAAACAAAAAACACCAAAAAACCCCACAAAGGTGTGGTTATATTATGTGGGGAATACTATCATTATTATTACATTTATTCCTGTTAATGAATAATGTAATAATACTGTAACAGGAAATCCTGTTGTGGTCTGGAGGTTTAGGGTAGGTTTTTTAGTGGAAGTGATGTTTGAATTGAGATGTGAAAGGGTGAATTATTTAGGTCAGTGGTTCTCATCTGGGGTTGGGACTGATGTTTAGGGACTGTTTCAGAAATGATGCAGGGGATGATTTTAGCTTGTGCAATTATTGGGGGATGTATTAGTATTTAGTGTGAAAAGGCCAGTCATGTTAGCCTTAGTAATATAAAGTACACAACAGTCTTGTAAAGCAAAGATTTGTTTTGTGTCCTGTAAGATAATCAGTTTTCACTTCACATAGGTGAAAACCTATTTGTTTTAGTCTGTAACTGTGGATCTCAACTCTGGCTGCACATGAAAATCACTTGAGAAGGTTTTATTTATATATTTATTGAGACAGAGTCTTGCTCTATTGCTCAGGCTGAAGTGCAGTGGCACAATCTCAGCTTACTGCAGCCTCTGCCTCGGGTTCAGGTGATTCTCCTGCCTCAGCCACCCAAGTAATTAGGGACTGTAGACACTTGTGATCATGCCTAGCTAATTTTTGTATTTTTAGTGAAAATGAGGTTTTGCCATGTTGCCCAGACTAGTCTCAAACTCCTGGTCTCAGGTGATCTGCCCGCCTTGGCTTCCCAAAGTGTCAGGATTACAAGTGTGAGCCACCATGCCTGGCCTACTTGGGAAGTTTTCTAAAGATGATGAGGCTGTACCTTATATGAATTACATAAAAATCTTTGAGTTGATACCCTGGCATCAGTGAAATTTTCTTCTTGGCAAGGCTTCATGGCTCATGCCTGTAATCCCAACACTTTGGGAGGCTGAGGCGGGTGGATCATGAGATCAGGAGTTCAAGACCAGCCTGGCCAAGATGGTGAAACCCCATCTCTACTAAAAACTACAAAAATTAGTTGGGCACAGTGGCAGGCACCTGTAATCCCAGCCATTGAGGAGGCTGAGGGAGGGGAATTGCTTCAACCCAGGTGGCAGAGGTTGCAGTGAGCTGAGATTACACCACTGCACTCCAGCCTGGGTGACAGAGTGAGACTCCATCTCAAAAAAAAAAAAAAAAAAAAAAAAAAAAAATCCTTCTTATTCTAATATATAGCCCAGGTTCAAACCATTGGCCTAAGTGCTAACTTCATTTTACACATAAACAAAAGTGTCATGGTTTTAATTTTTTTCCTTTTTTTTTTTTTTTTGAGATGGAGACTTGCTCTGTTGCCCAGGCTGGAGTGCAGTGGTGTGACCTCTGCTCGATGCAACCTCCACTTGATGCAGCCTCCACCTCCTGGGTTCAAGCAGTTCTCTACCTCAGCCTCCCGAGTAGCGGGGACTACAGGCGCATGCCACCATGCCTGGCCAAATTTTGTATTTTTAGTAGAGATGGGGTTTCACCGTCTTGGCCAGGCTGGTCTTGAACTCCTGACCTTGTGATCCACCTGTGTCAGCCTCCCAAAGTGCTAGGGATTACAGGTGTGAGCCACCACACCCAGCAAAAAATGGCATGGCTTTATTACTCAGTTTTCCCAGAATGCACCTTCTTTGGTGGATATTATGTTTTGGTTTGTTCAGAGCTTTACCAAGAGTTATCTTTTTAAAATTCATAGTTACCATTGGCATATGTTGGTAGGGATATTTAATCATCAAGACAATATGTGCCCATCAATCTGCCTTTTTTAAAAAAATTAGACTCTCCTTCACCCAGGCTGGAGTGTAATGGTGCAATCTTGGCTCACTGCAACCTCTGCCTCCTGGGTTGAAGCGATTCTCCTGCCTCAGTCTCCCAAGTAGGTGGGATTACAGGCATGTGCCACTACACCCGGCTAATTCTGTATTTTTAGTAGAGATGGGGTTTCTTCATGTTGGTCAGACTGGTCTCGATCTCCTGACCTCAGGTGATCCACCCGCTTCATCCTCCCAAAGTGCTGGGACTACAGGCATGAGCAATTGTGCCTGGCCTCAGTCTGTCTTTCTAACTGTCATATTCAGTATTTTTAAGTTTAGGTTCAAGCTTTGACTACCTTCTTATGACTTCTTTTTTTTTTTTTTTGAGACGGAGTTTCGCTCTTGTTACCCAGGCTGGAGTGCAATGGCGCGATCTCGGCTCACTGCAACCTCCGCCTCCTGGGTTCAGGCAATTCTCCTGCCTCAGCCTCCTAAGTAGCTGGGATTACAGGCACACACCACCATGCCCAGGTATTTTTTTTGTATTTTTAGTAGAGACGGGGTTTCACCATGTTGACCAAGATGGTCTCGATCTCTTGACCTCGTGATCCACCCGCCTCGGCCTCCCAAAGTGCTGGGATTACAGGCTTGAGCCACCGCGCCCAGCCCTTCTTATGACTTCTAATGTAGTCATACAAGAGCATTTACCATTAGCATATATATAATTTTGTACTAAGTAATATTTCTTTTATTTCTTCTTTATGTCACAGTTAAGACTCTATATAAACATATACATTTATGTAACTAAAATTATGTTTGGTTTATATTATGTATACATTTTGTTTCAAATGGTAAAGAGGATGTTATGAAATATTTATTATTTTTAAAAAGGAAGCATTGGGTCCAACATGGCTGAAGGTGAAAGGCTGCTGGGATGTAGGGGTGCAGTGTATGGGAAGGCTCTTTAGCAGGAGGGAGCCTGGCATTTTGGAGGAACTAACAGGAGGATATTCTAGCCTGAGAAGGGAGAATGAGATAGATGTGTAGGATAAGGGAGTAAGATGAGCCAAAGGGAGGTAGAGTCCATATAGCACCTTGTAGGCTGTGGGAAGGAGCTTGGAGAGTTGTTTGACTAGTAGAAAAGCTGAGCCACTGTGAGCTATACAGTTGCTTGACCAACTGGAATTTATAGCAAAAATGGACATTAAAGAGCATATAGTTAAACCATCTTATTTTACAAATAAGAAAAAGGAAGTTAAGGGAACTTTCCCAAGGTTACAAAGTGAATAAATGAGCTGGAGCGAGAACTTGATGACACTATTCCTTTTTTCTGCCTGACTGCCAGGCAGAGGAGTTCGATTTGAGACACTTAGGAGCATATTAGGTTTTGAGCTAGAGAATTCCAGGATGGAGATGGCTGCATGGCTGTATGCAGGCTGGAGACTGTGAATAACAGGGAGTCATGAAGTCAGGACCTACATAATTCTCTGGTCAAACTAAATCACTAAATATGATTTTCCATCTTGACTACTGTTTTCTTTTTTTTTTTTTTGAGACGGAGTTTCGCTCTTGTTACCCAGACTGGAGTGCATTGGCGCAATCTCGGCTCACCGCAACCTCCGCCTCCTGGGTTCAGGCAATTCTCCTGCCTCAGCCTCCTGAGTAGCTGGGATTATAGGCACGCGCCACTGTGCCCAGCTAATTTTTTGTATTTTTGGTAGAGACGGGGTTTCACCATGTTGACCGGGATGGTATCGATTTCTTGACCTTGTGATCCACCCGCCTCGGCCTCCCAAAGTGCTGGGATTACAGGCTTGAGCCACGGCGCCCGGTCTTGACTACTAGTATCTTTTTTTTTTTTTTTTTTTTTTGAGACGGAGTTTCGCTCTTCTTACCCAGGCTGGAGTGCAGTGGCACAATCTCGGCTCACCGCAACCTCCGCCTCCTGAGTTCAGGCAATTCTCCTGCCTCAGCCTCCTGAGTAGCTGGGATTATAGGCACGCGCCACCATGCCCAGCTAATTTTTTGTATTTTTGGTAGAGACGAGGTTTCACCATGTTGACCGGGATGGTATCAATCTCTTGACCTCGTGATCTACCCGCCTCGGCCTCCCAAAGTACTGGGATTACAGGCTTGAGCCACCGCGCCCGGCCTAAAATCTTTTTTTTTTTTTTTTTTTTTGAGACGGAGTTTCGTTGTTGTTACCCAGGCTGGAGTGCAATGGCACAATCTCGGCTCACCGCAACCTCCGCCTCCTGGGTTCAAGCAATTCTCCTGCCTCAGCCTCCCGAGTAGCTGGGACTACAGGTGTACACCACCATGCCCGGCTAATTTTTGTATTTTTAGTAGAGACAGGGTTTCACTTTGCTGACCAAGATGGTCTCGATCTCTTGACCTCGTGATCCACCTGCCTCGGCCTCCCAAAGTGCTGGGATTATAGACGTGAGCCACTGCGCCCGGCCCGACTACTATTTTCAATAGAGACAGGGTCTTGCTATGTTACCCAGGCTGGACTTGAACTCCTGGGCTCAAGTTACCCTCCCACCTCAGCCTCCTGAGTAGTTGGGACTGCAGGCATGTACCCTGATGCCCAGCCCCATCTTGACTTGACCAATTATATATTTTTTCTCATAATAATGTTTTTTAGTTGTCATGTTTTCTTATTGGTGCCATGACAGTTTCTTAGACATTGCTTGTTTTTTTGTTTGTTTGTTTTTTTTTTTTTGACAGATTCTCACTCTGTCACTCAGGCTGGAGTAGTGCAGTGGTATATTCTTGGCTCACTGCAACCTCCACTTCCCAACTTCAAGCGATTCTCCTGCCTCAGCCTCCCGAGTAGCTGGGATTAGGGGCACATGCCAGCACACCCAGGTAGTTTTTGTAGTTTTTAGTAGAGACAGTGTTTCTTTTTTTTTTTTTTGAGACGGAGTTTTGCTCTTGTTACCCAGGCTGGAGTGCAATGGCACGATCTCGGCTCACCGCAACCTCCGCCTCCTGGGTTCAGGCAATTCTCCTGCCTCAGCTTCCTGAGTAGCTGGGATTACAGGCATGCGCCACCATGCCCAGCTAATTTTTTGTATTTTTAGTAGAGACGGGGTTTCACTATGTTGACCAGGATGGTCTCGATCTCTTGACCTCGTGATCCACCCACCTCAGCCTCCCAAAGTGCTGGGATTACAGGCTTGAGCCACCGCACCCGGCTAGGTTTACATATTATATCACAGGTTGTTTTTTGAACTTCTTTTAACTGAGATTTTGACTGTTGTCAATAAGTAATATAGTTTCCCCCCCCTTAATTTATTGAATGAGACATGGGATTCTGTCATAAGTTTTATAGCTAGAAAAAAAAATGGTGAAATGAAATTTTGGAACTTCTTGAGCAGTGGATAAGAAGCTGTGTTAATTTTGGAATTCAAATACCGTATGTCTTAGGGAGAAAATAAATCTATCTTTTGCTAGCCCTCAATCTGATTGAGGGAACATGAGATATATAGTAAAAATAATCATTGCTTAAGGCAACATGGTGTAGTGCTTAATTGTGTTCAAAAAAACCCCTCGAATTTATGAGAAGATCAAGGTCAGTGTGAGCTAGACTAGTAAGAGAAGGCATCTTGGAAGCCAGACTTTTTTTGAGACAAGAGTCTTGCTCTCTTCCCCAGGCTGGAGTGTAGTGACATGATCATAGCTCACTGCAGCGTCAACCTCCTGGGCTCAAAGGCAGTCCTTCCACCTCAGCCTCCCAAGTAACTGGGACTACAGGTGCCACCACCATGCCTGGCTAATTTTAAAAATTTTTGGTGGAGGCAAGGCATGCTGCCCAGGTTGGTCTTCAGTTCCTGGACTCAAGTGATCTTCCCACTTTGGCCTTCCAAAATGCTAAGATTTCAGGTGTGAGCCACTGTGCCCACATGCCTGGACCTTTCTTTTCTTTTTTTTTTTTTTTTGAGACGGAGTTTCGCTCTTGTTACCCAGGCTGGAGTGCAGTGGCGTGATCTTGGCTCACCGCAACCTCTGCCTCCTGGGTTCAGGCAATTCTCCTGCCTCAGCCTCCTGAGTAGCTCGGATTACAGGCATGTGCCACCATGCCCAGCTACTTTTTTGTATTTTTAGTAGAGACGGGGTTTCACCATATTGACCAGGATGGTCTCGATCTCTTGACCTTGTGATCCACCCGCCTCGGCTTCCCAAAGTGCTGGGATTACAGGCTTGAGCCACCGCGCCCAGCCTCTGGACCTTTCTTTTTATAGCTGCACAACGTTCTATTATGTGGATGTGCCATAGTGCATCTACCCAGTCCTGTATTGACAAACTTTAAGAAAGTTTAGTCTATTGTCATTACAAGCAGTGCTGTAATAGATAAATAAGGTTCATCTTATTTTATTTTTTAAAATTTATTTATGAGACAAAGTCTTGCTCTGTTGCCCAGGCTAGAGTGCAGTGGCGTGACCTAGGCTCACTGCAATCTCCACTCACTGCAACTTCTGTCTGCTGGGTTCAAGCGATTCTCCTGCCTCAGTCTCCCAAGTAGTTGGGATTACAGGCACACACCAGCACACCTGGCTAAATTTTTTTTTTTTTTTTTTATATCTTTAGTAGAGATGGGTTTTACCATGTTGGCCAGGCTGGTCTTAACCTCCTGACCTCGTGATCCACTCGCCTTGGCCTCCCAAAGTTCTGGGAATCCAGTATGAGCCACTGTACCTGGCCTTATTTTATTTTATTTTTTTGAGACAATCACTCTGTTGCCCATGCTGGAGTGCAGTGGCGCTATCTCAGCTCACTGCAACCTCCACCTCTCATGTTCAAGTGATTCTAGTGCCTCAGCCTCCTGAGTAGCTGGGATTATAGGCACTTGCCACCACACCTGACTGATTTTTCTGTATTTTGTAGAGAAGAGGTTTCACCATGTTGCCCAAGCTGGTCTTGAACTCCTGAGCTCAAGCAGTCCTCCCTCCTGGGCCTCCTAAAGTGCTGGGGTTATAGGCATGAGTCACTGTACCCAGTCTTGATGAATAAGGTTTAGATACTTTGAAACATTTGGTTCAGATTCTGTATTATCCAAGATACAGACTGTGACCAGAAACAGTGAAGGCAAATTGACATACTTTCTGTAATAAGTGGCTCATATTTATAATAGTTGTTAACACATCTATTTGTATGCATATAATTTATGTATTTGAGGGCACTACTGCAAAAAGCTATAGGAGCTATGGAATGCTTGCGCATAGTGTAAAGTTTAAAACTACAAGTTTATTATGAAGAGTAAGCCTCTTGTTCCCCGCCTAGAATTCTCTGCAGTATTCCAGTTTCTTGTATTTTAAGGGTGGTATTCTTCAACCTCCATCTGTACACAGTATCACCATTGGCAAGTTGACTTATTTCCCAGGGTGATTCCCATCCAAGAAATCTCTATTTCCTCACTGTTCTCCTAATACAAGCTTATTTTACTGCTGGCCATTCTAGCTGTTTACCTCCTGTTGGTCTCCTTTCAAGTCTAGCTTTTCCAGAGCAATCCTAAATAAGCAGGCCTCAATTTCTTTGAGGTTCAGAGCTTCCTCTCTTTAATTCTAGTGTCGTCCATACAACCATGTCACTCTTGGAACTCCCTGTTCTGCTGAGCATGTTTAGTTATCATGTGGGTGAATAATATAACAGTGATCTCTTTTTAATTTTTTTTGAGATAGAGTCTCGCTCTGTTGCCCAGGCTGGAGTGGTGGTGTGATCTCAGCTCACCGCAGCTTTTGCCTCCTGGGTTCAAGCAATTATCCTCCCTCAGCCTGCAGAGTATCTGGGACTACAGGTGTGCATCACCGCACCCGGCTAATTTTGTGTTTTTAGTTGAGACAGGGTTTTGCCATGTTGGCCAGGCTGGTCTCAAACTTCTGACCTCAAGTGATCTGCCCGTCTTGACCTCCCAAAGTGCTGGGATTACAAGTGTAAGCTGCCTCACCTGGCCGATTTCTCTTAGAGTCTGAAAAATCACTGAAGATTTAATAAATAAACCACTGTTATGTGTATAATTATATAAGCATAGCTTTTTTTTTTTTTTTTTTTTTGGAGACGGAGTTTCGCTCTTGTTACCCAGGCTGGAGTGCAATGGGGTGATCTCGGCTCACCGCAACCTCCACCTCCTGGGTTCAAGCAATTCTCCTGCCTCAGCCTCCTGAGTAGCTGGGACTACAGGCGTGCACCACAATGCCCAGCTAATTTTTGTATTTTTAGTAGAGACGGGGTTTCACCATGTTGACCAGAATGGTCTCGGTCTCTTGACCTCGTAATCCACCTGCCTCGGCCTCCCAAAGTGCTGGAATTACAGGCGTGAGCCACCGCGCCTGGCCAAGCATAGCTTTCTTTTTTCTTTTCTTTTTTTTTTTTTTTTTTAAGATGGGGTTTCACCATGTTGGTCAGGCTGGTCTTGAACTTGCTACCTCAGGTGATCCACCCGCCTTGGCCTCCAAAGTGCTTGGATTACAGGCGTGAGTGACCACGCCCGGCCAGCATAACTTACTTTCTTTCTTTTTTTTTTTTTTTTTTTTTTTTGAGATGGAGTTTCGCTCTTGTTACCCAGGCTGGAGTGCAATGGCACGATCTCGGCTCACCACAACCTCCGCCTCCTGGGTTCAGGCAATTCTCCTGCCTCAACCTCCTGCGTAGCCGGGATTACAGGCATGTGCCACCATGCCCAGCTAATTTTTTGTATTTTTAGTAGAGATGGGGTTTCACCATGTTGACCAGGATGGTCTTATCTCTTGACCTTGTGATCCACCCGCCTCGGCCTCCCAAAGTGCTAGGATTACAGACTTGAGCCACTGCGCCCGGCCAGCATAGCTTTCTTTTTTTTTTTTTTTGAGACGGAGTTTCGCTCTTGTTGCCAAGGCTGGAGTCCAATGGCGCGATCTCGGCTCACCGCAACCTCCGCCTCCTGGGTTCAGGCAATTCTCCTGCCTCAGCCTCCTGAGTAGTTGGGATTACAGGCACACGCCACCATGCCCAGCTAATTTTTAGTATTTTTAGTAGAGACAGGGTTTCACCATGTTGACCAGGATGGTCTCGATATCTTGACCTCGTGATCTACCCGCCTCGGCGTCCCAGAGTGCTGGGATTACAGGCTTGAGCCACTGCGCCTGGCCAGCATAGCTTTCTTAACCTGTGTAGAAACTGTTGCTTTGCTGATCTCATTAAGGAAGTTTTGATTCTTTTTATAAGGGGAAGAATCCTTTAAAAATGGGAAGATGGGCCGGGCGTGGTGGCTCAAGCCTGTAATCCCAGCACTTTGGGAGGCCAAGGCGGGTGGATCACGAGGTCGAGAGATCGAGACCATCCTGGTCAACATGGTGAAACCCCGTCTCTACTAAAAATACAAAAAACTAGCTGGGCGTGGTGGCGCGTGCCTGTAATCCCAGCTACTTAGGAGGTTGAGGCAGGAGAATTGCCTGAGCCCAGGAGGCGGAGGTTGCGGTGAGCCGAGATCGCGCCATTGCACTCCAGCCTGGGCAACAAGAGTGAAACTCCGTCTCAAAAAAAAAAAAAATGGGAAGATGGGGCCGGGCGCGGTGGCTCAAGCCTGTAATCCCAGCACTTTGGGAGGCCGAGGCGGGTGGATCACAAGGTCAAGAGATCGAGACCAACCTGGTCAACATGGTGAAACCCCGTCTCTACTAAAAATACAAAAAATTAGCTGGGCATGGTGGCGCGTGCCTATAATCCCAGCTACTCAGGAGGCTGAGGCAGGAGAATTGCCTGAACCCAGGAGGCGGAGGTTGCAGTGAGCCGAGATCGCGCCATTGCACTCCAGCCTGGGTAACAAGAGCGAAACTCCGTCTCAAAAAAAAAAAAAAAAAAAAAAGGGAAGATGGACATTCTAATTCTGTTTTTAATAAATACTGATTTTTCTTTTCTTTTTCTTCTTTTTTTTTTTTTGTTTTGAGATGGAGTTGCGCTTTGTTGCCCAGGCTGGAGTACAGTGTCATGATCTTGCGACTATGCAACCTCCGCCTCCTGGGTTCAGAGGATTCTCCTACCTCAGCCTCTCGAGTAGCTGGGATTACAGGCATGCGCCACCATGGCCAGCTAATTTTTGTATTTTCAGTAGAGATGGGTTTTACCCTGTTGGCCTTGCTGGTCTTAAACTCTTGACTTCATGTGATCCACCCACCTCTGCCTCCCAAAGTGCTGGGATTAGAGGCATGAGCCACCATGCCCAGCCAAATACTGAGTTTTCTAAAGGTTGCTTACAGTATACTATGGAAAGAAGTTGTAAAATTAAGAATTCTTAAGCAATGGCATCTTGCATTTATTAGTTTAGGTTCAGATTTTAGCTTATTTTACAGCAATTTTGTTCTTAAGAGTTGGTAAGAATATCAAATGAGAATAAAAACATCATTGTGTCTACTTAAGCTGTAGTTTCCAGTCTTCTTGCTCTTTTTTTTTTTTTTGAGAGAAGGTCTCACTCTGTTATTCAGGCTCATTGGGGTGGCATGATCACGGCTCACTGGAGCTTCAACCTTCTTGGGCACAAGTGATACACCCGCCTCAGCCTCCTGAGTAGCTGGGTCTGCAGGCGTGTGCCATCTCACCTGGCTGGTTTTTAACTCTTTCGTAGAGAGGGGTTCTCGCTCTCTTGCCCAGGCTGGTCTTGAACTCTTGGGCTCAAGCCATCCTTTTGCCTTGACCTCCCAAAGTGCTGGGATTATAGGTATGAGCTACCATGTCCAGCCTGTTATCTTCTAAAATATTCATGTATTTTTTCTCTATAAGAGGCCAAGTGATTTGTCAGGTTACTTCTTTTTTTGTTTTAATTTTTTAAAAAATTTTGTGGAGGTGGACTCTTGCTATGTTGTCCTGGGCTCAAGCAATCCTTCTGCCCTCAGCCTCCTAGAGTGCTGGGATTTTAAGTGTGAGCCACTGTGCCTGGCCTATCAGGCTACTTTTATAACTATTTCCTTATCTAGAATATGTGGTGACAGTATTAACCTTTTTTTACAATTGTCTATCAATAACTAAATGCTGAATACTTTGCTGAAATGATGTGGGCCACCAGTGAATTGATTCTAGTCAAAATTCATACCTTTGGAATGTCAGATTTATTCTGCTGAGAGGCTGGGGCTTTCCTAGATAGACAAGCCACAGAGACTTTCTGAAAATTAAGTTAGAGAGCCTAAGCATTTTAGAGCTTTATGTTGTGTTTGAGAATGGAGGCACAGAGAAGGAGACCATCAGCTCCAGTGACTTCCCTAGTGCCTTAGTGGTAAAACCCCACATAGAATTTTTCCTCCACACCTGAGCCTCTTTCAAGAGCATCTTTCATGTCTTGGCTTGTATGACACCTTGCTCCAGCCTCATCCCAGGACCTTTCTGCAAAAGGAATTCTTTTCCCATGGCCCACATGCTTCTTCAGCTATCCAATTAATGAACGATCTGGATATATTTGTTAAGCATCAAGGTACTGGGCCAGCTATAATAATAAGCAAGAGAGGCAAATATGTGTCCTGTGTTCAATAATGCTATCATGTTGGTATTTACTTGGATTGGGAGGATGGAGGTCGTTCATAGAATAATATGGAAGAGGCATTGATTTAAAAACTAATGCAGGTTAAGACAGGAAAATATGTCTTCTCATATTCTAATTTGACAAAATTTAAAATAAACATCAGTTTCCTAAAGTGAGGATGCTTGTTTATGTTCTTTCTTAGTCATCCAGTCTCTGGCACTCTCCCTGCTTTGACACCACCTCCCTTCCCCAACCTTTTTAAAAACAGTGGTTTAATTGCCTGCTTGCAGAGGTGGATACTTTTTATTCTGGTGGAAGACTGGAGCAGTGGGTGTTTGTTTACAGTTTAAGATGCCCTTTAGGGTCTACTTTCCTTGTTCCCTCTGGGCTAAACTTATTGAAAAGGTCTGTTCTAATGTAGTCATACCAGGTTTGAATATCTCTTTTATTCTATTTCTGGCATTGCTGTCAATTTATCATAAGATTTTTCTTTCTTGAGACGGAGTCTTGCTCCGTTGTTCAAACTGAAGTGCAGTGGCGTGATATTCGTTCACTGCAATCTTGGCCTCCCAAGTTCAAGCGATTCTCCTGCCTCAGCCTCCTGAGTAGCCAGGATTACAGGCACAGGTCACCACGCCCGGCTAAGTTTTGTATTTTTAGTAGAGATGGGGTTTCGCCATGCTGGCTGTGCTGGTGTTGAACTCCTGACCTCAAGTGATCTGCCCTACTTGGCCTCCCAGAGTGCTAGGATTACAGGTGTGAGCCACCCTGCCTGGCAAGATTTTTCTTTAGTACACTTTTATTAGCTGAAGAGTTGGCCATGGGAAGCTCTGCTTCATTCACATACTCTTTTATATTAATATATTAGAGCGTGTGAATATTTTCCTACATCTATCATTTATTCATGGAACATTTATTGAGAGGATATGTGTTGTGTGCTCTATGAGGCACTGGGGTTGCAAAGTTGAAGAAGGCTCGTGGCTCATGGTTTTAGTTTAAAGAAACTTCATGAGAGACTGGCACAGGAACAGATAATTCTGGTATGTTGGCATAAGTACAAATGATAGCTATAGATCCTGTCTAGGGTATTGTGGAGCACAGAATAGAGCAGGATTGGTACTCAAAATATACTGTAGGGATCTGAGCTCTGGAAGGTCAAAACTGTTTTTTTTTTTTGAGGTGCAGTCTTGTTCTGTAGCCCAGGCTGGAGTGCAGTGGCATGATCTTGGCTCACTGCAACCTCCGCTTCCCAGGTCCCGGTTCAAGCAATTCTTCTACATCAGCCTCCCAAGTAGCTGTATTTACAGGCACAAGCCACCATGCCCAGCTGATTTTTGTATTTTTTAGTAGAGACGGGGTTTCACCGTGTTGGCCAGTCTGGTTTTGAATTCCTGACCTTGTCATCTGCCCACCTTGGCCTCCCAAAGTGCTGGGATTACAGATGTGAGCCACTGCAACCGGCCAAAACTTTTTTTTTTTTTTTTTTTAAATAACAATACTAGCATTATTTACCTTTCTCTCTCTCTCTCTTTTTTCTCACAAATGTTTTTATTTTTTTTATTTTTTGAGGCAGAGTCTCGCTGTGTTGCCCATGCTGGAGTACAGTGGTGCGATCTTGGCTTGCTGCAACCTCTGCCTCCCGGGTTAAAGCGATTCTTTTCCCTTAGCCTCCCAAGTAGCTGGGATTACAGGTGTGTGCCACCACGCCTGGCTACTTTTTGTGTTTTTAGTAGAGACAGGATTTCACCCTGTTGGTCAGGCTGGTCTCCAACTCCTGACCTCGTGATCCACCCACCTCAGCCTCGCAAAGTGCTGGGATTACAGGTGTGAGCCACTGTGTCTGGCCGTTCCTTACAAATATACAATGGAATTTTCCACAGGCAAGGTAACGTGTAATATCTCAGTAGAGATGAGAATCCCTTCCTGCCTGCCTCCTTCCCTTTTTCCCTATATCTTTCCTTTCCTCTCCCCCTCTCTCCTTTCCCCTTTCTGCTTACCTCCTTTCTTTTCTTTTTTCTTTTTGGTTTAGATGGAGTCTCTGTCACCCAGGCTAAAGTGCAGTGGCGTGATCTCAGCTCACTGCAACCTCCACCTCCTGGGTTCAAGCGATTCTTCTGCCTCAGCCTCCTGCGTAGCTGGCATTACAGGTGCCTGCCACCACGCCTGGCTAATTTTTTTACATTTTAGTAGAGACAGGGTTTCACTGTGTCGGCCCAGGCTGGTCTTGAACTCCTGACCTCAAGTGATCCACTTGCCTTGGCCTCCCAAAGTTCTGGGATTATAGGTGTGAGCCACTGTGCCTGGCCCCCCTTTTCTTTCATCCTTTCTTTTTCTTTTTCGTTTTTGTTTTTAGAAACAGGATCTTGCTCCATTGCCCAGGCTGGAGTGCAGTGGCACCATCATAGTTCACTGCAGCCTTGAACTATGCTCAGGTGATCCACCTACCTCAGCCTCCCAAGTAGCTAGTATTATAGGTGTGCACCAACATACCCAGCTAATTTTTTATTTTTGTTTTTTTTTTAGAGACGGGATCTGCTACGTTGTCCAGGCTGCCCTCCAACTTCAGGACTGGGCTCAAGCAGTCCTCCTTCTTTAGCCTCTCAAAGCTTTAGAATTACAGGTATGAGCCACTGCGCCTGGCCTGTGACTGTTTTCAAATATAAACATACCTATTCTGTCATTCTTACAACTTTGAATGTAGGTAATTTTATCCATCTAATGCATTGATAATGTCTGTGGTATGATCC
Organism: Saimiri boliviensis; assembly: GCF_048565385.1. Classification (NCBI taxonomy): domain Eukaryota; kingdom Metazoa; phylum Chordata; class Mammalia; order Primates; family Cebidae; genus Saimiri; species Saimiri boliviensis. The sequence continues at coordinate 51,146,886 of NC_133457.1, forward strand.
AGAAGCATACAATGATCATAAAATTGGGAAGCTCTGATATTTAATACAAATTACTGTGGTACAACCGCTCATTCTTGTGTAGATTATTGTTTTTGTTTGTTTGTTTGTTTGTTTTTTTGAGACGGAGTTTCGCTCTTGTTACCCAGGCTGGAGTGCAATGGCACGATATCGGCTCACCGCAACCTCCGCCTCCTGGGTTCAGGCAATTCTCCTGCCTCAGCCTCCTGAGTAGCTGGGATTACAGGCACACACCACCATGCCCAGCTAATTTTTTGTATTTTTAGTAGAGACGGGGTTTCACCATGTTGACCAGGTTGGTCTCGATCTCTCGACCTTGTGATCCACCCGCCTCGGCCTCCCAAAGTGCTGGGATTACAAGCTTGAGCCACCGCGCCCGGCTTTTGTTTTTTTTTTAGAAAATTTATTTATTATTACAATGTTTTGAGACAGTCTTGTTATTTATTTATTTTTTTTTTTTGAGGCGGAGTTTCGCTCTTGTTACCCAGGCTGGAGTGCAATGGTGCGATCTCGGCTCACCACAACCTCCGCCTCCTGGGTTCAGGCAATTCTCCTGCCTCAGCCTCCTGAGTAGCTGGGATTACAGACACGCGCCACCATGCCCAGCTAATTTTTTTAATTTTTAGTAGAGACGGGGTTTCACCATGTTGACCAGGATGGTCTCGATTTCTTGACCTCATGATCCACCCGCCTCGGCCTCCCAAAGTGCTGGGATTACAGGCTTGAGCCACCGCGCCCGGCCTGAGTCTTGTTATTTTTAAAATAATACTCTTGCTATGTCACTCATTTCATTATTGTGAGTACCTGTTCTACTTGCTTTTTTTTTTTTTTTTTTTGAGACCAAGTCGTGCTCTGTCACCCAGGCTGTAGTACAGTGTCACAATCTCGGCTCACTGCAACCTCAGCCTCCCGGGTTCAGGCGATTCTCCTGCCCCAGCCTCCCGAGTAGCTGGGACTACAGGCATGTGCCACGATGCCCAGCTAAATTTTTTTGTATTTTTAGTAGAGATGGAGTTTCACCATGTTAGCCAGGATGGTCTTGATCTCCTGACCTTGTAATCCACCTGCCTCGGCCTCCCGAAGTGTTGGGATTATAGGTATGAGCCACCATGTCCAGCCTATTCTTTTTTGGTGTGAAAATTATATATATGTGATTTTGAAATAATTGAGAGTTAATAGAAAAGTTAAAAAACAGGCTAGGCATGGTGGCTCATGCCTGTAATCCCAGCACTTTGGGAGGTGTAGGTAGGCAGATTTTCTGTGATCAGGAGGTCCGAGACCAACCTGGCCAACATAACAAAACCCCATCTCAACTAAAAACACAAAAATACCAGCTGGGCGTGGTGGCACACACCTGTAATCCCAGGTAATCGGCAGGCTGAGGCGGTAGAAAAGCTTGAATCTGGGAGGTGGAGGTTGCAGTGAACCGAGATTGCATCACTGCACTCCAGTTTGAGTGACAGGGTGAAATTCCATCAATCAATCAATAAAATAATAGAATTGTAGCTGAGTGCAGTGGCTCAAGCCTGTAATCCCAGCACATTCAGAATCTGAGGTGGGAGGATTGCTTGAGCCCTTGAGTGGGACCACTTGCACCACATAGTAGACCCTATCCCTACCCCACCCCCCAAAAATAACTGGGTATGGTGGCACACGCCTGTAGTCCCAGCTACTCAAGAGGCTGAAGTGGGAGGATTTCCCAGAGCCCAGGAAGTCAAGGTTGCAGTAAGCCATGATTGCATTACTGCACTCCAGCTTGGGTGACAAAGACTGTTGAAAAAAAATATATATTTTTATGAATTGACAGTTACCCTCAAGACTTCCTATTCTTAAATAAAAGAAACATTTATATTAGTAAATGAGAATTGTGAGCATTAGTAAATATTTTAAAGATGATAAAGTAATGTGGTAGATAATGACCTCGGTTGCTTATTTTTTTTTTTTTTTTTTGAGACGGGGTTTCGCTCTTTTTACCCAGGCTGGAGTGCAATGGTGCGATCTCAGCTCACCGCAACCTCCGCCTCCTGGGTTCAGGCAATTCTCCTGCTTCAGCCTCTTGAGTAGCTGGGATTACAGGCACACGCCACCATGCCCAGCTAATTTTTTGTATTTTTTAGTAGAGACGGGATTTCAACATGTTGACTGGGATGGTCTCAATCTCTTGACCTTGTGATCCACCCGCCTCGGCCTCCCAAAGTGCTGGGATTACAGGCTGAGCCACCGCGCCTGGCCACGCCCTGCTAATTTTTTGTATTTTTAGTAGAGACGGGGTTTCACCATGTTGACCAGGATGGTCTCGATCTCTTGACCTTGTGATCCACCTGCCTCGGCCTCCCAAAGTGCTGGGATTACAGGCATGAGCCACTGCACCCGGCCGGTTGCAATCTTAACTGTGGAGCGTTATAAAATGCCTCTTAGGAGAGGCAACTTTTGAGTTAAAACATAAATGTTATGAAGTGGCAGAAGACCTGGGGGCAGCACATTGGAAGCTGAAGAATAGCGTGTACAAGAGCCCTAAATTAGTAACAAAGTGTGAGGAAAAGAGAATATACCAGTAAGGCTAGAGAGTAATTGAATGAAGAGGAAAGTAGGTCCATCAGGACCTGACATGGTGGCTTATGCCTGTAATCCGAGCATTTTGGGAGGCCAAGGCAGGTGGATTGCTTGAGCCCAGGAGTTCAAGACCAGGTTAGGCAACATGGCAAAACCCCGTCTCTGCAAAAAATAACAAAAATTAGGCAGGTGTGGTGGCACACACCTGTAGTCCCACCTACTCAGGAGACTGAGGTGGGAGGATCCCTAGGATTTAGGAAGTTGAGGCTGGAGTGAACCGTGATCATGCCGCTGCACAGCAGGCTGGGTGATAGAGCAAGACTCTGTCTCAAAAAACAGACAAAAAAAACCAAAAAACAAAAAAAGAAGATGAGGCTAGTTGTAGACAGATACCAGATCATATAGAGTCTCTATAGGTAGGTCATTTTTAGTATCATATAGGGTCTTAGTAGTTCATAGTTGTAATTCAGGTAGGGTTACAGCAGGAAGCCTTTGGAAGGTTTTAAGCAGATTATTCCCGTGATCTGATTTATGCTGTACATGGTGCATTCTGGTTGATCTGGTGCAGATTAATTGCAGAGAGGTAAGATTTGAAGCAGAGAGACAAATTTGGAGGGTTTTGGAGCAACATAGCCTCAGTCTCCTGAGTAGCTGGGATTACAGGCATACACCACCATGCCCAGCTAATTTTTGTATTTTTAGTAGAGAGTGTTTCACCATGTTGCCCAGGCTGGTCTTGAATTTATGGGCTCAGGTGATCCTCTGGCCTCCCAAGTAACTGTATTACAGGCTTACACCTCTGTGTCTGGCTTGGTGAGGCTTTTGTTCAGAAGAGACATGAGGCTTTGTATAGCTAGGGGAGAAAAAGTTGACCCTTAACGCTGAGAGAAGCAACATGGAATTATGGAGAAAATATCCTTTTTCAAGGAGGCTAGTATTAGAGATCTTTGGTTGGTGACTTTAGTGAGATGGGCGGTGCTAAGGTCTTAGTTTCAGAGACAGTAAAAGAATAGTTCCTGTTAGTGCGTGTTTGTGTTGATAGTATTTAGGCCCTATTTTGGTTCATTTATTTACTAATCTATGTATTGTAGTATCTCCTGGAGTTAGAAATGCTTTTACATACAAAAACATAAACAGTGGCAAGTTTCTTTCCATATCCTTCAGCTACCCTGTTTCTAATCACACCATTCCTCCAATACTCCACCCCACCAGAAAACTATTTTTCAGTTTCTCATGTAACCTTCTAGAGTGTCTTTATATAAATAAAGACAGTAAAAATACAGATTCTGGCCAGGTGCAGTGGCTCGGGCATGTAATCTCAGAACTTTGGGAGACTGAGGCAGGCAGATAGCTTGATTCCAGGAGTTCAAGACCAGCCTGGGCAATGTGGTAAAACCTGTCTCTACAAAAAAATAGAAAAATTAGCTGGGGGTCTTGGTGCATGTCTGTAGTCCCAGCTGCTTGGGAGGCTGAGGTGGAGGATCACCTGAGCTCGGGGGGTCTAGGCTGCAGTGAGCTGCAGTTGTGCCACTGCACTCCAGACTGGGCAACAGAGTTAGGCTGTCTCAAAAACAAAAACAGATAGATAAATAAATAAATAACTACAGATTCTTGTTCTTTCTGTCTTTACCCAAAAATCTACCAATCTCAAGGGTAGCATGTTATAACTGTTATTTTGCAAATGTCTTCCCACCTTCCCTCTTACACAGTGTGTTTTTCACTTAGCAGTAGAGCTTTACACAGACAGTCTTTCCATAGAGTATATAGTTTTTTTTTTTTTTTTTTTTTTTTTTTTTTTTTTTTTTTTTTTGAGACAGGGTGTCATTCTATTGCCCAGGCTGGAGTGCAGTGGTGTGATCTTGGTTCACTGCAGCCTTGGTCTCCTGTACTTAAGTGGTCTTCCCACCTCAGCCTCTGAGTAACTGGACACAGGCACGTGCCTCCACTCCTGGCCCTGGATTTTATTCTTAAGAGTAGTTTTAGATTCACAGCAAAATTGAGCAGCGGGTACAGAGAGTTTTCACATAACCCCACACAGTCATAACCGTACCCACACATGCATAGCCTCCCCCATTATCACCATCAACATCCGGAATAAACAAGTTAGTTATTTTTGAGTTCACCAATTCTTTTTTGGGAAAGCAATCAGCTTTATGTACTTTGAAATTATTCTAAAGTTTGTTTTATAATGTTCCTCTCATTAAAAAAATTCATTTCATCAAAAGACACCATGAAGTGAAAACATGCCACATATTTTGGGATAAATAATTATAATTTATGTAACAGGGAATTAGTGTCCTGACCAGGGCTGGCTGCATGGGTGTACAGTCTGTGCAGTCACACAGGACCCCTCATTTAGATGGTCCCTGTGCTTAGTTTATTGGTAAGCTGTCACCGTCTCGAAATTCTTAATTTTGGAAAAAGTGGCCCAACGTCTTTATTTACTTACTTTAAAGTGTTTTTACGGTGAAAAATTTATATTTGAAATTTGCCAGCCAAACTCAATTTAGGTTATTGCAGTTTTGTTAGCAGCGTTCAAAGCATCTTAGGAATCTGTTGAACATATGGCTTCTCTCTGTCAGACCTGATCCTGGTATTGACCTTGGCCATGTCAGTGTCCTAGAGCTTCTTCACAGCCTGTTTGATCTGTTGCTTGTTGACTTTGACATACACAACTAATGCAAGTGTGGTGTTGTCTTCCATCTTCTCACTGGCCAGGGTTAAGCCTGTTTTTCTTGGGAGTGCTCTTCCTAGGATATTTTGGCTCTACTGTCTTGGGGCAGCCTAAAGGTGGGTAGCATGCGAATATCTTTCAGTAGTGTGTTTTTGGCTTTTAAAGCCTTTGTTTGGGCTTCAGCTTTGGGAGAGGAAGGGGCTTCCTTTTTCTCTTTTGGTGCCATCTTGGTGAAAAGGCCTCACAGTTTTTTTGTTTTGTTTTGTTTTGCTTTGCTTTTAGTTTTAAGGAGCAAGGAGTTTAATAGGCAAGAAAGTAGGGCGAAGAAAGAAAGAAGCAGCTCCCCTGTACGGAGACAAAGGGAGGGGGGCTCCAAAGTGGAGAGAGGGAACCCCCAAGGCCTCACATGTTTTGTTTTGTTTTGTTTTTTTGGGTTACTCAGCCCTGAGGCCTCACATTTTTATTTTGTACTAGGCTGTGCAAATTATGTTGACTGTCCTGGTCCTGACTATATAAAGCCTATTAATTAATTAGAAAAAGACAATCCAATAAGAAAATGGCCAAAATCTGAGAGCAAAGGAATAGATCTTCAATCTCATTAGATCTTCAACCTACATGTTTTTAAATGTGTAGCATTAACATGATTAATTATATAAGTAATAAAATTTACCTGACTTAATTTAGCCTATTTAGATTAATACTTTTGTCTTCAATTTTTTTGTAGTGTATGTTCTAACGGGAAAAAGTCTTCCATGAAAACCTCACTTTAAAAAAATAAGTAATGGCATCTGTTTTCCTAAAAGACTGAAATGGGGGCGATCATTCTTAGGTAAGTATCCAATTTTGTGTTTTTAATTACTAATATTGGTTGGATTATACATTTTTTAGTCAACCTATGAGGTAGGGAGTGGGAGTTGGGGGGATGCTAGGTCTTATTTGAAGATAGTCTGTTATTGAGGATTATGTTTCCTACAGTTAAGAACAGAGCTTCATGAAACAAGAGAGAAAGGTCAGTAGTGTTGCAAGCTCTTTAGACAGGTTAATTGAATACTGAAGAAACTTTTTTGGAATTGGCAGTTAGGAATTCATTGATGATCCTAGCAGGGGCGGTTTCAGGAGGCTGTTAATGGTTGAAAATCAGCTTGCAATGGAGTGAAGAGTAAAGAGGAGGTGATAATATCCAAATATTTCAACTAATTCATGTATTAAACCCGTAGGTATTATAGATGCAGCCATTACTTCCTTAAGCACTGGAGTTATAGTTAGGGTAGTCATATATCCTGGTTCAAATCTCTTGTAGCCAATTCATGCCCAGTTGTTATTTATTCTATTTTTTTTTTTTTTTTTTTTTTTTTTTGAGATGGAGTCTGGCTCTCTCACCCAGGCTGGAGTGCAGTGGTGGGATCTTGGCTCACCACAACCTCCGCCTCCTGGGTTCAAACAATTCTCCTGCCTCAGCCTCCCGAGTAGCTGGCACTACAGCATGTGCCACCATGCCCAGCTAATTTTTTTTTGTATTTTTAGTAGAGACAGGGTTTCACTGTATTAGCCAGGATGGTCTCAAAATCCTGACCCCGTAATCCACCTGCCTCGGCCTCCCTAAGTGCTAGGATTATAGGTGTGAGCTACCGCTCCTGGCCTGCCCAGTTATTTGTATTTTTATTTTTTTGACATGGAGTCTTGCTCTGTCATGCAGGCTGGAGTGCAATGGTGTAATTTCAGTTCACTGCAACCTCTGCCTCCCAGGTTCAAGTGATTCTCCTGCCTTAGCCTCCCAAGTAGTTGGGATTATAGACGTGAATCACCAAACCCAGCTAATTTTTATATTTTTAGTAGAGATGGGGTTTCATCCTGTTGGCCAGGTTGGTCTTGAACTCCTAACCTCAGGTGATCTGCCTGCCTTGGGCTCCCAAAGTGCTAGTGGGATTGATTACAGGCATGAGCCATTGCACCTGGCCTAATGTTCAGTTATTATTATTGTTATTTTTTGAGACAGAGTCTCGCTGTGTCACCAGCTGCCAGGCTGGAGTGCAGTGGCGTGGTCTTGGCTCACTGTAACCTCTGCCTCCTGGGTTCAAGCAATGCTCCTGTGTCAGCCTCCCAAGTAGCCGGGACTTGTGCCACACAGGCATGTGCCACCACGTCCAGCAAATTTTTGTATTTGGCCAGGATGGTCTCGATCTGTTGACCTCATGATCCGCCCGCCTCAGCCTCCCAAAGTGCTGGGATTACAGGTGTGAGCCACTACACCTGGCATTTTTAATGCGCAGTTATTATTATTATTATTATTATTATTATTTTTTTTTTTTTTGAGACGGAGTTTCGCTCTTCTTACCCAGGCTGGAGTGCAATGGCGCAATCTTGGCTCGGCGCAATCTCGGCTCAACGCAACCTCCGCCTCCTGGGTTCAGGCAATTCTTCTGCCTCGGCCTCCTGAGTAGCTGGGATTACAGGCACATGCCACCGTGCCCAGCTAATTTTTTGTATTTTTAGTAGAGATGGGGTTTCACCATGTTGACCAGGATGGTCTCGATCTCTTGACCTCGTGATCCACCTGCCTCGGCCTCCCAAAGTGCTGGGATTACAGGCTTGAGCCACCGAAATGCGCAGTTATTTTTAATACTGTCTTTTAGTCTCAAGTTTACTGGTTTGGACAATAAATGTGATCTACCCTAGTTATACTGTTAATGGGACAGACATACTTTCTTCCTGGGGGTATCTTGCATGCTAGATACTTTAGCATTACCAAGTAATATATTTTGGGTAAATGGGAATGATCCATTTGCATGTATTTTATTTATTTATTTTGAGACAGAGTCTTGGTCTGTCAGCAGGCTGGAGTGCAGTGGTATGATCTTGGCTCACTGCAGCCTCGACCTCCTGGGCTCAAGCAATCCACCCACCTCCCAAGTAGCTGGGACTGTAGGTGTTCACCACCATGCCTGGCTAATTTTGTATGTTTTGTAAGATGAGTTTTCACCATGTTGCCCAGGCTGCTGTCAAACTCCTGAGCTCAAGTGATCTTCCTGCCTCAGCCTCCCAAAATGCTGGGATTACAGGTGTGAGCCACTTTTCTCAGCTTGACTGTGGTTTAAATATTAAAGAGAGTGATTAAGATTTTACTCTGAGAAGGTAAGAACTTTGAGATCAAAAACATAGGTAAAGGGCATAGCTCTTACAAGAGTAGCAATCTTTCTGCTTAGAAACTAGAGGACTGGAAGAGAGGATATGTCAAGGAATTTTCAGGCAAAGAGGAAGAAGCTGTAGGACTTCTTTTCTCCTTCCCTTTCTCTCCCTCTCCCTTCCAGCAGGTCATACTCTGTTGCCTAGGCTGGAGTGCAGTGGTGCAATTATAGCTCACTGCAACCTTGAACTCCTGGGCTCATGCAGTCTTCCCATCTCAGTTTCCTGAGTAGCCAATACTGCAGGTGTGTGCCACCATACCCAGCTAACTGTAGGATTTCTTTTTTTTTTTTTTTTTTTTTTGAGACGGAGTTTCGCTCTTGTTACCCAGGCTGGAGTGCAATGGCCTGATCTCGGCTCACCGCAACCTCCGCCTCCCGGGTTCAGGCAATTCTCCTGCCTCAGCCTCCTAAGTAGCTGGGATTACAGGCACGTGCCACCACGCCCAGCTAGTTTTTTTTTTTGTATTTTTAGTAGAGACGGGGTTTCACATGTTGACCAGGATGGTCTCGATCTCTCGACCTCGTGATCCACCCACTTTGGCCTCCCAAAGTGCTGGGATTATAGGCTTGAGCCACCGCGCCCGGCCAGGATTTCTTTTTTTTTTGAGACGGAGTTTCACTCTTGTTACCCAGACTGGAGTGCAATGGCGCGATCTTGGCTCACCGCAACCTCCGCCTCCTGGGTTCAGGCAATTCTCCTGCCTCAGCCTCCTGAGTAGCTGAGATTACAGGCACGAGCCACCATGCCCAGCTAATTTTTTGTATTTTTAGTAGAGACGGGGTTTCACCATGTTGACCAGGATGGTCTTGATCTCTCGACCTCGTGATCCACCCGCCTCGGCCTCCCATAGTGCTGGGATTACAGGCTTGAGCCACCGCGCCCGGCCCTGTTTTTGTTTTTTTGAGGCAGAGTCTTGCTCTGTAGCCCAGGCCAGAGTGCAGTGGAGAGATCTCTGCTCACACTGCAACCTCCACCTCCGAGTTCCAGCAATTCTCCTGCCTCAGCTTCCTAAGCAGCTGGGACTACAGGCGTGAGTCACCATGCCTGGCTAATTTTTGTGTATTTTAGCAGAGAAGGAGTTTCGTCATATTGGCCAGGCTGGTCTCAAACTCCTGACCTCGTGATCCACCCTCTTCGGCCTCCCAAAGTGCTGGTATTACAGGTGTGAGCCACTGTGCCCAGCCGTGATTTATTTTTTTTTGGTGAGACAAAGTCTTGCTCTGTCACTTATGCTGGAGTGCAGTGGCATGATTTCGGCTCACTGCAACCTCCCATCTCTCAGGGTCAAATGATTCTTTTGCCTCAGCTTCCTTAGTAGCTGGGATTACAGGCATGTGCCACCAGACCCAGATGATTCCACTATTCTAAACCATGTAATTCCACTATTCAAAATCAACCTGTGGTTTTGAATAGTGGAATGTTTTATTTCCTTAAAATAATGTTTATCATACACTGTTTTCTAGTAGTTTTAGAAGTAGCATAAATCCTTATGCTCTGCTACAAGATCAGAACTGGTTAAAGAAAAAAAAGCTGTCTTCATGCTTGTAATCCTAGCACTTTAGGAGGCCGGGGTAGGTGGATCACCTGAGGCCAGGAGTTAGAGACCAGCCTGGCCAACATGGTGAAAGCCCATCTCCACTAAAAATACAAAAAATAGCAGGGTTTGGTGGTACATGCCTGTAGTCCCAGCTACTTGGGAGGCTGAGGCAGGAGAATCATTTGAACCCAAGAGGCAGAGGTTGCAGTGAGCTGAGATGGCAGCACTGTACTCCAGCCGGGTGACAGAGTGAGACTGTGTCTCAAAAACAAAAACCAAAAAAAAAAAAAAAAAAAAAAAAAAGCAAGTTTTCTTCTAATTAAATTTTAGTGAGAGATTCTCACACATATTAAAATTCTGGGACCTTAAAAAAACCTTAAGTATGCTTTGCCATAAAGTTAAGGTACTCTGTTTATGTTACTTGGCTGCGTGTAGGCATGAATTTGATCTTTTAGGTTAGGATAGTAATTAAACAAAATAGATTTTCTTTTCTTTTCTTTCTTTCTTTTTTTCTTTCTTTCTTTTTTTTTAAGAATGCACTTGTTAACATCCAGTTTGGAAATTTTACAAGGAGCTGGAGAAGTTTTCACTTTGGTGTTTACTGATTGATTGCATACTGCCTTAACTGTTGGAAAAATAGATTTCCTATTCAGATGACTGATACACTAGTAAAAGCTATTAAAGGGGGGAAAAAAAAGTGATGGGATTACAGTTGCCACAGAGAGGTTTTTGAAGCTTTTCACCTTGTTTGCAGTTGTCATTAAGATAATGGAAATTTTGGCCAGGCGCGGTGGCTCAAGCCTGTAATCCCAGCACTTTGGGAAGCCGAGGCAGGTGGGTCACGAGGTCAAGAGATCGAGACCATCCTGGTCAACATGGTGAAACCCTGTCTCTACTAAAAATACAAAAAATTAGCTGGGCATGGTGGCGCATGCCTGTAGTCCCAGCTACTCAGGAGGCTGAGGCAGGAGAATTGCCTGAACCCAGGAGGCGGAGGTTGCAGTGAGCCGAGATCAAAAAAAAAAAAAAAAAAGATAATGGAAATTTTGAAAGATGATCTTAATGTCTTCAATATTGTTATAATTATGCTTTTTTCCTTGGTAAATGATGTGTCTTAATTTTAAAAGTTTTCCTTTAGGAGCTTCTTATGTTATGTGAACACTGTGAGTAAACAGAGTGTTATAGTTTAAACTTGCCTTCCAGTTTTTCCTAGTTCCTCTTTCTCCAATTCATTGTCTTTGCCTCAGGGTTCTTTTTCATTAATATGTATGGATGTTTACGCAGTTAGAAAAAATGTTCATAAAGATGATATTGTTGAGTGTTTTCTGTTTCTGGTCCTTTGATAACATGGTGTGCTTTTTGCTTTTACTCAGGAAATAACTGTAGCCAGATTGTCATACAGTCTGCCACAGACAGTAAGGATATTGTGAAACAAATTCTGGCTGTGTGCATAGCATGACCTTTCAAAACTGTTTTCTTTGCTGCAAGCATCTCACTTAGCCTTTTGACTTAGCCTTTTGACTTAGCCACATGATAGAGGAAGTAGTACGTAAAGGGCATTCTAAATGGCTGCCTTGTTGATCTCAATACTGTTTTTTAGACTATGTTAAATAGTCACGTATGTTATTAAATACAGTTTTATGTGGAGGATTACCGGTTTTATGCGTAATAGAGTATGTTTTATGTGTAATTGTATAAAACTTATAATATTTAAAATTTAAGTAGAGACTGGGCATGTTGGCTCACGCCTGTAATCCCAGCACTTTGCGAGGCTGAGATGGGTGGATCACCTGAGGTCAGGAGTTCAAGACCAGCCTGGCCAACATGGTAAAACCCATCTCTACTAAAAATACAAAAAATTACCTGGGTATTGTGGCATGTGCCTATAATCCCAGCTACTTGGGAGGCTGAGGCAGGAGAAGAATAGCCTGAACCCGGGAGGTGGAGATTGCACTGAGCTGAGATCGCGACATTGCACTCCAACCTGAGCAAGAAGAGCAAGACTCCATCTCAAATTAAATGGAAAAATCACATTATTTTCAAAAAGGGCCTACATTTTAAATTCAAAGTTTTAAGAATTATGAATGGAGATTATTATATATAGCTCATGACTCCAAATCTGTCATTTTTGTGAGGAGAGGTTTTTAAAACAACCATTGGAGTCCTCTTCTGCTTCTGAGCACCCAGGAGAGACTTTCTTTAAAACTGTCAAGGAAGGCCAGGTGCGGTGGCTCAAGCCTGTAATCCCAGTACTTTGGGAGGCCGAGGCGGGTGGATCACGACGTCAACAGATCGAGACCATCCTGGTTAACATGGTGAAACCCTGTCTCTACTAAAAATACAAAAGTTAGCTGGGCATGGTGGCGCGTGCCTGTAATCCCAGCTACTCAGGAGGCTGAGGCAGGAGAATTGCCTGAACCCAGGAGGCGGAGGTTGCGGTGAGCCGAGATCGCGCCATTGCACTCCAGCCTGGGTAACAAGAGCGAAAACTCCGTCTCAAAAAAAAAACAAAACTGTCAAGGAGCCTGGGGAAAATAAGGAAGCACCAGCCTGATTTTATTTTATTTATTCATTAGTTTGAGATGGAGTCTTGCTTCATATACTCCAGTAAATTATATTCTTTTTTCTTTTAACATTGTTGGTGAGGTTCATTAATGGTGATGTGTGTAGTTGTATTTTATTCATTTTTCCTCTTGTAAACTATTCAATATTATTATTTTTTGTGAGACAGAGTTTTACTCTTGTTGCCCAGGATGGAGTGCAGTGGTACAATCTCGGCTCACTGCAATCTGTACCTCCCAGGTTCAAGTGATTCTCTTGTCTTTGCCTTGTGAGTAGCTGGATCTACAGGCATGCACCACCATACCTGGATAATTTTTTGTATTTTTTAGTAGAGATGGAGTTTCTCTATGTTGATCAGCCTGGTCTTGAACTCCCAGCCTCAAATGATCTGCCCTCCTACAGTGACTGGACATTATTCAGTATTATTTATTGATCTATTAATGTACATTGGGGTTATGCCTAGTTTTTTATTACTATGAAAACTTTTCACCTTAAACATTCATTTGAATGTCATATCCTCAGATAAGCTTTTTTTTTATGAGAGGGAGTTTCGCTCTTGTTACCCAGGCTGGAGTGCAATGGCGCGATCTCGGCTCACCGCAACCTCTGCCTCCTGGGCTCAGGCAATTCTCCTGCCTCAGCCTCCTAAGTAGCTGGGATTACAGGCATGCGCCACCACGCCCAGCTAGTTTTTTGTATTTTTAGTAGAGACGGGGTTTCACTATGTTGACCAGGATGGTCTCGATCTCTCGACCTCGTGATCCACCCGCCTCGGCCTCCCAAAGTGCTGGGATTACAGGCTTGAGCCACCGCGCCCGGCCCGCATTTTTGTTTTTTCGATGCAGAGTTTCTGTCTGTTACCCAGGCTGGAGTACAGTGGAGTGACCTCAGCTCACTACAACCTCCACTTCCTGGGTTCAAGTGACTCTCCCTCGTCAGCTTTCCAACTTTCCAACTAAGTAGCTGGCATTACAGGCACCTGCCATCACGCCCAGTTAATTTTTGCATTTTTACTAGAGTCGGGATTTTGTCATGTTGGTCAGGCTGGTCTCAAACTCTCAACCTCAGGTGATCTGCCCACCTCCCAAAGTGTTGGGATTACAGGTGTGAGCCACTGCACCTGGCCCAGATAAGGATTTTCCTAGAATATTATACCCAGTAATAGAATTTTTGATGCTAAACTCTTTGGAAGAGGTTAAATCAGTTTACTTTCTCATTAGCAATGATCTATGAAATAGCATCTCAGTGTGGTTTTAATTTACATTTTCTTGGTGACCAGTGAGGTTGACTATTTCTCCTCTTATGTTTATGGATTATTTGGGCTTTTGGGAAATTTGTTTAATGTCTATTTTTTTATTGGGTTCGTATTCCTTATATATTCATTCTCACACTGTAACTTAAAAAAGTTTATTTGATTTTTTTTATTCATCTGTTTAACATTCTTCATTGGATTTCTTATTCTTTTTTTTTTTTTTTTTTTTTTTTTTTTTTTTTTTTAAGACGGAGTTTCGCTCTTGTTACCCAGGCTGGAGTGCAATGGCGCGATCTCGGCTCACCGCAACCTCCGCCTCCTGGGTTCAGGCAATTCTCCTGCCTCAGCCTCCTGAGTAGCTCGGATTACAGGCATGTGCCACCATGCCCAGCTACTTTTTTTTGTATTTTTAGTAGAGACGGGGTTTCACCATATTGACCAGGACGGTCTCGATCTCTTGACCTCGTGATCCACCCGCCTCGGCCTCCCAAAGTGCTGGGATTACAGGCTTGAGCCACCGCGCCCGGCCTGGATTTCTTATTCTTTTGCATGAAGAACAACGCCTTAATTTGACCTACTAGGATCTGTATATAGCCAGCATCCCTAGTACCATTCTGCCCCTGTTCTCTGCTTGTTGAATTCCATAAATGCTTAAGGTTTCTCATGGCTTTGCATATAGTCTTTCTTTCCTTGTCTAGCTAATTTTCTGTCTTACATTGTTTCTGTTAAAATATCACCCTTCTGGGCCTTGGTGGCTCATTCCTGTATTCCTGGCACTTTGGGAGACCAAGGTTGGGTGTGGGGGAATCACTTGAGCTCAGAAGTTTTAGACCAGCACAGGCAACATGGTGAGATCTTGTCTTTACAAAAAATGAAAAAATTAGCTGGGTGTGGTGGCATGCATCTGTACTCCCAGCTACTCTGGTGGCTGAGATAGGAGGCTCATTTGAGCTCCAGAGGTCAATGCTGCAGTGAACCATGATTACACCACTGCATTCCAGTCTGGGTGGCAGAGTGGGACCCTGTCTCAGAAGTAAAAAACAAAATCACCCTCTTGACTTTATCTGCCTCAAATTAACATACTTTATCCTCTACCTTTGTTTCTGAAAATAAAATAATTCTTATCAGAAGATAACAGAGGAAGAGGAGAACTGTCAGTATGTTCATTTCTGCCAGGGAATTCTAAAATGCATTGTACAGGGTAATGAACAAGGATAAAAGTTGTTCACCTTCAGCAGGAATGATTTGCTGGTGTCTTAATAGTAGCCTCATTACTGATATCCCCCACTGCTCTTTTTTTTTTTTTTTTTTTTTTTTTGAGACGGAGTTTCACTCTTGTTACCCAGGCTGGAGTGCAATGGTGTGATCTTGGCTCACCGCAACCTCCGCCTCCTGGGTTCAGGCAATTCTCCTGTCTCAGCCTCCTGAGTAGCTGGGATTACAGGCACACGCCACCATGCCCAGCTAATTTTTTGTATTTTTAGTAGAAACATGGGGTTTCACCTTGTTGACCAGGATGGTCTTGATCTGTTGACCTCGTGATGCACCCGCCTCAGCCTCCCAAAGTGCTGGGATTACAGGCATGAGCCACCGCGCCCGGCCTTCCCCACTGCTCTTTATAATTGTGTTTTCTATTTGGATGAAGGGTGGTGATAAGGAAAACACAGTGATATTGGACTGTTACTGAGGGAGAATATGTGGGTTTTAGTCATGGCCTTGCAGCTACCTAGACTGTGTGTTTGACTAAATTATTGAAGGCCAAATTGCTGTAACAGACTGAAAATGAGTAATGGTCCAAACACAATAGACATTTGTTTCTTACTCATAGAACAGTTAAGTTGGATGACCCCCTTTGGTAGGTGATTCTCTTTCAAGTTGTTTCTTCCATCTTGTGGCTTTTTCATCCTCTATTCCACTATGACCAGTGGAAGAGGAAAGAGAAGGTTGTAAGTGGCGCACCAACTTTCTTAAAAGCCCTGACCTGGAATAGCACAGGTCATTTCCACTCAACGTTCCACTGGAAAGAACTCACTACATGGCCACTTCTAATTGCACAGGAAGTTGGGGTATGTATCTTCTAAGTATCCAGCCATAATCCTGTAACTGTAGAAGAAAAAAATTAGTCTGTACCCTAGTGACCTTGGTATAGTCATCATATTTCTGTAGATCTCAATTTCTAAGATAAAGGATCTATACTCAGGAAGTTTATCACACACATACCCTTCTTCCTTAGTGATTAAATTTAAAAGGCACAAAGTGGTTGCATCATTTCTTCATTCACCTTGTTCCAGTTCAATTTTGAAGAATTACAAGATGCTAAAGATAGTTTTAATCATTGTCTTCTTTTTATCACACTCATTCTCTTCACTTCATGCTCTGTGGCTTTTTATCTAGGCCTGGGTACAAACTGCATCGTGGCCTTATTAGCAAATGGAAGCTTATAATGTGAGATGAAATAATTCTGAAGTTTTAGCTGTAGGCAAATGTATTGGTATGATACTTAGTTGCTTTTGAAATATTAATAACTTGTTTTTTAAAATCTTTGAAAACTCATTTTCTAAATAACTTGTTTAAATATTCAATTTTTTCTCTGGAATATAAGAATTTTAAATATATTTAAAAATAATTAACAAAGTTGGCTAGAGCTTGCATCAATTTATTCATAAATTTGGACTGTGTTAGCAATTTAGTACAAGGAAATCGTCTTGAAGGTTTTGTAACCAAAGTTGGGTAATAAGAGTTGTTTTTTAAAACATTAATTTTTTTTGAGGCAGTATCTCGTTTTTTCACCCAGGCTAGAGTACAGTGGCGCAAACATGGCTCTCTGTAGCCTTGACTGCCTGGTGTCAAGCGATCTTCTCTTACTTAAGCCTCCTGAGTAGCTGGGACCCTAGGTGTACATCCCCTCACCTGGCTAATTAAAAACTTTTTTGGGGCTGGTTACAGTGGCTCATGCCTGTAATCCAGCACTTTGGGAGGCCGAGGTGTGAGGATCATCTGAGGTCAGGAGTTTGAGACCAGCCTGGCCGACATTGCGAAACTCTGTGTCTCTACTAAAAATATAAAACAATTAGCTGGGCCTGGTGCCGGGCACCTATAATCCTGGCTGCTCGGACAGCTAAGGCAAGAGAGTCGCTTGAACCCGGGAGTCAGAAATTACAGTGAGTGCTCCAGCCTGGGCAACAGAGTAGGACTCTGTCTCAAAAAAAAAAAAAAAAAAAAAATTCTGTAGAGATTCTGGGGCCTCGCTATGTTGCCCAGTGTTGTTTCAAACTCCTGGGCTCAAGCCACCCTCCTATGTCTGTCTCCCAAAGTGCTAAGATTGCAGCTGTGGGCTACCAGGCCAAGCCAGAGGTCTGTTTTTTTTTTTTTTTTTTTTTTTTTTTTGAGATAAGGTCTTGCTGTGTCATCCAAGCTGGAGTGCAGTGACATGATCTTGGCTTACTGCAGCCTCGACCTACTGGGCTTGAGTAGTTCTTCCACCTCAACATCCTGAGTAGGTCGGACTACAGGTGAGCACCACTGTGCCTGGCTAATTTTGTTTATTTTTTGTAGAGAGGAGGTCTTACTGTGTTGCCTAGGTTGGTCTTGAGTTCCTGGGCTGATGTGATTCTCCTGCCTTGGACACCCAAAGTGCTGGGATTATGGGCACGAGCCTAGAAGTTTCATTTTTATGTAAAGACATCATTTTTAGCTGGAGTGTGGTGGGTCATGCTTGTGATCTCAGCACTTTGGGAAGCTGAGGTGGGAGGATTACTTGAGGCCAGGAGTTTTAGACCAGCCTGGGCAACATAGTGAGACCCTGTCTCTACAAAAACAAACAAACAAACAGAAAAACAAAGAACAACAAAATTAGTCGGGTGAGATGGTATATGCTTGTAGTTTTAGCTACTTAGGAGGCTGAGACAGGAGGATGGCTTGATCCCAGGAGGTAGAGGCTATAGTGAGCTATGATGGCACCACTGTATTCCAGCCTACATGGCAAGAAAGAGTGAGTAGCTGGGACTCCAGGCGAACACCGCTATGCCTGATGGTGTTCCCAAGGGAACCCTAAAAAAAAGGTCAGGTGAGGTGGCTCACGCCTGTAATACCAGCACTTTGGCAGGTGGATCATGAGGTCAGGAGTTTGAGACCAGCCTGATCAACGTGATGAAACCCTGACTCTACTAAAAATGCAAAAATTAGCTGGCCGTGTTGGCATGCATGTGTAATCTCAGCTACCTGGGCGGTGGAGGCAAGAGAATCACTTGAACCTGGCAGGCAGAGGTTGCAGTGAACCAAGATTGCACCATTGCATTCCAGCCTGGGCATCTCAGAAATAAAAAAATAATAATAAAAGAAAAAGAAAAAAGACATAATTTTAAAAACTCATTTAACCCACACTACTTTCTTTTTGGAAACAGTAGTAACATTTAAAACTAAAGTTTGTTAATTTTAGTTTTTGAAAGTTAGTTCTCTGGCTGAGCATGGTAGCTCATGCTTGTAATCTTAACACTTTTGAGGCCAATGTGGGTAGATCATTTGAGGCCAGGAGTTTGAGACCAAACCCTGTCTCCACTAAAAATAACAAAAATTAGCCGGGTGTGGTGGTGTGTACCTGTAATCTCAGCTACTTGGAAGGCGGAGGCAGGAGAATTGTTTGAATCTGGGAGGTAGAGGTTACATGTGCCAAGATCATGCCGCTGCACTCCAGCCTGGGCAACAGAGTGAGACCCTGTCTCAGAAAAAAAAAAGAAAAAATTCTCAGTTCCATTTAAATTTCAGTAGAACCCAGGCCTGCATAATTCTAATTCTAGAGTTAACTTGTTTCCTAATATAATGAAGTTATTTATATATTAGAAGAAAATATTTCTCATAAGAAATGCCCTTGGGCCAGGTGTGGTGGCTCACAACTGTAATCCCAGCTCTTTGGGAGGCTGAAGCAGGAGGATTGCTTGAGCCCTGGGCTTCGACAGCCTGGGCAAAAAAGCAAGACGCTGTCTGTATTTAAAAATAAAAATTAAAAAAAAATTGGCCAGTTGCAGTGACTCATGCCTGTAATCCCAGCACTTTGGGAGGTTGAATTGGATAGATTACTTGAGTTCAGGGGTTCAAGACCAGCCTGGGCAACATGGCAAAACCCCATCTCTACCAAAAATACAAAAAATTAGCCAGGTATTGTGGCATGGACCTGTGGTCTCAACTACTCGGGAGGCCTGATGTGGGAGGATTGCTGGAGCCCAGGAGGTGGATGTTACAGTGAGCCCAGATCATGCCACTGTTCTCCATCCTGGGTGACAGAATGACAGGACAGCCTGTCTTAAAAAAGAAAAAAAAGAAATGACCTAGAGTAAGATACAGGTTTAGGAAAATGTGTGTTGGTTTTTTTTTTTTTTTTTTTTTTTTTTTTTTGGCAGTAGAGGAGTGCTGAATACAGAAAACTTTATTGATGGTGGACAACCAAGTGGGGATTTCTAGGCTTATCCTATTTTTCAGGGTGTCTGGCATGGAAACTGTGTCTAGGAAGGGAGATTCTCAGTGTGGTGGTGGGGGACTGAGTGGGGCAGGGACTGCACAGCCGCTGAGGGCCTGTCTTTTACTCTCGTGCTCTCTCATTAGCGCTGGTAGTCCAGGAGGCCATGTGGACCATAAAATCTACCACTCTGTTGCTGTAGCCAAATTCATTGTCATACCAGGAAATGAGCTTGACAGAGTGGTCACTGAGAGCAATACCAACTCCAGCGTTGAAGGCGGAAAAGTTGGTGTCATTATTAACACTGGCAGAGACAACCCGGTACTCAGAGTAGCCCAGGATGCTTTTGAGGGGGCCCTCCCACACTTTCTTCACCACCTTCCTGATGTCATTGTATGTGGCAGGTCTCTCCAGATGGCATGTCAGGTCCATGATGGACACATTGGTAGTTGGGGCATAGAAGGCTATGCCAGTGAGTCCTGCTCAGCTTGGAGATGACTTTGCCCACAGCCTTGGCAGCACCAGTAGGTGCAGGAGCAATGTTCTGGAAAGCCCTGTGGCCATTGCACCACAGTTTCCCAAAGAGACTATCAGTAGTCTTCTGGATGTCAGTAATAGCGTGGACATGGTCATGATTCCTCCCATGATGCCAGAGTTGTCATGTATGATCTTCGCCAGTGGTGCTAAACAGTTGGTGGTGCAGAAGGTTTGCTGGCAATTGCGACTTTGTTTTTTGCACTTTTGATGGTTCATGCGCATCACAAACATGGGGACATCGGCAGAGTGGGAAGAGATGATGACCCTTTTGGTTCTTCCTTTTAAATGAGCCCCAGCTTTCTACAAGGTAATGAAAATGCCAGTGGTCTGTACAATATAATCGTGCTGGCATCACCCCATTTGATTTTGGTGGGAACTTGCTCCTGGAAAATGGTTGTGATGTTTTCATTGATGACAAGCTTGCCGTTCTCTACCTTTATTGTACCATGGAACTAGCCATGGGTGGAATCACACTGGAACATATAATATAGTCCATGTAGTTGAGGTGAGTGAAGGGGTCATTGACGGATACAGTATCCACTTTGCCAGAGTTAAAATCAGCCCTGGTGACTAGGGGCCCAGTAAGGCCAAGTCAATCTATCTGGCCTTCACTTTCTTTGTGATGTCTCAGGGTTGGGACAGGTGTTACGTGAGAAGATGTGGCTGTTGAATGGGAGAACAAACTGTAATTTTTTTTAAAGAAAAAAATGAATTATTCATGGTAGTAATTGCATAATTGTTTTTCATTCTAATAGGCTATACTGCAATCATATATTGCTGTAACAAACCATTTCAAAACTTAGTGGTATATCATTTTATTATGCACTGGTTCTACAGTCCAGAATTTGGATGGGGCACAGCAGAGTCAGGTTGTCTTTGGCCCATATTGTCTGGGCCTCAGGTGGAGAAACATGACGTCTGAGGGATGGAGTCATTGAAGGCTTCTTCACTGAGAAATTTGGCTATTGGTCCTAGCAGTCAGCTGGAGTTCGTCAAAACACCTACCCTTAGTCTCTCCCGTATGTGTGTACTGAGCTGCCTCACAGCTTGATGGCTACCTTCTAAGAATGAGCATCTCACAAACAGGTGTCTTAAGAGAGCAAAATGGAAGGAAGCTGCAGCTTCTTAAACCTGGGAATTAGTAGAGTATTACCTCTGCTGTATTCTAATATATGTCAAGCAGTCACTGAAGCCATATTCAAGAGAGAGATCATGCACCTCACCTCTCTATGGAAGGAGTGTAAAAGAATTTTTGTGGCCATGTTGTAAAATTATCCCAGGTCATGACAGTAATGTTGTTTATCATGTAATAATATTTTTTTTTTGAGCTAGTTTTCTTTTTTTTTTTGTTTTTAGACAGTCTTGCTCCGTTGCCCAGGCTGGATTGCAATGGTACAATCTTGGCTCACTGCAACCTCCCCCTCCCAGGTTCAAGCGATTCTCCTGCCTCAGCATCCCGAGTAGCTGGGATTATAGGCTTATGCTACCACACCTGGCTAATTTTTGTATTTTTAGTAGAGACAGGGTTTCACCATGTTGGCTATGCTGGTCTTGAACTCCTGACCTCAGGTGATTGACCAACTCGGCCTCCCAAAGTGCTGGGATTGCAGGTGTGAGCCACTGTGCCTGGCCTGAGCTAGTTTTCAATAATCTGTTAGATTATTTAGATCCTTTTTTTTTTTGAGATGGGAGTTCTCACTCTGTCACCAAGATTAGAGTGCAGTAGTGCGATCTTGGTTCACTGCAGTGTCTGCCTCCCAGGCTCAAGTGATCTTCCCACCTCACCCTCCCAAGTAGCTGGGACCACAGGTCCATGCCACCATGCCTTGTGTGTTTTTGGTAAATACAGGGTTTTACCATGTTGCCCAGGCTGGTTTTTTTTGTTTTGTTTTTGTTTTTTTAAGACAGGGTCTCGCTCTCTTGCCTAGGCTAGAGTACAGTGCCACAATTACAGCTTACGGCAATGTCTGCCCCCTAGGCTCACGTGATTCTCCCACCTCAGACTCCTGAGTAGCTGGTACTACAGGTGTGTGCTACCATATCCAGCTAATTTTTCTATTTTTTGTATCTTTTTGTAGAGGCAGGGTTTTGCCAAGTTGCCCAGGCTGGTTTCAAACTCCTGGCCTCAAGTAATCCTCCCGCCTCGACCTCTCACAGTGCTGGGATTTACAGGTATGAGCCACCACTCCCAGCCTTAAATACTTAAAGCTTTCTTTCATGCTAATGTTTTATCCAAAACATTTTTAATCCCTTGAGAGTATTCTCATAGTTTCCAGAAGAAAAAGTATGGGTTGGTTTTAATAGCTACATTCAGTCAGGAAACATTTTAAATGATTAACTGTTGTACTAGTGGTATGAAATGGATACTAATGTCATTTTTCAGGTGTTTTTTTTTTTTTTTTTTTTGAGACAGAGTTTCGCTCCTGTTGCCCAGGCTGGAGTGCAACCGTGTGGTCTCCATTCACTGCACCCTCTGCCTCCTGGGTTCAAGTGATTCTCCTGCCTCAGCCTCCCGAGTATCTGGGATTACTGGTGCCTGCCACCTCACCCAATACAATAATTTTTGTAATTTTAGTAGAGATGGGGTTTCACCATGTTGGCCAAGCTGGTCTCGGACTCCTGGCCTCAAGTGATCCACCCTCCTCGGCCTCCCAAGATGGTGGGATTACAAGCATGAGCCACTGCACCAGGCCAGTTTTTTATTTTCTTTATCAAAAATTCATTTGTGAGAGTAAGTAATGTGGGTGACATGAATAAGATGAAAACCCTACTCCCCAACAAAGTAGCATTTGAAATGTTGTATTAAGAATTAAGAAGAGGCCGGGCGCGGTGGCTCAAGCCTGTAATCCCAGCACTTTGGGAGGCCGAGGCGGGTGGATCACGAGGTCAAGAGATCGAGACCATCCTGGTCAACATGGTGAAACCCCGTCTCTACTAAAAATACTAAAAATTAGCTGGGCATGGTGGCGTGTGCCTGTAATCCCAGCTACTCAGGAGGCTGAGGCAGGAGAATTGCCTGAACCCAGGAGGCGGAGGTTGCGGTGAGCCGAGATCGCGCCATTGCACTCCAGCCTGGGCAACAAGAGCGAAACTCCGTCTCAAAAAAAAAAAAAAAAAAAATTAAGAAGAGAGTGAAAATACATGTTTTTTTAATTTAAAAGAATGCTATATTTGAGGTTTTTGAACTAAATATAATTTGTTAACTTATAGGGTAATATTACAAGTTAAATACAGGACAGTATTCAAAAGCTGTCCTGTTAATGTATAACAGATAAAGAGATCAGATCTTTTGGGATCTTAAACACAGTAACATGTGATTAATGATTATATTGCAAACCATTTAACTCCTAATACTCATCCCATTGTGCACAGGTCATAGACTGGGCAGTGAGGCAATGAGGGGGTTTCATGACAGCAACATTGTGGTGCTGCCTTAACTTTTTAGGTGACATGTCCTGATCCCCAGACACTGCAGTCCCACACTCTTAAGAAGTTCAGGCAGGTACTCTGTATTTCCTTTTTCCAGTATTCCATCCTCATCCCTTCTGGTTGAGGCTCTGGGAAGTCTAGGGAAAAAAATACTGCAACCAATCAGATAACAGACATGGCTCCAACTAGTCTGTCACTAGACCTAACTGCTCTGGTACAGGCTGGGATGGAAATTGCTTTGTTTTATTTTGTAATTATCTCATCTCCCAATCAAGAGTTTGATATGGTGTCTTAAACAGAATAAGTACTTACTAAATACTTATTTACTTGAAATTCAGTTGTTTCCCCACTTTGTCCCTCTGCCATTTTCTTTTTTTCTCTTTTTGATCAAGGCCTAGCAATGAAATGGCATTGTCAGCCTGCCTCTCTGGACTCTCTGTATCCTCTAGAGAGAATAGGCAGTGAAAGAAGACTTGGCACCAAGGACAGATACTTCAAGTTTTCTTAGTTTTTTTCCCCCTCATTTTACTGTCAGAAGTCAGGAAGAAGTGAAAGCTATACACAGAAGCATTTTGCCAATCATGGGTGGCTAGCTTAGGATGAAAATTGGTCTCCAAGGAAAAGGTTTAAAACATACAAACAAGTGATAAGTACTTGCCAGACCAAACTTAAACCAGCGTGCAAAGGAGTAATCCTGAAATGACTTGGGAAAAATGCCAGCCTTTATTGGATGTTCTTTTAATTTTTACATATTATGAGTTATTTTCAAAATGACAGCAGACAGAAATAACTAAAAGGTTCAGAGCCCGGAATAGTGCTTTTTCTACAGCTGTAAGCTATTTAAAATTCTTCTCATGTTACTGTTTGCTATCCAGATGGCTTTCTGGCACTGGTTCAGTTCCTAGATGTGAGAGCTGTTGGTTAGTTACTCACCAGCACCACCACACACTTGTACAGTTTGGCTCATGACTCACTCTCATTGCAGTTACATGTGGGTACTCTGCTACGCAAGCAGTCATTCCTGATTGTCATGACGGTACTTGTAAACAAGAACCAGAATTGATTGGTTACCATTTCTGAAGGGAAGATTTGTAGACATTCAAAAGCACTCACCCCAGTTAGTCTGTTGGACCCATCTCTACTCTTTGGAGTGAGAAACAGAAGCAGTCATCCAGACAATGAAACTTTTGTCTAAAATATATACTTGGATGATAGGTGCAAAAGTGTATCCAGTGAGCCACAATTATTTGGATATTTGCTTTACTTTCATACTGTTACCTAAAGTGATTGAAAAACAAAACAAAAAAAACACCCCACCTCTTATGAAAGAAGTCAGATTGGTAGGAGGTTTGGGAGAGGGTTGCTATCTGAAAGAGACAAACAAGGAATCTCCTGAAATGCTGGCAGTATTCTATTTCTTAATCTGGATAGCGGCTTTGCTTTGCAGGAGATACTTGCTTTCTAAAAATTCATTGAACTGTACAGTTATATGTTGGATATTTTTGTTTATGCATTATTAGCAAAAATGTTTAAAAACAGAACTTGCTCTCCTATAATGCTCCTATAATACAGGAAAATTCTCTTAGTAGTTCAAAGTTCTCTAGCCTTTGAAAATTCTCTTCAAAGGCTAGAGAAGGTCTCTATATTATGTAGTAGATATTGGTAGTAAGTCTTTGTCCTATTAATTTTATCTCTGTCCTATTAATTTTATCTATTTAGGGAAATAATCATTTTTACCTTAAAACATGGTTATTGTCAAACAATGATTAAAATAGCTTAACAATTAGTGACAGTTCCCATGTCCCAAATACTGTTCACTTCAATGGGTTTCAGCAAGGGGTACAGAAGGTGAGGAGAGAAGGCAGTGGGGATGAAATATATTTTTCTTGGAAACATATATATCCATTCGGAATAACTTATCTCTTGCTGACGTTAGGGGTAAACATGATTGAACATTTAGATTAGAAAAGAGGAAGGTAGACTAAAAACTAGAAATCTGAAGAGTTTTATTAGCATTGCTTAATAAAAAGTTATGTATTTGGAAGAATACTTTAATTTTATTATTTTATAATTTTTTTCATTTTAAAGACTTTATTAAGTAATTTTTTTTTTTTTGGGAGACGGAGTTTTCGCTCTTGTTACCCAGGCTGGAGTGCAATGGCGCGATCTCGGCTCACCGCAACCTCCACCTCCTGGGTTCACGCAATTCTCCTGCCTCAGCCTCCTGAGTGGCTGGGATTACAGGCACGCGCCACCATGCCCAGCTAATTTTTGTATTTTTAGTAGAGACAGGGTTTCACCATGTTGACCAGGATGGTCTTGATCTCTTGACCTCTTGATCCACCCGCCTCGGCCTCCCAAAGTGCTGGGATTACAGGCTTGAGCCACCGCGCCCAGCCTATTAAGTAATTTTAAATGGCATGTTTTAAAGAGGCTAGCTGTATATTTTGGAATAATAGAGTGATATGACTTTTTTTTTTTTTTTCGCTTTTGTTACCCAGGCTGGAGTGCAGTGGCGCAATCTCGGCTCACCGCAACCTCTGCCTCCTGGGTTCAGGCAATTCTCCTGCCTCAGCCTCCTGACTTATTTTTTATTAATTTTTTTATCAGCTCTTTTAGTTTGATGAAATAATACCAGTAATGTCCTCTCTCCGCATTGAAGTACCAGTGTTATGGATTATATTTTTTCTTTTCTTTTTTTTATGGATTATATATCTAAATTTATATTAGATAAATTTGGATAAATTTATCCTTTTTTTTTTCTTTGACAGTATCTCACTCTGCTGCCCAGGCTGGAGTGCAGTGGAGTGATATTGACTCACTACAACTTCTGCCTTCTAGGTTCAAGTGATTCTCCTACCTTAGGCTTCCAAGTAGGTGAGTGCCTGACAACACGCCTATTTTTTTAATTTTTAGTAGAGACAGGGTTTCATCACATTGGCCAGGCTGGTCTTGAACTCCTGCCCTCTAGTGATCTGCCCACCTCAGTCCCCGCAAAGTGCTGGGATTACAGGTGTGAGCCACCACACCTGGCCTGTGTTTACAAATACTAATAAGCACATATATATTAAGAATAAAAGCCGGACCTGTAATCTCAGCACTTTGGGAGGCCAAGGCAGGTGGATCTCTTGAGGTTAGGAGTTCAAGACCAGCCTGGCCAATGTGATGAAACCCTGTCTCTATTAGCCAGTTGTGGTGGCAGGCACCTGTAGTCCAGCTACTCCAGAGGCTGAGGCAGGAGAATCACTTGCACCTGGGAGGTGGAGGTTGCAGTGAGCCAAGATAATGCCATATCGCATTCCAGCGTGGGTAACAGAACGAGACTCCATCTCAAAAACAAAACAAAACAAAGAAAACCCCAAAAATGAATAGCCAGGTCCTTTGGCTAATGCTTATAATCCCAACACTTTGGGAGGCCAAGGTGGGAGGATTGCTTGAGCTCAGGAGTTCAAGACCAGCCTGGGGAATATGTAGCGGAACCTTGTCTTTAGTAAAAAACAAAAACAAAAACATCAAAAGAATGAGCTGGGCATGGTGGTGGTGTGTGCTTCCAGTCCTAGCTACTCAGGAAGCTGAAGTGGGAGAATTGCTCAAGTCTGGGAGGTCAAGGCTGCAGTAAGCTATGATCATGCCACTGCATTGCAGCCTGCTCAGCAGAGTAAGACCCTGTCTTATAAATACATACATACATACATACATACATACAAATTTAAAAAATAGAGACTAAATTGCCAAATTCTAACCTAAGTCCTTCCTTTGGACCCACTCAAAGTGTCCGGAATAATAGAACTTTAAAGGAGTGTATAAATTGTATACCATTGTTAAAGGTACACCGAATAAAAGAAACAGCTATTTTATAGTTACTTTTGAACTGTATGAGTGTCTTTCCTTCCACCCTTAATTGCTGTGCATTAGGTTGTACTTACAGTTTTTTTCTTTTAACTTTAAACACATTTCTAGCCGGGCACGGTGGCTCACGCCTGTAATCCCAACACTTTGGGAGGCCGAGGCAGGTGGATCACAAGGTCAAGAGATCGAGACCATCTTGGTCAACATGGTGAAACCCCGTCTCTACTCAAAATACAAAACATTAGCTGGGCATGGTGGCGCGTGCCTGTAATCCCAGCTACTCGGGAGGCTGAAGCAGGAGAATTGCCTGAACCCAGGAGGCGAAGGTTGCGGTGAGCCGAGATCACGCCATTGCACTCCAGCCTGGGTAACAAGAGCGAAACTCCGTCTTAAAGAAAAAAAAAACAAGGCCGGGTGCGGTGGCTCAAGCCTGTAATCCCAGCACTTTGGGAGGCCGAGGCAGGTGGATCACAAGGTCAAGAGATCGAGACCATCCTGGTCAACATGGTGAAACCCCGTCTGTACTAAAAATACAAAAAAAAATTAGCTGGGCATGGTGGCGTGTGCCTGTAATCCCAGCTACTCAGGAGGCTGAGGCAGGAGAATTGCCTGAACCCAGGAGGCGGAGGTTGCGGTGAGCCGAGATCGCGCCATTGCACTCCAGCCTGGGTAACAAGAGGGAAACTCTGTCCCAAAAAAAAAAAAAAAACAAAACACAATTCTAATTATAATGTGTATACTACTTTATATTTGGAATTTTTTTCATGTTATTTCTAAACATTGCCACATACACTTGATAAACTTGAATTTAAATGACTGCACCAAGTGGATGCCATCAGGTAGGTCATTTATGCTATCTTAATTTTTCATATTCTTATGTTTTGCTTTATACATGAAACTTTTTCTGTATTCAGGTTTGTAAATAGATACATTCTAGAACTGGAATTACCAAGTGAGCAGGTATAAACTTTTTCAAGGCTCAGTGCCTTTTGCAATTTTTTTTTTTTTTTGAGATTGGGTCATGCTCTGTTGCCTGTGCTGGAGTGTGGTGCTGCAAACAGGGCTCATTGTAGCCTCCACCTTCTGTGCTCAAGAGAAGGAGATCCTCCTACCTCAGCCTCTTCAGTAACTGGGACCACAGGCGTGTGCCACCACACCCAACTAATTTTAAAATTTTTTTGTAGAGACGTGGTCTCTCTCTGTTGCCCAGGCTGGTGTCGATGTTTTGTGAAAGCAGTTAGAGTGCCACCTTTGATTTGAGAGGATAAATTTAAATGTATTTTATTATAAATGATATGGTATATAATGTTTTAGTAATTTTTTTTTTTTGAAACGGAGTCTAACTCTGTTTCCTGGGTTGGAGTGCAGTGGTGTGATCTCGGCTCACTGCAACCTCCACTTACCGGGTTCAAACAATTCTCCTGCCTCAGCCTCCTGAGTAGCTGGGATTTCAGGTGCCCACCATCTACATCCAGTTTTTTGTATTTTTAGTAGAGATGGGGTTTCACCATGTTGGCCAGGCTGGTCTCAAACTCCTGACCTCATGATTCACCTGCCTTACCCTCCCAAAGTGCCAGGATTACAGGCATGAGCCACTGTGCCTGGCCAGCAATTCTTTAACAGTTTGTGAAATTACTTTAAAAATAGCTCTTACATAGAATTATAGCAATTATGAAATAATCACCTTTAGAAAATAAAGTTCTATATTGTTCAGTTTTTAAGTGCCCAGTGTAATGCATGTTTAACCATAAACGCATCAACAGTTAGAGCTGATTTGTTGTCTTTGAGCAATGTTGGGGGTAGGGACCAAAGCCCAGATGAATCAAGATCCCATACCTTAAGTTGCCTCTGAATGAAACCTAAAGTTATAATATGTGGCTGGGCGCGGCGGTGGCTCATACCTTCAATCCCAGCACTTTGGGAGGCTGAGGTGGGTGGATCACGAGATCAGGAGTTTAAGCCTAGCCCAGCCACTATGGTGAAACCCTGTCTCTACTAAAAACAAAAAAAATTAGCCTGGGGCCGGGCGCGGTGGCTCAAGCCTGTAATCCCAGCACTTTGGGAGGCTGAGGGGGGCGGATCACGAGGTCAAGAGATCGAGACCATCCTGGTCAACATGGTGAAACCCCGTGTCTACTAAAAATACAAAAAATTAGCTGGGCATGGTGGCGCGTGCCTGTAATCCCAGCTACTCAGGAGGCTGAGGCAGAAGAATTGCCTGAACCCAGGAGGCGGAGGTTGCGGTGAGCCGAGATCGCGCCATTACACTCCAGCCTGGATAACAAGAGCGAAACTCTGTCTCAAAATAAATAAATAAATAAAATAAAATTAGCCTGGTATAGTGGCAGGCACCTGTAATCTCAGCTACTTGGGAGGCTGAGGCAGAGAATTTCTTCAACCTAGGAGGTGAAGGTTGCAGTGAGCCGAGATTGCGCCACTGCACTCCAGCCTGGGTGATAGAGTGAGACTCCGTCTCAAAAAAAAAAAAAAAAAAAGTAATGTTTTTTTCTTTTATATTTAAAAAACAGTCTCTTTTTGGGTATCTCCTATGATTTTCTAAAGTTGTTTTTGGTTGAATTTATTCACCTATAGAACAGATTTATGTTGTTTTCTGCTTATCACTAAAGAAGTAGTCCAGTGGTTCTCCTGGCACATTGTTGGGGAAGCTGATACCTTTTAAATTCTTTCCTCTTTCTGCCAGTGAACAATCAGCAGGGTATGTGTTATAATTACAGTTAAAGGGTTTAGTTGAACTAATTGTCACTGCTGAAGTTCCTGTGCCCTCTGATAGCTTCCTTGAAAAGTTTTCATAGTTTAAAAACTCTGCTTCTCCTCAGCCTTTGATCTCTTGCTTTGATGCTTAAACAGAAGGATAATACAAGGCTGAGAATCTTGCCAAGCAAGGTAGGCCTGTGAAGGATATTTTCTTTTTTTTTTTTTTTTTTTTTTTTGAGATGGAGTTTCGCTCTTGTTACCCAGGCTGGAGTGCAATGGCGCGATCTCGGCTCACCGCAACCTCTGCCTCCTGGGTTCAGGCAATTCTCCTGCCTCAGCCTCCTGAGTAGCTGGGATTACAGGCACGTGCCACCATGCCCAGCTAATTTTTTTGTATCTTTAGTAGAGATGGGGTTTCACCATGTTGACCAGGATGGTCTCGATCTCTTGACCTCGTGATCCACCCGCCTCGGCCTCCCAAAGTGCTGGGATTACAGGCTTGAGCCACCGCGCCTGGCAGGATATTTTCTTTAAAGACAAAAATAAAAAAGAAAAGGGGGCAAAAAAGTATGCTAATTGGTTGGGGAAAAAAAATCTGACTTTTGGGCCTGACTCTGTCTTTGTGTATTCCTAGATAATTTACTTGAACTCTCAGCTTTAGTTTTCTTATCTTTAAAATGGATACGGTCTGTAACTGCTAAGATACCTCCAACTTGAAACTCCGATTCACTTCTCTCAGGCTGAACTGTTTGTGTGGTCCTATAAAATAAGAGTGACTAAGGGAGAGAGAAACCAGAATATATTTTATTTTCAACTTAGTGGCAATAATATAATTTTCTTCAAAATATATCTACAGATATATTGGTTACCAATCAGTGTGTTACCTCATTTTTTCAAAGTAGTATGTTACAGTTTTAAGTCTGACAAAGCACATGCTATTTTAATTGCAGCACAGCGTATCTTGTGAGTATGCCCTCTTCCTCAATTCTTTTCTTCCGTTCTGCACAAAAAACTCTGAAGAGTTACATGTCAACTTGTGGTTTTAGTTTGACTATCCCATTAGTAAATTTGATACTAAAGATACTGAAAACTGAGAGCTAGTTATACTGGACTTACATTCCTCTAGTTTTCTTTACTTAGAGCTTCTTTACCCTTCAAGAATTAGCCAAAAACAGCATAGCCAAATATAGGAAACATCACTGATTGGCAGATAGAAATGTATACTATTTTGTTCATTACATTTAAAAACAGGATAAATTATGGAGATTCTGTTGCTGCTTTGAGAAATAGTAGTGATGGTAGTGGTGAACTGTCTACAGTGGCTGCTGCCATCACCCCAGCTGCAGCAAGGAGGTGTGGCCAGGGTTGCATGCTCTGTGGAGGTAACAGGAGCTGGGAGCCCCAACCCTTCCAGGCTGGTGGGGTGGGAGTTTTCCCAGGTGCAGCAGCAGCCACCC
This sequence comes from Saimiri boliviensis, assembly GCF_048565385.1. Lineage (NCBI taxonomy): Eukaryota > Metazoa > Chordata > Mammalia > Primates > Cebidae > Saimiri > Saimiri boliviensis. The sequence goes on from NC_133457.1 coordinate 51,178,107, forward strand.
AAACTGTGGCTGCAGACCCACGCCTCTTGCTGCATGGAGCAGGCAGGAGCACACCTCTTGTCCCCCAACTCCAGCCCCTTCTCTCCCATGATAATGCAGCTGCCCAACCCAGGCATCCCTACACTCCTTAGGGGCCCAAGAAGGCCTGCCTTGTCCTTGGAGACTTGGAAGGAAATGCCTGCTTCCACTGTCTGGCTTTTCCCTGCTGTGGGCACCCACACCGACCTTGGAGCAGAGTCGGGGTCAAGCCCAGGTGCTGTCACAGTCCGGGCAGTGTGCACATGCTTGGGGTAGTGTTGGCACGCCAGTCCCCTGCCATCTTGGCCCCTTCCAGATTTTGGGCGTCAATGAGCACTGGAGGGAAGCTGAAAGGAGACTGAGGGCAGCTTGGCACTGACCTGTAGGTGGTACCTACAACCTGGGCACCATGAATGGCAGCAGGAGGCAGACAGGTTCCTGGGTGGAAGGGGGTTGGGTCCCTAAAGAGGCTCCACCTTCAGGACAGGGAGGATGTGAAGGCTGGGGGCCAGGCTGCCAGTCTCATGGACTAGAGCGAGAACTTGTAGTGCCTTTTCTGGGCCCTCTCATGGCTGCCTGTGGGCCAGTTGGCATACCGTCCTCCCCTCTGAGGCCCAGAAAAGCCCCAGGCTCAGCTAGAGCTGAGCAGACATCAGGACGATCAGCTTCAGAGAGGAGCTACCCACTCTAGGTCCTTCTCTGAGCTGTTATCACTCATTAAAGCTCCTCTTTGACTTGCTCACCCTCCTCTTGCCTGCGTACCTCATTCTTCTGGGGGCAGGACAAGAACTTGGAACCTGCCGAATGAGGCTAAAAGAGCTGTAACACAAACAGGTTTGAAACATGCCCTTTGTTTGTCACATTGCAGGCGAAGAGGAGAGAAGAGCTGCAGCCCTTTGGGGAGCTCAGACCTGGGAGCACCCTGAGCCAAGACTGTGACTCCCTCTTTGGGGCCCCTGGGTTCCTGGCATCTCCAAGCTTCTAGGAGTCACCATGTCCCCTCAGTGCCAGCTGTGGAAGCTGCTCTCCAGCTATAGCCTCGTGGAGAGCTGGTGCCTGTACTGGCACCTGGAGCTGCCCGACACACTGCAGCAGCTGGCGTGTCTGGCTGTGCAGTGGCTGGACCCCACACTTGCTCACATACCCATCACTGCTCCATACAGTCTCCCTTGTCAGACATGGGATCCATTCCCATAGTGAGAGTCAAATGTAGCCTGCTAGGCCAAGTGAGTGGAATGAGCCCAGCAGGCCCTGTCAAAACTAAGGCAAAGGCACCACTGGCCACAGAGGTTTCTGGCCAGAAAACAACACCCCAAAGATCCTGAAACAGTAGGAATTGTTTTAGAGCAGTGGTTCTGAAAGTGGACTGTGTGAAGCCACCATAAGATACTTTTGAAATTTGTTGGGTTATGATTTTGTTCTTGTTGGCACAGTAATTGAGGGCAGTGCTACTGTAAGATAATGGATAATCAGATAGCGTACAGTGCCCTGGACAGTTTTGTACAACAAAAGAAGTGTCTTGTATGAACATGATTTTTAAATTTTCTACAGATAGTCATGTATTTGAAAAGCCTGTTATTTTAGTTTTTTTGTTTGTTTGTTTGATACAGACTCTTTCTCTGTCACCCAGGCTGGAGTGCAGTGGCACAATCTCAGCTAACTGCAACCTCTGCCTCCTGGGCTCAAGCAATTCTCCTGCCTTAGCTTTCCAAGTAGGTGGGATTACAGACGTGTGCCACCATGCTTGGCTAATTGTTGTATTTTTAGAAGAGATTGGGTTTCACCATGTTGGCCAGGCTGGTCTCAAACTCCTGACCTCAGGTGATCTACCCACCTTGGCCTCCCAGCATGCTGGGATTATAGGCGTGAGCCACTACACCTGGCTGAAAGCCTGTTTGTTAATTACCTGAGCCTAGAGTTGAGCTCTACATTACATGCTAACATAATACAAAGTATGTTTTACATTATTTTAATAAATTGATTTTTTTATTTTGGAAAAATCATGGCACCAGTGGCAGTGGCATTTGTAGTATTTACTCATCAATGTAATACATCTGAATCAATCTACATTTGCAGTTGTCATATCCATGGGGATTATATGTATATGCAAGCCTCTGACTACTTCACCAAGTAGTAGTGTGGTCATATCCAAGCATTCATGTACTGAGATTTATATTATTATCTTTATTTCTTCTTAATCTTACAGTTAGGATGTTATATGGATTTAATTTTAAATTAAGCATACATATATTGCATTAATAATTTCATTTCAAATTACTAATGTATTTATAAAATATTTATTTAAAAAGGGAATACTGAGTTGGACACGGTAGCTGACACCTGTAATCCCAGCACTTTGGGAGGCTGAGGTGGGTAGATCACCTGAGGTCAGGAGTTTGAGACCAGCCTGGCCAACATGGGGAAACCCTGTCTCTGCTAAAAATGCAAAACATTAGTCCAGCATGGTGGTAGGTGCCTGTAATCACATCTACTCAAGAGACAGGCAGGAGAATTACTGAACCCAGGAGGCAGAGGTTGCAGTGAGCCGAGATTGCGCCATTGCACTGCAGCCTGGTCGTCAAGAGTGAAACTCCATCTCACAATAAAAAAAAAAAAAAAGAAAAAAGAAAGAAAGAAAGAAAAGGGAATACTGAGTATGCCAGAATGGAAAACCATTCTTCTGGAGAATATTTAGCTTAATACTATATATCTCCCTTGATTGTTTACAAAGTCTAACAGCCACCTTAACTCAGATATTAGTAAATTGCTAATGACAATATCAAGGTAGACAATATCAATGTGTAACCTTGCAGTATTCCCTTTGATGATTTAGTCCTGGTTGGGAAAAACATTTCTAGGTCTTTAAACACAGTAATGCTGCTTTATAGTCGTCTTCAATGTCTTGTTGAATCATTAGAGTATTTCTGAATCAATTGATACTTTAAATGTGAGGGTTTTGTCCTTGAAATTGTAGGTAGGGGAATCGATTTTGGAGATTGGTGTGATGTTTCTTTGTAAGCGAGGAAGGATTTTTAAGCATGGGCAACTGTACAACTAAAGGATAAAACTTTATGATGCACCTAAAGATGGCACAAGAAAGGTACTTAGCCTTTGCAGTGTTTTTTGCCATTAAAACAATTTTAAGACATTTTTTTTTTTTTCTGAGACGGAGTTTCGCCCTTGATACCCAGGCTGGAGTGCAATGGCGCGATCTCGGCTCACTACAACCTCCGTCTCCTGGGTTCAGGCAATTCTCCTGTCTCAGCCTCCTGAGTAGCTGGGATTACAGGCACGCGCCACCATGCCCAGCTAATTTTATGCACTTTTAGTAGAGACGGGGTTTCACCATGTTGACCAGGATGGTCTCGATCTCTCGACCTCGTGATCCACCCGCCTTGGCCTCCCAAAGTGCTGGGATTACAGGCGTGAGCCACCGCGCCCGGCTAAGACATTTTAATTATGAAATATAGCACACATATAGAAAAGTGCATAAAATATAAATGTATAGTTTAGTGAATTATTCTGAAATGAGTTTTTGTATGATTTTCTTTCTTTCTTTCTTTTTTTTTTTTGAGATGGAGTTTCACTCGTTACCCAGGCTGGAGTGCAATGGCGCGATCTCGGCTCACCGCAACCTCCGCCTCCTGGGTTCAGGCAATTCTTCTGCCTCAGCCTCCTGAGTAGCTGGGATTACAGGCACGCACCACCATGCCCAGCTAATTTTTTGTATTTTTAGTAGAGATGGGGTTTCACCATGTTGACCAGGCTGGTCTCGATCTCTTGACCTCGTGATCCACCCGCCTTGGCCTCCCAAAGTGCTGGGATTACAGGCGTGAGCCACTATGCCCGGCATATTATTTTCTTTATATTAAAAATAATTTTTAGACTGAGTGCAGTGGCTCACGCCTGTAATCCCAGCACTTTGGGAGGCCGAGGTGGGTGGATCACGAAGTCAGGAGTTCAAGACCAGCCTGGCCAAGATGGTGAAACCTCGTCTCTACTAAAAATAGGAAAAGTAGCCAGGCATGGTGGCGGGCATCTGTAATCACAGCTACTCAGCAGGCTAAGGCAGAAGAATCGCTTGAACCAGGGAGGCGGAGGTTGCAGTGAGCTGAGATTGTGCCACTGCAATCCAGCCTGGATGACAGAGTGAGACTCCATCTCAAAAAAAAAAAAAAACGTAAATTTATGGTTATCCTTTTGACATCATGGGAGTTCCTCAGCCTATCTAAACTTAAGAGAGGGTGCCATATCCTCTCTTGAAAACTTAGCAATTTTATAGTCAAACATTCGTTAAAAATGTGTGTCATTGTCAGAAACACCTGTAAAGTTCCTGGGATTGCAACACAGTGAGGGTGCCATATTTAAGTTATAGGTGACACCTATTCTATGTTCCTCTTCACATGACAGGAATTTAAGTATTGGAGACATGGTAGCAGTAGGCTAAGCGTAATCTATGCAATAGAATTTTATATGTTTGTTAATATTTTTTACTTTATTTTTTTAAGAAAAGATACATGGGCTACCTGAAGTATAGGTTGAGATTTTGTAAAACCACGTATGAATAGATTTGAATATCTGAGTTGAGTCATTTCAACTTTCTTTCTTTCTCTATCTGCCTGCCCCTGCCACATCTCACTCTTCCTTCCGTCTCACTCTGTTGCCCAGGCTAGAGTGCAGAGGCTTGATCATAGCTCATATATCAGCCTCAACCTCCTGGGCTCAAGTGATCCTCCTGCCTTAGCCTCCCTAGTAGCTGGGACCACAGGTGCATGCCACTACTCTTGGCAAATTTTTTTGTTTTTATTAGACAGGGTCTCATTACATTGCACAGGCTGGTCTTGAGCTTCTGGGCTCAAGTAATTCTCCTGCCTTGGCCTCCCAAAAGTGCTGGGATTACAGACGTGAGCTACCACTCCTGGCCTCATAACTCATTTTAGATATAATTGTTTCATCAAGAAATTTTTATATCTCCCATAATGCATTTTGTCTAATGGCTTAGAAGTGTAGAATTTTATATCTTGGAAGTTGATGCTATAGGATGGGAGTGCTGGTAAGATGCAGTCAGTCTCTTTGAAAAGATTGCTGCTCTGGGCACTATGCCTCAGATGCCTTACCATTTCCAGTGTCTTGTAAGGGTGAGCTCCAGAGTTTTATTTTTCTAATTTCATGCTCTTTTATTAGTATTATATTAATTGGATGATTTGGTTTCAGATCTGAGAGTCTTGACAAAAATCTGTGTTTAAGAAACCAGGGCCATGTACTGGTTTATCATGATTCTAATTCCGTGATAGATGGCTGATGTTTCATAAACCCTCCTCAATTTTAAATGCTAACTTTTGGGCCAGACATTTCTCAAATAAATGAATAAATAAATAAATGCTAACTTGATTTTTCTCTCAGCTTTTGTTGGTGACTCTTGGTTAGACATAGTACCTGATCTGACTTGTTCAGTAGTTGGCTTTCCCCTCTGTTTGTGCATGGTGGCATTTGAATATAAGTAAAGTATGGGTTTTTTAAAAAATCTTTTTTTTTTTTTTTTTTTTTTTGAGGCAGAGTCTCACTCTGTCACCCAGCTGGAGTGCAGTGATGCAATCTCGGCTAATTGCATCCTTCACCTTCTGGGTTCAAGCAATTCTTCTGCCTCAGCCTCCCCGGTAGCTGGGATTACAGGTGCCTGCCACCACACCTGGCTTTTTTTTTTTTTTTTTTTTTGGTATTTTTAGTAGAGACAAGGTTTCACTGTGTTGCCCAGGCTGGTCTTGAACTCCAGGGCTCAAGCAGTTCATTTGCGTTGGCCTCCGAAGTGCTGAGATTATAGACTGAGTCACCACACTTGGCCCCGCAGAGTATAGTCTTTCTTTATAAGTTAATACAGCATGTTTTCATTCAGCAAATGCTTATTGAATGCCTGTACTTGCAAGATTGAGAAGCTCACCAAATCTTCAAAGCCTGCTCTGAAGTGATTTGCTTGATTTTAGGACTAGTGCCTTAATAACACCTGTAGTGACTGTGTAGTTTTGTTTGTGTTTATGGAAGTTTATTGGTTTAAGAGTTCCTTAGTATAGAGACCTTTCCATATACTGTGATGAAAAACAGTAATTTAAAAAGCATGTTGACAATGACTGAATCCTCTGATCAGTTGCAGTATGGCTAAAAGTGAGACCACCAGACATTCTGTATCTCCTCAAGGAACTTACAATGAATTCATATTTAAATTTCCCAGATTATTTCAAAGATAGTTTTGTTTTTTGTTGTTGTTGTTGTTTTGAGGTGGATTTTTGCTCTTGTCACCCAGGCTGGAGTACAGTCCCTACTCACTGCAATCTCCACCTCCTGGGTTCAAACGATTCTCCTGCCTCAGCCTCCTGAGTAGATGGGATTACAGGCATGGGCCATGCCTGGCTAATTTTTTTGTATTTTTAGTAGAGCCAGGGTTTCACCGTGTCAGTCAGGCTGGTCTCAAACTCCTGACCTCAGTTGATCCACCTGCCTCAACCTCCCAAAGTACTGGGATTACAGCCGTGAGCCACCATGCCTGGCCCCAAAATAGTTTTTTTATAGTTGATTTGTTCCAACTAACGTTGGATTTGGCTGTGTCTCCTAAGTGTTTTTTAAATTCTTTAACAGTCTTTCTACCATCTTCTTCCTCCCTTTCTTGTTATTGATAACCTGGAGAAACCATATCATTTGTTTTATTGAAGATGCCACATTCTCTACTTGGCTGTCTGCTTCCTTAAAGTATTTAACTTCTTTCTCTGTTTCCTGAAAAGTGGCACATAGATCAGATCTAAAGGCTTGATTTAAGTTTATTTTGTGTGAGTGGTAAGTAGTGACTATTGCATTTCATGAGGAGACACATAATGTCTGATAGTCCCACTTTTAGGGATGCTAAGATAGATCAGGGGATTCATGTAGTGTCAATAAGACAGACACATCATAAAGTTCCTTCTCCTTTCACCTCATTATTATTTGTGTCTTTAGCATCCATTAGTGATCATTGCCTAGATCTATTAGTTCATTAGCAGTTGCAAAATTGTGATTTTCTAATTTATTGTTCATTTTGCATTTATTAGCTAAAGAAGTTCTAAAAATTATTTTTTATTTTTATATTTTTTAATATTTTTATTGTTTTATGTGTTAAGATCAGGTCTTACTTGTTGTCCAGGCTGGAGTGCAGTGGTACTATTTTAGTTCACTGCAGCCTTGGATTCTTGGGCTCAAGTGATTTGTTCCAACTAACATTGGATTTGGCCTCAGTCTCCAGTGCCACCACACCTGGCCAATTTTTTATGTTTTTTTATAGATAGGAAGTCTTGTTTGTTGCCCATGCTGGTCTCAAACTCCTGGACTCAAGTAGTTCACCCACTTCAGCCTCCCAAAGTGACAGTATTATAGACATGGGCCCCTGTGCCTGGCCTCCTGTTTCTTTTGATATGACACTTTCATTTATTGCATAATTGTTAAGTGAACCTCAAGTTTATTTAACTTCAGTGTTCATGTTCTTCCAACTATTATTGTTGTATCTTCTTGAAGGAAGCCCTTAAGGAATAGGTAAGACCTAAATGGCACTATTAAAGGGTGCATTTATTGGGATAGGGTTTTCATATGAGGAGTTTATTCCTCATGTGAACAAAGGTCTAGCAGTAGGAAGGCAGAAGGCACTTTGACACCAGTCCTGGTCTGTGGAGTGATGGGCTAGCAGGAAAAATAGGCCAGAGAAATAGCACAAGGGGCCTTGCCACCTGTGTTGAGGGATTTGGTGTTTTTAATGCTTAGGGGAGGGGCTGTGAGGTTGATAGAAAATTGTTCTTAGGCCGGGCACGGTGGCTCATGCCTGTAATCCCAGCACTTTGGGAAGCCGAGGCGGGTGGATCACGAGGTCAAGAGATCGAGACCATCCTGGTCAACATGGTGAAACCCCGTCTCTACTAAAAAAATACAAAAAATTATCTGGACATGGTGGTGCGTGCCTGTAGTCCCAGCTACTCAGGAGGCTGAGGCAGGAGAATTGCCTGAACTCAGGAGGTGGAGGTTGCGGTGAGCTGAGATCGTGCCTTTGTACTCCAGCCTGGGTAACAAGAGTGAAACTCCATCTCAAAAAAAAAGAAAAAAGAAAATTGTTCTTGTTGAGAGAGGGCCCTCTTGATTGTCGTTTTCATTGGAATTTGCAGAGAAGAACTCAGCCTGAGAAGCTAATACTTTCTAAATAAAGTTTGGAGAAAATCACCTGTTGAGTGGTGGTCAACTAAATTTCTTAGGCCCCTGTAATTCTTAAGCCTACAGTTCATTCAGATGTCATATACTTATCATGAATTTGAATCAGTGTGGGGTGTGTGTGTATATTATGTATATATATAAATTAGAAGAATTTTATTTCCTTTAGTTGGTAATATGGATTGGATGGTGTACATATATATAATTTGTGAAGTGATAAAAGTGTATTTAAATAATTTATTCCTGGTGACTTATTTTGGTTTTTAAAATATCACATTATTTAATTGGCCTCCTGTTACATCATTGGCTATATTAAAATCTAAGGACTAATTGTAGATTAGTGGTCTTTATCATATCTTGGTATAAAATTTGGCTAATGGTTATTTTGCTGTGTTTTACTTACTGATTTCTAGTGCCCCGTGGTTATGAATGTGCTTCGGTTTCATAATGCCTCCTGCTATGGCAGACATCCTTGACATCTGGGCGGTGGATTCACAGATAGCATCTGATGGCACCATACCTGTGGATTTCCTTTTGCCCACTGGGATTTATATCCAGTTGGAGGTACCTCGGGAAGCTACCATTTCTTATATTAAGCAGGTATGTTAATAGGTATTATTTCTATATGTTTAGCTTACTATGTCACTTAGGAGGAAATATTCTATAATAGAAAATGTTAGCATAAATTATATGTGATAATGATACTTATGAAGTGATAGTAATTAAGAAAAATTATAGTAATTAAGAAAAATTAGCTTATATTAGCTAGTTTGAAATGTTTGTGTTATTAAAACCGTCAAGAAGATATTCTCTCTCTCTCTCTCTCTCTCTCTCTCTCTCTCGACTAATGATGTTGAGCATCTTTTCCTGTGCTTATTGGTCATTTGTATCTTTTTTTGGAGAATTACTGTTTCGAGACGTGTACTGATTTTTAAATTTCATTTTTTTTATTGAGTTGTAGGAGTTCTTTATACATTCTGAATATTAATATCTTGTCAGATATATATGATTTGCAGATATTACCTCCCATTTCGTGGGTTGCCTTTTCATTCTCTCCATAATGTCTTTTGCTGTACAGAAGTTTCAAATTTTGGTAAAGTTCAGCTTACCTTTTTTTCTTAATTTTCTTTTAGTACTTTGAGCCTTCAGAATGAACAGTTTGCCTGTTTTTATTATTATTGTTGCTTGTACTTTCTCCTGTATGTTTTATGTAACTGAATCTGAGCTGAGGGTTGGCCACAATTTTTACTGCATGTCTGTTATTTCAGCTCTTAGCTTTTGTACTGGCTGTTAATCCCTCTTTGTGTTTGTCTGGTCAGTCTCTTTTACATTATCTTATCCAGGGAAGAGATGTTGAGAGATTGATTATGATCATTCTGACAGGACAGTGTTAGTAAGGATAACCCTGATAAAAGAATGCGGGACAAAAATAATTTAAATATTGTTTGGAGATCTGGATACATACTTTACATTAAAATTTTTTTTTGATCAGAAGTGACTTCTGCTTACAGAAATGTTAAATATGAAAGTTATCTTTGAGTCTTACTTGTCATAGATAATTTGTTTTTAGTAATTTTATTTTTGATACAGTTTTTGTGCACTATGCCATTATATTACCCTCTAAACATGGGATAATACCATATATACTCTCTTATAATTTGCTATTTTAAGAAAAAAATATTTTATATCGTTTTCCATTTCAGAATGAATTTCTATTTTTTATATTCTTCTATTTCTATAACTTATTTTCACAGTTCTGTAATATTCTGTAATTCATGTAACCAGTCCTTTATTACTGAACATTTGATTTGTCCATAGTTTTTAATTTTTACGGGCAGTGCTGCAGTGAACATCTTTATATCTTTGTACACTTGAACAAGTGTTTCCATTCCAGAAAATGTCTTACTATTTTTTTCTCATAGATGTTATGGAAGCAAGTTCACAATTACCCAATGTTCAACCTTCTTATGGAAATTGACTCCTATATGTTTGCATGTGTGAATCAGACTGCTGTATATGAGGAGCTTGAAGATGAAACACGAAGACTCTGTGATGTCAGACCTTTTCTTCCAGTTCTCAAATTAGTGACAAGAAGTTGTGATCCAGGGGAAAAATTAGACTCAAAAATTGGAGTCCTTATAGGAAAAGGTAATATTAAAAATTCTTAGTATGAATTCTTAATATAACTATTTTTATGTGTATAAACATGTAGTAAGTTATATTTAAGACATTACTTTTCTTTTCTTTTCTTTTTTTTTTTTTGAGGCGGAGTTTCACTCGTTACCCAGGCTGGAGTGCAATGGTGCAATCTCGGCTCACCGCAACCTCCGCCTCCTGGGTTCAGGCAATTCTCCTGCCTCAGCCTCCTGAGTAGCTGGGATTACAGGCACACGCCACCATGCCCAGCTAATTTTTTGTATTTTTAGTAGAGACGGGGTTTCACCATGTTGACCAGGATGGTCTCGATCTCCTGACCTCGTGATCCACCCGCCTCGGCCTCCCAAAGTGCTGGGATTACAGGCTTGAGCCACCGCGCCCGGCCCAAGACATTACTTTTCAAAGTGTGATCCATGGGCCACTGCTGATTGGTAAATTGTTTCCAGTTTGTGATAAGGTAAGTATAGAAATTAAGAGTAAATGTTTAGAAACTCCTCAAGCAATATGATATTGCCGTAACATTCAAAGGTTTATGTTAAATATGTGCTTTTTTCTCTTTTTTAAAAATTTAAAAAAATTTTTTGTTTAGGTCTCTTGTCTAATGTTTTGTTTTGTTTTGTTCTTTATTGAGACAGAGTCTCGCTCTGTCACCCAGGTTGGAGTGTAGTCGCATGATCTCGGCTCACTGCAACCTCCGCCTCCCAGGTTCAAGCAATTCTTTTCCCTTAGTCTCCTGAGTAGCTGGAATTACAGGCATGCACCACCACGCCTGGCTAATTTTTGTATTTTTAGTAGAAACTAGGTTTCACCATGTTGGTCAGGCTGGTCTTGAACTTCTAACCTTGTGATCTGCCTGACTTGGCCTCCCAAAGTTCTGGGATTACAGGCGTGAGCCACTGCACCTTGCCCATCTTTTTGTTTTCTAATGATTTATTTGTTTGTTTATTTAATTTTTAAAAATAGAGACAGAGTCTCGCTATGTTGTCCATGCTGGTCTCAAACTCCTGGGCTCAAGTGATCCTCCTACCTTTGCCTCCCAAAGTGCTGACCTATCTAAACCTGTGGTATACCTTAAGTAAGGGAAATATCTAGATTTTAGGTCCCCCCCCCCACCCCCCGAGACAGAGTCTTACTTTATTGCCTAGGGTAGAGTGTAGTAGTGTGATCTTGGCTAACTGCAACCTCTGTCTCCTGGATTCAAGTGACTCTCATGCGTGAGCCTCTTGGTTAGCTGAGATTACAGGATTGCACCACCACACCCAGCTAATTTTTGTACTTTTTGTAGAGATGGGGTTTTGCCATGCTCGCTAAGCTGGTCTCATACTCCTGACCTCAAGCAAACTGCCCGCGTCAGCCTCCCTAAGTTCTGGGATTACAGGTGTGAGCCACCATGCCCAGCCTAGTCTGTAGGATTTTAACACCCTCTTTAGTATGAATAAATTGTTCACTCAATAGTTTTTAAATAGAAAAACTATTTCACTGTAAGTTTTACGGTAGTCTTTTTTTTTTTTTTTTTATCTTTTTTTTCTGTACCTGTACATTCAAGAAATTTTTTACAGTAGTCTTAGGGAAAATTTAAGCTTTGCTATCAGATTCTCTTACAAGAAGGTATGTAGGGTATTAACTGTTTTTGTTTTTTTGTTTTTTTGTTTTTTAAGATGGGGTTTCACCATGTTGGCCAGGCTGGTCTTGAACCTCCTGTTCTCAGGTGATCCACCCAGCTCAGCCTACCAAAGTGCTAGGATTGTAGGCGTGAGCTACCTCGCCTGGCTTAACTAGTTTTAAAATTAAATTACTTAGCCTAAAGTCTTCTTATTTTTGCAGAATTTCTGTTTTTAAGAGATCTTTATGGTAGTTCCCAAATTTAGGCTTAAAATGAATATGCTCAGAGATTGGGATGCAGTGAGTCTGGAATAAATGAAAGCTGTATTTTTTTAAGGTGATTTTAACAGTCAATTGAATAGGGTCCTTTATTCATAATATATTGAAAACCATTACCAAAACGTTAGTGAATGCAGTTCAGTAGTATTAAGTGTTTATACTTGAAATTATACCAGTGACTGTGGGTGATATGGTCTTTGCTTAGAGCTCACAATCCAGTGGGAAATGAAGACCAATAAACACAGTTTTAATGCAGTGTATGAACCTCTGTGCTATGTAAGGAAAGGTCACCTTCAAATACTGTGTGAAGTCACTTAAATGTGGAACCTGAAAAAGTTGAGCTCAAAGTAGAGAGTAGAATGATAGTTACCTGTTGAGGGCAGAGTAAGGGGTGTATTGGGCTGGGAAAGGGGAGACGTTGGTTAATGGATACAAAGTTTCAGTTAGCAGGAATAAGTTCTGGTGTTCTATTGCAGGGGTTCTCCTCTGCTCCCTGTTAGGAAGCAAGCCACATAGCAAGAGGTGAACAGCATGTTGGGTGAGCATTACCACTTGAACTCTGCCTCCTGTCAGATGAGTGGCAGCATTAGATTCTCACAGGATCGTGAATGTGAAGAATCCTGTTGTGAACTGCACATGTGAGGGATCTAGGTTTGGTACTCCTAATGAGAGAGAATCTAGTGCCTGATGATCTGAGGTGGAACAATTTCATCCCCAACCACCCCCACCCCCATTCTATCGCGTAACACAGTGACTATAGTTAATAATAATCTGTATTTCAAAATAGCTAAAAGAGAATTTTTAAATGTTCTCTTCACAAAGAAATGATAAATATTTGAGGTGATATATATGCTAATTGGCCAGATTTGATCATTCCACTGTGTATACACTTGTCAAAACATCACATTGGCTGAGCGTGGGGGCTCATGCCTATAATCCCAGAACTTTGGGAGGACAAGGCAGGTGGATCACTTGAGACCAGGAGTTGGAGACCAGCCTTGGCAACATAGCAGCAAAATCCCATCTCTACAAAAAAAATATACCACGTGTGGTGGTGTGTGCCTGTAGTCCCAGCTACTTGAGAGGCTGAGATGGGAGGATCACTTGGCTTGAGCCCAGGAGGTTGAGACCCCAGTGAGACATAATCGGGCCACTGCATTCCAACCTGGACAACAGAGTGAGACCCTGTCTCAAACAAAAAAAAAAAAAGCAAAAAAACTCTATCACATTGTACCTCATAAATATATGCATTTATTATTTGCCAATTAATGAGGAGACAAAACTTTTGAAAAGGAAAGTCACCTTCTATCAATTAAGTGAGTCAGAGATGACCTCTTAGAAGACGTACACCTAAACTGAGCTATCAATGCTGATTAGGAATTTGGCAGGTGAAGAGAGGTGGAGAAAGGAAAAATAAAAAGAAATGGCACGTGTGAAGAGTGGCCTATTCAAGGAAAAGAAATTGATTATGGCTAGTGTAGGGGGACAGATAGGCCATATAGGGAAGACTAGAGAGGCAGCCGTCTTCAGATCATACAGTACCATCCAGGCCATGTAAAAAGTAGAAATTTACTACTAAGAACACTTGGGGAGCTATTGAATAAATTTAAGTAGGGAAGCATTGTGATGCATTTGCATTTTAGGAAGATTATTCAGGTTGTAGAATGAATGGATTGGAGGTATTAAGAATTTGAGTAGAGAAACGAGTGAAAAATGATGTAACCTAAAGGAAGGGTGATGATGGCCAGGATTAGATTAATGGCTACAGGAACTGAGAGAAGTGGACAGAGTTGAGACATTTAGAAGGTGGGTTAAACATGATTTGTAGTAGATTAAGAGAAATAAAGCATTTGATTTTTGTTAGATGTTAGTGGGTACTTATTTCCTCACCTGTAATACCTATTGCCTATGAGTAGCATGAATATTAACAATGTGCTAAAATGCTTCATCCAGTCCACCCAAATTACAGTTCATTTGTAGCTAATTTAGAGTAATGTATTTCATTCTAGATTTTAAAGTAGGAAATTATTTTGTACTCTCAAGATTTTACCTTTGCTGTGTTATAAAACTTAAACATTTTTATTTTTCTATATTTTATACCACAGGTTGCTTCTAGGATATATTTTTGAAATATCAACTATTGTTTTCAGTGCATAAAAATAAAAAGAAGACAACACAACCCTTACAGACATGCATACATTCAAATAGTACAGTATACATTAACTTTATGGAATAAAAAGTAACTTGCCTCACTGTGCATTCCTCCCCAATACTACAAAATAACACTGTAGAAATAGAGTCACCCCAAGTATCCAAAATAAAAGCTTATGCATATTCTATATTCTTTCTTTTGACTTTGTAGAAAAGGAATTTTTACCTGGCCCATTCTCTACCTACTTTAAAAAAATATCTGGGGCCCTTAAAAACACAAAGATTGATTGTATTCTTTTTTTCACTCTCACCACTGTGTAATGATATATAGATATATATCTTTAACCAGTTCTGAATGATGGTCTTTAGTTTACATTTTAATTATTATAAACAAAACTGCAGCAAATATTTTTATATTGATAGTATATCCATAGGTTTGTGGAAATAAACAAAGACCACTCAGATGAGAACAGAGACTATTTATGTAGAGGTTGCTATAGTAAAAGAACTTGAGTTTGGCAGAGACTCAAAGGCAGGCAGGGGAGTGGGAAAGCTTTACAGGGAAAAAAAGGGAAGGTTTCAGAGATGCCTGATGGGAAATTGTTGGCAGCGGGGAACTGGAGGTGGGCTAACTAGAAGCAAGGCATCTTATACGATTGGTGTTAGCGTAGTATACTGGGCTTTCTTGGTTGGTCCTTAATCTCTCAGGTTGAGATTATGATTGATAAAATTGTTAAGTCAAAGGGTGTGTGTGTGTGTGTATGTCTGTGTTGGTCCTTAATCTCTCAGGTTGAGATTATGATTGATAAAATTGTTAGGTCAAACGGTGTGTGTGTGTGTGTGTGTGTGTGTGTGTGTGTGTCTGTGTCTGTGTCTGTGTCTGTGTCTGTGTGAATGATTTCTAATAAATATTGCAAAATTACCCTCCAAAATGTTCATATCAATTTGGTTTCTCACGCAAAGTATACTAGAATGCCTTTTTCTCTCTACGCCTTCCAGCACAGGGTATTACCAGATTTTGAAATATGTTCCAACCTGATAGGTAAAAATTAATGCACACACTAACATTTAAGTATGTTGATTCGTTCTTTTAGATTTCTAAAATTATTTTCTGGAATAATAATAAGTTTTTGAAAAAGTTGTCATACATAATTGTCTTATTGGCAAAAGTGACTAAAAATTAAGTACAATCCATCTTTCAGCAATAGGTTTGAACTGTGCAGGGCCACTTATACGTGGATTTTTTTCAATAAATATATTGGAACTTTTTTGAGATTTACGACAGTTTGACAAAACTTTGATAAACTTGTATTTATTTATGATACCATAAAATACACATAAATCTATTATAAAAAGTTAAAATTTCAAAACTTAAATACACATTTAGACAGCCATACATGGTGCCATTTGCAGTTGAGAGACATGCAAACAACTGTAAAGATACAGTATTAAAGCTGGAATGCTTGAGAAGATAATTTAGTCAAGAAAAAAGAAAGACAGATCAACAATATGTCAAAAAATTCGGGTCCAATTGTAGAGCAAAATAAAATGAGACATGATTTTGAGTTATTCATGAAGAATAAGAAGAGGCTTGATAGATACATTTCCTTTTCTATGGCACAGGCATGATAACATTGGTTATACAGGGAAGAAAATATCCTAGCTTGTACTAGGCTCTCAGTAAGAAGCATTTAAATTGCCAAAATAATGTTGATATCATTTGTTAGTGTTTAGTGTTCAGATCAGCCTATTGACAATGTATGAAAGGCTTCATTTTTTATATTCAGAACTGAAGTTGAAAGTAATGCTGACAAAAAGAAAGCAGAAAGAGATTGAGAATTAGAGAAAGAGTGGTGGAATGAAAGGTAGAAATACATATTCAAAGTGGGGATGAAAAAATATTCAGTTAATGGAACAAGAACTAGAGGATTAGTATATTGTTCAAAGCTATAAATCAATAGATGTATTAAAAAGTGACATAACTAGCAAACATTTGGAGAGAGACAAAGGAAAGTGACGATAGTGTAAGTTGAATACTTATCTTTTGTAATGGGGAATTATTAAAGATCATGTAAAGTCAGTAAGTCAAATTATTGTTCAAACATACTATTTAAAGTTAGAAAGGTAGTTACTAGATGATCTAAAATAAATATCGTTAAATACATTTCCTCTAGGGAATGGGACTAGATTTCAAAAGGGTGGGATGGGAAACTGTGTTTTTCGTTTTAAGTCCTTCTGTGCTATTTAATTTTTTACCTTGTGCATGTATTAATTCAAAAAATTAATAAACTCAAATAAAAATCTTCCAGTGACTTCACATTGAAAAAAAAAAAGATACAGTATTAAATCATAACTGCATAAAATTAACTATAGTACATGCTGTTCTATAGTAATAATTTTGTAGCCACCTCCTGTTGCTGTTGTGGCGAACTTAAGTGTTGTCAGTATATGCTCACAAATGCCATGTGACTCTGATCATCTCCATTTGAGCAGTTCCTCTATCTAGTAAATTGCATATTGCAATAAAAAGGGATCTCTTTCAGTTCTCATGTATTTTTAAAATTGTGTTTGCTGCAATACTGCAAACCTTGATTAACCCAGTGGGACCCATATAAAATGCCACTTGCAATCCTAGAAGTACTTCTAAGAACAGAGAAAAGTCATCACGTTATAAGAAAAAGTTGAATTCAGCTGGGTGCAGAAACTGAGGCAAGAGGATTGCTTAAGCACAGGAGTTCTAGGTACTAGTGTGCTATGATCTTGTCTGCAAATATCTAAAAAAAAAAATGCTGAATAGCTTGATATGTACTGTAGATGGAGGTCTGCAGCTGTGGTTGCCTGCCATTTTGAGATAAATAATCCAGTGTAAGTACGATTTAAAAAAAAAAAAAAAAAATTCATGAAGCTATCACTGCAGCTATGTCAGCAGGTGCAAAACCTTGCCCTTTTTGTGAAACACTTTTAATCTCATATTAAGAATGCAGCTCATATGTGGTTGCACAATTGCTATAAGAAAGGCATACCTATAGACTAATCTGATTAAAGAAAAGGCAAAGTTCTGTGACAAAGCAATAAGAATGTGAAAGATATAATGCAGGATAATTTAATGCTAGCAAAGGATGGTTTGACAATTTTAGAAAGAGATTTGGCATAAAAAATGTCAAGATAACAGGATTAAGTGATTTCTTTTGACCTAGAAACAGCAGATGAGTTCCCAAAAGCCATTAAGAAAAAGATACCTGCCTGAACAGATTTTTGTTGTTTTGTTTTTGAGACAGGATCTCACTGTGTTGCCCAGGCTGTATCCTTGCCCTCCTGAGTTCAAGTGATCCACCCACTGCAGCCTCCTGAGTCGCTGGGACTACAGGCATGCACCACCATGCTGAGCTAATTTTTAATTTTTTGTAAAGATGAGGTCTCACTATGTTGCCCAGGCGAGTCTCTAACCCCTGACCTCAAGCAGTCCTCCCACTTCGGCCTCCCAAAATGTTGGGATTATAGGTGTGAGTGGCCTTGTCTGGACCTGAACAAGTTTTTAATGCAGATGAAAGTGCCTAATTCTGGTGAAAAAAAGCCACTAAGATCATTTATTAGTAAAGAAGGGAAGCCAGCACCCAAATTTAAGGCAGAAAGGCTAACTACTGTTTTGTGCAAATGCAGACTGTTTTGTGATACACCCTACTTATAAAGCTGCCCTTTATAAGAGCTTCTGAAAGAACCACTACACATAGAAAGGAACAAACAGTATCAGCCTTTCTAAAAAATACCAAAAAGTAAAGAGCATCAATATAATGAAGAATTTACATCAACTAATGGGCAAAATAGCCAGCTAATATTAAATGGCAGTATTAAACTCACATATATCATTATTAATTCTAAATTTAAATTGACTAAATCTCCCAATCCAAAGACAGGTAATTTGTATAAAAAACTAAAACCCATCGGTATGCTGCATCCAGACCCATCTCACATTCAAGGATACACAAAGACTCAAAACAAGGGATGGAGAAAGATTTACCAACCAAACGGAGAGCAAAAATAAATAAATAAAAAGCAGAAGTTATAATATTTGCCTCTGATAAAATAGTCATTAAAGCAACAAAGATCAAAAGAATCAAAGAAGGACATTATATAATGATAAAAGGATCAAAGCAAGAAGAGCTAAAGATCCCTGAATATATACGCACCCAATACAGGAATACCCAGACATACAAGACTAATAAAGAGACCTAGACTCCCACACAATAATAGTGGGAGACTTCAACATTAATATTAGACAGATCAATGAGACAGAAAATTAACAACGATATTCAGGACTTGAACTCAGATCTGGAACAAGTAAATGTAATTAACATTTATAGAGCTCTCCACTTTAAATACACAAAATATACACTCTTATCAGTACCACATCATATCAGCTTAGATGTTTAAATGAAATGTTGGTTGGCTCCTTGTTTGTTATTCTCTTCCTTCATTTTCTTTCATGTCTCCATTATTAAGGACAGTTATAGGCATACCCATATTTAGACTGCATTCTAGCCTGGGCAATAAAGCAATACCCCCATTCTCTCTCCCTCTTCCTCTTTCTCTTTCTTTCTCTTCTTTATTCTTATTATTATTCTTTTCTTCTTTTTTTCTTTCTCTTAAAAAAATAAAAAAGCTGCTAACCCCCAAACCTCGAAGGGAAAAAGAAACACCAGCTGCCAGTCTTTTGGTTGTACAACTAAAAGACCTGGACAGTGAGAACCCTTTTTCTGGATTGGTTCCATCAGTGCTCTGTTTGAAGTCAGGAAGTACTTTGCCAGTAAGGGACTACCATTTTTTTTTTTTTTTTTTTTTGAGATACAGTCTCATTTTATATCGCCCAGGCTGGAGTGCAGTGGTGCAATCTCGGCTCGCTGCAACCTCTGCCTCCTGGGTTCAAGTGATTCTTCTGCCTTAGCCTCCCAAGTAGCTGGGATTACAGGGACATGCCACCATGTACAGCCAATTTTTGTGTTTTTAAAAGAGACATGGTTTCCTCGTGTCAGCCAGGCTAGTCTTGAACTCCTGCCTTCAAGTGATGCCTCCGCGTTGGCCTCCCAAAGTGCTAGGATGACAGGAGGATTACAGGAGTGAGCCGCTGTACCTGGCCTAGGAGACTGCCTTTTAAGGTTCTTTTGATATTGGCTGATGTCTGTGGCCACTGAGAACCCCTGGAGTTCAGCAGTGAAAGCATCAAAGTGGTCTACTTACCCCTAAATACAATTTCTCTAATTTAGCCTATCACGAGGTCATAAGGACCTTTAAAGCTTGTTACTCATGGTACTCTATGGAAGAGAACCTGGATAGAACATCATGAAAGTCTGGAAGTATTACACCACTGAAGATGCCATCGTTGATATAGAAAAAATTGTGAAAGCTGTCAAATCCAAAACAGTAAATTCCTGCTGGAGAAAACTCTATGTCTAGATACTGTACATGACTTACAGGATTTACAACAGAACCAATCAATCAAGGAAATTATGAAATAAATTGTGGATATGACATAAAAGGCAGTCATGATGGTGAAGAGTTTCAAGATAGAAATATTGGAGAAATCCAAGAGCTAATAAACACCACATGAGAGGAATTAACAGAAGACTACTTCATGGAGATGAGTACTTCTGAACCAGTGCCAAATTATGAGGAAGAAGATGTGGAAGAACCAGTGCTAGAAAACAAATTCACATGTAACAGTTTGGCAGAAGGCTTCTGATTATTCAAGAATGCTTTTGACTTCTTTTATAACATGGACCCTTCTATGATACCAGCACTGAAACTAAAGCAAACAGTGGTAGGATTGGTACTATGTAGATAAACATTCGTACAGAAATGAAAAAGCAAAGAAGTCAGAAGTTATGATGTATATCTGTAAGGTTAGATACAGTATGCCTGCCTCTCCTGCCTCCCCTTCTACCTCCTTCACTCTTCTGCTTCTGCCATCCCTGAGACAGTAAGACGAACCTCTCCTCTTCCTCCTCAGCCTACTCAGTATGAAGGTGGTGAGTATGAAGACCTTTATGATGATCCACTTCCACTTAATAAGTAGTAAATAAATATATTTTCTCTTCTTTGCGATTTACTTAAAAACATTTTCTTTTTTTCTAATCAGAAGAGAGCTGGAGTAATTAACATTTTCTTTAGCTTACTTTAGGAATATGGTATGTAACTTAGATAACATACAAAATTAAGTGTTAACTGACTTTATGTTGTTGGTAAGGCTTCTAGTCATC
Organism: Saimiri boliviensis; assembly: GCF_048565385.1. Taxonomy (NCBI): domain Eukaryota; kingdom Metazoa; phylum Chordata; class Mammalia; order Primates; family Cebidae; genus Saimiri; species Saimiri boliviensis. Next base: position 51,198,785 of record NC_133457.1, read on the forward strand.
AGTATGCTATTAGTGGTTAAGTTGTTTAGGAGTCCAAAGTTATATGTGGGCCGGGCATGGGGACTCATACCTGTACTCCCAGCATCTTGAGTGGCTGAGGTGGGAGGATTGCTTGAGCCCAGGAGTTCAAGACAGCTTGGGCAATATAGCAAGACCTCATGTCTACTAAAAATTTTAAAAATCATCCAGACATAGTGACATGTGCCTGTGCCTGTAATTTCAGCTACTTGGGAGGTTGAGGTGGGAGGATTGTTTGAGCCCAGGAGAAAGAGGCTACAGTGAGCTGTGATCGCACCACCATACTCCAGCATGGGTAACAGGACGAGAGTCTCTCTCAATGAATGAATGAATGAATGAATGAATGAATGAATAAATATGTTAATTTTCTCCTCTGTTGGGGGTTGGTGCCCCAACTGCCCTGTTTCAGAGTCAACCAAACAATAAAGAACAATTTTACGTTTATAGGATTTTTGACTAATATAACATATGATAACAATTTAAAAATCACAATGAACTGAAAATTCAATCTATAACATTTAAGTGTACTAAGTTTTCTTTGGTTTGTTTTTGGTGTTTTAAAGTTTTATCTTTTAGAACAGTTACAGGTTCACAGCAAAATTGAGAGGAAGATACAGAGATTTTCCATATGCTCTCTGCTCCTATGTATCGTAGCCATTCCCATAATATACCAAGTTTTAGGTTAAATAGTAACTTGATTCTTAGTTTTCTTTTAATATAGTATTGAAACTGTTTTTCAGATTCTTAGTCTTAGATATTTTACATGTGATTTATTAATACTTGGCTTATAAAAACTATGAATATGTGTGGCTTTAAAATAGGTATTGTGAATTACTTTTTAAAATTAATAAGCAAATTACACTTCTTGATGAGGTTTTGAGTTTTTTTTTTTTTTTTTTTTTTTTTTTTGAGATGGAGTTTCGCTCTTGTTACCCAGGCTGGAGTGCAATGGCACGATCTCGACTCACCGCAACCTCCGCCTCCTGGGTTCAGGCAATTCTCCTGCCTCAGCCTCCTGAGTAGCTGGGATTACAGGCACACGCCACCATGCCCAGCTAATTTTTTGTATTTTTTAGTAGAGACGGGGTTTCACCATGTTGACCAGGATGGTCTCGATCTCTTGACCTCGTGATCCACCCGCCTCAGCCTCCCAAAGTGCTGGGATTACAGGCTTGAGCCACCGCGACCGGCTTGAGTTGTATTTTTTTTTTTTTTTTTTTTTTGAGACGGAGTTTCGCTCTTGTTACCCAGGCTGGAGTGCAATGGCGCGATCTCGGCTCACCGCAACCTCCGCCTCCTGGGTTCAAGCAATTCTCCTGCCTCAGCCTCCTGAGTAGCTGGGATTACAGGCATGTGCCACCATGCCCAGCTAATTTTTTTGTATTTTTAGTAGAGACGGGGTTTCACCATGTATGGTCTCGATCTCTCGACCTCGTGATCCACCCGCCTCGGCCTCCCAAAGTGCTGGGATTACAGGCTTGAGCCACCGCACCCGGCCGAGTTGTATTTTTTAAGAACACAATTGTATGTGTGTCTTCTGTACATGAGATTTATTGCTTTATCTGGCTTTTTTGATCTTTCATGGTATTTTCCTCCCTAGTTTGATCTGCTTGATAAAAGCCAAGCACCCAAAATCCAAGTTAGTTTTTGTTTAATATACTTTGTATTCTTTCTGTATTCTTTTTTATTATTGTTAGCTACTGAAAATGACATCTTCAAAAAATGTTTTTAGGTCTCCATGAATTTGATGGCTTGAAGGATCCTGAAGTAAATGAATTTCGAAGAAAAATGCGCAAATTCAGCGAGGAAAAGATCCTGTCACTTGTGGGATTATCTTGGATGGACTGGCTAAAACAAACATATCCACCAGAGCATGAACCATCCATCCCTGAAAACTTAGAAGATAAACTTTATGGAGGAAAGCTCATTGTAGCTGTTCATTTTGAAAACTCCCAGGTAGGATTAATTTTTTTTTTCTTCTTTTCTTTCCTTTTTTTTTAATCGCTACCGCGAGTGTTTTACTTGGTAAGGATTATATTTTTTTAAGAAATATTTTGTAATAAATTTCTCATTTTTACCTGAATGCAGCTTCCGTTTTAGACGTGTCTCTCGCTTACCTAGCAAACACTGTTATAAAGAACAATTTTAGATTTAAGATGGAAATGTATTTAGGATTATATATAATAGTCTAAAGTGATACTCTTTGCACTTTTTTTTTTTTTAATGCAGTGGAATGGTGATTTAGAATGGGATTGGTAAACTGTATTGTTGAATTGGTTTTTACAGTTTTAAAGGGACGTTTAAAAAAGAAAAATACCTCAAAGACTTGTAAAGAAATATTTAAAAGAAGAAGAAAAAAGATTATAACAGAGACCACTATGATGTATGTTGTTTGCCAAACCTGGTTCTTTACAGAACAAGTTTGCCAACTGCTGATCTAGATAGTGTTCCTTATTGCAAATATTTTCTTCTAATGTGATTTTTTTCCCCCCATCTATAGAAATGAAAGGCCTAACCAAAATGGTCTCTTTATTTCCATATTCTTAAATTTGCTTTCTGTGAATTAATTAATGATATGGAAGTCGGCATTATAATAGAGTCCATATACAGCCCATCCATTTCTGAATGTTCATAGCACTTATATAAACGAGATGATACTGTTGCTGTTGTAGCAAATATAGTCATTCTAGCGTCTAGGATCTGCCATTAGATTAAGGTAGAAACGCAAGGTGTTTTTTTTTGTTTTGTTTTTGTTTTTTAAGACAGTCTCACTCTTGCCCAGGGTGGAGTGCAATGGCTCAATCTCGGCTCACTGCAACCTCCGCCCCCCAGGCTCAAACACTTCTCCTGCCTCAGCCTCCTTAGTAGCTGGGATTCCGGGTACACATCACCACACCTGGCTAATTTTTGTATTTTTAGTAGAGACAGGGTTTCGCCATGTTGGCCAGCCTGGTCTCGAACTCCTGCCCTCAGAGGTTCTACCCATCTCAGCCTCCCAAAGTGCTGGGATTAAAGGCATGAGCCACCATGCCTGGCTGGATGTTTTGTTTTGTTCTTGAATTACTGTGATAACCAGAGTAATAACAACAACCAGTTATGCAGGGTAAGTGCTGAACGACTTAACAGTCATTCTCTGTTGAGTGCTTAATCCTGCAAAATTCCTGGTACAATATATTTTTCATATATTCTCCACTTCCCGCAACAGACCTACAAAGTGTTGTTGTCTTTACCCCATTTCATGGTGAAGAAACTGAAAGGAAGAGAAGTTTAGTGTTTTATGCCATCCTCATAGCTGATCAGTGGTAGAGCCAGGATTTCATCCAGGTGTCTCTGGTTTACCTAATTTTGCCTCCTTTTAGACAACATGTTAATAAGTATTTGTTAAAATAGATGTGAAAATAAGATTCTACCTTCAGGAATTTTCTCTAGACAGGGAAGTTTATCTAGGGAAAAACACCATTTGTCATTATATCCTGAGATACATTGAATCTAAAATTCAATTTAAGTCAGGATTTGAGTATCATTAAAATGTCAGGGTCAAATTTACAATACTGTTTAAGGATTTCTGCATGGTCAGGAGAGGTAGAATAGGGGAGTTTAGTGTTGAAAGGTGATGAGAATTTAACTTGAGAACACTGGCTTGGCCAGGTGAGGTGGCACACACCTATAATTCCAGTACTTAGGAGGCTGAACAGGGAGAATCTCTTGAACCCAGTAGTTTGAGACCAAGTTGGGCAACATGAGGAAACCCCATATGTACAAAAATTAGCTGGGCATGGTGCTGCACATCTGTAGTCCCAGCTATCCAGGAGACTGAGGTGGGAGGATTGCTTGATCCCAGAAGGCAGAGGTTGCAGTGAGCCAAGCTTGCACCACTGCACTTCAGCCTGGGCAACAGAGTGGTAAACAATATTTCATGAAGTCATTGAAAGTGATGTTGAACAACTGCTTGAAATATGGGAAAACCATTGGGATATAAGATCATTGGTGTCTTGTTGGGAGGTGAGGTCGGGCAGGAAAGAGGAGACTTCTGAAAATGATTCCCAGCGTCCTAGACTGAGTTCTTTGATGTGCGTGGCACCATCTTAGTCTGTTTGGGCTGCACTGCTGTAACAGAATACCATAGACTGGGTGGCTTGTAAACAACATTAATTTATTTCTCACAATTCTAGGGTTTTTTTCGTTTTGTTTTGTTCTGAGACAGATAGAGTCTTGCTTTGTCGTCCATGCTTCAGTGCAGTGGCGTGATCTAGGCTCACTGAAACCACCTCTTTTCAGGTTCAATGGATTCCCCTGCCTCAGCCTCTGAATAGCTGAGACTATAGGTAGGGAACCACGCCCAGCTAATTTTTTGTATTTTTAGTAGAGGCAGGATTTCACCATGTTCATCAGCTAGTTTTGAACTCCTGAGGTCAAGTGATCCACCCGCCTCAGCCTCCCAAGGTGCTGGAATTACAGATGTAAGCCACTGCGCCTGGCCTGTTTCTTACAATTCTGGAAGGTGGGAAGTGCAGGATCAAGGCACCAGTTCATTCCGTGTCTTATAAGGGATTGCTTCCTGGTGCATACTTAACTGCGTTTTTGCCATGTCCTTATGTGGCAGAAGAGGGGAGGAATCTCTCATGGGTCTCTCTCTTTTTTTTTTTTTTTTGAGACAAGTCTCGCTCTTGTTGTCCAGGCTGGAGTGCAATGGCACGATCTCAGCTCACCACCACCTGTGTCACCACGCCTGGCTAATTTTGTATTTTTAGTAGAGACAGGGTTTCTCCATGTTGGTCAGACTGGTCTTGAACTCCCAATCCCAAGTGATCCACCTGCATCAGCCTCCCAAAGTGCTGAGATTACAGGCGTGCACCACACCTGGCCTGGGGTCTCTTTAAAAAAGGGCGCTAATCTCATTCATGAGGGCCCTGCCCTCATGACCCAGTCACATCCGAAAGTTTTCACTTCCAAATATCGTCACATTAGAGATTAGTTTTCTGTATATTGATTTGTAGGGGGAGACAGAAACATTCAGTCTGTAGCAGGCATCAGCTCATAAAAAACACAGACGAACAAGTAGAATACTGGAAAAAATAGATGTGAAATAGTAAGTTTAGGTTTTAAAGTTTGAATCTGGCCTTATATCTTTAGTATATGATCATATAATGGGAAATTACCTTGCTAGATTATGAAAGGATTCAGGTGTTATCTGTCCCATTCAGTCTTAACGATGAACAGATTTGGTAATGCTATATCAATTCCAAACTATATCTTCATTTTTCATTGATTAGAATTTCTATATGTTTCTATTTACACGTTTCCAAAATTGGTCGTAATTACTAATTTATGGTTTAATTAGTATAAAGTATGGCTCTCTTCTTACCAGTGAGAAATGTGTAAGTTTTTAAAAATATATATACAAAATATAGCTACAGGTTGTGTGACTTTTTAAAGAAGGATGTTCATTGGAAAATGCCTGATGCTAACCTTTAGTTAAATATTAATCTTACCTGTGGAAACTGTGCACTATGAATACAGTAAGATGACTTGCAAATGATCAGAAATCTTTATATTTCAGTAAACTTGTCTACATTCTAAATATATGTCCATATAAAATTTGTTAAGGATGTACCTATAGAAATATTATGTACATTTGTGCATACTATTACATGTTTATAATAGTGATTTTTTCAGCATAAATGTAACATTTACTTTTTCCCCCACCTCCCTCCCCCTTTAGGATGTGTTTAGCTTTCAAGTATCTCCGAATATGAATCCTATAAAAGTAAATGAATTGGCAATCCAGAAACGTTTGACTATTCATGGGAAGGAAGATGAAATTAGCCCCTATGATTATGTGTTGCAAGTCAGTGGGAGAGTAGAATATGTTTTTGGTGATCATCCACTAATTCAGTTCCAGGTATGTATATTATCTATGAATTTACCAGAGAAGTTCACAAGTATATATATATTTGTTATTTCTGATTTTAAAAATGTGTACCCATAGTGGAACATTTGGAATATAAAGAAAATTATACAGTATTGAATAGTAAATATTCATAATAGTACTTACCTCTGAGATAATCATTGTTAACATTTTGGCATGTTTTTGTCACTTTTGTTTGAAGTTACATATGTATTTTAGCATAGTGATTGTATGCACAAATGTGTGTATGTACGTGTTTGTATTCTGCTTTTTTTTTGAGACAAAGTGTTGCTCTGTTGCCTAGGCTGGAGTGCAGTGACACAGTTTTGGTGCATTGCAACCTGTATTTCCCAGGTTCAAGCGATTCTCATGACTCAGCCACTTAGTAGCTGGGATTACAGGTGTGTGCCGTGATGCCCAGCTGCCTTTTGTGTTTTTAATGGAAACAGGGGTTTCACCATTTTGGCCATGCTGGTCTCCAACTCCTGGCTTCAAGTGATCCGTCCACCTTGGCCTTTCCTAGTGTGAGATTACAGGCATGAGCCACTGTGCCCAGCGCATTCACCTGTTTTGATTGTTTTAGTTAGTTTTATAATTATTTTCTTACATCATTATGAATTTTTGACACTTTGTTAATAGCAGCTTATTATTTTGTTATATGATACAAATGTGAAATATTCTGGGAGTTGTTAATCAGTTTAAAAATTGATTAAATGGTCATCCATTGAATTGTATAAGAACTTATTTGTGATTATTCATTAGCTAAGTAATGGAAAAGTTTTCAATTTTAGTCTGAAATATTTGTGCATGGAATTTCCCTTTCTGTTTTTTGTTGCTTCCATGTATGGCAAGAATTTTGTAAGCATTAGGTTTGACCATTCTCAAAAGCCTTTTTAAATAATTTAGATATCTATTTTTATTTAATTCAGAATTATTTGAGAATAGTTCTGTACGGTACTGAATTGCCCCAGATTATTTTTGGAGTAGGGTGTAGTTTAAATATGCTATGGTGCAGTGCAGCACCCATCCCTCTATAAGGTATACTGTTTAAAGACGAGGTCCTTGGCTGTGCCTTCAAATAACATGAAGATGTTTTTGTTGAAATATCTTGGAGACTGAAAAATAGTCATTATGTAAGGGACATTATTGTAAGTGCCCAGTTAGAGGTTAGTAGTTACAGAATTTTAGGAAAATCTTGTTGTTTTGTGATATTATTATTGTTATTTAAACAAGAGGGATACAGGCATGCCAAATATAAAGTGATGTGTGTTTGAGACTATGGAGCTGTAATTTATTAGTAGGTAATGTGATGTTACACATCTTCCCACGTTTCTGGTGTGGCCCTTAATTTTTGTGATTTAGTACATACAAGGTCTAGGAGCAGGCCTATAGTCCCAGGTACTCCAGAGAGTGCAGTGGGAGGATCACTTGAGCCCAGGACGTCGAGGCTGCAGTAAGCTGTGATCGTGTCACTGCACTCCAGCCTGGGCAACAGAGTGAGATCTTGTCTCAAAACAACAAAAAAAATTATATTCTTGTTATTCAGCTGTGGTTTAAGACATACTTTCACAGTGCATTTGATATGGTGTTGTTCAGCTTAATTTTATTCTATTGATTTAGGTGTTGGCTTGAAAATCAATACCTTCTTTTTTCTTGCCACTATAGTATATCCGGAACTGTGTAGTGAACAGGACCCTGCCCCATTTTATACTTGTGGAATGCTGCAAGATCAAGAAAATGTATGAACAGGAAATGATTGCCATAGAGGCTGCCATAAATAGAAATTCATCTAATCTTCCTCTTCCATTACCACCAAAGAAAACACGAATTATTTATGTAAGTTTTATTTCTGAACCTTTAGTAACCCCAAAAGGCATGTGATTGTGTTAGTTTACATAAGTTTCACATGTATTTCCTTTGCTCACTTCTCCTTCTGTGAAACCAATGCATATTTGCCAAAAATCTATCATTTATTTAAAAATTATCTTTGTAGATACTATTATTTTTACTCAAGCTGCAATTAAATGTAAATATGCCATTTATATTTTTGGTGTGTTTTTTCTGCTAAAGAAAAATGCCATCAAATTAGAGATTTTGATTTAAATACAGGACTTCAGTGAGTAGTTGGAGACATTCTAGTAGAAAAGTTAGATGTGCATAAATAATTGAATTAACCAGTATATTTCATTTCTATCAGCTTAACTATGATAGTGTTTTTGGTATAATTTACCTGCTTTCTTAATACTGAATTCTTTTAGTATTAAACATATTTGAAGGGCACTATTTTTTTTTTTGAGAATGTAATATATTTGTTTATTTGAACAGTTAACACTTTTTAGTCAGTTATTCAGTCATCTCAAATGGTATATTTAGCTGCTCCTTGCTGATGTTATTTCTATATTAATATAAACGTTCAACTTAATTTATACAAAGCTTTTATTACTATTTGTTAATGCTTTTAATTTAGTGATATCTCTTAGCATTAGTGGAATGCTGCATATGTTTTGCCATGAAAGCCAAGTGTTAGGAGTTATAATGTTTAATTTCGTATAAATGACTTTCAGTTGTTACTTCAGAGCTCTATTTTCATAATTTTGCCAACAGACATTAGAACAGATGACAATTTCATTGCTAGCATAGAAGATTCATTTCTTTCATTAAAATAATTTGTATCTATTTTATTCTTTTACAGCATGTTTGGGAAAATAACAACCCTTTCCAAATTATCTTGGTTAAGGGAAATAAACTTAACACAGAGGAAACTGTAAAAGTGAGTACCCACTAAGATTTGGATTTGCTATCTGCTCCAGTGTTTGAATGACTCACTGATAGGCTCAAGAATGTCACATTGGAGATTGAATTTTACTCACGTTGATCAATTACATGGTACAGAATATGGTAATTTATTATTAAGACTCTTGAGAATTTTTATTTAAAAATTTTGTTTAAGAATTCAACAACTTTTGAATTGTTAGAGATCTATTGGAAAGATTGAGATTATTTTTCCACTATATGTTACATATTTCTTCTGTATATTATATAGAAGAAATATATAATATAGATGGGTGAGACTGAAGAAAGTTGAGAGAAATAATTCAAAGGTACAGGATAGAGTTATCTTGGTTGAATAATCTAGAGATTTACTGTACAACATGAAGACTATAGTTAATAATATTGTATACAGTAAATTTGCTAGAAAAGTAGATTTTAGGTACTCTTACCACTCCTCACTAAAAAAAACAATAGTAACTGTGTGTGATGATAGATATGTTAATTATATTTCAGCAAGTGATATTTGAGCCACAACTGCAAATCACATGTTTTTATGCAAGCTTACTCTCCTCTCAGCCTTGCCTAGAGCTGCATTGAACCCCTCCTTCAGTCTCCCCCCGCCCCCCCATTTTAAACTTGCTGAGCACAGAGAACATCTAATACCATTTCCTGGAAGAAAATAGGTTACTACGTTATGGACCACAAGTTGTTAACACATGGGGATTTATTGCTCAATCCCACATAGTATAAAACATTTATTTTCCCTGTTTTGCTGGGTAGGAAATTAAGTGGATAATTTGTGTGATCCAAGAAAGAGATTTGATTTGTTTGGAATGTTTGTTGCTTTGAAGATACATTCAGGAGCCTCTTGCCAAAAAGTACCAGTGACTTGCTTTTGTACATGGGCATTAAAGATTTTGGGGGAGAATAGAAGGGTGGTTACTATCTTTGGTGGTTAGACAAGTGGGTGAGGCTGTGAAGAAAATTGAGAGAAGTAATTCAAAGGTACAAAGATAGAGTTATCTTGATTTAATAATTCTAGAGCTCTAATATATAACATGAAGACTACAGTTAATAATAATGTAGACAGGAAATTTGCCAGGAGAGTAGATTTTAGGTACTCTTCAAAAAAGAAAGGTCACTATGTCTGGTAATGGATGTGTTAATTTACTTGACTGTGTAGTAAGCACTTGACTCTATATTAAAACATCACGTTGTATACCTTAAATATATACAATTTTAGAAGAAGATTCTTTGAGTAGCTATCATTAAAATAAAGGCTTTGCTTTTATATTTTCAGCTAGATTTTTCTTTTTAATGATTGTGTTTATGGCCAATTAACCTCTATTTTCTATTTTAGTGATAATCCTGTTTTTATCTTTTAATTTAAATTTTTCAATTGCAAAGTATAAGATGACTAATTTTTACAACAAATGAAAAAATGCAAACAGGCTGTGTGTGGTGGCTCACACCTGTAGTCTTAACACTTTGGAAGGCCAAGGTGAGCAGATCACTTGAGTCCAGGAGTGTGAGACCAGCCTAGGCAACATAGTAAAACTCCAGAGGGTTTTACTCTACAAAAAATACAAAACTTAGCTGGATGTGTTGGCATATACCTGTAGTCCCAGCTACGAGGAAGGCTGAGGTGGGAGGATCGCTGGAGCCTGGGAAGTCGAGGCTGCCCTGAACTGAGATTGTGCCACTGCATTCCATCCCGCTGACAGAGTGAGACCTAATGTTCCCTCCCTACCCAAAACAAAAGAAAGGAAAAGAAAAGGTGCAAACATGATTAAGAAAAAAGGTGTACTGGTATCTCCTTACCATCATAAGGGTTTCAAAGTTAACAAGCTTTGTGAATGTTTATAAATATAAACCTATGATATGGTAATTAAATGGGTTTTGGTTGTGTTTATTTCTGTGATTTGTCAATTGGTTTGTTGACAAAAGGGATGATACTATATACTTTGTTCTGTAACTTGATTTATTCACTTTATAATACATGTTGGACAGTCCTCTGGATTAGTAAATAGACTTCCTTCAGGTTTGTTTGTTTTAACAAAATTTATTTAGAGACAGTGTATTGCTATGTCACCCTCAGAAGTGCAGTGGCATGATCATAGCTCACTGCAGTGGCATGATCATAGCTCACTCTTGGTCTCAAGTGATCCTCCTACGTCAGCCTCCCAAGTAGCTAGGACTGCAGGTATACACCATCACTTATAGCAAATTTTTATTTTTTTTTCTAGTTTTATAGAGATGGGATCTTTCTGTGTTGCCAAGGCTTGTCTTGAACTCTTGGCCTCAAGGAATTCTCTTGCTTTGGCCTTTCAAAGCACTGGGATAGGCACAAGCCACCATGCCAGACCAGGATTTCATTTTTAAAGGCAAAAATCACATGGAGTCAAATCTACCCTCAAGTTTTATGGAATATTATATATATATGGTTTTACTTAGTAATCTGTATGTGTGGATACAGAATCTACCTAGTAACAAATGGAATTTCTATTTGTTCTTCTAATTTGCCAGTTTATCATATTTGTCTTCTGTAGATAATTTATTCGTTCTTTAATTTTTTATGATTGGTATTTCTCTGCAGCCCTTTATTTAATTTCTTCCTAAAGAATATCCAAGAAGCCTTCATTCATGCTTTATTTTTCTCAAGCATTATACATTATTCCTTTGTCAGTGGTCAGAAACCTAATAAAGTCATTGACATTTTATGTCCATATGTTTGCCACTTCTGTCAGCTGTCAAGCTTGATTGATTCTATTGTTTGCAGTTGTTAAGTTCATAGAGAGAATGAATGGCCTTAATGCCAGTAGTATTTAACGGATGTACCTCACTCCACCCTACCTAGCACTGTAGTTCTCTTTTTCTTTCTTTTCTTTTTTTTTTGAGACAGAGCCTTACTTTGTCGCTCAGACTGGAGTACAGTGGCGCGATCTTGGCTTGCTGCAGCCTCTGCCTCATGGGTTCAAGTGATTCTTCTGCCTCAGCCTCCGAGTAGCTGGGTCTTCAGGCGTGTGCCACCACACCCGGCTGAGTTTTGTATTTTTAGTAGAGATGGGGTTTTACTGTATTGACCAGGCTGGTCTCGAACTCTTGACCTTGTAATCCACCTGCCTCAGCCTCCCAAAGTGCTGGGATTACAGGCGTGAACCACTGCGCCCGGCCTATAGCTCTTTTTCTTTCTTCTGCCCAGCAGGATTATATAGTTGAATTTGAGTACATTAAATGTAATTATGACATAATTTTCCCGTCAGTATACCTTGTTACATAGGTTAGCAGCTCCAGTAGAATGTTAAAGCGAAATCTGAAGAAAGGTGGCTGTTTTACATCTTTCTTTCGAAATCTTTTTCTTTTCTTTATGCACTGGCTAAGACTCCCAGTACAATTTTAAATAGAAGTGATAAGAGTAAATTCATTACCCAGGGTTCTCCAGAGAAACAGAGCTAATAGGATATAATATATATATCTATATCTGTATATCACATATAAGCAAAAATTATAAAAGATTTGTTATAAGAAATTGATATACATGATTATGGAGGTGGGCAGCTGGAGACCTAAGAGAGCCAGTGGTTGCATTCCAGTCTGAATCTGAAAGCCTGAGAACCAGGAATGTCAGTGGTGTAGTTCGTATCTGAAAGCTGGTATGCTTGACACCCAGGAAGAGCTGATGTTTCATTTAAGAGTCCCAAGTCAGGAAAAAAAGCTAATGTCCCAGCTAGAAGACAGTCAAGCAAGAAGAATTCTATGTTAGTAGGAGAGAGTCAGTCTTTGTATATCTTCAGGTATTCAGCCAATTGAATGAGGCTAGCCCACATTAGGGATGGCAGTCTGCTTTACCCAGTCTACTGATTAAAATGTCAATCACATCCAAAATCACCCAGAATAATGTTTGAGCAAATATCTCATTAGTAACACCCAGAAAAATGTTTGACCAAATATCAGGGCACCCTGTGACCTAATCAAGTTGACACATAAAATTAACTATTATAGAAGACTCCCCCGAGACAGAGTCTCACTCTTTCGCCCAGACTGGAGTGCTGTGGTGCAATCCTGGCCCACTGCAACCTCCATCTCCTGGGTTCAAGTAATTCTTGTGCCTCAGTGTCCTGAGTAGCTGGGATTACAGGCACCTGCCACCACACCCAGCTAATTTTTGTATTTTTAGTAGAGATGGGGTTTCACTGTGTTGGCCAGGCTGGTCTTGAACTCCTGATCTCAGGTGATCCACCCGACTAGGCGTCTCGAAATGCTAGGGTTACAGGTTTGAGCCACTGCACCCGGCCTGACATACCGATTTTGTTCTTAATCTTAAAGGACAGCATTCATTCAGTCTTTCAACTTTAAATATAATATTAGTTGTAGTTTTTTTCATAGATGCCCCTTATTCATAGATGCCCCTTGTTTAAGAAATGTCTTTTCTTCCTAGTTATCCTTTAAGAAAAAGTTGATTACTTTTTCTGCATTTTTTGAGATGATCATTTGATTTATATATTTAAATCCATTGATTTTCCAAAGCTGAAACCAACCTTACTGTTCTGAAATAATGTCTGCTCGGTCAACATGTGTTAGCTCTTTAATACATTATTAAATTTGGTTTTTAAATATTTTGTTATGCATTTTATTGTCTATGCTCATAAGGAAAATTGAGGAATATTGGTGTGTACTTGACTTGTAATGTCTTTCTTTGATTTTGGTGTTAGGATAATGTTGGTGTTATAATGAGCTGAGAAGCCTTCCCTGACTTTATTTTCTGAACAAGTTTACATGGGATTGGTATTATTTCTTCCTTAAATATTTGATAGAACTTACTCCATGCCATCTGAGCCTTGAGTTTTCTTTTTGGGAAGGTTTTTAATTAGAAATTTAATTTAGGGCCAGGTGCAGTGTCTCATGCCTGTAATCCCAGCACTTTGGGGAGGCCAAGGCGGGTGGATAACATAAGGCCAGGAGTTGGACACCAACCTGACCAATGTGGTGAAACCCCGTCTCTACTAAAAATACAAAATTAACTGGCTGTGGTGGCAAATTCCTGTAATCCCAGTTTCCTGGGAGGCTGAGACAGGAGGATCGCTTCAACTTGGGAGGTGGAGGTTGCAGTGAGCTGAGGTTATGCCATTGCACTCCAGCCTGGGCAACAGGAGTGAAACTCTGCCTCAAAAAAGAAAAAAAGAAATTCAGAATTCATTTAAAGAATATATAGGTAGATTTTCTGTTTCTTTGTGTCAGTTTTGGTAATTTTTGTCTTTCAGAGAATTTGTTTTGTTATTATTTATTGGTATAAAGTTCATAGTAGCCCCTTATATTAGTTTTCTGTTGGTGGATAACAAAAATACCATAAACTTAGCAGCTTAAAACAACATTTACTTATTAGCTCAGCAGGCATGGAGTAGCTAGGTTCTGCTTATATAGTCTTACAAAGCTAAAATCTAGGTGTTAGTTTGGCTGCACTCCTTTTTCAAGACTCTGAAAGAATTTGCTTCCAGACTGATTCAAGTTGTTGGCCCAGTTCTGTTGCATGTGATTGTTGGTTTGAGGTCTCCAATTCCCTGCCCGCTGTTGGCTGGGGTCTTTTCTGCAACTGGAGGCAGCTCTCAGATCCTTGCCCTGTGACCCTCTCTAACTTTTGAATCTGGAGGATTTCTCACACATCAAATTTCTCATGCTTTGACTCTTGCTAGGAATTGCTGAGTCTCTCTTAAGCATTCAGCCAGAAAGTCAGGCTCACTGAGGTTATCTGCCCTCCTTAAAGCTGACAATGTCATATAGTACAACCTAATCATAGCCATCTAATCCATTTTATTTGCAGTCTGAGAGATCTTACAGGACTCATGACTCTGTATGAGGTCTTTAACGAAAATGTTGTGTTCAGGGTTGACTTATCACTGTGCCTGCCTGGCACTTGAACGTCTTCCATCTCTGTGGGAGTGCTTGGAATTCTGTAGCATATAGCTTCCTGGTCAATCTTTCCTCGGCCTTGTGGGACTTTTTAATTTTTGTATTTTTTAAAGACAGAGTCTTGCTCTGTCACGCAGTTTGGAGTGCAGTGGCATAAATGGCTCACTGCAGCCTTGACTTCCTGGGCTCAAGAGACTCTCCCGCCTTAGACTCCTGTGTAGCTGGGATTACAGGCATGTACCACCACACCCAGCTATATATATATATATATATGTATATATTTTTTTTTTACTTTTTGTAGAGACAAGATTTCACTGTGTTGTCCAGGTTGGTCTTGAACTCCTGGGCTCAAGTGATCCTTCTGCCTCAGCCTCCCAAAGTGCTGGGATTTCAGGCATGAGCCACTGGGCCTGACTAGCCTTGTTTGCATCTTTCATGTATACATCTTTTTTTTTTTTTTTTTTTGAGACGGAGTTTCGCTCTTGTTACCCAGCCTGGAGTGCAATGGCACGATCTTGGCTCACTGCAACCTCCGCCTCCTGGGTTCAGGCAGTTCTCCTGCCTCAGCCTCCTGAGTAGCTGGGATTACAGGCACGTGCCACCATGCCCAGCTAATTTTTTGTATTTTTAGTAGAGACGGGGTTTCACCTTGTTGACCAAGGTTGGTGTCGATCTCTTGACCTTGTGATTCATCTGCCTCGGCCTCCCAAAGTGCTGGGATTACAGGCTTGAGCCACCGCGCCCGGCCCTCATGTATACATCTTAATTAATATTCAGCAGAAGCCTGAACTCAATGTTACCAAAAATCCACAAGATGGCATTATTTGTAACTATTTATAGCTCTAGTAGGAAAGGGGTCTTCTAACTTTCAGAGAAAGTATGAATTGCAGCTGGGTGTGGTGGCTCATAAGGTGATCCAGCCCACCTTGGCTCCTAGCACTACCAAGGTGATCCAACCTACCTTGGCTCCCAGCACTTTGGGAGGCCAAGGTGGGTTGGATCACCTGAGATCAGGAGTTCAAGACCAGCCTGGCCAACATGGTGAAACCCCATCTCCACTAAAAACACATAAAAAATTAGCCAGACGTGGTGGGGGGCGCCTGTAAGCCCAACTACTCTACTCGGGAGGCTGAGGCAGGAGAATTGCTTGAACCCAGAAGTCGGAGGTTGCAGTGAGCTGTGATTGTGCCACTGTACTCCAGCCTGGGCAAAAATAAAGAGTGGAACTCCTTCAAAAAAAAAAAAAAAAAAAAAAGATATGAATCCCACCTCTTTTTCTCCTCTTTTTTGTTTCTTTTCTCTCTTCTGAGTTGACGCAGTCTCTGAACAGTACTGTAGCAATAACAACAGCGATAGCAGGGCAGTAGCAGGAGTATTGGGGACAGGCAGAGCCTAAGACTCCGAGTTGAATGTCTGCTTCAATTGTAGGAGTTGTAGTAGCAAGAAAATGTAGTAAGTAAGTCTCCCCTTCCCTTACCTCCCCGCCCCCAGTATTTAGTATACTTGCAGGAATGTGGGTCAATAAAGCCTCAGCTTTCTGGTTGGATAACAAGAAAAGGGAAGCTCCAGCCTACTAAAAGAATACTGAACACTGCAGAGTAGATAAGCTCAGAAAGCAACCTTTTAAGGTTAGTTGTGCTTATAAGCTTATTCCTGAGCTGTACATAGGAGGATCTGCTCTTAACAGTCTATGTACTTTGAGAACTGAACATGGCATATTCCATTACCCAAGTCTCAGACTGGTTAATGTGTAGTACACACATAGGACAGATGCAAATAGCCCTGCAAGAAGACTCGAAAACTGAACTGGTATTGGAATTGCAGCTGACAGAAGACTCATGGAAACTTTCAACTTTTGAACCTGACTGTGGTCCCCTAAAACAAAAATACCAGCATTCTCCATAGAACATAAACAAGACCCAGTGTCTTATAATAGTCAAACTATCTGGAATACAATTCAAAATTAGCTGACACATAAACAAGGAGGAAAATCCGAAGTTGTGTGGACAATGATAGTTCAGTAGACATCAGTACCGAGATGACACAGGTGTTGGAATTATCTCACAAAGACATTAAAGCAGTTATGAAAATGCTGTAACAACTAGGGCAAATACAATAGAAGGGACGGGAAAGGGAGAAAGTTTCAGCCATTAAATAGAAGATAGAAGGAGGAATCAAACGGAAAATTTAGACTAAAAAGTATAAGAACTAAAATTTAAAAATACACTGCGTGGACCCAATAGCAGAATGGTAATGAGAAAGGAGAGAGTCAGTGACTTTAAGGATTAATCAATACAAATTTTCCAGTTTGAACGACAGAGAGAAAAATGGGAGAAAAATTCAATAGAGCTCCAGGAACCTGTGAGAAAACGCTAGAAAGTCTAACATTTGTGCAATCTGACTTTGAGAAAAAGAAGAGAAGGAGTATACAGTTCAGAAAGACTACTTAAGGAAGTAACCACAGGAAACTAGATTATTGGCAAAGTCAACAAAAGACAGAAACACAGATTCAAGAAGCCCAAGAGAAATACAAGTCCAGACATATCCTGTATTCACATGTATTAGTCATACATCATAATACCTCATAGCCTAGTTAATAGGTCTCAGGACTCCTAATCTGTTAAAATATGTAACCCAAGGAGATTGTATCTTTAATCTTAAACATTTAAAAAAATATATTTAGGGAGTATAAATGCAGGTTTCTTACATGCATATGTTGCGTAATAGTGAAGTCTGAGTTTTTAGTGTATCTGTCACCCAAGTAGTGACACCATACCCAATAGGTAAATTTTCAATCCTTACACCCCTACCCTCTATCCTCCCACACCTTCCCAGTATCTTACTCTTTTTATCTTATTTCAGTGCCTGAAACACTAAATAAATATTTATGCAATGATTGAATACATTTTAATGTAACCGTCTCTAACATTTTATCCTTAGTTAAAGGTCACACAGTATTCTCATAAGTCAGAACAAAGCTACCTTTTTACAAATTGTGACGCAGTAAAGAATGTATATTTGGTCTCTGATCTGGCGTTTAGCAGAGAGCTCCTTTAAGCCCCTTGTCATTTCCCAAGTGATAGGAGCATCTATTATTTTAATGTTTGATCTAGTCTCTGTGTCCTGAAAAAAGAGCTTTCAAGATCTGGGTAATGATAGGAGTGTCTTTTTGTATGTCGACAAGATGAATGAGACTTAAAGCCCCTAGATAGCTCCAGGATGGAGCCGATTGCCAGAAACCAACCAGGTGAACAAAGGATTGGAACTTTGAGCTGCACACCGGGACCGCAGTGGGGAGGGAGGCTAGAGGCCAACTTAATCAGCAGCAGCCAAATATTTAATAACCATACCTACTTAATGGAGCCTCCATAAAAATCCTAAGTAATGGGATTTGCAGAGCTTCTGGTTTGGTGAATATATCCACATACTGAGAGGATCATGCATTCAGATTTCATGGGGACAAGCTCCTGTACTTGGGATCCTTCTGGACCTTGAAGTACATGTATATTCCTTTTCATCTGGCTATTTGTTACCATTATTTGTAATATCCTTTATAATAAATGGATAAATGTGTTTCCCTGAGTTTTGTGTGCCATTAGACCAGATTGAACCTGAGGAGGGCATTTGTGGGAACTCTCGATTGATCAGAAGTACAGACAATAACCTGGGATTTGCAGTTGTCATCTAAAGTGTCAGTCAGTCTTAAGGAACTAATGTAACCTGGTAACATCTGCGCTGAGTCCAGGTAGTTAGTGTCAAAATTGAGTTGTAGGATACCCAGTTGGTGTCCAGAGAGTTGGAGAATTGGTTGATGTAGGAAAAACCCTCACACATTTGGTGTCTGAAGTGTATGAAGGTAGAAGAGACAGTTTTTCCTTTTAACAAATGATCAAGGCTGGGAAATTCCTAAAACATGGGAATTTCCATCTATTCATGCTACTGATCTTTTTTTGTGTCTAATATCTAAGGGCAAAAATGTAGTGGATTTTGACCATATTGTGGAACAAGAAGGAAATTAAAGTGTTGATGTGAAAAAAAAATCACATTATTCAACACAGAACATTTTTAATTGGTGAGTATAGGAATGCAGTCTGTGTGTTGGCTTGGCACTTCCCTGCTGTAGCACAGTGGCAAGTCCTTTGCATGACAAAGCCTGACTTCTCCTGCTTTCCTAATGTTCTAGGGCTGTGAAAAAGTGTTTCCATGAAAGTTTATTAAAGTTGGATAATAAAACATGTAACTATATAAAGCATGGTTATAATTTTTTTTAGTTTTGTGACAGGGTATTGCTCAGTCACTCATGCTGGATTGCAGTGACGCATCTCGGCTCACCACAGGCTCCAGCCCCAAGGCTCAAGGGATCCTCCCATCTCAGCCACCTGAGTAGGTGGGACCACAGCTGTGCACCACCACACCAACTTTTTTTTTTGAGATGGAGTCTCACATTGTCACCCAGGCTGTATTGCAGTGGCACAATCTTGGCTCACTGCAATCTCTGCCTTCTGGGTTCAAGCAGTTCTCCTGCCTCAGCCTCTTGAGTAGCAGGGACTACAGGCGTGTGCCACCATGCCCATTTGTATTTTTAATAGAGACGGGGTTTCACCACATTGGCCAGGACGGTCTCAATCTCCTGACCTCGTGATCCACCTGCCTTGGCCTCCCAAAGTGCTGGCATTACAGATGTGAGCCACCTCACCAGCCTATTTTTTTTTTTTTTTTTTTGTATTTTGAGTAGAGAGGAGATTTCACCATGTTGCCCAGGCTGGTCTCCAACTCCTAAGCTCAAAGCAATCCTCCCACTTCAACCTCCCAAAGTGTTGGGATTACAAGTAGGAGCCACTGTGCCTGGTTTTAAAACCTGATTAATTATACTTTAAAATTCTTTACTTCTCAAAGGACTGAAGATGACCCAGATCAAGCTTCAGAAAATGGGACAATTTTTACAAAATTTCATGTGATACAGATTTAGGGAATGGATTTTGTTACTGCTTTTTCTGAAAACAAAAACTCCTTTTTATGCTTCTTTTTTTTCAATGGGAGATTCTAAATTCAAAGAAGAAAATTATCTTTATAAAGTTGGTTCTTTTTTTCTGCTGTTATTTTTAACCATTTGTCAACTTTAATAATTTTAGTAAATTACCCAGAGATTTCTCAGCCAGAACTGATCTTAATGACTTGGCCTTAAATAAATCATACTTTGACTATTAAATAATGATTATTATTTTCAACAAAGTTTTTCAGAATGTGTAGGGTCTTCTCTTTTTTTTTCCCACCATGCTCAAGTTAGACTAGTTCTTTGTTGTTATCCTTTCCCAGATCACATTTTTGTTGTGGCTGTTCACAGGTGCTGTGGGACTTATTTTGGGATCATTATAATTGATGGGTTTTTTTTTTTTTTTTGGAACTTTTATAGCCCTCTCATCCCTAATTCTACTTTATTCCCTATACCTGAGTTTTGCCACTTGTTTTGGACGCAGTTACAACTAGCATTCTGTTTTGTTTTGTTTTTAAATACTAGCTAACATTTATTGAGCCTTTATTACATGGTAGGTACTTATTTGTCTTTATTTCTCATTGCCTTTGTCACCAGAACATCGAAAAAATGATCGTTTGTAAAACTCATAATTTTCTGAATAAATTGTATTTAAATTCCATATTAAAAAGGTGACAAATTCATGAAAAATCACTAAGAGTAAGAATTGAATACCATTTTTATCCTGATATTCTTATCTTATAACCTCCCATACAACAGATGCAAAATATATTTTATGTATGTTTTGTTTTATTTATGATCTATCAAATCTCATTTCACAATTACTTGAGGTGAGCCTACACTGTCTCACAGTCTCTCTCTGTGTGTCTCTTACATAGCACATACTATATACACAGTTTTGACTTTAAAAAAAAAGAGGATAGTTAATTGACAAGAAGTAAGGAAAAAAAAAACCCAGTAGCAAGATTCCAGTAGGTATGTATATAATAAGATCCTGTGTAATTAATTGCTTGATGTGGGCTACATATTTGGCTATCTGCTTGCTCTACACCTAGTGGACAAGACAAAGAGAAAACATGATCAGTTACAATGTTCGGAATCTCATAAGATAAACTCGTTATTTATGGGTTTGTAGCATATTCCAGTACTGTAAATTGAGAGAGATATGCTTAGGGAATCCTTATGAAGGAGACACAGTGGGTAATGTAGTGAGCATCAACACCCCTGACAACATCATATTATAGTAGGTAAAATAATGCTTTACATCTCTCTTATAATGTCTTTCACCAAGTAGAAATAAAATATAATATTGAAAGTGTAATCTGGAAAAAGTCATTCTAGAAGAGACCAAACCAATTCAGTCTTAGGGCTGTATTCAGCCATTTGATGGTTTATGTTTTTTTTTTTTTGGATGGAGTTTCGCTCTTACTGCCCAGGCTAGAGTGCAATGGTGCGATCTCGGCTCATCGCAACCTCCACTTCCCAGGTGGGTTCAAGCAATTCTCCTGCCTCAGTCTCCCGAATAGCTGGGATTATAGGCATGCGCTACCACACCCAGCTAATTTTGTATTTTTAGTAGAGATGGGGTTTCACCATGTTGGTCAGGCTGGTCTTGAACTTCTGACCTCAGGTGATCACCCACCTTGGCCTTACAAAGTGCTGGTATTACAGGCCTGAAGTTTGTCTTTAATTGAATAATAATATTTGGTCTTCCTAAAAAAATTAATATTGTATGTTTTTCAGGAAATTCTGTTTGCATTTTTTTTTTTTTCAAAACTGGATTTGGGAAAGTTTAGGCAGTGGAGACTTTGTTGTGTTCATTTAAGGTCAAATAAGATCAAAGTATGTGTGTGTTTATATGTATATACACATACACGTGTGTGTGTGTGTGTGTGTGTGTGTGTGTGTATGTGTGTGTGTGTGTGTGTGTGTGTGTATGCAAACATTGATCATCAGCTGAGCCTAGAGTAACATTAAAATCATCTTGGCTGGGCGCTGTGGCTCATGCCTATAATCCCAGCATTTTGGGAAGCTGGGGCGGGTGGATCACCTGAAGTCAGGAGTTGAAGACCAGCCTGGCTAACATGGTGAAACCCTATCTCTACTAAAAATACAAAAAATTAGCCGTGTCTGGTGGCAGGTGCTTGTAATCCCAGCTAACTCTGGAGGCTGAGGCAGGAGAAATGCTTGAACCCAGGAGACGGAGGTTGCAGTGAGCTGAGATCACACCATTGCACTGCAGGCTGGGTAACGAGCAAAACTCCATCTCAAAAAAAATAATAATAATCTAAGAATACGAAGTTCCTAAGCAGAAATCATGTGTGAATAGATGGCACTGCCCACTTCTTCACTCACTTTTCATGAAGATGTGTAGAGTGTTAGTTGCCTATGAAATCACTTTCATTTTTCCAAAAAGTTGATTGAACAGGGCTTTAAAATTTTTTTGTAGTTTGCAGGCTGATTATCTCTCTGGAGAGTAAATGGTAATAAAAGTTTTGAGCAGTAAAAAGAAATCTTGTAGGGATGAAATAGTTTTTTCTTTCTTTTTTTCTTTCTTTCTGAATGAGGCAGGATCTTGCTCTGTCACCCAGGCTGGAGGTTCACTGGCACAGTCTCTGCTCACTGCAACCTTTGCCTGTTGGGCTCAAGCGATCCTCCCACCTCAGCCTCCCAAGTAGCTAGGACTACAGATGCACACCACCACACCTGACTAATTTTTGTATTTTTTTGTAGGGATGGGTTTTCACCATGTTGTCCAGGCTGGTCTTTCTGTGCTCAAGGGATCTTCCTGCCTTGACTTCCCAAGGAAGGTGTAAGCCACCTCACCCAGTCTGAAATAGTAATTCTACATTTGAAAATGATCAGTCATGGTGCTGGTCTGTCTGAAAACATTTGGCATGGAGAAGAGGCAGGCGATTAGGTTTATCCAGGATACAGACTTCCAGATGAGTGTAATGGAATCTCAAAATTATCTGCACTTGCAGATAATTTTAGTGAGAGTGAAGGCAGACAAAGCTATTAGAGAAGCTGAGAGAAAGAGGTATTGGTTGTTGAAATACAGGTCTTAATGAGGGCTACAGTTTTCCTGTGGGAATCAGGGGATGGGAAGTGGTTGGAAACTGAGGTGTAATAATTAGTAATTTGTAGATGCTAAGGTGTGATCAAGTCAAATTCAGGGTGGGATTGTGGGATTGTGTGGCTGAAGGGAAGGAGAGAAGTACCCAGTTGGAGATTTTGAGGTCGAGGAACTCAGAAGTTAGTGGGTTGTTTGTGTCAGGCATGTGGACCCTGCATCAACACCTCTGAGTGATTTTCTTCTCAGTTAGTCATCTTCAGGTCTTGGAAAGCAGTTACTGGTATTTTCCTTGTCAGAAACTTGAAAAAGTACACCACCTTTGCTTGATTCCCAAGCTATTTTTCCTAGCCTAGATATTTCTTCAGTCTCATTTTCTATATCCACTCTGTACATACACATTCCTTCCCCCATCCTCTTTTTTTGTCAGTGTTTGCAGAGCAGATTGGGAGTTTATATGAATTTAGTTTAAATGTTGAGTATATAATGTCATACAAAATTTTTGATAATGTATTTAAAGCTGTGAAATTGATTATTTTTTCAGCCTTGAGAGACTTCTTGGTTGGGCGAGGTGGCTCACACATGTAATCCCAGCACTTTGGGCTGCCAAGGCGGGTAGATCACCTGAGGTTGGGAGTTTGAGACCAGCCTGACCAACATGGAGAAACCCCATCTCTATTAAAAATTTAAAAAAATAAAAATAAATAAAAAATTAGCCAGGCATGGTGGTAGACGCCTGTAATCCCAGCTACTCGGGAGGCTGAGGCAGGAGAATCACTTGAACTCGGGAGGCAGAGGTTGCGTTGAGTTGAGATTGTGCCATTGCAACTCCAACCTGGGCAACGAGAGTGAAAGTTCATCTCAGAAAAAAAAAAAAAAAAGACTTTTCTGGAGATGATACAGAGCTGATACAGACAGCGATAGTGGGGCTGTTTCTTAATTGCTCAGGAGAAAATAATTGTTTTATGAATCTTACAGACAAACTTTTATTTGGAATAGTTTCAGAAGGAATGGTACCAGCTCCTCTTTGTATGTCTGGTAGAATTTGTCTGTGAACCCGTCTGGACCTGGGCATTTTTTGGGTGGTAGGCTCTTAATTGCTGCCTCAACTTCAGACCTTGTTAGGGGTCTGTTCAGGGTTTCTACTTCTTCCTGGTTTAGGCTTGGGAGGAGGCAAGTGTCCAGGAATTTTCCATTTCTTCCAGGTTTACTAGCTTATGTGCATAGAGTTGTTTGTAATAATCTCTGATGATGGTTTGAATTTCTGTGGAATCTGTGGTGATATCCCCTTTTTCGCTTTTTATTGCATCTATTTGGTTATTCTCTCTTTTTTATTAATCTGGCTAGTGGTCTGTCTATTTTGTTGATCTTTTCGAAAAGTCAGCTCCTGGATTTATTGATTTTTTTGAAGGGTTTTTTTTGTCTTTATCTCCTTCAATTCTGCTCTGATCTTAGCTATTTCTTGTCTTCTGCTAGGTTTTGAGTTTTTTTGATCTTGCTCCTCTAGCTCTTTCAATTTTGACGATAGGGTGTCAATTTTAGATCTCTCCTTGCTTCTCATGTGGGCACTTATTGCTGTATATTTTCCTCTAGAGACTGCTTTAAATGTGTCCCAGAGATTATGATATGTTGTGTCTTCATTCTTACTGGTTTCGAAGAACATCTTTATTTCTGTCTTCATTTCATTGTTTATCCAGTCAACATTCAAGAGCAAGTTGTTAAGTTTCCATGAAGCTGTGCGGTTCTGAGTTAGTTTTTGAATTCTGAGTTCTAACTTGATTGCACTGTGGTCTGAGAAACTGTTTGTTATGATTTCCGTTCTTTTGCATTTGCTGAGGAGTGATTTACTTCCAATTATGTGGTAAATTTTAGACTAGGTGTGATGTGGTGCTGAGAAGAAAGTATATTCTGTGGATTTGGGCTGCAGAGTTCTGTAAATGTCTGTTAGGTTTGCTTGTTCCAGGTCTGAGTTCAATTCCTGGATATCCAACTTAATTTTCTGTCTTGTTGATCTATCTAATACTGACAATGGGGTGTTAAAGTCTCCCACTATTATTGTGTGGGAGTCTAAGTCTCTTTGTAGGTCATTAAGAACTTGCCTTATATATCTGGGTGCTCCTGTATTGGGTGTGTATATATTTAGGATTGTTAACTCTTCTTGTTGCATTGATCCTTTTACCATTATGTAATGTCCTTCTTTGTCTCTTTTGATCTTTGTTGCTTTAAAGTCTGTTTTATCAGAGATGAGAATTGCAGCTCCTGCTTTTTTTTACCCTCCATTTGCTTGGTAAATCTTCCTCCATCCCTTTATTTTGAGCCTTTGTGTATCCTCGCATTTGAGATGGGTTTCCTGGATAACAGCACACCGATGGGTTTTGGCTTTTTGTCCAATTTACCAGTCTGTGTCTTTTGATTGGGGCATTTAGTCCATTTACATTTAGGGTTAATATTGTTATGTGTGAATTTGATACTGCCATTTTGGTGCTAGCTGGCTGTTTTGCCCAGTAGTTGATGCGGATTCTTCATTGTGTTGATGCTGTTTACCATTTGGTATGCTTTTGGAGTGGCTGGTACTGGTTGTTCCTTTCTATGTGTAGAGCCTCTTTCAGGAGCTCTTGTAAAGCAGGCCTGGTGGTAACGAAATCTGAGTACTTGCTTGTTTGCAAAGGATTTTATTTTTCCTTCACTTATAAAGCTTAGTTTGACTGGATATGATATTCTGGGTTGAAAGTTCTTTTCTTTAAGGGTGTTGAATATTGGCCCCCACTCTCTTTTGGCTTGTAGTGTTTCTGCTGAGAGATCTGATGTGAGTCTGATGGGCTTCCCTTTATGGGTAACCTGACCTTTCTCTCTGGCTGCCCTTAGCATTTTCTCCTTCATTTCAACCCTGGTGAATCTGACGATTATGTACCTTGGGGTTGCTCTTCATGAGGAATATCTCTGTGGTGTTCTCTGTATTTCCTGGACTTGAATATCGGCCTGCCTTGCTAGGTTGGGGAAGTTTTCCTGGATAATATCCTGAAGAGTATTTTCCAGGTTGGATTCATTCTCTTCATTGCGTTCAGGTACACCTATCAAACTTAGATTAGGTCTTTTCACATAGTCCCACATTTCTTGGAGACTTTGTTCATTCCTTTTTCCCCTTTTTCCTCTAATCATACCTTCTTGTTTTATGTCATTGAGTTGATCTTCGACCTCTGATATCCTTTCTTCTGCTTGGTCAATTCGGCTGTTGAAACTTGTGCATGCTTTGCGAAGTTCTCGTGTTTTTCAGCTCCATCAATTCACTTATATTTCTATGAGCAACTTCTGACAAAACTGACAAAAACAAGCAGTGGGGAAAAGAATCCCTGTTCGATAAATGGTGCTGGGATAAATGGCAAGCTATAAGTAGATGATTGAAGCTGGACCCCTTGCTTACACCATAAACAAAAGTCAACTCAAGGTGGATTAGACTTTTAATGTAAATATACATTTACTTTAAATGTAAAACCTCAAACTACAAAAACTCTGGAAGACAAACTAGGCAATACTGTCCTGCACTTAGGAATGGGCAAAAATTTTATGACAAAGACACCAAAAGCAATCTCAACAAAAGCAAAAATTGACAGGTGAGATCTAATTAAACTTAGAAGCTTCTGCAGAGCTAAAGAAACTATCAACAGAGTAAACAACCTACAGTATGAGAGAATATATTTGCAAACTGTGCATCTGACAAAGGTCTAATAGCCTTCATCTATAAGGAACTTAAATAAATGTACAAGAAAAAAGAGCCATTAAAAGTGGGCAAAAGACATGAACAGACACTTTTCAAAAGAAGACATACGGCCAGGTGTGGTGGCTCATGCCTGTAATCCCAGCACTTTGGGAGGCTGAGGCGGGCAGATCACAAGATCAAGAGATCAAAACCATCCTGGCCAGCCTAGTGCAACTCTGTCTCTACCAAAAATACAAAAATTAGCTGGGCATGGTGGCATGTGCCTGTAATCCCAGCTACTTGGTAGATTAAAGCAAGAGAATTGTTTGAACCCGAGAGGCAGAGGTTGTAGTGAGCCAAGATTGCATCACTCTACTTCAGCCTGGCGACAGAGCGAGACTCTCAGGAAAAAAAAAAAAAAAAAAAAAAAAAAAAAGACATACATGCAGCCAACAAGCATATGAGAAAAAGCTCAATATCACTGATAATTAGAGCAATGCAAATCAAAACCACAGTGAGATACCATCTCATACCAGTCAGAATGGCTATTATTAAAAAGTCAAAAAATAGGAGGTGCTGATAAGGTTGTAGAAAAAAGGGAACACTTATACACTGTTGATGGGATGCAAATTAGTTCAACCATTTTTAAAAGCAGTATGGCAATTCCTGAAAGAACTAAAAGCAGAACTGCTATTTGACTCATCAATCCCATTACTGGATACCTACCCAGAGGAATATAAATCATTCTACCATAAAGACACACGCATATGAATGTTCATTGCAGTACTGTTCACAGTAGCAGACATGGAATTCATCTACATGTCCTTCAGACAGATTGGATAAAGAAAATATACATTTTCACCATGGAGTACTGTGCAGTCATAAAAAAGAATGAGGTCATATCTTTTAGGAACATGGATGGAGCTGGTTGCTGTTATCCTTAGCAAACTAATGCAGGAACAGAAAACAAAATGCTGCACGTTCTCACTTAAAAGGAAGCTAAATGATGAGAGCTTATGAACATGAAGGAAGCAACAGACGCTGGAGTCTACTTCAGGGTGAAGTGGGGAGGAGGGAGAAAAGCAGAAGAGATAATGATTGGGTACTAGGCTTAATACCTAGGTGATGAAATAATCTATACAACAAACCTCTGTGACACTAACTTACCTATGTAACAAACCTTCACACGTAACCCCAAATCTACTCTATTTCATTCATGCTTTCATATACTGAGTTTTGGATTGACTGTGGACATTTTCCTGTTATGTCTGTATACAGGGTCTTATATTTAGATATCCAGCCATTTTATGATACTTTCTGGGATATTTAAAAATATTTAAAGGTAACATTATAAAATAAAATTAAAATCAAAGATTATTGATTTTAATATTTGTCCCCCTTTAATCAAAGGGGACAACAGTCACCAATATTGCTGCCATCCACTTTAAACTCCTTTTTTTTTTTGAGACGGAGTCTTAACTCTGTCACCAGGCTGGAGTACAGTGACGCAATCTCGGCTCACTGCAACCTCTGCCTTCCTGGTTCAAGCCATTCTCCTGCCTCAGCCTCCCTAGTAGCTGGCACTACAGGCACACGCCACAACACGTAGCTAATTTTTGTATTTTTATTTATTTATTTATTTATTTTTTGTTTAATTTTTGTATTTTTAATAGAGATGGGGTTTCACCATGTTGGCCAGGATGGTCTCGATCTCTTGACCTTGTGATCTGCCTGCCTCAGCCTCCCAAAGTGCTGGGATTACAGGCATGAGCCCTTGCACCCAGCCTATAAACTACTTTTATTTGTATTCTTGACACAGTTTACCGGGTGAACATGCTTTTTGTTTTTTTGAGACAGACTCTTGTTCTGTCACCCAAGCTTGAGTGTAATGGTGCAATCTTGGATCACTGCAACCTCTGCCACCCAGGTTCAAGTGATTCTTCTGCCTCAGCCTTCCGAGTAGCTGGGATTACAGGTGCTGTCCACTATATCAGGCTAATTTTTGTAGCATTCCCAAAGTGCTAGGATTACAGGTGTGAGCCGCTGTACTTGGCTGTGCTTTTGATAGTGTTTTGCTATAGTATAGTATTTTGATAGTATTTTGTGTTACACTGTTCTTTATGTAAGGTTACATCATAAATCAGCTTTTTGTTTTATACAGTGTAGACTTCATGATGAATTGAAAGGAGACAGAGGTGACTGAGTAGCTCTTGGTACCATCATCACTGTGGTAGAAAGAACATGGATGATTATGGTTAGTTAGCTTCTAAGGTAGATTTTTGTATGAGTTTGATTTGAGAGAGACTTGTACAGGTTTATAGCCTGCTAGAGAGGAAGATTTTTCCAATGCAGAGGAGCAAAGGAGCAACATCTCAGTACTTGGGAAGTGGGAGCAATATGGGACCAGGAGATTTGACTAGAAGGATTACCCCTTTATCTGGAGTTGAAGGGAATTAGATGATATGTTCAGATGTAAATTCCTAGGCACTTGAGGATTTACTACAACTACTTGTAGTATCCTTTGTAACCCCTGTTACGTGAATATTTATCATGTTATAGTAATCCATCTGTGTTTAGAATAACCATTTTTTTCTTTTAGCTTTATTTTTAAAAAAAGTTTCAAATACACACAAAAGTAGAATAGTGTAATGAACCTCCATGAACCCATCATCCAGCTTTAACAGTTATTCTGATAGCTTTTTAATATTTCTTTAGCTTCTAATCATTTAAAAATATTTAACTGTCTAATCCATCTGTGTTTATTTTGGTGGAATTAGATGAAAGAATACTATTTATTAAGTAAGTCATCCTTTTTAAAATTATATTATGATGTGTCTGGCCTACTAACCTACAGTTTTATTTATGCCAGCACAACATAGTTGTAATTATTTTAATAGGTGTTTTTTTGAGACAGAGTCTCTCTCTGCCAGGCCAGAGTGCAGTGTCGTGATCTTGGCTCTGCCTCCCAGGTTCAAGCGATTCTCCTGCCTCAGCCTCCTGAGTAGCTGAGACTACAGGCTCATGCCACCATGCCCGGCTATTTTTCTGTATTTTTAGTAGAGATGGGGTTTCACTGTATTAGCTAGGATGGTCTCGATCTCCTGACCTTGTGGTCCGCCTGCCTTGGCCTCCCAAAGTACTGGGATTACAGCAGTGAGCCATAGCGCCCAGCCTATTTTAATAGGTTTTAAACTCATTATTATAAATATTTATAATTAAAATTGCTGATAATACAAGTATTTAAACTTTTATGTTATTGTTTTAATATCTATAGATGAAAAGCATATGGATATTCTTGGGTGTTTATCTTCCTTTTCAAAAATTGGGGTGGTAACTCTTAACTAGCTAAAAAAGCTTTTATTGATAAGCTTTTGAAAAATGAAAGATAAGCCTAAACAATTTCACATATGTATTTATTTAGTAAATATTTATTGAGTAATCTTTTGTGCTAATATCACATCTGAATAAACTGGCATAAGAAATTTTGACCTTAAAAGTAAATCACTGGGTTGATTTATGTGTTTTACTACTGTTTTTAGCTTTACTTTGCCTGACTTTTAAATTGGTGATAATTAGGTCATGCATTTTTAAAAACTGCAGATGAGTAAAGGACATCTTACACATGCCTTGCATCACTGTGGACCCGGCCTTTAGGGAAAAACAAAGGATAATCATAGATATGGATAGAATCGTTTGTTAGCTCTTGGATTAGTGTGAGTATGACAAATCTATAAATTACTTAGATGTAGAAATAAACTTTGGAGCCATCACATCCATTCATGCTTTTCTACATATAGAAAAGAGTAAGACAAGGCCTCAAGTAAATGAAGTCAGTAGGTAAGCATATGATAGTATGCTTATACTTGTTGTCTTGGTTTCTTTAGACCTGTTTAAACCATTGAGCACCCTGGCATTTGGACTAATACGTGATCTTGTAGCTTGTTTACTTAGCAGGTGAAAAACAGATTTGACTAACTGCACTTTAGTCATCAATACAGTGGTTAATTACAGTCTAGTGGTTCTGTAGATAAATAGGCTTTTAAAACTTGGCATGCTTCTTCTTCCAGTATGTTCCTTCCTTCTCCAAAATAGAGATGTTTTTAGTGTAGAAAAAAATTTAAAAAAAGAGGGATGTTTTTAGTGGTATAGTATTAATGATTTTGTATTTGTTTTTGTCTGCTTCATTACAGGTTCATGTCAGGGCTGGTCTTTTTCATGGTACTGAGCTCCTGTGTAAAACAGTCGTAAGCTCTGAGGTATCAGGGAAAAATGATCATATTTGGAATGAACCACTGGAATTTGATATCAATACTTGTGACTTACCAAGAATGGCTCGATTATGTTTTGCTGTTTATGCAGTTTTGGATAAAGCAAAAACAAAGAAATCAACGAAAGCTATTAATCCCTCTAAATATCAGACCATCAGGAAAGCTGGAAAAGTGGTAATGATATACTGACTTCTGACGATTGTTTTATATAATGGAATAATTTTAAAACTGTTTGAAATAATTGAGTAGTATAAGTTAAATTATATTAGTTAACTTTGATCCTTAAGAACTGATTTTAAGAAGGTAAGAAATTTCCATGTTTATATCTTTATATTCATGCATTTATGTTTATGTTCATGTATTTTTTTTGTAATCTTGCTCCTTCTAACATGCATTTTTTGGCAGATTTATTTTATAAGTGTTTTATTACATATGTAATAAGATATAAAGAATGATGGTATTTGAAAAATTTACAGTTCTGCAGTCTTTCAACTGAAATTTCATGTGACAGATAGGTTTTAGAATTCAGAATTTTTGCCAGGCGCGGTGGCTCAAGCCTGTAATCCCAGCACTTTGGGAGGCCAAGGCGGGTGGATCACGAGATCAAGAGATCGAGACCATCCTGGTCAACATGGTGAAACCCCGTCTCTACTAAAAATACAAAAAATTAGCTGAGCATGGTGGCGTGTGCCTGTAATCCCAGCTACTCAGGAGGCTGAGGCAGGAGAATTGCCTGAAACCAGGAGGCAGAGGTTGCAGCGAGCCGAGATTGCACCATTGCACTCCAGCCTGGGTAACAAGAGCGAAACTCCGTCTCAAAAAAAAAATAAATCAGAATTTTGTGCATTTTAGAAAGATAATTGATTGTAACTGACTGAACATCTTGTGGGGTCTGGGGCATAAATGTATCATCAAGCATGTTAATATTTGGAGTGAAATATGTGAATATTCACACTAAATGTGACCGTCGTTAGCTTTTTGCCATCTCTGACCACTTTTGCTGTCACATGAACTATGAACAAACCTTCAGTTTTCAGAGCTTCTCAGATGTTGAAATTATGGCTATAAGAGGATGGACCTGTTGTCATACTCTCATCTTCCATGTTGTCAGTCAAGTGTTTCACTTTTTCTTGGTTTTTTGAAAACTTTTTGGCGGGGATAGGGTCATTATTTTATATGTTTTTAAAACCTAGTTACTATTTTATCTATATGAATTTGTGTTTTTTTATTCCTAACATAGGAATATAAGCATTTCCTCTAGTTATCATCATAGAATCTTCTAAACATAATTTTTGGGCTGGATGCAGTGGCTCATGCCTGTAATCCCAATATTTTGGGAGGCCGAGGTGGGATAATGGCTTGAGGACAAGAGTTTAAGACCAATCTTGGTAACATAGTGAGATCCTGTCTCCTAAAAAAAAAAAAACAAAACCAAATCCTAAAAATAACTTTTAATGACTAAAAAGTCATAGAAGAGTTAGTTCCTTAGTATTTTTTCCATCCCTGATATATAATTATCCTCAAAGTGTTTGATTATTTATAAGGCTTTTGATACACTGTGGCAAAATTAATCTATTTAAATGTTTGTATAAAAGACCTATCAGCTGCTATGTATGTAGTTGTTATATTGTAGTTAAAAAAAAAAAAGTCTTATCAGCTCAATGGCTCCTTTTTAGTGATATATGTCTCTAGGTATATATACTTATTATATATACCTGTGCTGCCAGGTATATATAATAAATATATATGCCTAGAGACATTATCTCCTTCCACACTGAGATTTATGTAGGCTGAAAGCTCTTAAAACATATATCCTGATATTATACATATTTTCTTGGATTATTAAAAATTCCTCATTTTGGTCAGGCATGATGGCTCATATATAACCTGTAATTTCAGCACTTTGGGGGGCTGAGGTAGGTGGATCACCTAAGTCAGGAGTTTGAGACCAGCCTGACCAACATGACAAAACCCTGTCTCTAGTTAAAATACAAAAATTAGCCAGGTGTGGTGGCCGGTGCCTGTCATTCTAGCTACTTGGGAGGCTGAAGCAAGAGAATCTCTTGAACCTGGGAGGCGGAGGTTGCAGTGAACCAAGATTACGTCACCACACTCCAGCCCAGGTGACAGAGTGAGACTGTCTCCAAAACAAACAAACAAAAAAAAAACCTCATTTTCACAAAGCTGTGTAGTACATCTTCTATTTTATTCATATACTATTTTATTATGAAACATTAATTGGGTTTTAAGTTTCTTCTTAAACATAATAAAAATGTTGAACATTTTTCTATGTATATCTTGTTCTCATTTTAGAAGATTATTTTGGAAATCATCTAGAACTAACATTATTGAAACAAAGGGCATGTGCATGTTTATACCTTAAAGTTCATTATTAGCATATTTATGCAATGGTATCTTTTTGAACAGCATTATCCTGTAGCCTGGGTAAATACGATGGTTTTTGACTTTAAAGGACAATTGAGAACTGGAGACATAATATTACACAGCTGGTCTTCATTTCCAGGTAAGATTTACATCCTTATACTTAGTGTTAAACAGTAACTAACTTCTGGCATGTGGACTAGTTAATATTTCTTTATGAATCACCATTCTCTCAATTGAGTAAGACTATTATTTTGTATTGTTACTTATTTTTAAACAGATTAACACAATTTATTTTAATGTTATAAAATGATTTGTTTCTGAGTAGATTACAAAATATTTTTGGTTTAAAATTGGCCTATGTTTTATTTTATTATTTATTGTTTACTTTTATTTTGTAGAGACAAGGTCTACTATATTGCCAAGGCTAGTCTCAGAACTTCCGGCCTCAAGCGATTCTCCCAAAGTGCTAGGATTATAGGCGTGAGCCACTGTGCCTTGCCTGTATTTTAAAAGGTTATTTTAACAAGTTAGTGCTTTAAACATACTTCCAACAAATAATGTACCACTATTTTGCTAATAACAAGTTAATATTAACAAATTATTCATTTAGCTCATTACAGATTGTCTAGTCTGGCCGTGGGACATAACTTTTTTTAAGTTTTACGATGGGTAGCTTTGTCTTTAAATCTTATGCATCTCCATGTTTAGGAATGAAATAGTCTAAACTTCTGACTCCTTGAGTTGGTACTGCCAGGCACACAGTGGGGAATTATTTCTGAATATATTTCTTATTTTAATGAATGTGTGTTGCTTTCAGCTTTTTTTTTTTTTTTTTTTTGAGAAATTCTCCTAAGGAATAGTGTCTTCTTTATAATAACCTTTGTTGCTCCTAATTGTGCTAACTTTCTTCACTAGTAGAAGGAACATTCTGTAAAGTGGGAGAAATAATTAAAGCACTTTTTCATTAGGGCTTTAGCCTGAAATTTGAGGTAAGTGGAGCACCTTCCACACGCCTTCAGTTCTCAAATACTACTCAAAATACCGTCATCAAATGAGGTAGATGGTTTTATTTCTGTTTTTACAGATAGAAAAGTGAAGCTCAGAGAAAATAAGTTAGTCTTACATAGTTGGTTCAAACATAAGATTTGAATGAAAGACTATTCAAATCTTTTTACTGGTCTATACTGCTTTCCAAAATGTTGGAAGTTTTAGTGAAATCTTACATTATAATAATGATTTTCTTTTTCTTTTTTCCTGTCTTTATAGTTTGTTAATATATCTAGTAAAGTTGTAAACGAATTTTAATTTGAATTTTTTAATTAATGGCTTTGTAAGTAACATTTGAAAATGTTCATGTATTAGCAGTTGTCACCTGAGAAATTATTTTTAGAGAATCATTTACTGACATATTTATAAACTCTTTACAATCTAATTGTGTGTGTGTGTGTGCGTGTGTGTGTGTCCGTCCATATTCTTCTATTCTCTCCAGCATGTACCTCTAATAATTTTTACTAATTATGTTATTTCCCCAAATGTAGGAGAGCTTTGTATATTTGATGTATTTCTTTTTGTTTGTTTGTTTGACTCAGGGTCTCACTCTTGTCACTCATGCCGGAGTGTAGTGACTTAAACACAGTTCACTGTAGCCTCAACCTCCTGGGCTCAAGTGAGCCTCCCACCTCAGCCCCTAAGTAGCTGTGTCTACAGGCGCACACCACCACACCCAGCTAATTTTTTTTTGTGTGTGTGTGTGTGTGTGTTTTGTAGAGACGGGGTTTCGTCATGTTACCCAGGGTTGTCTCGAATGCCTAAGCTCAAGTGATTTTCACCTCTGTGACCCTGCAAGGTGCTAGGATTATAGGCATAAGCCACTGCTCCCAGCCTATTTGACATATTTCTTATGAGGGACTAAACTTTCACAATGCAAGAAAATACAACAGCAAAATAATATACTTTCTTGAAAATCTTAGTTTTGACTCACATGTTCTCAAGAATCACCAACCAACTTGACTAGTATTTTTAGTAAAAATCACAGTTTTTGCTGGCATTAACTTGGCATAATAATATGAATCTAACTTCATCTCTAAGAAAATGTTTGATGAAAAATAGTAAATGAACACAATTAGTTCTGCATGTGTCAGCTCTAGAACTGTCACATTTAACCCAGTAGGGGCAAACAAGAAGCAAAGGAACTATAAATAATCTGTCATCTAGAGTCCCTAGGTCATCATTACAAGGTATATAATCACATTTATTTATTTTTTTCCTAACTTTCCAGAATTCTTTATATATGCACTAGGAAATACAAACTTGTCTTTCTCCGTATACTTATAGCACATTCTGCATAATATTCTGCTCTTTGCTTTATTTACCATATCTATCTACAAAGAGAACTGTTTTTTCCTTCCATGCCTGGACTGTTAGATAAATTTTTTTTTAAAAGCAGAGTTGTGTTCTGATAATTCAAACAGTGCTAATATAATGAATAACCTTGCTATGTACAGGTCTATATCTAAGATAAATTTCTTAGAGGTGGGTTTATTGAGTCAAAGAATAGATAAATTTGTAATTCTTAGAATTACAGATCGCTCCCCAAGAGAGTGTTATCAATTTTTGCTCTTCACATGTATAATATATGAATGTCTTTTTGGCCAGATTTGGTGGCTCACATGTGTAATCTTATTGTTTTGGGAGACCAAGGCAGGAGGATCACTTGAGGTCAGGAGATTGAGACCAGCCTGGACAACACAGTGAGACTCTGTCTTCCTATACACACAGAAAAAGAATGCCTTTTTTTTTTTTTTTTTTTTTTTTTTTTTAATCTCTTGAACAAGGTTAAAGGATTACCTCTATATTTGGGGCTAATAAGTATTAAAATACTAAATTTGGCTTCAGTTGCATTTGCTAGGACAAAAGAATAACAGTACTAGAGAGCAGAAGTATGAGACTGTTAATTGCTGAGAAATCATTTCTAGAGGTGTATAAATTATAAGAATTGAGCCAGGTGCAGTGGTGTGTGTACTTGTAGTCCCAGTTACTCAGAACCCTGAGGCAAGGAGGATCAGCCAGGAGTTTGCATCTAACCCGGGCTACATAACAAGACCCTGTCTCTAAAAAACAATAAGATTAAAAAAAGACTTGCCTCCGTCCAGGTGAAAATTGAGTCTGGGCTGTGTGTGATTGCTCACGCCTATAATTACAGCAGTTTGGGAGGCTGAGTTGGGTGGATCTCTTGAGCTCAGGAGTTCAAGACCAGCCTGGGCAACGTGGCAAAACCCTGTCTTTACCAAAAGTTAAAAAATTAGCCGGGCATGGTGGCATGCGCCTGTGGTCCTAGCTACTCAGGAGGCTGAGGTGGGAGGATCACTTGAGCCTGGGAGGTGGAGGTTGCAGTGAGCCGAGATCACACCACTGCACTCCAACCTGAGTGACAGAGACCCTGTCTCAAAAAAAGAAAAAGAAAATTGAGTCTGTGAGATGAGAAAATATTTAAAAAGATCAGCAAAGAATTAAGGAACTAAAACTTGTAAAGATTTTCCAGCTTTAGGAGACAATTATGAATGTGCATACTTTATGGACATTAGACCAAAACAGAATAGATCTGATCTATTTTTTTCTTAGGATGTACAGAGAGAACAACTGTACTATAGTCAGTATGAGAAAAGAAAAATTACTTTGGAGAGGGGAGATCTTAGATTGTGCTCCTACTTTCTCATCATGAGTTTCTTATCTGTGAAATAAAAAATTTATATAATGTGAACTCCAGGGTTTTCTAACTATACTGAAATTCTAAAATCCCACATGCAATTCTGTGAATGGACCATATTTAGGGTGGTGGAAAAGGAAAAGGAAGAAGTACCTTGAGAAAAGAAACAATTGGTGAGGTAAAAGAAGTGCCACTTAATGGAGTATTCCAGAGACTACCATAAAAGGTATTTGTGTCAGCAGTTACAGGATAGTAAAGAGCATTATCATTAGATTTGATAAGAAGAATGTCATTGATGACTTAAAATACAAATTTGGTTATTGTGACAACCAAGAAAACCAGGATTACATCTAAGAAGTCCATATGTAGTGATGAGATTATAGTTTCTATGAGCCACATAGTTTTGATGGAGGGAGAGCAGTTCCAATTAAAGTCTTTTCAAGATTGAGAACTAAATTTGAATTAAGAGGTAAAGTAACCATTCAGTTTTGTTAACGTTCTCAATTTTTAAAGATATATGCAGACTCATACTGAAATTTTGTTCCAAGCATTAACAGAAAATTAGAGGCTTATTGATATAATTGTCTGTCACACTTCCATAGTTGACACACTTCTAAGGTAATTTTCATGGGAGGAGATCCATTGCAGCTTTTTTTAAAAAGTCTTTTTTTTAAGAATCAAAATTATTTGCATGTTTTAGATGAACTTGAAGAAATGTTGAATCCAATGGGAACTGTTCAGACAAATCCATATACTGAAAATGCAACAGCTTTGCATATTAAATTTCCAGAGAATAAAAAACAACCTTATTATTACCCTCCCTTCGATAAGGTAAGCTAATTATTTAAAGGGCCACTATGCATGAAATAATTGAATGATTACTTGCTGGCTCTATCTGTGTATTGTTTAAGCTCTATCAGTCTCTTTGAAAACTTCCCATACAATGCCAGCTTTGTTGAGTGGGAAGACCATGGAGCAGGGAGCCCTCTTAACTCTGTTAGTTCTGGCTTTATCACTGACTAAGAAAGAAAAGGCACCTCTGGAGTTCAGGTTTCCTATTTATAAAATGAAGAAGTCCTAATTGTTCTGAGATATTTTTGAATATCTCAGTCCCCCTAAAAGGACTATAAATATATTTATATGTATCTCTGAGTATATAAAATGTTCAATGAAACATGCCCTGCATGTTGTTTCAGATATTAAAGGTATAATCACTGCTATGTTCGAACTGATATTCAGAGAACAATTGATTTTTGTTGAAGATTTCTGTTAGTGGGACTTCCTTAATGTAGTTATTTTATAGAATCTATAGTAAGGACTTCATTTCTAAATATATTTCTTTAATTTACATACTGCATGTCTTGGGGATAAGGAGATTATCTAATGGGGGCTAACTATAGGGCTGTGGTAATTTACATGCTAAGAGAGCTGATCTGTCATATATTTTATCTTCAGGTTTGGCGTGGTGTTTTTTGTTTTAAAAAATGAGGTGCCTCTCTATCGTCCAGGCTGGAGCGCGGTGGCACAATTATTGAGCTTCAAATTCCTGGCTTAAAGCAATTGTCCTGCCTCAGCCTCCCGAGTGCTGGGATTACAAGTGAGAGCCACTGCACCTGGTAGTGTTGATTTTTATGAGGAAATCTTTGAACAAATTCTCAGAAAATAGGAACCAGGCACCGTGGCTCAGGCCTGTGATACTATCAACTTGGGAGTCTGATTCAGGAGGATCACTTGAGACTAGGAGTTCAAGATAGCCTGGACAACTTAGAGAGGCCCCTGGCTGTACAAAAATTTGAAAATTAGCTGAGTATGTTGGCTTGTACCTATAGTCGTAGCTGCTCTGGAGGCTGAGACCGGAGGACCACTTGAGCCCAGGAATCTGAGACTGCAGTGACCTATGGTCATGCCACTGTGCACCAGCCTGGGCAACAGACAGAGACCCTGTCTCTAGGGGAAAAAAATGTTCAGAAAATAAACTGGAAGTTTATTTAATTTACTAAATCCATTTGAGAACAAACTACCTTTAAAGATTGATATACTTTATAAATACTTAATCTACCTATACATGTAAAGTATTACGCAAATTAATGTAACTCACTGTTTCTTCATGTTCATTTTAATTGAATTTTATCCATCTAAGGAGTAATTTTTTATTTCAAGTTTTTTAAACATGTTTTTCTGAACAATAATTTAAAACCAAATTAAATTTTATGCTTATTATAATAGAAATTTCCATATGGCAAGAACCATATACCTTAGTATACACTGAGTAGAAAAAGCTGCATTTTGACTCATCCAATATATTTATGTAGTGTCTTTAGTTATTCCTTTGATAGAAATGTATTCATAAGCCATAGCTGTTCATGATACATTTAATAGTCCTAGCTGTGACTATTATCATGTTCAGCTAGATGTGTGTTCAATAGTTACAGGCTCTTCTGGCTCAAATGAGATGCTTTTTGAAGCTCTTTTACAAATACAGACTTCTGTATTTGCAAATAGAGTATCTTTTAATAGAATATTTCAAGAGAGGTTTTATTTCACCATTGCTCCAGTCATCTGCAAATGGTCATTAAAGTTTTCTTTTGTCTTTTTAATCCCTTGGAGAGTCTTTTGGGATAGAGGTTTTTAGTCTTTAAATGTATATAAACCAAGGACAGCAGCCTTTAGTCTCATCTACTTAAGGAGGCTGAGGTGGAAGAATTGCCTCAGCCCAGGAGTTCAAGGCCAACTTGGGCAACATAATCAGACCCCATCTCAAAAACAAACAAAAAATGTGTAAATATGTATATTCTTATTGATTTCCTTTCATTGTACAAGTTAGATATGGTTATTATAATATAAATAACACAAATGTAAAAAGTGAGAGCTTCCCTAAGTTCTGTTCTTTTTATTTAATACAATGCTTGTTATAATAATTTTATTATGTTTTGCTTTTCAGGTTAATTTTATGGTTATTGGTTAATTTAAATAACCATAATCTTACTTTATTCTGACAACCCTTATGTAATAGGATGGGAATTATAACATTAGAATCTTTATTGGGCCGGGCGCGGTGGCTCACGCCTATAATCCCAGCACTTTGGGAGGCCGAGGCGGGTTGATCACAAGGTCAAGAGATCCGAGACCATCTTGGTCAGCAAGGGGAAACCCCGTCTCTACTAAAAATACAAAAATTAGCCGGGCATGGTGGTGCACGCCTGTAGTCCCAGCTACTTGGGAGGCTGAGGCAGGAGAATTGCTTGAACCCAGGAGGCGGAGGTTGCGGTGAGCCGAGATCGTGCCATTGCACTCCAGCCTGGGTAACAAGAGCGAAACTCCGTCTCAAAAAAAAAAAAAAAAAAAAAAACTTTTTATTTTTATTTATTCTATTTTAGTTTACTTATTTTTTTTTTTTAAATAGAGATGAGGCCTCACCATGTTGCCAGGCTGGTCTTGAATTCCTGGGCATAGGTGATCTTCCTTCCTTGGTCTCCCACAGTGCTAGGATTAAAGGTGGGGGCTACCACACCCAGCTGATCTAATTATTTACTTACTGATCTTCCTCCTGGGCAAGTGGGTTTCTATCTTAGCAAAATGAGCTGCCCACCCCACCTTTGGACTTAAAGAATTTTAACATGTTTTTAGACTTTTCCCTTGTCATTACTTCTATTGTTGGAGTCTTAATTGAAGAAAAAAAAAAAAACATAATGACAAAAGTTTATTCTACAATTTAGTAACTCTTACATGTTTTTGCATTTCCTTTGCTAGAATACATTTACTTATATTTCAAAAAAAATTTGACATATATATGCTAGTTGCTACTTACTTTATCTACAGACAATTTTAGTGCTTCCTTGGAGTCATAATCCCTTATAGCAATGCCATCGTTTCCCTGTCGTCAAGAGTTTAAAGCACTGGGGAAGCATGATTTTGCTTTTAAAATTCATGTTTCTGTTATAAAGCATAGCAATGCTAGATCTTATTTAGTCTAAGTACAAGTTAGTCATTTACACTTAAAATTCTACAAATGTGAGAGCCAAAATTTATTTTTTTCAATTTTTTTAAACAGATTATTGAAAAGGCAGCTGAGATTGCAAGCAGTGATAGTGCTAATGTGTCAGTAAGTATCAAGAGTTTTAAATGGCCCTTTTTGTGGAGTTGTGCAAATTATTAGGTAATGAACTCATAGGAATGAACTCACAGAAGACCATAACTCATATGCAAGAACAGTTTGTGAGTGTGGGTAAGTATACACCTATTAGTGTTTTGTTAAATGGCAGCACAATTTTTGGGTGATCTGCATTCAGTGGGCAAACCCTTTTCTGATAGAAGTACAGGTTTAGCAGGTAATCTATAAGGGATGCTATGGCACCTCGTAGATTAACAATGCTGTCATAGTGAATATTACTTAGTTGAATGAGGAGGCTGTATTTCTCTCATGTAACAAAGAGATTTAGTAATAAGTGCATGCATCATCATGCAAGGGACCCAAATTTCTTCTATCTTTGTGCTCTGCCATATTTAATATGTATTTTCTATTTCATAGTTTATATTACTGCTTCAGCTTCCTACTTCACTATATTCCAGCCAACAGGAACAGGAAAAGGAATAGTAGTGGTCACATCCCATTCTTATTTAGGATACCATTAGTATGTATCATTTCTGCTCACATGTCATTGGCCAGATCTTACTGTCCGTACCTAAGTACACGTGCATCTGAGAGGTGCAGTCTTTAGCGAGGCTGTCAATCATGTGCTTGGCTAAGAATAAGAGATTATAGTACTAAAGGAAGAAGTGGAGAATGGATATTGAGGGTCAAATAGTAGTCTCTTCCACATACACTATTCCCATTTGTTTCTACTCAGATACTACCAATAGATTACTTTGTTGACTTAGGTTGCTATATCTCTCTATCTTCTCTCTCTCTCTCTATTTTCTCTCTCTCTCTCCATATATATAAATATTTATACCATCTGTGCTTTTTTAATTTAATTTTTTGGCTCTTTCTAGTTTGACTTTGTTGAGCTCTAATCTGATATTCTCTTGTCATCAGTTTCCAACTTTTAAGTCTATTTATAAAGCCATTCTACCTGTAGCATGGCAGTGTTATAGAGACTAGGAGGCAAACTGGAGACAATGTGTGTGTTTTTCCCATTCTTACGGAATCAAAGCACTATTAAATTTTGGCCAATTAGTGAAATGTCTGGCCTAGGTTTTCTGCTCCTCTACCATTAAAGCTCTCAAAATCTTTGCCTAGTTTCTCAGTGTGAGTCATCTGGTACTGCTTTCTTATTAGTGTTTTGTGGCTTAAATTTTATCTTTTGAATTTGAATGGTTGACCTCAGGAAAGAGGAGCAGTAATGCCAGGCTCCTGGTCTTTAAAGTTTAAGAAAGGCTCTTGGACCAGTTTGGGACCATAGTAGCTAAGTTCTTCCTCCCTCTGTCTTTTTTTCCCAGAGTTTTATGTTATTCAGATTTCTGGAGACAGTTTCAGATAATAATTTGTAAACACTGTGCAAATTTTAATAGCTTAAAATATATGCACGGCCTGATAAAAATTTGTATGGTCAATTGATGAGGCTGGTGTGATAGGATCGTTGTGTTTGACTGCTTTTTCTTGGTGAGCATGTAGACTTGAGAATGCCCTGGAATCTCTAAGAAGTGAGAGTTTATCAAAATACTAAAATGTAAAATAAAAATGGAGGCAATCTCAGAGACTTTTAAAAATCATAATTTAAAAAATGTGTGTGTGTGTGTGTGTGTGTGTGTGTGTGTATAAATTTGAAGCACAAGAGAAGAACTTTAAAAAGAGAACTGCAAGAGCAGTTACCTTTAATGATACAAAACAAATTTCTTACAGGTGTTCATTTATCAGCT
Source organism: Saimiri boliviensis (assembly GCF_048565385.1). Taxonomy (NCBI): domain Eukaryota; kingdom Metazoa; phylum Chordata; class Mammalia; order Primates; family Cebidae; genus Saimiri; species Saimiri boliviensis. Next base: position 51,241,371 of record NC_133457.1, read on the forward strand.
TATTAGGCAATTACTGAAACATAATTACAGTTTAAGCTTAGGAGATACAGTTACACAGGCAGGTGGTTAAGTGCCTCGGTCTCATTACCCGTTATAAGACAGTGTTGCTCCATGAACCCCAAATAAATGAATGAATTTTTACTGTTTCTACTATAAACTTGTACCTGACCTAAATCAGAGAGTTCCCTGCACACTGAGCATGCAGTAATCTTGCCCAGGTCTGATACACTTTTAAAATTTGTTTTTATTAGGCATAAAGTACAATTAATAAATTGTGAGGATGGGTGTGATGGCTCACCCAGCACTTTGAGAGGCCAAGCTAGGAGGATTGCTTGAATTCAGGAGTTTGAGACCAGCCTGGGCCACATAGTGAGACCCCATCTCTACAGGAAAAAAAAAAAAAAGAATTAGTCGTGTGTGGTGGCATGTGCCTATAGTCCCAGCTACTTGGGAGGTTGAGGTGGGAGGATGGCTTGAGCCTGGGAAGTTGAGGCTGCTGTGGCAGAGTGAGACCCTGTCTCTTTAAAAAGAAAAAAATAGGCCAGGCGTGGTGTCTCAGGCCTGTAATCCTAGCACTTTGGGAGGCCGAGGCGGGTGGATCACGAGGTCAGGAGTTTGAAACCAGCCTGACCAACATGGTGAAACCTCATCTCTACCAAAAATAAAAAAAATTAGCCAGGTGTGGTGGCACGTGCCTGTAATCCCAGCTACTCAGGAGGCTGAGCCAGGAGAATCACTTGAACCCGGGAGGCGGAGGTTGCAATGAGCCAAGGTCGTGCCACTGCACTCCAGCCTGGGTTACAAAGTGAGACTCCATCTCAAACACAAAAAAATTTTAAACTAAAAATGAAAGTTTCTTTCTGTGACTCCCACCTACCTTCCTCTCCATAGGCTAACTGTAAACAGTTTAATTTGTAGCTATCAATCCTAACTTTATATGTAAATATCTCTCCCTTTAAAAACAATTGATACCTATATATATCTGAGATCGCTTCCATTTTTGTATATGTTCCACTACATGTATATATATATATTCTACTTTTTTTCATTTAATACACTTTGTGTATATTGTCATGTGAGTATGAATAGGTCTATTTCACTTTTAAAAATACCTTTATAACATTCTGTAGCATTAATTATTAGTATCTTGTAGTTAATAAACGTACAAAATCATCTTGATGAATATTTTGCTTATTTTCAATTTTTCTCCATTAAAACAGTTCTGCAATATCTATTTTGTACATGCTTCTTTATGTACATGTGTATTTTGTAGGATAGATTCCTAGACATGAAACTATTAGATCTAAATATTTGTGCATGTCTAATGCAGATTCTGCCAAATTATATACCCTAAAATACTTAAAATTTATGCCACCGTCTTACCTGTGGAAGTGTTCCTGTCTTTGCAATTCTGTCAATCCTTTTAATTATATCTCAATCTAGTGAAACAAAAAAAAAAAATGGTGCCATGTTATTTTAACTTGTATTCCTTTATTAGTAGTCAGTTTGGGGATTTTTTGTTGTTGTTCTTTTTCTTTTCTTGTCTTTTTTAATTTCAAAAGCTATTTTATACTATTTCTGATTTTTTTTTTTTCAGTGTCATCTTAGTTCTTCAGGAAATAAATAATCTTGCTTTTAAAGTGGTCTTGTTTTCTTATTTTGGCAACTTTCTTTTGTTTTGATTCGTTTTCCTTAGATGTTTGATGAATCTTAGTTTAGCTCTTCTGTTTGAGACTCCCTGGTTATCTGCCTCTTCACTGTAACAGGCCTTCAGTAACTGTAGGAATTAGGATCTCCTGCTTGTGAAATTTCAGTACCTTCTGAGATCAGGTGGCTGCCTAGAGCTCAGTACCCATGCTCCTCACCTCAGTCTGGGGCTCATGCCATTGCTATCTCAGCTCAGCACAGAGAATGGGGTATGCCTGCTCAAGGCATTTCCTCCACTTGCAGATCCCTTAGTAATCCTTCTTATGATTGCCCCTGGCTTTCTTCCACACCTTGTATCCTTGATTCTGATCTGGAGTTACCACAGGATTGTGTGCACAACAACTCTTACTAATACATGGATCTTAGAAGATATGAACCCTGGTCCTGTCTGCTTTCTCTCAGTAAAGAATTTCCTTGTTAGGCACTCTTTTCTTGTTTTCTAGGGCTGTTATTGATTAGTATTTTAAAAAAGCTATGCCTTATACTTTATAGGCTTTTGGATGAGAAGGATAAAGAGAACTATATTCTCATTACATTATTCATATGACTGCCAGAAGCAAATTAAGTTCCTTGATAAGATGATGGCAGGTTCACTTACTGAATTGTGTATACATTATGTAAACATACATTATGTTTGTGTGTGTGTGTATATATATATATATATATATATATATATATATATATTACATATACACACAGTTCATCAGGTGAACTTATCACCTTGTTAAGGTACTTAGCTTGCTTTTGGCATTAAAAATTGTTTTCAAGTTGTAGTAAAATACACATAACTTAAAACTTACCATCCTAACAATTTTTATTGTGTGTACTCAGTCTCCAGTTTTCAGTCTTGCTAAATGCAAACTCTTTTATTCATTGAACAACAACCCCTCACTGTCCCCTTCTCTCCAGCTCCTGGCACCCACCATTCTACTTTCTATCTCTATGAATTTGACTACTTTCGGTATTTCACACAAATGGAATCATGGTATTCATGTTCTTCTGACTAGCTTTCACTTGGTATAATGTTCTCAGGATTCATGTAGCGTGTGTCTGATTTTCCTTCCTTTTTAAAGCTGAATAATATTCCATTGTTTGTATATTCTACATTTTGCGTATATACACATGGGCATAGAAATCCTTTTTTATTTTTCTTTTTAGAAATGAAATCTCTCTGTATTGGCTAGGTTGGTCTTGAACTCCTGGCCTCAAGCAGTCCTCCTGCCTCAGCCTCCCAAAGTATGAGGATTACAGGTGTAAGCCATCCTGTCCTGCCAGAAATACCTTTTGGGGATCCTACTTTATGTTCTTTTGGATATATACCCAGAAATGGAATTACTAGATCATATTTTAATTCAATTTTTAATTTTTTGAGGAATTGCTGTAGTTTTTTCCGTAGTGGCTGCCACACTTTTACAGGAGCTGTGCCATTTTACATTTCCACACACAGTGCACAAAGATTCTAATTTATCCACATCCTTATCAACACTTGTGATTTTCTGTTTTTTGTTTGTTTGTTTGTTTTTTAGGACAGGGTCTCACTCTGTCTCTCAGGCTGGAGTGCGGTGGTGCAATCATGGCTCTCTGCAGTCTTGACCTCCCTGGGCTCAGGTGATCCTCCCACCTCAGCTTCCTAAGTAGCTGAGACCACAGGTGTGCACCACCTCACCCGCTAATTTTTGTATTTTTTGGTGGAGATGGGCTTTCACCATGTTACACAGGGTAGTCTCAAACCCTTGGTCTTAAGCAGTTTGCCAGCCTCGGCTTCCCAAAGTATTAGCATTACAGGCGTCAGCAACTGCCCGCGGCCTGTTTTTGTTACTTTATAGAAGCCATTCTAATAGAGTTAAAAAAAAAAAAAAAAGCTGGTTGCTGAGGATCCTGGGTCTGCAGACTCAGAAAAATACATTCTTTGTGACTTACGATTATAGATTTGGCAGAGTCTTTTTGTTTGTTTTTGAGGTAAGGTCTCACACTGTCGCCTAGGCTGGAGTACAATGACATGATCACAGCTTACTGCTGTCTTGACCCCCCAGGGTTAAGTATTCCTCCTACCTTAGCCTCCTAGGTTGCTGGGACCACAGGTAAGGCCCACCACACCCGACTAATTTTTTGTAGGGACAGGGTCTCACTGTGTTGTCCAGGCTGCTCTTGACCTCCTGGGCTCCAGCGATTATCCTGCTTCAGCCTCCCAAAGTGCTGGGATTATAGGCATGAGCCACTGTGCTCAACGGCATTGGTAGTTTTGGACCTTCTTATCCAGTGATTTTCAACCTGCAGCTTTTTTGCCCTCCCTGGGGGCATTTGGGCAATATCTAGAGATATTTTTTGATTGTCACAACTCGGTGGAGTATACGGCTAGCATCTCGTCAGTGGAGGTCTGCAAAGCCACTGAACACGCTAAAATGCATGGGATGACACCCTTCTTTCCTCAGCAAAGTATCAGTAGTGTGGAGTTAAGAAACTTTGCTCTAATCTGAAACACCTAAGTTATAAGTAAAGTCTGTCTTGTCTTATTCGAACTGTTTCTCATTTTGCAGGGACCCAGGTACAAAATGGTAATGACAGGTTTTGGAGAATGCAGGTGATGACTTGACCTTTAGTCTATAGAAATTCTGGTCATCTACCTAGAATATTTTCTTGGTAGAATGACTTGGAGGCCTTACAACCTTGAATTTCAGGGAAAGGAAATAGCAAGCACTTTTTAAAAATAATTTCAAACTTCCTGAAAACTTTTAAGACTACAGAGAGCTTTCATATACCCTTCACTTTCATATACCCTTTATAATAAATAAATGTTTTATGTGAGCATATTTTGACACTCAGGTTTCCCAACCGTTAACATTGTATATTTGTTTTATGATTCTCTGTGTGTGTGTGGTTTTTTTTTTTCTAAATTGTTTGAAATTAAGTGACTTACATCATGCCCTTTTACCCCTTCTTCAGTATTTCCTTAAAAAAACAAAAAGGTGTTTTATACAAAATTAGCTAGGCATATTGGCAAGTGCCTGTAGTCCCAGCTACTCAGGGGGCTGAGGCAGGAGAATTGTTTGAAGCCAGGAGGCAAGGTTGCTGAGATCACACCATTGCACTCCAGCCAGGGCAACAAGAGCGAAACTCCATCTCAAAAAAAAAAAAAAAAGCTTTTTTATACATCACCTGAGTACAGTCATTTAAGTCAGGAAAATAATACTGATTCAGTTCTATCTAATCTACAGATTTTATTCAAATTAAGTTGTGAATCCAACCTTTGGTTCCTTGTTGCATTTCATTGCCAGGTGTCTTTAGTTTCCTTCCATCTGAAACAGTTCTTCAGTCTTCTTTTTTTTTTTTTTAATCTTTAATGACTGTCTTTTCTGAAGAATACAGACCAATTATTTTATAGAATGTCCCTCAGTTTGGATATGCCTGATGTTTTGTCATGTTTAGGATCCCAGTTATGCATTTTAAGTATGAATATCAAAGAGGTAAAGGTGTAATTTTCTTACTGCATTTTATCAGGAGGCAGTGTCGATTTTTACCACTACTCAAGATGTTAACTGTTATCCCTTGGTTAGTATGGTATCTCCTAGGTTTTTCTAGTATAAAGCTAATAAATAAATAAATGTTTTGTGGGGGAATATTTTGACACTAAGTAAATATTCTATTTCAGATCAAGCTGTCATCCACTTGTTTTTGCATTCGCTAATACATAATACTTGAATCAATGTTACTGCAGTGAGTTGCCCATTTTAAATCTTGCTTTTCCTTTTGGATTTATTAGTTGGCTTATAACATAGGAAAGAGGCTTTTCTTGTACCTCATTTATTTATTTCATACATTTTTTAGAGTTAGGGCCTTGCTCTGTTGCCCAGGCTGGAAGTGCAGTGGTACAGACATAGCTCACTATAGCCTTAAACTCCTACCCCATCTGTCTCTTTCTTATTTCTTCCTTTTTTAAAAATTTATAGGAGATGGATATGTGATTTCTATTTTATTTAATGATTTATAATTAGTTACTGTCACTTATCTTAATGTTTAATTTATTCCAGATCTGGCACATGGGAGCCCATTTAAACTGTCTCCGTGTCTTTTTGCTTTGTTCCTATAATTCTTTGAGCATTTCCTTCTTTCTGATACAACAGCATATTCCATGCTTATCTAGTACTTTCCCTACCCCAGCCTTGGAATCAGCCATTTCTCCAGAGAGTTTTCCTTTTTTATATTCAGTTTGTTCCTTTTATTTGTGAAAAGCATGCAGGGATGTATAGATGGATGGATGGATGGATGGATGGATGGATGGATGGATGGATGGACAAACAGATGGATGAAATGGATTGACAGGATCTCACTTTGTTGCCCAGACTGGAATGCAGTGACATGATCATGGCTCACTGCAGCCTGGACTTCCTGAACTCAAGTGATCCTCCCACCTCAGCCTCCTAAGTAGCTGGAACTTACAAGCACATGCTGCTATTCCCGACTATTTTTTAACTTTCTTTTTTTTTTTTTTAATAGAACAGGGGTTTCGCTTTCTTGCCCAGCCTGTTCTTGAACTCTTGGGCTCAGTAGCCTCCCAAAGTTCTGGGATTATAGGTGTGAGCCACTGCACCCGGCTTATGTAATATCTAGGCCCTGGATATGCTCATTGACACTGCATATAACCCAAGTAGTGCTCTTTGGAGAATGCAGGGGTGCAATTGCTTCCAGGCCCTTTTGTGAAACAGAGCTAGGCAGTATATATTTGTTTACCTGCATATGTTTGGGTAAATAAATATACACAGATATATTTATTTATCTATTAAAGACCATGAGTTCTTATCAATACCTCTGATATGGATCCATATGGATATTTTCTAGTCTTTGTCTTTTCATATTTTTAATATCCTTTTCTAACAGTGAGAAATCTGGATTCCTGTTAACCTTGATATATTTACTTATTTGCTCAATCCCCTGTTTGTATTCAGTCTTCTAGTCTTATAACTGTCTTCTTAGTCTCTGCCTCATTATCCTTGACTGCTTTATGTTGGTCAATTCTGTATGTCTGGGCAATACTTAATTAATTAACTCAACCATCTGTCCCCAGCAAGCACACTGTTAACATGCTATCTACATCCCCACCCCTTGTGAAGATGACAGATGAGTTTGTGGCCTTCCATAGGGAAGGGAAAGGAACTATAGGTTTTTGTTTTTGTGTTTTCCCATGTGCTTATAGCAAGGTGGTTTTGTTGTTGTTTTTTTTTATTTTGGTCAGTAATCACTATTATATCATAATATGTGTGTTTGTGATTTTTAAAAAATCTAAACATAAAGACAGTAGAAAATACAGTTGTAATTTCTCATTGCTTTCTACCACTTTTAGCTTATTTTGGTGCAAGCATTTGAACATGTATTTAAGTTCTTCAGTTATACTGTACAATATAATTTTTCATTACTGATATTTTTGTTGTTGTTTTATAGAAGACTATAAGATTTTGAGTTTAGGCTTTTTGGTAGTTTTTACCTTGGTATTATTCAGTGTTATGCTTTTCATACCTCAGTAAACAATAACAGTACAATTATGCAGCTCCACTGCTCTCCCCACTTAGTTTATTCCTAGGTCTTCAGGGTGTTTACACCTTATAGCAGCCTGTAGAGGTCTAACTTGGATCCACCAAATTATACTCAGCCTGCTAGCTTTTGCTAGCCTTTTGAACATAACAGCTGTCTGTCTTTCTCTGACACTACACTAACAATTCACACTCTGTGTTGTTTGCAATAACAGATTTGGGTAGGAGTTTTATTTTCAAATTCTGATGACGTTTTTGGGTTTTTTTTGTTTGTTTGTTTTGTTTTTTGAGACAGAGTCTCCCTTTGTGGCCTAGGTTGGAGTATAGTGGCACGATCACAGCTCTCTACCTCCTGGGTTCAAGCAATTCTCTGCCTCAGCCTCCTGAGAGCCTGGGATTACAGGCACCTACCACCATGCCCAGCTAAGTTTGTAGGGTTTCACCATGTTGGCCAGGCTGGTCTTGAACTCCTGACCTTGTGATTCACCCACCTCGGCCTCCCAAAGTGCTAGGATTACAGGCGTGAGCCATTGCACCTGGCTGATGATACCATTTTTTAGTGAAACCCAATTATGTACGCTTTGTAGGTTGACTATAAATACAAAACCACTATAATTAGGTATATAGTATTTTTGTGTTTATTTTCTTTAGTACAGTGAACTGTATCTGCCTACCTATAAGATCCCAAGAATTTGGAGTTTACTTATTTGATTCGTCTTTGGCTATCTTAAAGCAGATATTGTAAAATCCATTCTCTTTAATTTATTAAAACTTGGAATTCTTCAACTTGTTAGAATATAAGCTTTTCATGTTTTTGTATTTTTTCAATGTTGATATTTGAAAGGGAGTACAGAACATTTGGAAAAATCATTATCTTAAGGGAATACAGATATTAAAATTTATAAAACTTTTTATGGCCGGTCACAGTGGCTCATGCCTGTAATCCCAACATTTTGGAAGGTGAGGCAGGTGGATTGTTGGAGCTCAGGAATTTGAAACTAGCCTGGGAAACATGGAGAAACCCCATAGGTACAAAAAAATATAAAAATGAGCTGGACATGGTGGTGCACGCCTGTGGTCCCAGCCACCCAAAAGGCTGAGATGGGAGGATCCTTGAGTCCAGGAAGTTGAAGCTTCGATGAGTCAGATTGTGCCACTGCACTGCAGCCTGGGTAACAGAGAGAGACCCTGTCTCAAAATACAAACAAGCAAACAAGACCCTTTTCTAATGTAATGGTAGATTTATCTATAATGAAATCCTAAGGGAAACAAGGGTGTTTAACCTGTAAAGTTGCTGTTTGTGAGAAGATAATATTTCTTTGTGTCTTTGTCAGAGGTAGATACTAAGCAAGAAGTTCCTTGGGTTTGACACAGTGTGGTAATTTGTACATAAAGAAAATGAAATGGAGCATATTTCACTGTTTCATTTCAGTGACCATGAGGGCATGTGGCATACTTCCTTTGACTTAGTTTTCCAGGGTTTGGTAATTTTCCCATCTTACCAACTTTTCTGTTAATTATTCCCAGGTAGCTAATATTTTTAGATACTGAAAAGAAGTCATATATTGATCATCCTCAATAACTAGAATAAATAAGAGATTTGGGCAAAACACCTAGGACATACATGTGTATGTGTGGCTGCCTGCCTGTCTCTCTGCCAGCCTGCCCTTTTCTATCTACTTGACCTGAGTGATATGATAATCAGAAAACTGGTCTCATTCGAATGATTAGCTTATTTGTGTTTTTCAGGGACCTTTATTCTAGATGTAACTTTTAAACTCTTGTCAAAAGATATCTAATATAGAGAATTAGTGAATTATCTCCTAGTCTGTTTTGTTTAGTTATTTAATTCTATTAGAGTTATTTATTATAATAGAAGATAGCTTGATTCAGAATTTTAATGTAAGCATGTTCATGACAAATTTGTTTTCATTTTTTATGTATTTTATGTATTGTCTGTTTTGTACTAGGGATACTAGAAGATATGACTTCCATTTTGAGATGTTTATAATTTGAGAGCATGAAAAGTAGAATGAACAGTATTTCTTAAAAAGTGCTAATGAGTATCACTGCAGTATGCAGTAGAGGATACAGCAACCAGTTTGAATTATTAATAGTCGAGTATAATTTGAGAGATTTAGAGTAACTGGAAAAGTATGAGACAAGGTCTTCAGGGTCCTCATATCCTTTGAGACTAGCTTGAATTTTATTCTGTAGACAATGGCAGAGCCAGGGAAAGGTTTTAAATATAAAGCATTACAGTTATGTCAGGAAGGCTGTAGACAGAAGATCAGAACTGTTTATTGGCCAATTGGTGCTTGTTCTTTAGCTTAGTTTCTCTCTACCCAGTGGCAAACAATCCTGTTTCCACTTAGATACAATTTCCAGCTGTTCTACTCTACACTTTGGTCCCATTGGGAGAAATATTGTGCTAGAAAGACTCATGGAGTTTTCAGTTTCTCAAGCATTTTCATGCATGTCTTTATTGCCATTGTAATAACAAGAAAGTATTTAAATCTCCATTAAGAAATGGACAAACTGAAGAGAATACAAGTATTAACTTAATCTTTCTTTGTATTATAACAAAGTATTTAACTCTTAAAGTAAACTTTCAGCTGAGGAAAGCTTAAACTTTCAACTTAATTTAGCAGAGTTAAACAGCTTCGGTTCTTATCTGTCTTGGTCTGTTTTCTTCTCAGTAATGTGTCTCCCTGAAGGCCAGTGTCCAAAAATCACTTATCTTACTTTAATAAAATTATACTTAGTAGTTCCATTCTTTTTTATTTAGCTATATGCTATTTTGAATTGGATTACTTTGGAAAACTCATAATACGGTAATTCTATTCATTTTCATGTTCATATGAAATCCCAGTTAAAATAATGTCAAGTATAAAGTAATATAATAATAAATTATAGCCGGGCACGGTGGCTCATGCCTGTAATCCCAGCACTTTGGGAGGCCGAGACAGGTGGATCACGAGGTCAAGAGATTGAGACCATCCTGGTCAACATGGTGAAACCCCGTCTCTACTAAAAATACAAAAAATTAGCTGGGCATGGTTGTGCGTGCCTGTAATCCCAGCTACTCAGGAGGCTGAGACAGGAGAATTGCCTGAACCCAGGAGGCGGAGTTTGCGGTGAGCCGAGATCGTGCCATTGCACTCCAGCCTAGCTAAGGAGAGCGAAACTCCGTCTCAAAAAAAAAAAAAAAAAAAATAATAATAATAATAATAATAATAAATTATAGATCCTTGCAGGCTCTTCTCAGATAATGTTGGAAAGAGATTTTTAGGAAAATATGTTTTGAGTAAAGTGATATAATTTTGATGTAAGCATGGGGAAGCACACCTCTTTCTTTTGTGGAATTCAGAGAGTCTGGATCCAAAACAACATGGGCCATTTCTTTCTTTGGTATTTTCTTGTAGGGATTGGGAAGGAAAATGAGAGAACTGTATTTTTTCGTGTTTAGTTTTAGCTAACATTTGATTCTTAATCTAAGGAGATTTTAGGCCTTTGAGTCAGGGCACAAGCCAAGAAGGCACCCCTTACTTTTATTTTTAGCCTCATAATGTTTAGATCATCTTCGGTTTTTTGTTTATAGTATTTGAAAACTAAAGAAATTCAGTTCAAATAGTAAATGATTTGGTTGTGGATTTGTTCTTGAAACAGGGTCTTACTCTGTCACCCAGGCTGGAATTCAGTGGTCCAGTCTTGGCTCATTGCAACCTCTGCCTCCCACGCTGCAGTGAGTTTCCTGCCTCAGCCTCCTGAGTACCTGGGACTACAGGTGTGCACAACTATGCCTGGCAAATTTCTTTTTCTTTTGTATTTTTTGTAGAGATGGGTTCTCACCATGTTGCCCAAACTAGTTGGAAACTCCTAAGCTCAGGCACTCCACCCACATTGACCTCTCAAAGTGTTGGGATTACACGCGTGAGCCCCCTTGCCTGTCCTGACTTGGATTTTTATCCGAAAAGCAATACTGCCACCCAGTGTTTATACAGTTTACATTTTTTAGATTTTTTAGAAACTATTTTGAGAATCTCTTTATCTTTAGCTTAGAATTTAATAAAGGATCCTTTTTTTTATGGAATTATATTTTTATATTTCACATATTTAGGTTCATTTATTATATAAATGTATATAAATTTACTGAATGTTTACCAGTGGTGCTTGCACAATTCAGTAATGAGCATTTTACTTTCTTAGAGTCGAGGAGGAAAAAAGTTTCTTCCTGTATTGAAAGAAATCTTGGACAGGGATCCCTTGTCTCAACTGTGTGAAAATGAAATGGATCTTATTTGGACTTTGCGACAAGACTGCCGAGAGAATTTCCCACAGTCACTGCCAAAGTTACTGCTGTCAATCAAGTGGAATAAACTTGAGGATGTTGCTCAGGTAACAAAAGATGGTTTCTGTAACTTTTTTGGGGTATATGGTACTTGGTTGGTTTCACATAAAGTGTCCTTTTCTCATAGGTATGTTTTCATAGATAGGATAATTTAAGCAGGAGAAATTTTGAGGTTTTAAACTCTCATACTCCAGTTAATGGACCAGAACATTTTCAAGATTTAAATATCTCAGATTTCGGGTAGGATTGCCATACCTTTCACCAAACACAATTGAAACACCGATCTTGGGACAATTATCTATCAGAATAGCACTTGCTAAGATCTGGGTACCTTCTACCAGCTTCATCAGTGAACTCCAGAGTTTTAAATCTTAAGACTCTTTGCAGTGCCAGTTATAGAATGTTCATTGTTTGAAAATTACATCTATTATAGAGAATAACATTTTAGGTCATATATCATTCAAATTAATTTGAACATTCATTTCAGTTGTCCAGTATTACTGAACGTATGCCTTTTGGCAGAATAGAAGAAAGACCATTTTGCTTCAAAAAACCACCGTATTAGCCAGATGTGGTGGCTTATGCCTGTAATGCAAGCACTTTGGGAGGCCAAGGCAGGTGGATCACCTGAGATCAGAAGTTCGAGACTAGCCTGGCCAACTTGGTGAAACCCTGTCTCTACTAAAAATACAACAATTAGCTGGGTATGATGCTGAGCGCCTGTAATCCCAGCTATTCGGGGGGCTGAGGCAGGAGAGTTGCTTGAACCCAGGAGGTGAAGGTTGCAGTGAGCCGAGATTGTGCCATTGCACTCCAGCCTGGACAGCTAGAGTGAAACTCCATCTAAAAAGAAAAAAAAAAAAACACCAAATTTTAGTTCCTTGATTTAATTTTTAAGACCCTGCCAAAAAGCACTGGCATTTATTCAGTTCAAACGACCCACCAGTGCTCAATCGAAAGACCTTTGAAATGGTTTTTTTTAATAAAAAAAAAAAAAAAGTTTGGTCTACTCAAATAACCAAATGTTTTCATGTTACTGAGTTCAATCAATCTCCCTAGTATGTAGTCTTAGAAAATTTATAGTGACTAAAAATATAGTGAAGAAATACAGATTTATCTTAATTATATTCATTTAAAAAAATCTTTGGTTTTATTGTTTCACTTCTCAAATTAAGTGTAGAAAGGATTTCTTTCGTGTTTACTTACAGTGTCTAAAGATCTTTGGAGCCAGGCGCGGTGATGCACGCCTCTAATCCCAGCACTTTGAGAGGCCGAGGCAGTTGGATCGCTTGAGCTCAGGAGTTCCAGACCAGCCTAGGCAACATGATGAAACCCCATCTCTATAAAAAACACAAAAATTAGCTGGGCATGGTGGCATGTACTTGTAGCCCCAACTACTTGAGAGGCTGAAGTAGGAGGATTGCTTGAATCTGGAAGTTGAGGCTGCAGTGAGCCAAATGCCATTGCACTCCAACCTGGGCAACATGAGATCCTGTCTCAAAAAAAGAAAAATGGCCAGGGTTGGTGGCTCATGTCTGTAATCCCAGTACTTTGGGAGGCGGAGGTAGGCAGATCAGGAGTTTGAGACCAGCCTGGGTAACATGGTGAAACCGTGTCTCTACAACAGATAGAAAAATTAGCCTGATGTGGTGGCACACACCTGTTCCAGCTACTAGAAAGACTGAGGCAGGAGGATCACTTGAGCCCAGGAGGCTGAGGTTGCAGTGAGCTGAGATTATGCCATTGCATTCTAGCCTGGGTGACAGAGGGAGACCTTGTCTCAAATAATTAAATAAATAATCAAGCAATCAATCAGTCTTTGGAAACGTTATATAATTACATTATTGTATGTACCTTGTTTAAGCTGTTTCTACCTTAGACCAAATTAGACTGAAAAGGAACTATTTAATTTTCATTGCTCTAGAATAGTCTTTCCTGTCTTCTAGCTGCTCATTTATTATCTAAATTCTGGATTCATTTTCCAGGAACCTTCAGTAATGGAAAAGAAAATCTAGGCATTTGTTAACTTGGCACATTTGCCTATTTCTTTTGGATAGTGTCTAGTGCTGAGTGTGTATCTAAGAAATGCCTTGTATTATTATTTCATTAGAATCACAATGGAAAAAAATTCTTACTATACTCTTAAAAGCTGTCTTAAAGAGAGATTTGGTGAGTTTTGGCAATTAATTTTACACTTACATAATTTAATTTTTAGTGATTATAAATAATTTTACAAAAAGTCAATACTTGTTAATGGTAGAGTTGTTTTTAACTACAACGTTGCTGAACCTCTACTATTACATAATGTTATCTCTCGTTTTCAGTATTATTTATGGGTAGCGTATTCCAAGTATTGGAGATAGTAGGAGTTTTTTTTTTTTTTTTTTTAACTGCTATTTCAAAACCTCGGAAAATAGTCTCTTCCCAGCTGGTTCATTAGGGCCTTGGGCAAAGCAGGGAGAAAAAGTTGGGATGAGGTTGGTGCTTTATGTCTTCATACCAGTATTTCTTACTGGGTTTTCATCACTATACCCTTAAGAGTTTTTATAGACCTTTTTTCTCAACAATAATCCTTGAGATTTTGATTTTACAGATACATAGTACATCTGTTCTTGTACTGTATGTGTATTCGTGCTTTATACATTAAAAAAACGAGCAATCTTTACTTAATACAGAGTTAAGAATAACTAAGTTCAACTTAAATTTAAAGTTAAAATTTAAGCTGGTATGGTGGCTCAAGCCCGTAATCCCAGCACTTTGGGAAGCAGAGTTGGGAAGATCACCTGAGGCTAGGAATTTGAGACCAGCCTGAGCAACATAGTGAGACCCTATCTCTACAAAAATAAATAAATAAAATAAAATTAGCTGGGCATGGTGGTGTGTGCCTGTAGTCCTAGCTACTCAGGAGGCTAAGATGGGAGGATTGCTTGTACCCAGGAGTTCAAGGCTGTAGTAAGCTATGATGTTGCCACTGCACTCCAGGCTGGGCAACAGAATGAGACCCTGTCTCTTAAAAGTTAAAATTTAAAAACTACTAGCATTTCACTGTATTTGCTAAATAATTATCTATGTAATTTTTTCACTCAGTGAACTGTAATGTATCAAATTACATATATAATATAACAATTTATGCCGGCACAGTGGCTCACGCCCACAATCCAAGCACTTTGGGAGACCGAGCTGGGTGGATCACCTGAAGTCAGGAGTTGGAGACCTGGCCAACATGGTGAAACTCCATCTCTACTAAAAATAAACACAAAAAATTGGCCGGGTATGGTGGTGGGCACCTGTAATTCCATCTACTTGGGAGGCCGAGGAGAATCGCTTGAATCCAGGAGGCAGAGGTTGTAGTGAGCCGAGGTCGCGTCATTGCACTCCAGCCTGGGCAACAAGAGCAAAAATCAGTCTCAAAAAAAAAAAAAAAAAAAAAAGACAATTTATATAAATATATGCTAATAATGGAGTAATTACATTTTTAGAAAATCATTCAAAAGTAGTATTTTCCCAAAAATGTTTATTTAATGTAGAACAACTGAAAATACTAAGTTAAATTATCTTTAGTAAAACTTAACTTTTATTTACTTTTGCTTGATATGGAAAAATGTCATTTAACTTAGCTGCTGGATACTCATTTACATATTGTTGACTTTTTGGAGAGAGCTTGCCATAAATAATGATGGGTTGAATAACTTAAGTAATAAAATATTAACCGTTTTTATTGAATTCTCAAAGCTTAATTGATCTGAAAATCAAACGTAACATCCACAAGACAGCCAGCAAGTGCTTGCTGACCACCTCTCCCAATATGACTTTGAGCAATCAATTGAAAGAAAATCTTCTAATCACTGCCATCTATTTACCATAGTTTTATAGCATTGATCTTGCATATATATCGTATACCTTCCATGACATTGATGTCAGTGGTGAATCCAAGACAATCCAATGAGTGAAATTAATACTAAGGAATAAGATTTTCTCGGATGGGGTTAGAGTTTTATAAGGGCTACAAATTAAACATTTTTTTCACTCTCACCCATAAAGTTTATTTGGGGGTAAGTACTTCATAGCTTTTAAACTTGTCTATAGAATGTTTCAACAGCAGAGGCAATCTTTATTAGTTTATATTAACAGGAATGGATTTTTGAGGCCTCAGTAATTAAAAATGTGCTTTGCCTTCTTTTGACCCATCTCAGTGCTCTTGCGTGTCAAGGAAAATTAGATTACTTTTGTCCCCCATTATTTCTGAACCATTTTCATTTTTTAAACAGCTTCAGGCACTGCTTCAGATTTGGCCTAAACTGCCCCCGCGGGAGGCCCTGGAGCTTCTGGATTTCAACTATCCAGACCAGTACGTTCGAGAATATGCTGTAGGCTGCCTGCGACAGATGAGGTATCTTCTGCAGCTGGTTTTCTTTGGGGCAAGGAATAACCTGGGTGGGTTTGGGACAAGAGTATGTCCTTGATGTCTCGTAAGAAAGAAAAGGGCTTAGAATTACTGACAGTTCAAAGAAAGCATTTGCTCCTGTATTCCTGCCGCTTCCCCCTACTCAACATTTATAGTAGAACAAAACAAAAGCATACTGTGTCCGAAGGTCCTCAAGATCACCCTCAGGTTTGATGACTCACTAGAAGGATTCCGAACTCAGCATATAGTCATTTACAGATATAATTTATTGCAGCAAAAGGATATAGAACAAAATTTGATTAGAGAGAAAATTCATGGGGGTGAAGTCATGAGGAAAACAGGCATACATAAGCTTGTTAAGAGTCCTTTTCCAGTGAAGTCACACCAAACACTTTTAATTCTATCAGGAGTGAGTTGTGATAATACATGTCTGCACGGGAAGCTTGTTAGAGATTTGGGGACCAGCGTTTTTACTGGCAGCTATCACATAAGCACCCTCTGCCTAGCATGTACCAGATTTCTATATTGCCAGGAGTAAAGTGGGTATACAACATAAATCATTGTTTGCACAAACAGTTTAGGTGCAGTGAGCCACTCATCAATTAGGAAGGTGGTAGGAACCCTTCGGAAATCTTAACTCCCAGATGCCAGCCATGGGCCCATCCTATATGCAGACTTGTTAAAGAATAGCAGCGCCGGGCGCAGTGGCTCAAGCCTGTAATCCCAGCACTTTGGGAGGCCAAGGCGGGTGGATCACGAGGTCAAGAGATCGAGACCATCCTGGTCAACATGGTGAAACCCCGTCTCTACTAAAAACACAAAAAATTAGCTGGGCATGGTGATGCGTGCCTGTAATCCCAGCTACTCAGGAGGCTGAGGAAGGAGAATTGCCTGAACCCAGGAGGTGGAGGTTGCGGTGAGCCGAGATCACGCCATTGCACTCCAGCCTGGGTAACAAGAGCGAAACTCCGTCTCAAAAAAAAAAAAGAATAGCAGCCAAACCTGCCGTGCTACTTCTTTTCTTCATACAGTCTGTCCACCATCCAGAATTAAGAAATGTTGATTTTTGTCATGGGTTTAGAAATATATATATAGGGCCGGGCACGGTGGCTCAAGCCTGTAATCCCAGCACTTTGGGAGGCCGAGGCGGGCGGATCACAAGGTCGAGAGATCGAGACCAACCTGGTCAACATGGTGAAACCCCGTCTCTACTAAAAATACAAAAAATTAGCTGGGCATGGTGGCGCGTGCCTATAATCCCAGCTACTCAGGAGGCTGAGGCAGGAGAATTGCCTGAACCCAGGAGGCGGAGGTTGCGGTGAGCCGAGATCGCGCCATTGCACTCCAGCCTGGGTAACAAGAGCGAAACTCCGTCTCAAAAAAAAAAAAAAAAAAAAAAAAAGAATAGCAGCCAAACCTGCCGTGCTACTTCTTTTCTTCATACAGTCTGTCCACCATCCAGAATTAAGAAATGTTGATTTTTGTCATGGGTTTAGAAATATATATATAGGGCCGGGCACGGTGGCTCAAGCCTGTAATCCCAGCACTTTGGGAGGCCGAGGCGGGCGGATCACAAGGTCGAGAGATTGAGACCAACCTGGTCAACATGGTGAAACCCCGTCTCTACTAAAAATACAAAAAATTAGCTGGGCATGGTGGCGCGTGCCTATAATCCCAGCTACTCAGGAGGCTGAGGCAGGAGAATTGCCTGAACCCAGGAGGCGGAGGTTGCGGTGAGCCGAGATCGCGCCATTGCACTCCAGCCTGGGTAACAAGAGCGAAACTCCGTCTCAAAAAAAAAAAAAAAAAAAAAAAAAAAGAAATATATATATATAGTTAAGCAAATACATTACAATTAAAGTTGAAGTCCTCATAGATTTCTTACCCAGTCTTGATTACTTCTCTTCCTTCCCAGAGGCAAACCTTATAATGAATTTGGTGTGTATGCTTCTATATCACATTTTTCTGTTTCATCATATATGTCTATGAAAATACAGATTTGGAATTGTTACTGCACAAATGTGTCTTGCCATATGCATTAGTTTATATCTTGCTTTTTGAAAATTTGGCTAGATGGCTGGATGCAGTGGCTCAGGCCTGTAATCCCTGCATTTCGGGAGGCCAAGGCAAGCAGATTACTTGAGGTCAGGAATTGAAGACCAGCCTGGCCAACATGGTGAAACCCCTTCTCTACTAAAAATACAAAAAATTAGCTGGGCATGGTGGCAGACACCTGTAATCTCAGCTACTCGGGAGGCTGAGGCAAGAGAACCACTTGAACCCAGGAGGCAGAGGTTGCATTGGAACAAGATTGTGCCACTGCACTCCAGCATGGGTGGCAGAGCGAGACGCCATCTCAAAAAAAAGGAAAAAATACCAGCCAGGTGTAGTGGCTCATGCCTGTGATCCCATCACTTTGGGAGGCCAACGCAGGCAGATCAGTGAGCCCAGGAGTTCGAGACCAGACTGGGCAACATGGTTAGGCCCCATCTCTACCAAAAATACGGAGATAGTAGCTGAGTGTGGAGGTGCGCACCTTCGATCCCAGCTACTTGGGAGGCTGAGGTGGGAGGATCACTTGAGCCCTGGAGGCGGAGGTTGCAGGAGCTGAGATGGTGCCACTGCACTCCAGCCTGGGTGACAGAGTGAGACCCTGTCTCAAAAAATAAAATAAATAAAAATAAACATTTGGTGGCTCACGCCTGTAATCCCAGCAGTTTGGGAGGCCTAGGCAGGTAGATCATGAGTCAGGAGTTCGAGACCAGCCTGGCCAACATGGTTAAACCTCATCTCTACTAAAATACAAAAATTAGCTGGGCATGGTGGCACATGCCTGAAATCCCAGCTACTCTGGAGGCTGAGGCAGGAGAATTGCTTGAACCAGGACCCAGGAGGTGGAGGTTGCAGTGAGCCAAGATTGTGCCACTGCACTCCAGCCTGGGCTACAGAGTGAGACTCTGTCCCCCTCCCTCCTCCCCCTCAAAAAAAATCCACAATTAGGATTTTGAGGTTAGTTTGTCCCATTATGTTTAAATGTCGTTTATTCCTTTACTTTATAATATTCTGTCATAGGGATATATCTTATTTAATTCTCTATTAAGTAACATTTACGTTTTCTCCACATTTCTCTATTATAAAAAATGCTGCAGTGAACATGTGTGTCTCCTTTGGGTGGTGCATTTGTGAGAATCTGTGAGATTCACTGAAGAAACGAATGTCTCAAACAATGAAATTTATCTATTTTCTTTCTACCCTCAAAAATGAGGCTTATGTACTTTATGGTTTTTGAACAATGAAAGCTCTCAAAATAGTATGGATAGTGTGAGTGATCATTTTTTCTTTTTAAAATTGTGTATGTTTTATGCTATGTGGTATCCAAAAGAAATTACCCAGACTCACCAATAGTGCTTATTTCTAGGGAGTGAAATTAGAAATGTGAGAGAAGAGGAAGCCTCCTTCTATTCCTATACTTCCTAGCTTTTACACTATTTACAGGTTATATAATGGGCATGAATTTTACACTAAGCCTAATTGAGATTGTGTTATAGGTAGTTTTAAAAAATGAATTGCCAGTTGCTCCACCATCTCCTTAAGTTTGCACTGGAGACCTCTTGTGGAGGGGCCACCTGGTTCTCCTTGGGCTGAACAAAGTGTTTTTCTTAAATGCATTGATCCCTCTGAGGAGACTGCTGTGATCTTTGTATTCCATGTAGCTCATTCTGGTGGTTTTTCTATTGTCAAATTTTCTGGTTATGAGTTGTGTTTTTTTGTTTTTTTTTTTTTTTTCTCAGTAGTACCCTGGGTTTCAATCCCAGATATCTGCCTTAGACTACTAATTCCTTAACCATTTATTACCCAAGATATAGACATTAAGTGGAGCACTTGGGCCTCTTACCTCATACTGCTGGAATTGCCTCTAATGGGAGTGTGTTTATAGGTGAATGGTCTGGAGATGGACACAAAGTAGAGAACCACTAACCTTAATTAATTCAGCTCAGTTAATTACAATATTGTGTGTTATATTAATTCAGTGATCAATTCCTACTTATAAGTGTATTCACTTTCTCATCCTTCAAACCTATTTGAAGTTAAGATTTTAATTGTTCATTGGTTATCTGGGAAAACTTACTTAACCCTAATGATAGCAAAGGAAAATAAATTGTGAAATTAACGATAGGATTTTTATTTTAAAAATGATTGTTCAACTAAGCACATTCATTTTTTAGCATGATCAGAAATCAGTATTGAAGTGTCTAATATTTTTGGTAACTCTTAGCTGATTGGAAATACAGTCATCAATTTTAACAATCTGTAGTAGTCTATTTTCACACTGTTATAAAGAAATGCCTGAGACTGGGTAATTTATAAAGGAAAGTGGTTTAATTGACTCACAGTTCCACATGGCTGGGGAGGCTTCACAAAGCTTAAAATCATGCTGGAAGGCAAAGGTGAAGCAAGTACTATCTTCACAAGGTGGCAGGAAAAGGGAAAGAGCAGGGGAAACCACCATTCATGAAGCCATCAAATCTCATGAGAACTCACTCACTACATGAGATTAGCATGGGGGCCACATTGATTCAATTACCCTCCACCAGGACCCTCCTTCGACACATGGGGATTATAAGGATTATAATTTGAGGTGAGATTTGGGTGGGGACAAAAGCCAGACCATATCATAATCTAATTCATTTGATTAAAATATCTTTTGTATCTGTTCTTTGACCCTCTTCACTCCCCTTTCCCCATCTGAAATCTTTAGCTTGTTTTGTGGTATTTTAACAGTGGTTCAATGAAGACAAGCATGTAACAAGCCTGGCCCAAAAGAACCATTGTGTTTCAACAAGTTCACATTTGATAGTTTGACAGGAAGGGATCTTTTTCTGCCACAGGTTATTTGCTTACTCACTGTGTCTTTTGTTTCTTTCAGTGATGAAGAACTTTCTCAATATCTTTTACAACTGGTGCAAGTTTTAAAATATGAGCCTTTTCTTGATTGTGCCCTCTCTAGATTCCTATTAGAAAGAGCACTTGCTAATCGGAGGATAGGGCAGTTTCTATTTTGGCATCTTAGGTAAGTCTTTTATATTTCAATTTGAGCCTACCATGTGCTTTAATAACTATAAATCACCACAATATATTTAATAGAACAAATGGCTGCTTTCATTTATTTCTGAGCCATTTATAAAATGTATATAGTTTTGGTGCCTTCTCCTATTTCTTGATACCTGTACCCTTGATTTTCATGATTTGACAAAGTAATTCAGTTTTTCAAGATCTTTATGTGTCCCTCCATGCCTGCTTGATTTCTTCTTTCTTTCTTTGTTCTTTCTTTCCTTCCCTCCTCTTTCCTTTTTCTTTCTTTCTTCTTCTTCTTTTTTTTTTTTTTTTTTTTGCTGAGCTTCTCAAAGGCAATAAGCTCTATAATGTGCTGCTGATTTTAGAAGTTTTATTTTCTGGATATGATTTTCTTCTTATTCATAGTTCCCCCCCCACCTTTTTTAAATTCCTTGTGTTGTTCTAGAACCTTTTCTTATTTTAAACTAGTCTTTCCTCGTTCATTCAGTCTTAGTTTTTAAATCCCTCAGGGAGTAACAAAATAAGTATTCCTTCCTTTTTCAAATATGTACACCACTTTTTAAGTGAGAAAAAAATTGGAATAGATGCTAATCAGGGCATTAGTCAATTGTATAATGCTAGTTGGATTTCATAGATCTTTGTTTCAGTCTAATGTTTTTAAATTGGTAAGATCACCTTACCCCTACAAAAAGCAAATCAGGTTAAGAGGTGCACATTTTAGATTTCTTGGAATAAAGAATTAAGTAATTATAGAATCACACAGATTTTGAACTTTGAAGTTTAACAAATTGGAAAGTTAACCCTTCTCACTGATAATTATGCACAAAATAGCCGGGTGCGGTGACTCAGGCCTTTAATCCCAGCACTTTGGGAGGCTGAGGCAAGTGAATCACTTGAGGCCAGGAGTTTAGACCAACCTGGCCAACATGGTGAAATGCTGTCATTATTAAAAATACAAAAATTAGCCAGGCATGGTGGTGCATGCCTGTAATCCCAGCTACTTGGGAGACTATAAGGCAGGAGAATTGCAAGTATGAAGGGGCTGGGCACCCCATCCAAATTCCAGCCAGAAATGGGGAGGATCAGGAGGGAAGGACAGGGTACAGGAGGGTAGGGACCATCATTTCCTTCTAAGTGCAGGACTCATTTGTGTGCACATCACTTCACCTTCCATCCTGTTGGCTAGAACCTAGTCACCTAATGACATCTAGCTACATGTTTTTATTTTTGGCAGGGTTCAATCTGGGAGCTAGAGATTGCAGTGAGCCGAGATCGCACCAGTGCACTCCTGCCTGGGAGTGAGACTCTGTCTCCAAAAAGGGAGGAAGGGAGGGAGGAAGGAAGGAAGGAAAAATGATAACGAGGCCAGGTGTGGTCGCTC
The DNA here is from genome assembly GCF_048565385.1 of Saimiri boliviensis. Taxonomy (NCBI): domain Eukaryota; kingdom Metazoa; phylum Chordata; class Mammalia; order Primates; family Cebidae; genus Saimiri; species Saimiri boliviensis. The sequence goes on from NC_133457.1 coordinate 51,263,816, forward strand.
ACACCTGTAATCCCAGTACTTAGGAGGCTGAGATGGGTGGATCACAAGATCAAGAGATCAAGACCATCCTGGCCAACGTGGTGAAACCCTATCTCTACTAAAAACAAAAGTTGGCCGGGCATGGTGGTACGCGCCTGTAATTCCATCTCCTCAGGAGGCTGAGGCAGGAGAATCATTTGAACCTGGGACGTGGAGCTTGCAGTGAGCCAAGATCTTGACACTGCACTCCAGCCTGGCAACAGAGTGAGACTTCATCTTAAAAAAAATAATAATAATAATATTGCACACAATGACCTTGCCATTGTAAGTGGTTTTTTTTTGTAGAATAAAGAAGTCAATATTTATTTGATGGTCTGAAGTATTTGATAAACCATTTGGATATCATTAACTTTCTGCAGGTCGGAAGTGCACATTCCTGCTGTCTCAGTACAATTTGGTGTCATCCTTGAAGCATACTGCCGGGGAAGTGTGGGGCACATGAAAGTGCTTTCCAAGCAGGTATCAGCTTATTTTGTTTATTCATTTTGACTTTTTTTTGACAGACAAAGGTTAAAGCATGAATATTAGCTTGTTTTAATCTTCATGTTCAGTTTGGTACATGGTGTTTGATCAGTTTTATCAAATGCCATTTCTCCCACCACGTTATTTCCTAGAAGTCTCAGGAACAAATAACCTGATTAATAAATTATTTTATCAAAATTTAAGTCAAGAAATGAAGTTCCAATGAATTTAGCAGAAAAATATTAACTGAACGCTACCTGAAAAATAATTAGAATTTCTAATATATTCTATATTGATCCCAAAGTGATGGTAATACAGACTTGAGCCACCATGCCTAGCTCCACCCTATTTTTATATCAGGTTCCTAATTTCTAGTTAAACTACTCTTTTCTAATTCATTTGTGTTGCCACAGGAATTCTCATAGGCTTCCATTAGATGTTTTTAATATTTAGGCTTTTTCATGATGTTAAAATTTTTTTCTGATCCCTTCTTTTTGAAAAGCCCATTAATGATGGTAATAATAGCTAATGTTTATTCATAACTTATTATGGGTCATTTATTCTTCACGGCAACATGGAATCAAATATTATTAATTCTCTGAATTTTATAGAACTCTGAAATATATCTCACACCTCTGCCTATTTCCCTTGTGTTCATGGCTAGCCTCCTAGTTCAAGCTACTGTTCTTTTTCCACTGGACTTCTTCATTAACTTTCTAAATTGTGCACCTGTTTCCCTTCCTACATCTCTTCCCCTGCCCCACATTCTATACACTGACCTTTTAAAAATGTAGATTGTAGCCAGATTCAGTGGCTGACACCTGAAAACCTAGCACTTTGAAAGGCTAAGGTGGGAGGATCACTTGAGCCCAGAAGTTCAAGACTAGCCTGAACAACATAGTGAGACCCATCTCTACAAATTAGAAGGTGGCTTGCTACTGTAGTCCCAACTACTTGGGAGGCTGAGGTGGGAGGATTGTTTGAACCCAGGAATTTGAGGTTGCAGTGAGCTATGATTGTACCACTACACTCTAGACTGGGCAACAGAGCAAGACTGTCTCAAAAAGAAAAAAAAAAAATAGATTGTATTACATCATTTCCCCTTTAAAATTCTTTCAATAATTTTTCATTGTACTGTGTGTAAAATTCAGATTTTCTGCCAAAGCATATTAGGCCATAGTCAGTCATAACTTGTTTAATATCATCATATGGCTGTTTTCCACACTGCCTATTTTCTTGGAGCCTCAGCTTCATGTTAAAGACAATAAAAGGATGATATATGTATGAATGAATCATTCTTACTCCTTTTTTGTTTTGATTGATAAATTGTGAGAGGAAGACTTTACCTTGTACGTGGCAGTTCTTGTTACTACTGTAAACTTAATAAAAGGACAAGGTGTTGGAACACTTAAAAAGTATTAGACTTACGGCCATGGGAACTATGGAACAGGACACTGTTCCAGGAAGTGGATATCAACACAATTAGAGATGAAGCATGAAAATTTCCAACTGTACAGACATGGAAGAAGTATCAAATTTCAAATACTTCCGAAAAGTTCCTGTTTTCATAGCACAGTTTTTATCTGGTTGCCTTGTCACTAGTGTTTGTACAGCTCCTGAAACTGTTGAGAAGCAGAGTGATCTGTGGTTTTAACAGATGGGTAACTTGGTGAGTTTAAGCCATCTTGATTTTATCATCAAGTTGCATAGGTCCTTCCTAGTTTCCTGTGAGCAAGGTCTCAGCCTCTGTGGAAACTCCATGCTTGAATTCATCTCCCTACATAGTCTTAGTGGTTTCCTTGTGTATAGCAGAGTTCAAAAATGAAAACATCAAAAGAAAAAAAGAAAAAAAAAATGAAAACATGATATAAATTAAATCTCGTTGGATTTTCAAGCCACATTGTTTATTTTTGTGATATACATATTTTATATATTTGTTACATACAGTGTGTGTGTGTGTGTGTGTGTGTGTGTATATATATATATATATATATATATATATATATATACATTTTTTTTTTTTTTTTTTTTGAGACGGAGTTTTAGTCTTGTTGCCCAGGTTGAAATGCAGTGACTCAATCTCAGCTCACTGCAACCTCCACCTCTCAGATTCAAATGATTCTCCTGCCTCGGCTGGATTATAGGTAGCTGGGATTAGAGGCATGCACCACCACACCCAGCTAGTTTTGTATTTTTAGTAGAGAGGGGTTTTCTCTCTGTTGGTCAGGCTGTTCTCAAACTCCTGACCTCAGGTGATCCACCTGCCTCAGCCTCCCAAAGTGCTGGTATTACAGGTGTGAGCCACCGTGCTCAACCAGTATACTTTTAAATTCTATTTTTAACATTTGTTTTTTCCAGTTTTAATGATATAAAATAAAATGCTGCTTCTTTATGGTTGGCTGAGGTTGTTATGAATTTTACATAATATGACATGAAAGGACCCTTAGTTGTCAAATAAAGTTGAATATTATTTATTGTTATTTATATTATTTTTTGCAATGGAGTCTCACTCTGTTGCCCAGGCTGGAGTGCAGTGGCATGATCTTGGCTCACTGCAACCTCCACCTCCCAGGTTTAGGCAGCTCTCCTGCCTCTGCCGAGTAGCTGGGATTACAGGCATGCACTTTTGACTAATTTTTGTATTTTTAGTGGAGAGGAGGTTTCGTCATGTTGGCAAGGCTGGTGTTGTATTCCTGACCTCAAGTGATCCACCCACTTCGGCCTCCCAAAGTCCTGGGTTTACAGGGGTGAGCCACTGCACCTGTCCCTTATTTATTTTTTGAGACATATCTCAGTCTGTTGCTGAAGAGTGCAGTGGTGCAGTCTGGTCTCACTGCAGCCTCTGGCTCCTGGGTTCAAGTGATTCTCCTGCCTCAGCCTCCTGAGTATCTGGGATTACAGGTGCATACCACAATGCCTGGCTAATACTTGTATTTTTAGTAGAAACCAGGTTTCTCCATGTTGGCCAGGCTGATCTCAAACTCCTGGCTTCAACTGATCTACCTGCCTTGGCCTCCCAAAGTGCTGGGCTTACAGACGTGAACTATCGCACCCAGCCAAAAGTTGAACTTTAAACATAATGGTTTTGATTTAGTTCGCCGTTGTTAATACACCTTGTACTACTTGCCTGAGTTTTTTTTTTTTTTTTTTAACTTGCTTTAGTTTTGATAGCCATAGTTATTATAAAAACAAGTAATTTAGATTTGAATAACATACTATGTCTGTATTCACACTTACTTTATTAGACAATAATTCATTCTAGCTATTCTGTTAATGGAAAGAGAATATACTGAGCTATCGAACAAGAGTGATGACAAGAAGTGGATTTTAAGGTTGAATAGCAAGAACCTCAGAGAGTTACTTCTACATAAGTTTTTCTCTTATACTATGGAGTTGGCCAAATGGACTGGTTTAGATTAGTGATGTCTCAAATTCTACTACTCAGTGAATTGCAGAATTTTGAATAGTTTAAGCTTCATATTTATTTTCTTTTTGTTTTCTTTTCTTTCTTTCTTTCTTTTTTTTTCTTTTTTTTTTTTTTTTACTGAGACAGTTTCTCACTCTCTTACCTTGGCTGAAGTGCAGCGGTTCAGTCTCAGCTCACTGCAACCTCCGCCTCCAAGGTTTAAGTGATTCTTGTGCTTCAGCCTCCCGAGTAGCTGGGATTACAGTTGTGCCACCATGCCTAGCAAATTTTTGTGTTTTTTTGTAGAGACAGTTTCACCATGTTGTCCAGGCTGGTCTCCTGACCTCAAGTCATCCACTTGCCTCAGCCTTCCAAAGTGCTGGCCCACATTTATCTTCTTAAGTACCCATAATCTGTGTCTGCTTTTCTCAAATTTATAAGAAAAGGTTTAAAGAAACTTTGAAAATGATGCCGTAAATAACAACTGTTAAAAATAAGTTGTTTATTGTATGTAAAATACTTTTTAAAGCAGATACTATTTTTACTTCAACTGATTATGTGTGTTTATGTGTTGGGAGCAGGTGTTATTGATATGATCACATGATATTATTCTTTTTAATCAATGAATTTTTTGTGTGGGGAACTTATTTTTCAGGTTGAAGCCCTCAATAAGTTAAAAACTTTAAATAGTTTAATCAAACTGAATGCAGTGAAGTTAAACAGAGCCAAAGGGAAGGAGGCCATGCACACCTGTTTAAAACAGAGTGCTTACCGGGAAGCCCTCTCTGACCTGCAGTCACCCCTGAACCCATGTGTTATCCTCTCGGAACTCTAGTAAGTGACTGTGCTTTGTTCAGTGAGTCTCTTATGAAATAGCAAGCAGAAAGTCACTGCCTTAGGGGAGTAGCAGGGCCAGCTGTCATCCTCAGGAGATAGAATATAATTAAAGAAGGAAAATCTTAAAAGTTCTCAGAGGCTATGTTTATAGTCAGTAGAATATATGCTTGTCAGCTAAACGTACCTGTGGGTTTAGTTACAAATGAATTCATATTTCAGTTATATATAATTAAATTTATTTTTTTGTATTACTGATTTGTAAGAGTTGATAGTCCTAACAAGCAAAATGTTGGAAACTATAGTAAATTATTTACTGATTGATTTTCCTATTTTAAAATGAGATCTTGTCTTGAATGAATTTGGCAACTTATTTCTCACTTTCTCATTTCCTACAAAAGTGATAATGAAAAATAATAATCTGTTATTCAGTATACTGTCAGTATTCAAATGAACCCCGTGTTAAGAAATCAAGAGTGATCTCATAATAGTTCTAATTTTAATCCAATGATTTGTTCTAATTTTTTATTCACTAAATACAATAATTTACAAACAAAAGGAAATGAGAGGAGGAATTTTAAGTGGAGAAGGTGAGAAGGGCAGATCTTGGGTTTTGAGTCCAGCCTATCTGGCATCAGTCTATGCCATCCAAGACTGTCCTTATGGTTGCTTTTCTACCAAGTGGAACTTTTTTTGACTCCTCTCCAGACCTGAAAGGAATAGGTGAGGAATTTTCTCAGGCCTATTATATCATGGTAAAATTATAATCTTGTGTATCACTACACTGAAGTTGACTAATCTCCTTGATTTTAGTGTTGAAAAATGCAAATACATGGATTCCAAAATGAAGCCTTTGTGGCTGGTGTACAATAACAAGGTATTTGGTGAGGATTCAGTTGGAGTGATTTTTAAAAATGGTGATGGTAAGTACTGAGCTTTTTAAACATCATCAAATTCCTTGGAATTTTTCATTTGTTGCCATTTTGCCTTATCTGAAAGGTGATGTGTAGTGAAAGTGTTTAACAGTTTCAGCCATGAAGGTAGCTATTGATGGTCATAAAGTCAAATTCAAAATGTCCTAAGCACCTTTTTTTCCTTCTTAGAAAATGATTTATACCATTCACTGAAATACACTGTTCTAACGAACCTAAATTTTCCCCTACAAAATACCAAGTATGTCTACTCCTTTGATTAAAAAGCTTTTGAAATACGAGATAATATTTTTACTTTTTTTTTTTTTTGAAACAGTGTGTCACTCTGTCATCCAGGCTGGAATGCAGTGGCACGATCTTGGCTTACTGCAGCCTTCACCTCTCAGGCTGAAGCGATCATCCCACCTCAGCCCCCAGAGTAGCTGGGACTACGGGCACACGCCGCCACACTTGGCTCACTTTTTGTATGTTTTGTAGAGATGGGGTTTCACCATGTTGCCCAGGCTGGTGTCGAGGTCCTGAGCTCAAGTGATTCACCCACTCCAGCCTCTCAGTCCTGGGATTGCAGGCATGAGCCACTGTGCCCAGGCAAGGATATTTTCAGTAATATATTCATACATCCTGTTTCAGTAATAGCAATATTGATTTTGCTACCATAGTTTTGTATTTTACTAAAAGTACCTGACGAACTCAAAATTTGTAGAGGAAGTGCCTCTGAAGTAATCACACCAGCCATTAGGCAGTGGTGACTTGTTAGTTATGTGACTACAAATAAGTCATAGAAAACTGCTTGAGCTTCAGATTATTCACATCCATGAGGATTATAGTATTTGTATGTCAGGGCTATTAAAAGGAATTGAGATAACATAAGTAAATGTGCTTATTAGAATATGTGCTTACAACTTACAAAGAACTCATAGAGATTTGCTAAATATTTAATGCCACTTGACCATACAGATGTCATTATGTGGATGTCACTAGTTTCATGTGCTCTATTCCCTGAAAATACCCTTAGACATGATAATATATTCAACCATTACAGTTTTGTGACCTCATGATTCAATTAATTATGTGATTCTTAAGGACTCCCTGTGTAACCCTAAAAGCAAGCAAGAAGGAAAAAAATTAGCCATGTAATTAATATAATACACATACAATGTGATACAAACAGTATTACAGCATACAATTAGTATAGTAGTTTATACATGATAAGCAATTTAAAAATCTTTTAATATAATTTCTAAAATAATGTTACAGGGACATACTATCCAATGAGTATATTATTTGTTATAAAATTAGCAAAAATATTAGCATAGCATTGGTTAATGTTTTTAGTTAATTCTGACTGATTTAATCTTGAATTAATGAGTTGCAGGGCGTAAAAGGGAAAGCACTTGTAATGAAGTAGTTTGTTTTCCCTTAGATTTACGACAGGATATGTTGACACTCCAAATGTTGCGCTTGATGGATTTACTCTGGAAAGAAGCTGGTTTGGATCTTCGGTGAGATATACTTATTTTGTTTTTGTTTTTGTTTTTTCAGTCTCATGTTGCAGTCTTTCCACGCAAAATATCTATAATTTTTTGTTAATTCCTCCCCTCTTGTTCTTATTTTTAGTTGTTCATAATAATATTTATATAGCACTTTACAATGTACTTTCAAATATGTTGTCTTGTCTAAACTTTTTCAGTTTATAACTATACAGGTGACTGAAATTCCAGAAAGAAAGAACAGGTTTAAATTTTCATAAGGCTTGGACAGACAGCAAGAATTACGTTCCAATATATGGTTTTGAAGGGTGTATTGTGGGTCATGGCAGTGACAAGGCCAGAGAAGAGCCTGTACCTTTTTATACTTTGCCCGGGGACATTCATTTCTCTACCTACCAAGGGAAAAGAGAGGAAAATGTTTAGCTGCATTCTCAGATTTTTAGCCTGCCACCATCAGTAGGGGTAGATAGTGAATAGAAGAGGTGTGATGTGCTGACAGAAAAAAGGAAACATAAAATCAGGCCTCAGACTAGGAATTATATTCACAATGAACAGAACAGGAATAAATATTTAAAGAGCCCATAGAAATGAACATAAGGAAAAGAAGTGAAAAGCCATTTCTCAAAAGGTATAAAAATAAACTAATAGTCATGGTGGCACATGCCTTAATCTCCACACTTTGGGAGACCGAGGCGAGCGGATTTCTTGAGATCAGGAGTTTGAGACTAGCCTGGTCAACATAGTGAAACCCCATCTCTTCTAAATATACAAAAGTTAGCCAGGCATGGTGGCACACACCCATAATCCCAGCTACTCTGGTAGCTGAAACATGAGAATTGCTTAAACCTAGAAAGCAGAGGTTGCAGGGAGCAGAGATTGCCCCACTACACTCCAGCCTGGACAACAAAGTGAGACTCTGCCTCAAAAAATAAAATAAAAAATACATTTAATTGGAATGGAGCAATTCCCACAGTCAATATATATATATTTTAAGAAACTAATATGAAAATTCTCAGTTCTAATTAAGAAGTACAGATTGTAAGAACTGGGCCAGGCACAGTGGCTCACACCTGTAATCTCAGCACTTTGAGAGGCCAAGGCGGGCAGATCACCTGAGGTCAGGAGTTTGAGACCAGCCTGGCCAACATAGTGAAACCCCGTCCCTACTAAAAATATATAAAATTAGTAAGATGGGGTGATGGATGTCTGTAATCCCAGCTACTTGGGAGACTGAGGCAGGAGAATCACTTGAACCAGGGTGGCAGAGGTTGTAGTGAGCCTAGATCAGGCGTCCCCAAACTTTTTACACAGGGGACCAGTTCACTGTCCCTCAGACCGTTGGAGGGCAGCCACATACTGTGCTCCTCTCACTGACCACCAATGAAAGAAGTGCCCCTTCCTGAAGTGTGGTGGGGAGCCGGATAAATGGCCTCAGGGGGCTGCATGTGGCCCGTGGGCCATAGTTTGGGCACTCCTGGCCTAGATCATGCCACTGCACTTCAGCCTAGGCGACAAGAACAAAACTCTGTCTCAAAAACTGAAGAAAAAAAAAAAGAACAACTGGATATCGCTGATAATCCAGTCTAGAGTGCTGTTGAAGCAATAAAAACACAGGTATTTTTATATACTATTATAAATTAATATAAACCTTAATAAATGAAGTTTATACACTTTATCCAGTATTTCCAGAATTTACCTTAAAATTGGAAATGTAGACAGAGATTTACATACAAAGATATTTCTCCTTTTATTTACAGTAAGAAAAATCAGGCCACCCTTTTGAATATCTGTTCAGTAGTAAAATAATGATTTTTAAAAATTATTACCCTTTCCATATAACCTAATACTTCAGGTATTTAAAAATCTTCTTTATAGAGAGTTGCTATAATTTGGAAAAAGTGCTTATCATCAAATGTTAAAGAAGTGAGATATAAAAGTGCTTTTGTAGACTACAGGCTTTATAGATATTTCTAAGTGGTATAATTATAGGAGATTTTCCCCCCACCCACTACTTTGTATACCTCCTTCTCTAGTTTTCTATAATGGGTATGTACTCTGTTTTTAAACAAGCGGGAAAAAAAGCCATTAAGTATGTTTCATGATACAGTATAGGTTCATACAGTTTTAGAACTTTTTTCTGTGCTAGTAATTGATGATTAACTATCTTTTACCCAGTTCTTTATATATATATACATATATGTATGTATATATACGTATGCATTTTTTAAATTGTAGACTATTTCAAACATAAAGGTTTAGAAAAAGCTTTTTTTTTTTTTCTTTTTTGAGGCGAAGTCTTGCCCTGTCACCCAGGCTGGAGTGCAATGGGGTGATCTCAGCTCACTGCAACCTCCACTTCCTAGGTTCAAACGATTCTCCTGCCTCAGCCTCCTGAGTAGCTGAGATTACAGGCACCTGCCACCACAGCCAGCTGATTTTTGTATTTTTAGTAGAGACAGGGTTTCACCATGTTGTCCAGGCTGGTCTCAAATTCCTTACCTCATGAGCCACCCACCTTGGCCTCCCAAAGTACTGGGTTTACAAGCATGAGCCCCGTGCCAGGCTTTTTGTTTGTTTGTTTGTTTTTGAGACGAAGTCTTACTTTGTGACCCAGGCTGGAGTACAGTGGAGTGATCACGGCTCACTGTACCCTTGACCTCCTGGGCTAAGGTGATCCTCCTTCCTTAGTCTTTGGAGTAGCTGGGACCACAGACGTACACCACCATACCCGGCTAATATTTTTTAAATTATTTGTAGAGACAGGATCTCACTATGTTGCCTAGGATGGTCTCAAACTCCTGGGCTTAAGCAGTCCTTCTATCTCAGCCCCCAAAAGTGCTGGGATTACAGACATGAGCCACCATGCCCGGCAGAAATAATTTTTAACAATTTTCATCTTATTATAACTAGATTATTTATAGACACACACAGACATAGCAATTATAAATAACAGATGTTAACATGTTTCCATGTTTACTTTTTTAAAAAGGTATTAAAATGCAGATAAGTGAATGCATTCTCATTTCATTCTCCTTTTTCACATTTCGCAATTAACCACTATTCTAAGCTCAAGTGTATATATATTTTTGTGGAGTTCAGTGATGCAATCTTAACTCACTGCAACCTCTGCCTCTCAGGCTTAAGTAATTCTCCACTTCAGCCTCCTGAGTAGTTGAGACTCTGGGCATTTGCCACTGCACTGGCTTATTTTTTGTAATTTTTAAAGAGATGGGGTCTTGCTATGTTGCCCAGACTGGTCTCGAACTCCTGGGCTCAAGAAATCTTCTGCCTCAGCCTCCCAAACTGCTGGGACTACAGGTGTGAGCCACTGTGCCTGGCCTAAGTTTTTCTTTCTTTCATTAGTATTGAATTTGGGTATCTCCTCAGTGCTTATAGGTTTTGACATTTTCTCTTGCTGTAAGTTACCTAGCTTCCTTTATGACTTAACACTTTTTAAGTTGTGCTTTCTCCTCTTTTTTCTGTCTCTAGATAAGTTTCTGTAACATAGAGATTATGTGTTTCTCTAAATTTTACACTCCTTAAACTGTCAGGTCCTGGTGGAGATTTTTTTGAGGTCCAGGCTTTTAGACTACTAATTTTCCTTAATGGTTATTGGCTTCTTCATACTTTTTTCCTCTAGAATCAGTTTTGAGGCCAAAAATAGTCCAGTTTGTCAATGCTTCCAAATTTATTACCCCATATTTTTATAACATCCTCTTATAATTTTAAAATCTATGCTATGCCTAATATTTTTCTTCTTTTTATATGCTATTATTACCAGTTTTATTAGAGATTTGCTTCCGTATTAGTTTGGTTTTAACTGAGCTTCTAATTTTGAAATTTTTTTTGTTACTTTATCAGTTATTACTTCCTTATGGTTTTCTTTCTTTTACCTTTGTGTTTATTCTGTTCTCATTTTTTAAAATGAACTCTTGGCTGGTGCAGTGACTCACGCCTGTTATCCCAGCACTTTGGGAATCCAAGGTGGATCATTTTAGCTCAGGAGTTCGAAACCAGCCTAGGCAACATAGGGAAACCGCATCTCTACAAAAAAAAAAAAGAAAGAAACATTATCCAGGAATGTTGGCATGCACCGCTAGTCCCAGCTACTTGGGAGCTGAGGAGGGAGGATCGCTTGAGTCCAGGAGGTCGAGGCTGCAGTGAGCCAAGATTGCACCACTACACTCCAGCTTGTGTAACAAAAGTGAGACCCTATCTTAAAAAAGAAAAAAGAACTCAAGTTTTAAAATGGAAATGTTTATGAACTTTTACAATATGTCAGACTATATATAAATTATAAATATTTCATAATTTCCATTTTTATCTTATTGACTCCTGAACTATTTAAAATTACAGCTGGGTGCAATGGCTCTTGCTTGTAATCCTAATACTTTGGAAGGCCAAAGTGGGAGGATTGCTTGACCCCGGGAGTTCAAGACGAGCCTGGGCAACAAACAGAGCCAGACCCTGTCTCGATAAATTGATAGATACATAAATATATGAATAAAATTTAATTTTGAAAGGCATACTTTTTTGTTTTCTCTAGGATTTCTAATTTTATTCTGTTGTTATCATATCAAGTATATGTTCAGATTATGCTTATTAAACTTGAGTTTCGCTTTGCCACTTTGTAGGTATGTTACAGCCTCCTATTACAATTGGCATTTGTCAATGTCTGCCTGCAATCTTGTCAGGTTTTGTTTATCTTATATTTGCTGTTTCTTTTTTTTATTTGTTTGTTTTTTGAGACAGAGTCTTGCTCTGTTACCCAGGCTGGATTGCAGAGGCATAATTTGGGCTCACTGCAACTTCTGCCTCCTGGATTCAAGCGATTCTTGTGCCTCAGCCTCCCAAGTAGCTGAAATTACAGGCACGGGTCACTATGCCTGGCTAATTTTTGTATTTTTAGTAGAGACAAGGTTTCACCATGTTGACCAGGCTAGTCTCGAACTCCTGACCTTAAGCATTGATCTTATATTTGTAAATGTATACAAGGTTTGGTTTCTTTTAGCCTCTATGCCCTCTTTGTCATTAAGAAACAGCCCTCTTGGCAGAGGTTGCAGTGAGCCAAGATCGAGCCACTGCACTCTAGCCTAGGCAACAGAGTGAGACTGCATTTGAAAAAAAAAAAAAAAGAAGTAGGTCTCTTAATCCCTAGTCATTTTGTTTAGTCTGTTTTGTCCAAAATTGACATTGGTATACCAGCTTTATTTTGGTTAACATTTACCTTTGTATCTTTTATTTTTAATTTTTACTTCATTTTATATTATGTATGTCTCCTGTAAATAGCATATAGTTGAATTTTTTTGTGAGGATGGATTTACTCCAATATGGAAGTATTTTATTAGGAAATTATAATTGTTAATTGCAATTACTATATGCTTATTTATTTCTGCTATCTTATTGTATGTTTTATATTTACATCTTTGTTTTTGTCCTTTTTCTCATTTATTTCCTTATTTCTCATTTATTTCCTTTTTTTATCTCATTTATTTTGTTGGATTGATAGAGGTTTTACATTTTATTTTTCCTTTCTATAAAATCTTTTTTTAAATTCTTATTTATTGAAAAAACCTTTTTTAGAGACAGAGTTTCATTCTCACCCAGGCTGGAGTGCACTCACATGATCATAGCTCACTGCAGCCACAAACTCCTGGGTAGCACAATCATAGCTCACTGCACTCACGAACACCTGGGTACCAGCAGTCTTCCCACCTCAACCTCTTATGTAGCTAGGACTACAGGTGCGTGCCACCATGCATGGCTCATTTAAAAATCTTTTGAGAGACAGAGTCTCACTATGTTGTTCTGTCTGGTTTCAAACTCCTGGCCTCAAGTGATCCTCCCATCTTGGTCTCCCAAGTATTTGAGATAACAGACATGAGCTACTATACCCAGCTCTTTATATACTGTCTTATTTATTTAGGTAATCATCATCTTCTTTTTTTTTTTTTTTTTGAAACGGAGTCTTTCTCTTGCCAGGCTGGAGTGCAGTGGTGTGATCTCGGCTCATTGCAACCTCTGCCTCCCAGGTTCAAGTGATTCTCCTGCCTCAACCTCCTGATTAGCTGGGACTACAGGCACACGCCACCACACCTGGCTAATTTTTGTATTTTTAGTAGAGATGGGGTTTCACTATGTTGTCCAGGATGGTGTCTGTCTCTTGATCTCATAATCTGCCCACCTCGGCCTCCTGAAGTGCTGGGATTACAGGCATGAGCCACCGTGCCTGCCCTTAAGTAATATTTTTAAGTTTTTCTTTTTTTCTTTTTTTTTTTTTCATCCAATTATGCTTCAAGTTGCAGAATATTTTTAAGTTTTTAAACTGCGTGTTTGATTTTATAAATCCTTTGTTGTTGTTGTTGTTGTTGTTGTTGTTGTTGTTGTTGAGACGGAGTTTCGCTCCTGTTGCCTAGGCTGGAATGCAATGGCAAGATCTCAGCTCACTGCAACCTCCACCTCTTGGGTTGAAATGATTCTCGTTTCTCCGTCTGCCAAATAGTTGGGATGACAGGCATGTGCTAACACGCCTGGCTAATTTTGTATTTTTAGTAGAGAAGGGATTTCTCCATGTTGGTCAGGCTGGTCTCAAATTCCACTTCAGGTGATCCACCCGCCCCAGCCTCCCAGAGTGCTCGGATTACAGGTGTGAACCACTGTGCCCAGCCTGATTTAACAAATTCTAAAGTTAATCCATAACTTAGCCCTCTTCTTGATCATCATAGGTACTTTAGGATAAATTCCACTACTTATGTTTTAACTCATATTTAGCAATTCCTTATAAGTTATTTGTTACAGTGAATTTTTACTAGAATTTCTTATATATAATTTTAAAAATTTCTTTATGCACTATTGCTTTTTGTACCGTAGTCCCTCACTCCAGGTTTTGTCTGAAAATGAATTTACATTATCCTCAGTCTTTTTTTTTTTTGGTCCATCTTTTTTTTTATTATAGCCATCCTAGTAGGTTTGAGGTGGTATCTCATTGTGGTTTTAATTTTTATTTTCCCTATGACTAATGTTGTTGAGCAGCTTTTCGTGTGCTTATTGGTTAGTTGTATACCTTATTTGGTGTAATGTCTATTTAGATCCTCTGCTCATTTGTAGATTGGGTTATTTGTCTTTTTATTGTTAAATTGTAAGAATTTTTAAATATATTTTATATACAAGGCCCTTCTTAGATAAATTATTTGCAGATACGTTTTTCTTGTCTGTTCGCTTTAAATTTTAAGTCGTGTGTGTGGTAGAAATCCAGCTTCATTCTTTTGTATTTAGATGTATAGTTGTCTCAGCACCATTTGTTGAAATGGTTATTCTTTCTTCATTGAATTATCTTGGCATCTGTGTCAAAAATCAATTGATTGTACATGTGAAGGTTTTTTTCCTGGAATCTTAAGTTCCGTTCTATATATCTGTCCTTTATCTGGGATTATGTTAATTTTTCCTTTGTTTCTGAATAAAAATTTTGCTAGTTGATAGGTTTTCCTTCAGCATGTCTAATATGTTATCCCACTTTCTTCTGGCTTCCCTTGTTTCTAATGATAAATCAGCTGTTAATCTTATTTATGATCCTCATAAGTGATGAGTCATGTCTCTCTTGTTTCCTTCAAGATTCTCTTTATTTTTGTCTCTTGACAGTTTGGTTATAAGATGTCTACTTCTATTAGAGTTTATTCTACTTTGAATTAATTGAGCTTTCCGGACACATATATTATTGTTTTTCATAGAATTTGGGGAGTTTTGGGCCCTAATTTTTTCATACAGCGTTTTTACCTCTCTCTCTCTCTCATCTCCTTCTGAAACTGCCATTATGCATTTGTTGCTGGGCTTTATGGTGTTCTACAGGTGTCTAAGGCTCTGTTAGTTTTTCTTCATTTTTTTGTTTTGTTTTGTTTCTCTGATTAGATAATTGACCTGTCTTCAAGTTTGCTAATTTTTTATTATGCTCAAATCTGCTCTTGTGCCTCCCTGGTGAATTTTAAAATTTCAGTTATTGCCCATTTCATCTCTGTAATTTCTGTTTGATTCATTTAAATCATTTCTGTCTATTAGTCTTTCTTTGTTGATACATCATTCTCATAGTTGTTTTGTTTTGTTTTGTTTTGTTTTGTTTTGTTTTGTGATAGAGTCTCACTCTGTCACCCAGGCTGGAGTGCAGTGGCACGATCTCAGCTCACTGCAGCCTCCATCTCCCGGGTTCAAGTGATTCTCTGCTTCAGCCTCCCAAGTAGCTGGGACGATGACAAGCACGCACCACCATAACCGGCTAATTTTTGTACTTTTAGTAGAGATGGGGTTTCACCATGTTGGCCAGGCTGTTCTTGAACTCCTGACCTCAGATGATCTACCTGCCTCGACCTCCCAAAGTATTGGGATTACAGGTGTGAACCACTGCGCCCAACCTTATAGTTTTTTAGACATGGTTCCCTTTAGTTCTTTGAACTCGCTTAAAATAGGGGTTTTTAAATCTTGGTGTAATAAGTTCAAAATTTGAGTTTCCTTAAGGACAGTTTCATTGAACGTGGTTTTTTTGGTGTGTGTATGTGTTATGCTTTCTTGTTTCTTTGTATATTTCATACTTTTGGCCAAAAACTGTTCACTTTAAATAATTTTACAACTCTGAAAATCAGATTCCTTCTCCCTTCAGGGTTTGTTGTTGCTGTTTGCTTAGTTTAGTGACGTTTTTGAACTAATTATGTAAAGTTTATATTTTTTGTCATGTGTGGTCACTGATGTTTTTACTTAGTTTATTGGTCAGCTAAAGATTGACCTGATTTTCTTAAATGCCTGGAATCCACCTCTCTTCCAGTCTGCTGAGGTGCTTTATGTGCTTGCTGGGTCATGCCTTCAACAGTCAGCCAAGTATTTCAGAACTGTGCCTTAGCCCTAACTTTCTGCTTGCACAGAGTTGCTTGCGCAACTTAGCCATAGTTGAGAGCCAGGGCCTTCTAAGCTTTTTGCTCTGCATGTACACAGACCTGGGAATCTACAGGAGTATCCATGCGCATGACCTTCTAGATTTCTACCAGCAATTTTGGAGCTTTTCAGTAATTAACTGCTTTCCTCAGAAGCCTCGAGGGTATTATTCATTTGTCTAGTTTCTGTTGTTTTCAGTTTGTTTGTTTGTTTGTTTGTTTGCTTTTGAGACGGAGTCTCGCTCTGTTGCCCATGCTGAAGTGCTACAACATGATCTCAGCTCAATGCAACCTCCACCTCTCTGGTTCAAGTGATTCCCTATTTAATGTGAACATCTCATTACCCATCTTTTCCTTTAAAGCTTTCAGTTAGCTTGTTGGTTGCTCCAACTGTTACTTACCCCCAATACAGCTACACTGTTAAACAGATGCCTCTGAGTATTTTTGAGAAACTCTCCAGGAAAAAGGCAGTTCATGCTAGATGAGATCTGAGTCAGGTCAAATAAACATAGTATTGTAATTGGGATCTTCCTGGAAACTACCAGAAAAAGGCCAAAGAACGACAGTTCTCTGGAAATTGGGCTTTGAAGGAGCTCCAACTTCATTTTTCTTTCCTCTAGTGGCTGTCAGACTTGTTGCAGTCCCCGAGATTGTGTGCTGTTTGTTGTCAAGGCTACCACATAACTGGGAAGGGGGTTGGGACTAGACCATGGTAAAATGGTCGTGTGTGTTTGTGTGTTTGTGTGTGTGTGTGTGTGTGTGTGTGTGTTGTGTTTTAAATAAACACTCATGGGGGGGGGGTGTGTGGTACATGTGTTTTAAATAAACACTCATTGGATTTCTCCAAGCCTTTGTTATATTTTCAGAATTCTAAAATAGGTGATTCTGACAATTTTTGTCAGTGTTCTTGTTGCTTTTATGGAAAAGTGGATATTCAGAATTTGCTATCATTTGGCTATAGAATTTTGAAATCCAAATTAACTGCTTTCCTCAGAAGCCTTGAGGGTATTATTCATTTGTCTTCTAGTTTCTGTTGTTTTCTGTTTGTTTGTTTGTTTTTGAGACGGAGTCTCGCTCTGTCACCCATGCTGAAGTGCTACAACATGATCTCGGCTCAGTGCAACCTCCACCTCTCTGGTTCAAGTGCTGGGATTACAGGCACACACCACCATGCCCAGCTAATTTTTGTATTTTTAGTAGAGATGGAGTTTCACCATGTTGGCCAGTATGCCCTGACCACGTGATCTGCCCACGTTGACCTCCCAAAGTGCTGGGATTACAGGCGTGAGCCACCGTGCCTGGCCTGAGTTGTTCTCTTGACCCCTGCTGGCCTCCCCTGACAGAGCTCAGGGCTGAGAACTTGTGGTCTTCTTATTTTTATTTTTCTGCATAATCTTATTCTTTTCCTTATATAGTTAATAATACTCAGTTTTGAATTCATTACTGATGGATATTATGTTTTATATGAAGGTCCTTTGCTCGCTGGGTTGTGACTATATCTCTAAAAATGAGTTTGTATTTTGTTTGTGCTGTTGCCAAAGGCCTGAACACACAATCAACCAGTTTTTATGTTAACTCCTTACCTTCAGACCATCACACCTCATAGTTTATATTTAGATCTCATAAGAGTGTGAGAAGGCTTGAATTGTTGCAGTTACATGAAATCTTTTTTTTCTTACCCACCCAGTTTCTGGGGTGGATGGGAAACTTAAATGCCACACCATCTAATCAGTGAACAGATGTTTTCAAGTTCCAGTCCTCCCAGACCTCAGCTTTGTGTAGGATCTCAGGTCCTGATCTTACTTCATGGGCCTAAGTCCATGACTTTTTTTTGGTGGGCATTGAAATGTCAGCCAAGTCTAACTTCCTGAGCCACTGCTGTGAGTAATCTCTATTTTTGGAACCTACAGGTCTTTTTTTCTTTCTGTTTTAACTACACCTATTTATAAAATCTTGGACTTCATCAGTTTTTAAATGTGATTTAGTATCTACAGCTATTTAGTCTACAAGGTTGCTGGAAACAGTCAGACTTGTAATTAACTTTATTCCTGCAAGATTATAATATCTCCTGATTTGTTTTTTAAGTTTCACTTATATTCTGTTTATTATGAAATATATACATATATATATATATTTAAAACTTGCAACTCTTGCTGTTTATTAACTGAACCAGGCATTGTATTAAGTTCCTCTCATAAGTAATATCACATAAGCTTACAATTCTGTGAGGCTATGTTGTTTCTTTTTAACACACTAAAAAATTAAAGTGCTAGTGATTTTAAACAAAGGTTATAGAAATATTAAGTGGCAGAACTAAATTCAAATTCTGGCTGTCAGTTACTAAATTAATGTCTGTTATTTTAGTAGTCTGGCTAAGTGAGAAAATAATTGTACTAGACAAGACATGCTAGTACTACTCTGTTTATCAGAGTATAATGGTGCCTAAAATACCTAAATTTCCTTTTAAGAAATATTTTTTTATTTTTAGATTCTCCAAGTTACAGTTTTCTGGTAGTGTAAATATAGAAAGAGCAATTTGATGTGAGTGTTGTTCATTTAGTGGGATTGTAGATGTGATTAGGAAAAAAAAAAGATCATAATTCATCTGAAGAGGACACTATGGCTATCACAAGTGACATTTTTTTTTCTTTTAAATTAGGAGGAATTTCTAATGCAGCTGTGTAAAAATAGAATTAGTACCTTTGAATAGATAGCAAGTTTTTCAACCAATTATAAGGTATGCTGTGTAGATAAGGGGAATAGGTTCTTAGAATAAACCGTCTGCTTGAGGATCATAAACCCAGTTACACCTGGGCTACCTGTTTTTGTAAATAAAATTTTATTAGCACACAACCATTTGGTTACATATGTATGGCTGCTTTTGTGCTGCAACTGCAGAGTTAAGTGTTTAGTCTGTGGTGCCTAAAATATTTATTTTCTGGCTTCTTCCAGGAAAACATTACCAACTCCTCCTATTTAAAATAACCCCCTGCCCCCCAGTAATATGTTTTTACTTGAATGATCCTACAAAAAAGGAGGGAAACTTCAAGCTGAAGTTTAGTAACTCATTTGTTCTTTCCAAGGTTAGCACCGAAGCTACAGAATGGTCTCATTTGCTAATAGCAGATTCAGGCCATATTATGAGCCTCATTTAGTTATGAAAAGCTAAGCTAAAACTATTTCCTGGCTTTCTTAGTTCCTTCAGCCTAATTGAAAACCCCAACCAAGTTATTCTCTCCCAGTTTTGATTTTATTTATTTTATCTAAATGTAAAGCACATTTAGCATCAAATGAAGTTCATTGTGACCTGAGACAATGGGAGGCAGCCACATGTGGGAGTGCTAGAAATAAACCTCATGTCTATCTGATGGGAAACACTGTGTGAAGAAAAAGGAACTTGTCTGTCCAGTGGGATCTTTGCTGACTTTTTGTACTCTGACCCCATGTTTTTTTTTAAAATGCAGGACTTCAGTTTTTTTTTTTTTAAGTTCATTTCCAAACTAATACCTTTCTCTCACTAAACCTTTTTTACTGTTTCTATAAATATATGTGCTCCAATGTTTCTATTTTGTTTGTTTTTCTTTTGACCAGCTGTTCAGGTTAACCTGGGTCACATAGCACACACTTTTAAGGTCAATCCCAAATCTTGAAGTACATTCTATACATTACTGTTCTAGTACTTATAACAGTGCCATGTTAATGCATATTGCTCGTCTTTATTTTTCTGTGATGTTCCAAAATATTCTTTTAGTATCTTTTATGTCAGCTTAGGTCATTTGTAAGACATCAGCATGTTAGGACACGGATACCCTGACCTCCTTTCGTCAACAGATAATAAGCAAATCTTATAGGTTGGCTACACATAAAACCTATTTGGCCTTGGGTAGATTTGCCAGTCCTCTGCATGCCCCCCGACCCCCACCCGAACAAATACATATGAAATCAGTTTTTTGACGGTTGCCTCCATTAAGACTTCATATCTGAGTTACACTAATGGAGTTTACATTTTACATTCTTTTTTTTTTTTTTTTTTTTTTTTTTTTTTTTTTAAGACAGGGTCTCACTCTATCGCCCCAGCTGGAGTGCAGTGGCACAGTCATGAGTCATGGCTCATGGCAGGCTGAAACCCCTGGGCTCAGGTGATCTTCCACCTCAGCCTCCTGGGTAGCTAGGACCATAGGCCCCTGCCACCATGCCTGGCTGATTTTCGAATTTCTTTGTAGAGACGAAGTTTCACCATGTTGCCCAGGCTGGTCTTGAACTCCTTGACTTAAGTGATCCACCCACCTTGGCCTTCCAAAGTGCTAGGATTACAGGTGTGAGCCACCGTGCCTGGCCTACTTCCCTTTTAAGAGACCTATACAAAAGTTATTCAGTGAGTGGTATCAGCAGTCTCAGAGGGTTGGAGGAAGAAGGTGGAAATAATGCAAGCATTAGGTAAAAGATTAACACTTTTCTCCTTTGGAGGCCATGGGCTAAGGTGTTACTCAGACTCTATAGTCATTGTGTCAGAGTCAAAATCATAGATAAGAAAGACAAATATCACATATTCTCACTCATAAGCAGGAGCTAAATAATGTATACACATAAAAGAAGAGTGTGGGATGATGGGCAGTGGGGACTTGGATGAGTGGGTTGATGGCAGGTTGCTTGGTGGGTACGATGTCTGTTGCTCCAGTAATAAGATGCACTGAAGGCCCTGACTTCACCACAGTGCAATATATCAATGTAGCAAAACTGCACTTCTACCCCATGAATATATACAAGTTGTAACAAAATTTTTTTAAGCCAGATAATTTGTTATATACCTGTTTGAAGTAAGGATATGGAGCTGCCATCCCAGTGCTATAGAATTTATTTCATTTTTAAATGCTTGCTTTAGTTTGAAAGTTAAGAAATTGCTACTTGAGTTAGAAAGTCTGAGAAAGGAGGTTAAACATTACTGAAATTGTTGTCTTGGCCTTTATAAGAAGTGTAGCAGTTGAGTGCAGTGGGGACCTAGGTGAGATGATCACGGCTCCAAGAGTTTGTCCCCAGCTTGACTTCTGTCAAACTGTCTCTCTGAGAAGGATGTTTTTTCCTTCTCATTGTGAACATTCTACCCTCAAGGCACTGAATGCTTTCATCGTTGCTTGCTTTTGAAAAGGAAGTTATTGGACTTGTGCCTACTTTGGCTGCAAGTGGAGTGAGAGGAGATGCAGGAAAGTGAGAAACTACACTTTAACCTGGCAATGTTTGCTTTCCGTGTGTTGTGTCATGATAAGAATAAGGGGTGTTATTAAAAACATTAATGCTGCGTTAAGAGACTGCTTCATTCTCTTATCATGTATTTTAACATTGCTGCTCCCAACCTCATTTTGCTAGAACTAGTAAAGTGCTGTTATTATTATTATTATTATTATTTTTTTTTGAGATGGAGTTTTGTTCTTGTTGCCCAGGCTGGAATACAATGGCAATGATCTTGGCTCACTGTAGCCTCCGCCTCCCAGAGTCAAGCAATTCTCCTGCCTCAGCCTCCCGAGTAGCTGAGATTACAGGTGCCTGCCACCATATCCACCTAGTTTTTTGTATTTTTAGTAGAGACGGGGTTTCACCATGTTGGCCAGGCTGGTCTCGAACTCTTGGATAATCCATCAACCTTGGCATCCCAAAGTACTGGGATTACAGGTGTGAGCCACCATGCCTGACAGAAAAGTCCTTTTTTTTTTTTTAATTTTTTTTTTTGAGATGGAGTTTTGCTCTTGTTACCCAGGCTGGAGTGCAGTGGCGCGATCTCGGCTCACCGCAACCTCCGCCTCCTGGGTTCAGGCAATTCTCCTGCCTCAGCCTCCTGAGTAACTGGGATTACAGGCACACGCCACCATGCCCAGCTAATTTTTTTTTTTGTATTTTTAGTAGAGACGGGGTTTCACGATGTTGACCAGGATGGTCTCAATCTCTTGACCTCGTGATCCACCTGCCTTGGCCTCCCAAAGTGCTGGGATTATAGGCATGAGCCACTGCGCCTGGCCAGAAAAATACTTTTAAAAAAGCATAAAATAATTTTATTTTGGGGGGAAAGGAGTTTTAGAAACTGTTTAATTTTAGAAACTATCCGATTGTGACACATGATAACATACTCATATACTCCCTCCTCCCCACAACACACACCTCTCTGTTTGTCACTCATAAAGTCCTTCAGAAGTTTTCTCAGTGCTCTTAGGAATATGACAGAAGTCCTTACTTGGCCAACAGGGACCTGCATGGTCTTTTCAGTACTTACTCTGTCTTCTGCTCATCTTTCTTTTGTGCTCCCCCTGTGCTCTCCTTCAACCCTGCTGTCATTCCTCCACGTGGAAGTCTTTTTTGACTCCTGCCATATTCTCCTGGCACTTCTTCCTTATACATATGCACATTGTACATTTGCACTTTGTAAACTCAATGAGTGTAGGGACTGCTGCTTTTTGGTTTTCTTGTTTGTTTGGTTGGTTGATTTTTGCTTATTTCTGTATCACCAGCATATAACACAGTGCTTGGTTAGCTGTACCCAAGTATTTATGGAGCCCATGAATTCCACCCACTGTATTTTCTGTAGCTACCTGATCTTTATTTGAACCTGTCTCATTCCATTTTGGTGTTCTTATTATAATACAGTTTTTAGAACTTACAGAAAATATTTGAAACCAAAATGAGAAAAAGGTTAAAAAAAAAAAAAAAAAAAAAAAAAGGTGTTTTTTTTTTGTGAGTTGGACTCTCACTCTTTTTGCCCAGGTTGGAGTGCAGTGGCACAATCTTGGCTCACTGCAACCTCTGCCTTCCAGGTTCAAGCAGTTCTCCTGCCTCAGCCTTCCAACTAGCTGGGATTACAGTCATACAGTGCCACACCTGGCTAAGTTTTGTATTTTTTTAGCAAAGACAGGGCTTCTCCATGTTGGTTAAGCTGGTCTCAAACTCCTGACCTCAGGTGATCTGCCCACATTGGCCTCCCAAAGTGCTGCTTTTACAGGCGTGAGCCACCGTACCCAGCCAAGAAAAAGGTAATATTAGTATACAAAGAGTTCACATAAGTCACTGAATAAGATGTCTAAAGCCTCAATAAATCGACAAAGAATATAAATAGCTAAGTCATAAAAGAAATCTTAGAATGCTTAAAAGATCCAGGTGCAGTGGCTCTTAATCCCAACACTTTAGGAGGCTGAGGCAGGAGGATCACTTGAAGCCAGGAGTTACAAGTCTTGGCAACAAAGTAAAACCTCATCTCTACAAAAAAATTTTTTTAAAAAATTAAGCATAGTGGCACATGCCTGTAGTCCCAACTACTCCGGCAGCCAAAGGAGAGAGGATTACCTTGAGCCCAGGGCTTTGACGCTGTTGTGAGCTATGATCGTGTCACTGCGCTCCAGCCTGGGCAAAAAAGTGACACACTGACTCTTAAAAAAAAGAAATGGGCAAAAGAATAATTATCTTTATTAGGGATCAAATAAGTGCAAATCAAAGCAAAATGCCACCTATCAATTTAGCAAAAAATTTAATTGATAATCTGTTCTTCAGAATTTATTGCTCTAGTTAGAATATCAATTCTCATCTTTCTGACAGATTATTAGTCCTTTGTAAATACTCAGTCACCTCTTTTCAGTTAAAGTTGCTGTATCCAAGGAGTTTACAATCCAGTTGGGGAGGTAAGATCTCAACTCAAGAAATGAGAAGTCAGCATGCAGACCCATTGATGTCACATTGCTGGTCTGGTTTAAGTCTTTGTTCAGTCACTGTAAACTGTAAAACATGTAGCAGTTCTTCATCTAAATCAGCCTATTTTTACTCACAAGAAGTAAAAGCCTGTCACATAATCAGTGACTTTGTCTATTTAAAGATATTTTTACATCTTTTTAATCTAAGACCCATTTAAGGCCCAGCTTTAAGTCTTAGGTCTTCCACTTAGTTAAATGTATGACTTTTGGGAAGTTACTTACATTACTCATTTGTAAAACTGGTAACTTACCTTGTAGGGTTTGTATTATTCAATTTGTTTATTGATTTTAAAATATTAATTGAGCATCTACTGTGTGATAGGCCTAGACTGAGGCACTGAGGATAGATAGAACAGTGAAAAATCCATACTTGGCCAGGTGTGGTGGCTCATGCCTATAATCCCAGCACTTTGGGAGGCTGGGGAGGGAGGATCACTTGAGCCCGGGAGTTCAAGAGCAGCCTGGGCAACATGGCCAAACCCTGTCTCAACAAAAATTTTTAAAAATTAGCCAGGTGTAGTGGCGCATGCCTGTAGTCCCAGCTACTCAGGAGGCTGAGGGGAGAGGATGGCTTGAGACCATAATGAACTGAGATTATACCACCACACTCCAGCCTGAGTGACAGAGTGAGACCTGTCTCAAAAAAAAGAAAGAAAGATTGTAGGCTTGAACAACTATAAGGATGAAATTTCCCTAAAGTGCTTAGTCTGGCACATGGCACTTACTGGGTATTCCGTAAAGAGTGGTTTACTTCCCCAAAATCTAGATTAAGTGTGAAAGAGTTTTATCCAGTGTACTTCTGTCTACCTGTGCAAGCAAGTAGAATGTTTCACCAGAATAGATAAAACATTTTATATGTAATTGGCACATTGGAATCCTTGTAAATTACTGCTTCTGTTGGCCAAGAGGTTTACTCCCTTGGTAGAACTTGTGTTTTTCCATATGATAATAATATAGTAACAAGTATATTAATAATAATAAAAGATTTTTTTTAATTAAAGGGAAAATCTTACCAAATTAATGTTTCATTTTAAGGAAAATATCACTCTTTATGCCCATTTTCTTCCTTCCAGGATGTTGCCTTACGGCTGTTTAGCAACAGGAGATCGCTCTGGCCTCATTGAAGTTGTGAGCACCTCTGAAACAATTGCTGACATTCAGCTGAACAGTAGCAATGTGGCTGCTGCTGCAGCCTTCAACAAAGATGCCCTTCTGAATTGGCTCAAAGAATACAATTCTGGGTTAGTTTCTTCTGTTTAATTATCATTTTTCTGTACAAACAGCCAAAGAAATACTGTATGCTCCCAATAGAAGTCATCAGTGTGTTAGAGGAAATATTAGTGTTTTTTATTCATTGCTTCATTTCAGGTTAGAACAAAACGACACATAGGCCTTCCTAAAGTCTTATAGAAGGTAAATGCTGAATTCTCCTTTATCTAGATCAAATTTTAGAGCCCTGCAGTAAAGTTACAATCTATGAGTTTAGGTATTTAAAGGTAATGTATTGAAGCCTTTCTTCAAGTGCTTCAGCTTCTCTAATTATGTGAATGTATGAAGTTAAGTAAGTTTTTAATAAGTTTATAGATTGTGATTTCTCCAAAGTAAAAAATACAATGCTTGGAATTATGACTATGGTGTTAGAAAAGCACTAATATATAGAAAAAAGAATTTCACAGTGAGGGGGAAATGGTCTGCAAGTATTTTTGCCTAAAGACTTCAAAGTCAGATACGTTTTATCAAGGACTTGTAATATGAAAATCAGTTTCCAAATTTTGATCTTAAGGCCTTGTCTCCAAGGAATCTCTATTACTTGCTTCTAATTGAAGTTAATGACTTAAATGGTTGAAACTGCAGTACTTAACTCTTAAACATGAAATTGTAGTCCGTATTGGGTCAAAACTAACAAAAATGTTCCCATCCCCAGCATGATCTAGCAAAGCCATGGTCTCTTCGAACCACGATCCGCATGTGCCTACGCACAGCCCCACTGAAACACAGCTTTCAGGACCCAGGAATTTGAATGTCGAAGGCTCAGTTACTTAGTGTCTTTGAAGGCAGCTCTCTCGGCCCTGCCCTGTGATGACCACCCACACTCCCCTTGGCTGATCCACATGTTCTCTTATATGGCTTTGGCAGCTCTGTGTTCTCACAATTAAAAAGGAAACAGAGGTATGGTTTGGGTCTCTCTCTATACAGTTGGAGGCTAAAAATCTTTTTTGTTTCTATTTTTTTCTCTTGTTCAGGGATGACCTGGACCGAGCCATTGAGGAATTTACTCTGTCCTGTGCTGGCTACTGTGTAGCTTCTTATGTCCTTGGGATTGGTGACAGACATAGTGACAACATCATGGTCAAAAAAACTGGCCAGGTGAGCTGCTCCCCAGGCTCTGCAAAGGGCCTTTGTAATGCTATTACTTGTGTATACCATAATCTCCTGTGCAACTCAGCCAGATTCTTTAGTGAGATTCTCAGTGTCATGTCTTTGTCTTCACTTCAATTTCTTAACACCTCTTCTTTTCATATACAGTCTACTATGTGTATTCATTTGTTTGCTTGCTTAAAGTTAGATGGTAAGCATTTATTTGTTTAAAAAATTATTGAAGGCCAGGCATGATGTCTCATGCCTGTAATCCCAGCACTTTGGAAGGCTGAGGCAGGCAGATCACCTGGGGTCAGGAGTTCAAGGCCAGCCTGACCAATATAGGAAACCCCGTCTCTACTAAAAATACAAAATTTAACTGGGTGTAGTGGTGAGCACCTGTAATCTCAGCTACTTGGGAGGCTGAGGCAAGAGAATTACTTGAACCCGGAGGCAGAGGTTGCAGTGAGCCGAGATCATGCCGCTGCACTCCAGCCTAGGTGACAAGAGTGAAACTCCGTCTAAAAAAAAAAAAATATTGAAAAAATTATTGTAGTTATTTTAAAGTGGCCTATTCTTTTAATATAAGAAATTGTATTTGGGATACATGTGTACCTAATAGAAAGAGCACATAATGTGGTGGTTGTATTAAATTTAAAGAAAACCAGTGTTTGAAAAAAAAAGTTGGGATGAACCCCACTTGAGCCATTTTCTCTTTTAGAACATCAAACCTATTCATATATAGGGAGAAGGAAGAACAGTTGTGTAAGTAATAGCATTCTGAGATACCTAGGGAATCTAGACCATGTTATTTATGGAGTACTTAAGTTTTCAAATGAAAATTTCATTTTTCAGAGTGACATGTTTATAAAATTTTTTTATATTAAGCAAAGACAAATGAGATACCTTAGATAATTTTTCAGTTAGCCATCCTAGGAATTTCCACACTAGAGGCATACTAGAATGAAAATCTCTCTGGGTCACTGTGTAAACTGTGGTTCTATGAGGGACTCAGAGTTTTGTCCTAGGAAATCTGGATTAGTTCTGGCTTGGGCTTTGAGAGTAGATGTGAAATGAATTTGTAATACACTATAATACATGAATGTACTACATACAATTGAGGAACCTTGTGTTCATACTTAAAAGGATTCCCTTGGACTTCCAGTCAATTACATTGAACACTTAGGTTTATCTCCATTTTCTTCTGATACCCCTCTAAAACAGTAATAAGGAATAAGAAATACGTAAACTCAAGAAGTCAAAGATGATAGGAAAATAGGCCACAGTGGGTGAAACATATTATTAGACTTGGGGTTGATAGAAAGTGAGATAGATAAGTGGCAGTGACTTAGCAGAACTGAGAAAATAGAAAGTACTTGGAAAGGGGTACACAAGTCTCATAAAAGCTCTGGAATCAGAGGCACCACGAACTGTTCAAGGAGGGATATAGAAAGAGGCTGAAACAGAACTAGCAGGCAGTTTATATATGGAGCAGTTAGGTACTCAAGTCCCCTTCCCTGTACCAAGAAGGAGATAGATTTATTTTCTGAAGAAACTGGTTCTGACTCAAGCATGCTTGTTTCTGCAGAGGCTACAGGAAAGGGTCCCATATTAAAAATACAGATGGAGTGAAAGTTGGCATGCTAAATGGTACAATCTGCAGCCACTTCCACTTGCTTTATTCTAAGAACACTGGCAGCCAGGTGTATAGCTCCACCCTCAGCAAGAGACTAGATGATTCCATTCTAGAAATCTGATTGGTCCCAGTGAAAAGTCCTACAGATCCTGACAGTTGAGGTTTCTCCCTAGTTTTTCTACAAGGAAGTCCACCAATCAACAAGCAAGCCTACCATGTACATAGAATTTTCAAATAGTGATTCATTGTTAAATATGAATGGTCAGCTAAGGATTAAGATACTTTTAAAAAGTGACAAAAATTATATATGTTTATCATGTGCAACATACTGTTTTGAAATATGTCTTCATTGTGGAATTGATAAATTGAGCTAACATGTTATTACCTCACATACTTATCTTTTTTTTGTGATGATAACATTTAAAATCCAGTCTTTCAGCAGTTTTCAGGAATGCAATATATTATAGTTGCTGTGTTACAAGACAGATCTCTTCAACTTATTCCTCCTATCTAAGTGAAATTTTGTATTATTTGACCAGTATCTCCCCAGCCCTTGTAGCCACCATTCTACTTGCTACTGGATTAGCAGACATTTAAGGGAAGCCTCTACCATGAAAGATGGAGACCAAACAAGCAAAATAGGGAAGAAAAGAAAACAGGATAACTGCACTAAACAGAGGGTGATTTTTAAAAATCAAAGCAAAAGCAATACATTGTATCTATAAAGTTATAGGGTTCTGTTTTTTTAATAGTCAGAAGATAGAGGTCTTGAAAATTAGAAACAGGAACAAATAAAAAGTTAAAATAGAAATAGGTAAGTATTTTGTGGCAGGCATAGTAAGTGTTTTATCTATAATTTAATGCCTTTGGTCCTAATAACAACCTTATAGAGTGGTGGCATTAGCCCCATTTTACAAGTGAGGATATTAAGGCAACAGAGAGTAGACATACCAAGATTTTAATCCTGGCAGTTTGGCTCATATTCTTTCTTTTAATTTACCATGCCTTAATATCTCCAAAAAATATGATAAATAGAGAAAAGATCCAGAAACGATAGAGACTCTGTCCAGGGAGGTATGCCCTCAGCTTAAATGGGAATTCCAGAAAGAAGTAAAAGAGAAAAGGAAAGAAGGGCACTTACTAAGCAAATAATACTAAGACATTTCCCAGAGTGAGCGTTCCTGAATATTCAGTCAAAATAGCACAAAAATTCTCAGATAATCTAAGAAAAACACCCTTACTAAGGGTCTGCACTATGAAATATCAGTGTATCAGACATAAAGAGCAAGTCTTAAAACCTCCTCAGAGACACAGCAGATCACATAGCAGAGTTTAGAAGTCAAAATAACTTGGCTCCTCAATAGCTACATTGGCAATTAGAAAACAGTGCAAGTCAGCTTCCATAATTTAGAGGGAAAATTATTTTTAACCTAAAATTCGATAACCAAACTATTAATCAAAAATAAGGGATAGAATGAAGATATTTTTCCAACTTGCAGGGTCTCAAAAGCTGTCACTCCTCTGCATCTTTTCTCAGAGATTGCCAGAATAAGGGCATCTACCAAAACAAGAGCCTAAACCAATAATTTTCAAGTGGGGCGATTTTTTTTCCTCAGGGAATATTTGTCAATATGTGAAAACAGTTTTAGCTGCAATAACTGGGGGTGGCATAGTCTAGTGGGTAGAAGCCAGGGATGCTGCTAAACACCCTGTGGTATACAGGACAGAATGCCATATCAAATGATATGACCTAAAATACCAATAGCACCAATGTTGAGAAGCCCTGGTCTCAACCAAAGAGAATGTGATGTTGGACACAGAAAACAGGGGCTCCAAATGGGAGAAGAGGAAAAGGAAGGCCGAGGATGATGGCTCTGCAGCAGGACCAGAGAACAAGTAGCCCAGATAGAAACCAATAGATTACCTGACTGACTGGAAAACAGTTCTGAAAATGATTTGTAGATTTGTTGTTGTGGTTTGATTTGTAGTTTTTTTTTGTTGTTTTGTTTTGTTTTGTTTGTTTTTTTGTTTTGTTTTTTTTTTTTTTGGAGACGGAGGTTCGCTCTTGTTACCCAGGCTGGAGTGCAATGGCACAATCTTGGCTCACTGCAACCTCCGCCTCCTGGGTTCAGGCAATTCTTCTGCCTCAGCCTCCCAAGTAGCTGGGATTACAGGCATGCGCCACCATGCCCAGCTAATTTTTTGTATTTTTAGTAGAGACGGGGTTTCACCATGTTGACCAGGATGGTCGCGATCTCTCGACCTCGTGATCCACCCGCCTTGGCCTCCCAAAGTGCTGGGATTACAGGCTTGAGCCACCGCGCCCGGCCTTGATTTGTAGATTTTTAAGGAGAGTTTGGGAAGAATTAATGATAAGGTCATAGAACACTAAACTAAATGAATGTATGAATACATGCATACAGTTTCTCAAGGAAAAAAGGTGAACAACATGTGAAAAATAAAAACACTGAATATTGAGGTCACCAGATATTATGACATAATGTGTTACAGTATGTAGCATTATCTTAGCATAAAAGTACTAAATCTTTATCTTCCATAATAAGAATAGTAGTATGCAATTAGGAAGCAAAAATGAGTATAAACATATTATTTAGAAAAATAGAGGCAGACACCAGGAAAAACACCTAGTGAGAAGAGTAAGAAGTTACCTCCAAATAGTAGCACTCCATGTGGGGAGCTAATAGGGCAAGGGTGTATTTTTTTTAAGATAGGGGCTTACTCTATCGCCCAGGCTGGAGTGCAGTGGCATGATCATGGCTCACTGCAGCCTCACCCTCCCAGGCTCAAGCAGTTCTCCCACCTCACCCTCCTGAGTAGCTGGGACCACAGGTATGTGCCACTATGCCTGGCCAATTTTTTTGTACATTTGTAGTGATGCGGTCTCGCTATGTTGCCCAGGCTGGCCTTAAACTCCTGGGCTCAAGTGATCCTCCTGCCTCAGCTTCCCAAAGTGCTGAGATTACAGGCATGAGCCACCACACCCAACCTGTACTCTTTTCTTGTTACGTTTTGTAGAACTATTTGACTTTTTAAAAATCAGACATTTTAATTATTTGGATGTATTTTTCTTTCTAAAGAACCTCTTTTCCCACTAGATACCTACAGTTTAGTGTCAGGGTTATTATTGATTATAAAACTCTTAAGAGGCCAAGCGCGGTAGCTCAAGCCTGTAATCCCAGCACTTTGGGAGGCCGAGGCGGGTGGATCACGAGGTCGAGAGATCGAGACCATCCTGGTCAACATGGTGAAACCCCGTCTCTACTAAAAATACAAAAAATTAGCTGGGCATGGTGGCACGTGCCTGT
The DNA here is from genome assembly GCF_048565385.1 of Saimiri boliviensis. NCBI lineage: Eukaryota > Metazoa > Chordata > Mammalia > Primates > Cebidae > Saimiri > Saimiri boliviensis. The sequence goes on from NC_133457.1 coordinate 51,294,941, forward strand.
AATCCCAGCTACTCGGGAGGCTGAGGCAGGAGAATTGCCTGAACCCGGGAGGCGGAGGTTGCGGTGAGCTGAGATCACGCCATTGCACTCCAGCCTGGGTAACAAGAGCGAAACCCCTTCTCAAAAAGAAAAAAAAAAAAAAAACTCTTTAAGAGTGTTAGACGTGCTGTTTTCTCACCTGGCTCAGTAGGCTATAAACAGAGGGAGAATGGCTTGGATGAGGTTGGGTGTAGTGCCTCGGGGTCTAGGACTATGGAGGTTTTGCCTTTCTATTTAGAACCCACCAGAAAAATGAAGGAAATTAAATCCCATTTGTTTTCCAGCTCTTCCACATTGATTTTGGACATATTCTTGGAAATTTCAAATCAAAGTTTGGCATTAAAAGGGAGCGAGTGCCTTTTATTCTTACCTATGATTTCATCCATGTCATTCAGCAAGGAAAAACAGGAAATACAGAAAAGTTTGGCCGGTGAGTACTGCCCTTGTGTCAAGGCAAAACACTGCTAACATTTTCTTATCTGACCAAGTAGACTAGCATTTCTTAGCTGAGTTATATTTGGATATTGGAAATACTCAGTCTGATTATAGGGAGCTTCTGGGGGAATTTGCCTGTCAGATTATTGTGCTGGTTCAGAAATTCTCAGGAGAAACAGAATGCTAGAAATTTAAAATAGTTACTGCATTTTATTCCAATGATATACTACCTTTTACCTGTTTCAGAAAATTCTCTGAAACTATTAAGACAGTTGATAGGAAGATGCTGAAAAGGCATCTGCTATCATTGTGTATGGAGTATAGTGATGGAATCAGGGTTCGGGGCAAATTTTGTAATCTCTGATCTATTACCGACTACCTACCTGTTCCCAAGCATAATACTTTTTGCCTTTGTTTCATCTTAAAGTGGGGACAAAAATAATAAAATTAAGGGCTACTATGATGATTGGAGATATATCTTGTGACCAACACATGCTTAACAAATGATTGTCACTATCCTTTATAGTTCTGCCTGAGTTTCTGCAGAATATTCCTCAGTGGGTCTCGTTTTCTCTTTGGCAAAATAAGAGGGATAAAATTCGATGCTCCTCGGCCTGGCATGGTAGCTGATGTCCCAACACTTTGGGAGGCCGAGTCAAGCGGATTACTGGAGGTCAGGAGTTTGAGACCAGCCTGGCCAACATGGTGAAACCCCATCTCTACTAAAAATACAAAAAGTAGCCGGGTGTGGTAATGCACACATGTAATGTCAGCTACACAGGAGGCTAATGCAGGAGAGAATCACTTAAACCTCGGAGGCAGAGGTTGCAGTGAGCCGAGATTGAGTCAGTGCACTCCAGCCTGGGCAACAGAGCAAGGCTTCATCTCAAAAATAAATAAATAAATAAATAAAATAAATAAAAATTGGATGATCCTCTTGAAGGACCATCTTGAAGAGGAGAGAGAGGGAAGGCAGGATCATAGGAAGTAGCAATGCAAAAGCACTGACCCTGATCGGAAGGCCATTAAAAAAAATTAGTCCCTGGAATTAGACCACAAATAAAGAACCCAGAAGTATGTTCAGAAATCCTCATGGATTGTAATTATCACTGAATTAATGATCAGTTCTTGTGTCTCATAGACTTAAAAAGTCTAGATTATTAATAAAAATGTTATAACCTTTTATCATAGAATTTCGATTTAGTTTTGTTTTTGAAAAATAGGTATGTGAAGTTAGACTGATTGTTTTATGTAGATTTTGGTCCTGGGACAATTTCCGCGGAAATAAAAATCAGAAATGAACCTTTAGTTCAGTAAAAATTTTCTTACTCAAATAGAAAGTTTAGCTGTGTCTTATTAATTTTCTTTATGAAAAGTGCTGTCTCCCCTCTAACACTGTGCTCATGTGGTTTGCTGCATCAAAAAGGTTCCGTCAGTGTTGTGAGGATGCATATCTGATTTTACGACGGCATGGGAATCTCTTCATCACTCTCTTTGCATTGATGTTGACTGCAGGGCTTCCTGAACTCACATCAGTCAAGGATATACAGTATCTTAAGGTATAAAACCCCTTTTCCTTCTATATTGGACTTTGTGGGTATTGAGCTCAGTTTGAGCTGCCTGTTTTATTCAAGTGTCTGAAAGGAGTAGAACAAAGTCATTTCCTCTAGGATCATTCTTAGACAGGAGGGAAAGTATCTGGGAAGTTCACATAAAGGAGGAATTTTGAAGAGTGGCTTGTAACCCAGAAGATTTTCCCATTAGTAGAAGGAGCATAAAGAAGACTAGTATTGGGAAATGGCTTTCTTACTCACATTACTGGAAGACTGCGGATCAGGAGCAGGTTGACACCATGATTTTCAACAGACTGCCTTTTTCTTGCCAGGGTCTTAGTGGGTCTTGAGTCATCTCAAGGATTTGGGTGGTAGTGGCAAGCTGCTTTATGTGCTGCAGTAATTATAAATTGGTTTTCATCTTCAAAAATCTTTTGGAAGAAGTCATATTATCTCCCTATCTTGGGGTTCTGCCTCCTACAGATAATATTCAAATAAGAACAGGAAGCATGCTGCTTGATGGTGGCTGGGGAGGCACAGCCAAGCAAGCCTCCTGCAAACTTTGATATTTGCATGTATCTACTAAAGTTACATAAAATCGTATTTCCCCCCTTCCATTTTAGGACTCTCTTGCATTAGGGAAGAGTGAAGAAGAAGCACTCAAACAGTTTAAACAAAAATTTGATGAGGCGCTCAGGGAAAGCTGGACTACTAAAGTGAACTGGATGGCCCACACAGTTCGGAAAGACTACAGATCTTAACGATCAGCCTTTGCTCCTAACATATTTGTTGGTTTCATTTCGTTTTCATTTTGCACTTGCACTAAATTGAAACTGACCCTGTCAGAGATGTTATAAAGGGAATGAAATCCTGGAACTCAGAGTTAAATTAAGAACAAGGCATCCCACAGAACCTAATCTGAACAATCCCCGATGATTCCCTCTGCTTTTTGAATACTTCCAAGACTTATCATGAAAACTGTCAATGGATAATCATTTCCTGCTGACTTTGCACGCCAAGGAATGCTACTAGAGATTGTTTCTGTTTTTGTTTGTTTGTTTTTTCTAATGTTTGGTACTTTCCTAGAATGGTGTAAATACTTCTTTTCAATGTTGTGACCAAGTGTTGTCACTCAACCAACAACTTATCCACACCTGAGGGTTGGTGGCTGTTCTTACTTTCCAAATGAGGCTAAAAAGAAAGGCATCTATCTTTCTTCCCTTTTAAAATTGTATAAACTGCAAATCATAATATAATTTGAATTTATGATTATTTTTGAGAAGAAATCTTTTAAACCTGTGGACACTCATTAATTCTTTTGTTAATATTTATCTCCATGATAGCATCATTCCAGCCAGACTTGCTGAAAATCCACTGGTGAGGCAAATATAATATATATAAATATGCTACATATATATTTATAAAATTTCTAGTGGGAGTTCTATATAAATGTTTCTTTGGTATTCTTCAACTTGTGTTTTAAAGTTTTACAAAAAGCAGAGCTTTTTCCTAAGTTACTTTTCAGTTAGGTAACTGTGTGATCCAGTTCTTCCAGCTGCTTCTATAATGAGGCACATATTAATACGGTTTTTATATGGTATCTGTGAAAGAGTTCACTTCATAGAGAATAATACTTGAGCAAATGTATCCAAGAAAGCAAGCAAATGAAAAGGAACTTATTTATGGAATAACTCCAGGTCTGAAATTCAGTATTTTAGAAAAATGCCAGCTCTTCTTACTGTATTTATTAAAACTTGTAATAATGTGATTTTTTTCAAGGATATTAGTTCAAACTGAAATGGTTTCATGCCACATGGAAATCTAAGTTAATTGTTGAGGTACCATATATTTAGGGTGCTAGGGGCAAATAATGTTAATATGTGCAATAGGAACTACTGGTTTGAATGTGTAAATGGATGATCTCTCTGAGTTCTGGCAACATCCAGCAAAACTACTGCTTATTCTCCAAAGAATACTGGGAGCTCTCAATCCTCAATGATATGGGACAGAGAACTGAGTATTTGCCCTTTGACTGAGTTTTCTATAGGAATTTTATTAAAGAATGTTTAATTTTGTTGTCCTTCTTAAGGTTTTCAGTCAAATAAACGAGTGAGCTGGTTTCGGCTGTTCTTGGAATGTGTGAGCCTCTTCTTTTTGGGTAGAATAGGCCTTTGTAACTTGGCACTGGAACTCCAAGAAACGGCAAAGTCAGTTGACAAGCCAGCCACAGGAATAGGCTAAGACTTATGGCCTCTTCCCTGACTTCTCCCCTTGTTTCCCAGGCTCATCCATGGTATGGGAGACCCCTTGGACTTTGGTCGGAGGCTGAGGTGAGAAGCCATGTATTTGGGAGGTATCCTGATGTCTGGGTAGTTGCTTGGCACCTGTTTTCATTACTTGGCACCTGAGCCAGGGCCAGACTGTACTGCTTTGGAGCTCTTATTCATGGGGCAAATGCCAGAGCAGTCCAGTTCCTTGGAAATAACTCAGCTGAGGATGGAAGTTGGCCTTTGAATTCATTTCCAGGGCTTGTGTAGACTCACTGAGACTTCCAGGAATATGACTGTGGAAGGGCAGGTTTGTTCAGAGGTCTTTGTCTAGTATCCACCCACCACTTTATGAACCAGGCCACAGGTCAGTGGCTTGCGGAATGGTGAACACTGCCAGGAAGAAATGGGTACCATTCTTTCCAGAGGGGTCTCCTCCACCAAAAGGAGGGCCTTGATGTATGAGCCAGGTCAATGAATGTGGATGTCTTTAAGAGCCAAAAAGGGAAGCGAACTTCTCTGTGTCCCCAAACAGGCCTGAACCCAGGATAACTCTTGACCCGCTCCCCGCTCCTGACTTCTACTGCAGGCTCCCACCCCAAGGTAGCCAGGACAGTGTTACTTAGTAGCCACTGAGCATTCCTAGCAAGCACTTCCTACAGACTTGTTGAATTGCATGTCTCTGACCTTCAGGAGCTCTGATTGGGCCAGAGAGGAAAAGGTAGAAGGCAGAAGGATAGCTACACTCCTGGATGTTAGGACATTAGGACTCTGGGCTGCATGAACAGCTTCTTACAGAGGATTGGTTACCTCATGTCTTGATTCTTGAGCACTCTGGCCAACAATGGATATTATCCCAAGACACTTTGCTCCCTGTCTTTTGGTCTTTTCCTGTGTTCCCCTGAAACACAAGGTCTTAGAAACTGTACGTTTCCATACTTGAGGATAGCATCTGTGTCTACTTGGGTTTGGTGGGATGGCGCCTGGGAGGGAGCAGGTAGTGCAGAAGATGACTGTTAACCAAGTAATTCTGGAGTGCTCACTCTTGGACTCCAGAGACCAGTATTTGTAATCCAACTCTCCCTTTGCTACCCTTGAGTAAGGTATATATTTCTCAGGGTCTGCACTTCCTAGTTGATAAAATTAGACTATTAATACCTACCCCACTTACTTCTCTGGGGTGGGGAGAGCTTGCCTTAAAAGTAGGGATAGGAGGCCGGGCGCAGTGGCTCAAGCCTGTAATCCCAGCACTTTGGGAGGCCGAGGCGGGTGGATCACAAGGTCAAGAGATCGAGACCATCCTGGTCAACATGGTGAAACCCCGTCTCTACTAAAAATACCAAAAAAAATTAGCTGGGCATGGTGGCACGTGCCTGTAATCCCAGCTACTCAGGAGGCTGAGGCAGGAGAATTGCCTGAACTTGGGGGGCGGAGGTTGCGGTGAGCTGAGATCGCGCCATTGCACTCCAGCCTGGGTAACAAGAGTGAAATTCCGTCTCAAAAAAAAAAAAAAAAAAAAGTAGGGATAGGAACATGTGCTGAGCCCCAACTCAGACAAACTCACTTCTTTCCTTCCTCACCCTTCTCCAAGACTACTGAGAGAAGGAACTCCGGGAAGGAAAGCCCCATCCAGTTTTCTGTCGTTGTCCTCTCTCTGAGGAGACCCTCCAGTGTATTCTCAGTTCTGCCTTGTCAGGACCTCTGCCAGACAGCCTGTATTATAGGGGTCATTTGTCTAGAGAAGGTGAAAGATTTGTCTGCAGAGTAGAGAACAGAGAAGTACCATGCCATGTAATCCTGCCAACTGGGGATGGGTAGCTCTTAGAAAGGATGGGGCAGGGGCTGGAGTTTCTTGGAAAGGAAGAGTAGGAAGAGCTGGCTAGGTGCAGCATATATACAGGCTTGGAGGTGAGAAAAAGCAGGATTTGTGGGCACTAACATGCTCAGTGATTGTTTCTTTCCATCTGCCTTCCTGTTACTCTATTCCAGAATACTACACCTCTTCTCAGGGATCTAGTCCCATCCTCATGGAGCCACTTCCTCTTTCAATATTTGGTAGTTTTATCCTCTTATCCAATGATGGAAAATCTGTCTGACATTATCTTCTGAGATATTCCTACCCTAAGATATATACTAGCATTTTAGAACCCATGATTCCTTTTCAATTTTGACAAAGCCTAGATTCAACAACTTAGAAATTTTCACCTTCCAGACCCTCCCTCTCTGTCTTCCTCTCTCCCACCTTTTATTTATTATGAAAAATAAAGCATAGAGAAAGGTGCATAGACCCTTAACAAGGACATTGCCAACACCTCGGAAGTCCTACAGGCTTCCATTCCTGGTCAGGATCCCCTCCCCTTTGCTAAGGAAATCACTGTACTCTCTTTTATGGCAATCATTTGTTTCCTTGCCTTAGAATTTATGCTGCCTATGTTGTTAGTCAGATTTCTTTCACTCAGCATTGTGTTTTCAAGATTCAGCCATGTAGTTGCAAGTAGCTGTACTCATTTGTTATCATTGTATAGTATTCCATTTTATGGCTGTCACAATTTATACCCTTTCTACTGTTGGGATACATACAGTCTGTTCCTAGTTTGAGGGTATTAGAAATAATATATACCTTTATTATAGTTATCTCCTGATTCATATATGTACATATTTCTTTGGATGTATGCACTTAAAATTGATGGGCCATAGGATTCTGTATATGTTTATCTTGACTGGGTAATACTACAGTAAATGGTTGTACCAGTTTATTCCTCCTCCAGTGGCACATGAGAATTCTTGTTGCTTCACATTCTTACCAATAACCAGTTAATTTTTAGCCATTCTGGAGTGTTGAGTGAATTGATTTTCATTTCCTTGATTAGTAATAAAATTAAGGGGTTTTTTTGTTTGTTTGTTTTTGGCCATTTGGATTTTCTCCTTTGTGAAATTCCTGTTTAAATTCTTTGTCCGTTTCTTTATTGGGTTACCTGTCATTTTGGCTTTGAGGTTGTTGGTTTTTTGATTTTGGTTTTGGTTGTTTTGAAGAAGGTTTTTTGTTTTTGTTTTTGTTTTTGTTTTAAATTTTGCTTTTGTTCTGTGAAGTTCTATATATTCTTTTGGATACAGGCTTTTCTTCAGTCATAAGTGTTAAAAATCTTTTCCCACGGTCTATGTAACTTTCCTTCTCATTCTCCTAATGGCTTCTTTTAATAACACAAGATCTTAATTTTACTGTTGTAAAATGTATCATTCTTTTCATTTGGGGTTAGTACCCAATATGTGTTTAGATTTCTTTTCTCTAAAGTCTTGAAGACATTCTCTTGGATTATCATCCACACACTTTATATTTTTACTCACCCCATTTAGATCTGTAGTCTACCTAGAATTGCTCTTTATAGTATGAAGTTTGAGTCAGTTGTTTTTCCCATATGGGCAACAAATTGCATCTTTCCTCAGTCTTCTTTTTTCTTTTTTTCTTTTTGAGACAGACTACTGCGCCTGACCCTTTCCTCAGTTTTCTACAGACCCACCTTTGTCATAAATCATGTCCATACATGCATGGGTATCCTGATGTTAAGTAGATTTAATCTCTATAATTTTATTATATTTTATTTTATTTATCTTCTTCTTTATCAGACTATCATACATAGCACTTACTGTGTACTAGTCACTCATCTAAACTATATAAGTATATATTTTCATATGTATTTATTGATATATATATATCTAACCCCTATAACAATCTTATGTGATAGATAAAATTGTTTTTCCTTATTTCAGAGGTAAGAAAGCTGAGGGACAGAAGGGTTAAGTAACATGCCCATAGTCAGAGTAATTGATGGAACCAGTATTAAAACCCAGGAAGTAAGAAGCCTGTCTTAATTATCTGTGTTCTTTACTCGCAGTGCCTCAGTATACATTTCAGATTTATTGGGTTCCACAAATAGAAGCCTATGGAAATTTTTAATCAAATTCCTTTAAGTTATAGATTAGGTTAAGGCAAATTGACCTCTTCAGAGTATTGAATTTTCCAAAGTACATAAGTCGAGTACCCATTTTTTTAGATTCTCTTTCATTTATATCCACAACGATTTATAGTCTTCTGTGTTTAAGTATTGCATATCTTTTGTTAGATTCCTGGGTAACTGATTTTATTATAAGTTTCATTGTTGCTAATCTATAGCAATTGTTCTCAAAGTGTGGTCCCCTGATGAGGAGCATCAGTATCACCAGAGAGAACTGATTAAAATGCAAATTCTTAATTTTTAATTTTTGTGAGTACATAATATACATAAATATATATGTATGGGGTATGTGAAATATTTTGATACAGGCATGTAACATGTAATTATCACATCAGGGTAATTGGGGTATCCATTACCTCAAGCATTTATCCTTTCCATTACAAACAATCCAGTTACACTCTTAGTTATTTTAAAATGCACAATTAAATTATTGACTATAGTTACTCTATTGTGCTGTCAAGTAGTAGATCTTATTCTTACTATTTTTTTGTATCCATAGAAATGCACATTCTAGGCTGGGCATGGTGGCTCACAACTGTAATCCCAGCACTTTGGGAGGCCAAGGCAGGTAGATCACCTGAGATCAGGAGTTCGAGACCAACCTGGCCAATATGATGAAACCCTGTCTCTAGTAAAAATACAGAAATTAGCCCAGCATGGTGGCTGTCACATGTAATCCCAGCTACTTGGAAGACTGAGGCAGGAGAATCACTTGAACCCAGGAGGCGGAGGTTGCAATGAGCCAAGATCACACCACTGTACTCCAGCCTGGGTGACAGAGCAAAACTCCATCTCAAAAAAAACTAAAGGAGAAAAAGAACTTCACATTCTTAAGCCCTGCCCCAGAGCTACTGAATTAGAAATGGAGTAGAGCCCCAAAACCTGTATTTTGTTTATTTATTTATTTTTGAGACAGAGTCTCGCTTTGTCGCCCAGGCTGGAATACAGTGATGTGATCTCAGTTCATGTCAGTTCATGGCAACCTCTGCCTCCCGAGTTCAGGCAATTCTGTCTTAGCCTCCCGAGTAGCTGGGACTGTAGGCACAGGCCACCACACCCACCTAATTTTTGTATTTTTAATAAACACAGGTTTTCACCGTATTGGTCAGGCTGGTCTCGAACTCCTGACCTCATGATCCACCACCTCGGCATCACAAAATGCTAGGATTACAGGTGTGAGCCACCATACCCAGCCAAACCTATATTTTAATAAAGTTACAGAGCAAAGATCCATACGAATACATTTGATGTTTGTATTCAGCAGACTTCCTAAACTTCTTAATTAATCCTAAACTTCTTAATTAATCCTAACAAATTATTTGTATGAAATTTTTTTTTTTTTTTTTTTTTTTTTTTGGTGACAGGATCTCTGTCACCCAGGCTGGAGTGCAGTGATGTACTTTCGGCTCACTGCAACCTCTGCCTCCTCAGCTCGGGTGATCCTCCTACCTTAGCCTCCTGAATAGTTGGGGCCAGAGGCATGCATCACCACACACAGCTAATTTTTTTGTATTTTTTTTTTTTTTTTTTTTTTTTAAGAGACGGGGTTTCACCACATTGCACAGGTTGGTCTCCAACTCCTGGACTCAAGCCATCCATCTGCCTCAGCCTCCCAAAGTTGGGATTACAGGAGTGAGCCACTGAGCCTGGCCTGTATAAATTATTTTGATTTTGCATGTATCACCTAAAAATAACTGTGGCTTGGCCAGGCACAGTGGCTCACACCTGTAATCCTAGCACTTTGGGAGGCTGAGGTGGGCAGATCACCTGAGGTCAGGAGTTTGAGACCAGCCTGGCCAACATGCTGAAATCATCTCTGCTAAAAATATAAAAGTTAGCTGGGCATGGTGGTGCACGCCTGTAATCCCAGATACTGGGGAGGCTGTGGCAGGAGAATAGTTAAAACCCAGGAGGCGGAGGTTGCAGTGAGCTGAGATAACACCACTGCACTCCAGCCTGGGCAACAGAGTGAGACTCCATCTCAAAAAAATAATAATAATAACTATGGCTTTATTTCTTCCTTTCAACATTTTCCTTTTCTTGCCCTTTGCAATGGTTCCAAATTCTAGTAAAAGGTTGAATAGAAGTGATATTCAAGCTTTTGCTGATCTTAGAGGGTAAGTTTTCAATATTAAATATGGTTTTTCCTGTGGATTTTTTTTCTTTATTGTGATAAACAATTTAGTAGAGAGACAAACTACTCACACAGATGATTAGCATCACACAGCACTTTAAGCAGATACTGGCAGCACTTCATCTAACCACAATAGCAATGAGAGGTGACTACGAAATTATTAAAGTAGTACCTCATATACTACAGTTAATTTTATGCACTTATGATTTAAGTATACTGCATTTTTGTGTTCATGTTTTTTTTTTTTAATACTGCATTTTTGTGTTCATGTTTTTCTCAAAATTTTTTTTTTTTACTTTTATTTTAGGTTTAAGGGTACATGTGAAAGTTTATTACATAGGTAAACTTGTGTCGTAGGGTTTTGTCATATAGATTATTTCATCACCCAGGTATTAAGCCCAGAAGCAGAAAAGGTAACTATTGGGTACTGGGCTTAATACCTGGATGAATCTCTTTTATCCGACTAAAGAAGCTTTCTAATTTGCTAAGGAACTTTTAAAAATATATTTTTATAAGTATATATGTATTTTTATATGTATATTGCTGGATTTGATTTGCCAGTATTTGGGGGTTTGCATCTTTTTTTTTTTTTTTTTTTCTTTTTTAATCAATGGTATTAACCCATAAGTTCCTTTTAAGATCTGTGTCAAGTTCTTTTAGGGAAGATGTAACCAACATGGCTGACAAAGTGCCTGGCACTCATCTCCTCCACAAAGTGGGACCAAAGCAGCAAGTAGAAACCACACGTCAAGAAGACTAAGAACACTAGATAGAATTCACCAGGAAAGTGACGGGGCACCTCTGAGGTACAGAAGGAGAGAGAAACAAAGAAGCACCCAGCCCAGCTAGAATTGGCTCAGGGCTGAGAAGAATTCATCATTACTAGCAAAAGGTAAGGGGGAGATCCCCAGCATGGGCGCATTCCTACCAGGATGCCTGCAATCCTAGCCACAGGAGAGCCCCTTGGCCCTAGCAGGCCCTGAGCCTAGCATAGGGAGCTGCTTAGAGTTCACAAAACTGCATTGTTCAAGAAAGGGAATTTACACTGGATCCCACTTACCCCTGACACCCAAGCAACTGCAGCATAGTGCCATTTTGAGAGCTCAGCCCCCACCAAACTATATCCTGCCTTGGGACTCAGTAGCCAGGAACATTGCTAGAGCACCACTGACATCATCCCACATCCACCTAGAGGGCTGCAGCATTGCAATGCCAGCTGGACTCAGTGCTATAGCCAGTTCCTCAGCACTCTAGCCCACATGGTATCCTACACCCTAGAGAATGGGTGGTGAAGCACACCAGAGAGGCTGCCCCAAGGATAAAGGGAGCCGAAGTATGCATTCCCTGCAGCCTGGCAGCCTGAGATTGCTGCCACCAACTGCAGTCCTTCCCTTCCAGCATCAGGGCCAGCACATACCTGTGTATCCTTTGAAAGGCATGAGAAACAGTCCTCCCTCACACACCATCCAAGGGTATGAGGACAAGCCTGCCAAGTCCACACCTGCTGCCAGCACCTGCATGTACCTCTGGAGGCCAGAGGACAGGCCCAACCCACCTGTCACTGCCACTGCCAACACCCACCCATACATGCCACCTAGGAGCCTGGGGACTGGGCTGGCTATTCCATTGGCACCTTTGCTAGGACTCATGCACACCACACCAGGGGCCTGAGGGCCAGCCTTTTGACATTACTGCCACTGCCAGTACAAGTGCTACCTAGGGGCCCAAGGACCCACCTGCCTGACCTGCCACTACCACAACCAGCACCTGAGCCTGCCACTTGAAGTAGACCACCCAGGGGCCTGAGGACTGGCCCACCTACCTTCTGCTGACACCACTGGTGCTGGGGGACTGGCTCAATTGGTGTCCCTATCCCCAGTGATATCTCCCACTACAACCTACATAACCTCATCTTATTTAAGGCAAGACAATAAGACAAAGCAGAAGAAAAAATTTCTGAACTGAAGTCGTATTTTTTGAAATAGCCAAGTCAGACATAAAAAAAAAAACAGTAAAGAAAGCCATGTAACATATGGGACACAATAGCAATAACAAAAATTCAGATTTGGGGAGTTCCAGGAGAAGAAATGGGCAAAGGTATAGAAAGCCTATTTAATGAAATAATAGCTGAAAACTTCCCAGGTCTTGCAAGGGACATAGATATTTGGAAACAGGAAATTTGAGGAGTCCCAAATAGATTAAATCTAAAGAGGCCTTCCTAGAGACAAATGATAGTCAAACTGTCAAAATTCAGAAACAGTTTTAAAAACAGCAAAAGAAAAGCATCAAACCACATATAAGGGAATCTCCATCAGACTAACAATGAATTTCTCAGCAGAATCCTTATAGGTCAGGTGAGAAAGGAATAATACAGTAAAAGTATTGAGGGGGGTGGGAAGCCTGCCAACTAAGAATCCTATATCCAGCAATGGTGTCCTTTAAAAATAAAGGGAAAGTATGGTCTTTCCCAGAAAAGCAATGGAGATAATTCGACATCACTAGACTGGCCCCACAGGAAATATTTAAGGGAGCCCTAGACTTGGAAACAAAGGGACAACACCTACCATTATGAAAACTTACAAAAGTAATAAAACTCACTGGTAGAGCAGATACACAAAATAGGAATAGAAACATTGTTACTCCTTAAAAAAGACCACCAAATCATAAAGTAAAAGAATAAAGGAAGAAAGGACATACAAAACAATCAGAAAACAAGCTGGAATGTCAAAGTTTTAAGTTCTTCTCAACTGAAAGATACAGACTGGCTGAATGGCTAACAAAAATAAGACCCAAATATATGCTGTCTACATGAAACTCATCTCGCCTTTAAAGACACATAGAGTGAAAATGAAGGGATGAAAAAAAACATGCAAACAAACCAAAAGCATGCAGGAGTAGCTACACGTGTAACAAAGGAGAGTTTAAGTCAAAAATAATGAGACAAGTAATTATAATAAAGAATCAATTAGGCAAGAGGATATATCAATTGTAAATATCTATGCACCCAACACCAGAACACCCAGATATATAAAACAAATATTGTTAGAGCTAAAAAGAGAGACTCTAATACAGGGGTCCCCAAACTACGGCCCGCGGGCCGCATGCAGCCACCTGAGGCCATTTATCCGGCCCCCGCCGCACTTCAGGAAGGGGCACCTCTTTCATTGGTGGTCAGTGAGAGGAGCACTGTATGTGGCGGTGCCGCAAAGCACTGCATCGCTCACGTACAGTACTACTCCGGTGACATGGGATGCACGCGTCACGGCTCCGGAAGCGCGTCATGTGACACACATCCGGTCTGCGGCTGCGACGCCCCCCATCACTGGAAGCAGTGTGAAATAACAGCAGAAGTAGGAAGAAAGGCAAAGCACTATAATCACTTGGAAACAAAGGGACAACACCTACAATTACTACACAGTACAATGCCCCCCATACTCCCCCAAGTGTACAACAACATAATGGCCCCTATAACCTCCCTTTGCCCAAAAGTCTCCCCCCACATTACTACACACCGTGTTTCCCCTATTATAAGACCCTGTCTTATATTAATTTTACTCCCAAAAGACGGGGGCTGTCTTATTTTTAGGAGGTGTCTTATCCTAGGGGAAACATGCAGCAGTGGGCTTCCCACAGAAGAGGCCCACTGCTGCTGCAGATGTCCAGGACACTGTATACCACTGTCTGGGATAGTGGAGGCAGCAGCGCTGGCTGTGAAGGGTGTCACACCTTGCATAGTCCAGCCCTCCAACGGTCTGAGGGACAGTGAACTGGCCCCCTGTGTAAAAAGCTTGGGGACCCCCGCTCTAATACAACAAGAGTTGAGGACTTCAACACCCCACATTCAGCATGGGAGAGGTTACCTAGACAGAAATTGAAGAAACATTTGGATTAAACTGCACTTTAGACCAAATAAATCTAACGTTTTGAGAACATTTCATGCAACAGCAGCAGGAAATACATTCTCATGAGTACATGGAACATTCTCCAGGATGAACCATATGTTAGGCCACAAAACAAGGCTCAACGAAGTTTTAAAAATTGAAATCATATAAAGTATCTTCTCAGACCACAGTGAAATAAAACTAGGAATCAACTGAAACTTTGGGAACAAATATGTGGAAATTAAACAATATACACCTCAATAACCAGTGGGTCAATGAAGAAATTAAGAAAGAAAGTAAAAATTCTTGAAACAAATGAAAATGGAAAAACATACCAACACCTTTGTGACAGAAAAAGCAACGCTAATAGGGAAGTTTATAGCAATTAATGTCTATACCTAAAAAGTAGAAAGATGTTGAATTAACCTAAAAAAATCCATCTCAAGGAACTAGAAAAGTAAGAACAAACTAAACCTAAAATTAGTAAAAGGAAAGAAAGAATAAAGAGCATAGCAAAACAAAATGAAATAGCAACTGAAAAAATACAAAAAAATCAAAGTGAAAAATCGGTTCTTTGAAAATGTAAACACAGTCAATAAACCACTAGCTAGCCTAACCAAGAAAGACAAAGGATCCAAACAAAATGAGAAGTAAAAAAACAGACATGACTGGGCACGGTGGCTCACACCTGTAATCCCAGCACTTTGTGAGGCCAAAGTGGGCAGATTGCCTGAGGTTGAGAGTTCAAGACCAGCCTGACAAACATGGAGAAACCCCTTCTCTACTAAAAATACAAAATTAGCCAGGTATGGTGGCACATGCCTGTAATCCCAGCTACTTGGGAGGTTGAGGCAAGAGAATCGCTTGAACCCAGGAGGCAAAGGTTGCAGTGAGCCAAGATCATGCCATTGCACTCCAGCCTGGGCAACAGGAGCAAAACTCCTTCCAAAAAAAAAAAAAAAAGAGAAACATTACAATTGATACAACAGAAATACAAAAGGTCATTAAAGACAATTATGAGCAACTATAGAATAACAAAAATGGAAAACCTACAGGAAATGTATACATTCCTGGACACATGTAACCTACCAAGATGGAACCAGGAAGAAATAGAAAACTCAAAGATACCAGTAATATGTAATAAGATTGAAGCAGTAATAACTCTCCCAATACAGAAAAGCCCAGGACCAGATGTACTGCTAAATTTTAACAAACTGTAAAAGAAGAAGTAACACCCGCTTTGCAGATGCTGCCACCACTGGGAGCCCCATACTATCAGCCATGGTCAACCCCACTGTATTCTTCAACATTGCTGCTGATGGTGAGCCATTGGGCTGCATCTCCTTTGAGTCATTTGCAGACAAGTTTCCAAAGAGCAGAAAACTTTTATGCTCTGAGCACTGGAGAGAAAGGATTTGGTTCTAAGGGTTCCTGCTTTCAGAGAATTATTCCAGGGTTTATGTGTCAGGGTGGTGACTTCACACACCATAATGGCACTGGTGGCAAGTCCATCTACAGGGGGAGAAATTTGATGAGAACTTCATCCTAAAGCATACAGGCCCTGGCATCTTGTCCATGGCAAATGCTGGATCCAACACAAATGGTTCTCAGTTTTTCATCTGCACTGCCAAGACTGAGTGGTTGGATGACAAGCATGCAGTCTTTGGCAAGGTGAAAGAAGGCATGAATATTTGTGGAGGCTATGGAGTGCTTTGGGTTTAGGAATGACAAGACCAGCAAGAAGATCGATCACCACTGCTGATGGTGGACCACTCTGTAAGTTCGACTTGCGTTTTATCTTTTGTTTTTGTTTGTTTGTTTTTTGAGACAGAGTCTTGCTCTTGCCAGGCTGGAGGGCAGTGGCACGATCTCAATTCACTGTAACCTTCGACTCCCTCATTCAAGTGATTCTCCTGCCTCAGCCTCCCAAGTAGCTGGGAGTACAGGCGTGTGCCACCATGCCCAGCTAATTTTTGTATTTTTAGTAGAGACAGGGTTTCACGATGTTGGCCAGGATGGTCTCTATCTCCCGACCCCATGATCCACCCACCTCGGCCTCCCAAATGCTGTAATTACTGGCGTGAGCCGCCACACCTGGCCGACTTGTGTTTGTGTTTTATCTTAACCACTAAACCATTCCTTCTGTAGCTGAGGAGAGCATCCCTCCACCCCATTTGCTCACAGTATCCTATAATCTTGGTGCTCTCGCTGCATTTCCCTTTGGGTTTTCCTTGTTCCCTTCCCTGGATTGCAGTTAAGTTTATGATTATGAAATAAAAGCTAAATAACAACAAAAAAGAAATAACACCAACTTTTATCAAACTATTCCAAAAAATTGAAGAAAAGGGAATTCTTCCTAATTCATTCTATGAGGCCAGCATTACCCTGATACAAAACCAGACAAAAAAAAAGAAAACTGCAGGCCAGTATTGTTGATGAACATAAATGCAAAAATCCTCAACAAAATGCTAGCAAACTTAATCCAGCAACATATCAAAAAGATAATACCATGGTCCAATGGGATTTATCCCAGGGATGCAAGGTTGGTTTGACATACACAAATTAATAAACATGATATGTCATATCCAACAAAATGAAGGACAAAAACCATGTGACCTTTGTATTAGTCCATTTTCACTACTATAAATAATTACCTGAGGCTGGGTAATTTATAAAGGAAAGAGGTTTAAGTAACTCACAATTCCACATGGCTTGAGGAGGCCCATGGCAGAAGACAAAGGGGAAATAAGAGCCTTCTTCACATAGCAACAGGAGAGAGAAGTGAAAGCAGGGGAAATGCCAGACACTTATAAAACAGTCAAATCTCTACTCCAAGAATGTTATGAAAAGAAATTTTTTTTAAGGAAAAAAAAAAAAAGGTCAAATCTCATGAGAAGTCACTATCATGAGAACAACATGAGGAATCTGCTCGCATGATCCAATCACCTCCCTTCCTCAACACATGAGGATTACAGTCCCTCCCTCTATATGTGGGGATTACAATTCAAGATGAGATTCGGGTGGGGACATAGAGCCAAACTATATTAACCTTCTCAATAGATTCAGCAATTGCATTTGCTAAAATTAAACATCACTTCATGATAAAAACAAATTTGGCATAGAAGAAACATACCTCAATATAATAAAGGCCATATATGACAAACTCACAACTAACATTATACTGACGAGGGGGAAGCTTAAAGCACTTCTTCTAAGAACTGGAACCAAAGTTGCCCACTTTCACTTCTACTAATCAATGTATAATACTGAAAGTCCTAGCCAGAACAGTCAGGCAACAGAAATTTTAAAAAGACATCCAAATTGGAAAAGAGGAAGTTAAATTGTCCCTTTTTGCATATGACTCGATCTTACAGTTTAAAAACCTAAAGACTCCAGGAAAAAAAAAAAAAAAAAAAAAAACTCTTAGAACTGATAATTAATTCAGTAAAGTTATAGGATACAAAAATCCATATTGAAAAGTCAGTGGTAAGGCCAAGCATAGTGGCTCACGCCTGTAATCCCAGCACTTTGGGACATCAAGGGGTTCATTCTTCTGAATGGCTGAGTTATTACTCATGATGTATAATAATTTATTCAATCATTTATCTGTAGATGAGCATTTA
The DNA here is from genome assembly GCF_048565385.1 of Saimiri boliviensis. Lineage (NCBI taxonomy): Eukaryota > Metazoa > Chordata > Mammalia > Primates > Cebidae > Saimiri > Saimiri boliviensis. Next base: position 51,312,886 of record NC_133457.1, read on the forward strand.
CAATTTCCAGTTTCTTTTCTCCACCACTATGAACAATGCTGCAATAAACATCCTTGTATATATCCTTATATACCAACACTAATGGCTTTATTTTCATGGAATAGATTCCCAAGAGAAGAAGATATGTGGGGCGTATTTTAAAAAACTTTATTGTAAGTACATTTTAAAATCTTTATTGAAGTTTAACATTGTTTTATAATATAAAAGCTTTATTGAAGTTTAACATTCTTTTAGAACATAACATACAGAAAGATAAAAATCATAGGAATATAGCTTATTTTTCACAAACTGAATTGTCTTTGTGACTAGAACCCAGATCAAAAATAGAAAATTACCATAATCTCAGAAGTTCCTTTCATGCCACCTTCTAGTTACTAACTCCCTTGTAAACTGGGCATTGTGTGGACTTCTAAGACTCTATATTATAGATTTGCCTGTTTTTATAAAATGGAATTTTATAAAATTCCTACTTTATAAAATGGAATTTTTTTTTTTTTTTTTTTTTTTTTTTTTGTTTGAGACGGAGTTTCGCTCTTGTTGCCCAGGCTGGAGTGCAATGGCGCGATCTCGGCTCACCGCAACCTCCGCCTCCTGGGTTCAGGCAATTCTCCTGCCTCAGCCTCCTGAGTAGCTGGGATTACAGGCACACGCCACCATGCCCAGCTAATTTTTAGTATTTTTAGTAGAGACGGGGTTTCACCATGTTGACCAGGATGGTCTCGATCTCTTGACCTTGTGATCCACCCGCCTCGGCCTCCCAAAGTGCTGGGATTACAGGCTTGAGCCACCGCGCCCGGCCAAAATGGAATTTTTAATACTGTCAGATTGCTTTCCTAAGAACTTATAATACCTATTTTCTTTTTGTTTTTTAAATAATACCTATTTTCACCATCGAAGTGTGAGGTAAGATCTTTCTACCATATCTTAGACAAAAACATATCATTGCTTTTTCTTTTTTTTTGGTTTCATTGTTAAAATAATTTCCCTAACTACAAATTAATTTATTTTAAAAATGTGTTGGCTCTTTGGAGTTCCTCTTCTATTTCTATTATTTGTCCTTTTTTTTTTCCTTTTTTTGAGATGGGGTCTCGCTGTGTTGCCCAGGCTGGAGTACAGCAGCCCGATCTGAGCTCATTGTAACCTCCGCTTCCCAGGTTCAAGTGATTCTCCTGCCCCAACCTCCCAAGTAGCTGGGATTGCAGGTGCCCCACTACCACGCCCAGCTAATTTTTTATGTTTTTAGTACAGAGGGTTTCACCATGTTGGCCAGTCTGGTCATGAACTCCTGACCTCAGGTGATCCACCTGCCTTGGCCTCCCAAAGTGCTGGGATTACAGGCATGAGCCACCATGCCCAGCCCTATTTGTCCATTTTACAATTAGCTTGGCTTATCAGTTTGTCAGAGCCCTTTATATATATGTTGACAAAGATGTTCATTAGAGTCACTGATGTACTGATGATCATCTGAAAACTACCTAGGGGTATGTGTAGTTAAATTTGTATGGTTGAATACCAGAGTTAAAGGAACTGGAGATACGCATACCAACCTACATAAAAAACTTTGTTGACTGGGGGAAAAGCATGATGATGTAGGAAGGATACACAGAATGTGATCACATTTAAATTTTAAAATAATACTGTACTTTTTGATATCTACCTATATAGTAAAGTAATATAAACTTGCATGGGAACGATAAACATCAAATACACAATAGTGATTAGTTACACAAGGGAGGGAGAGGGGAACAGGGAGGGTATATGGGTATTCGGTTGCATTGGTAATGCTTTAGGTTTCAAACTGGGCAATAGGTACACCTAATTTAATACTCCAACTGTGTTATATTTTCTATTCTTTGTACGTCTGAAATATCTAAATAACTAAGACAAGTAATAGCCTCAGATTTTGAGATGAGGAAACTGAGGCTCAAGAACTTAACTTACTGTGTCAAACTTCAGAGCTAGGCTATACTGTTTCTACATTATTGTGCTGCTTCACAAAACAAAACAAATGTGGACTCATCATGTCAAAAGCAAAGCTATATTCCTAGGGTTTGGTCTCCATAAAGACAATCAAACTGTACTCCCAAGTGTTTGCTTAGGTACATAATAACCACTGCAAATCATGGATTTTGACCTGTAATAACTGCAGTTCAAAGCCCAATGCCTGAAAGTAGTTGCTTTGCTTTTGGACATGGCACAAAATATTTTTCTAGCAGATAAAATATGGCCATTAAAATAAGCCTTTTACTCAAGAAAAATGAAAACAAACCACAGCTCCCAAGTCTGTGAAAGCAAACCCAAATGTGAGTTTAACAAGCCTCAGAGAGTCCCTGTTAGTTTGTTTCCTGGTATTCCAGGGGCAGTGAAGCAAAACTAGGGGGCGGATTCAGAAAAGCAGGGAGGTTTTTTGGTAAAAATCTTTTATAAACTTAAATTTGTTTTTGTTTTTGTTTTGTAGAGACAGGGTTGCCCTATGTTGCTGAGGCTAGTCTTGAGCTAGTGGGCTCAAGCAGTCCTACTGTCTCAGCATCCCAAAGTGCTGGGATTAGAGGCATGAGCCACCGGCCCAACCTTGTAAATGTTTTTGTAAGGGTATTATGCTGAGCTTCCAGTGGTAAGACTTCAAAATAAAAGGTGCTCAAAGAAGGAAGGAGTCAAAGGCTTTTTAATACACCCACCCTGCCACCCTGCACGTTGCCTGCCGGGGTCCTGGCCTGCCCAAATCTTCCCTCACTGCTCTGCTGCCCTTCAGTTTCTCTTTTCTGCTGTTAGAACCTGGTTCTGCCCAGAATCTCTTGGAAATATGTTAATGGCAGGGAGACGGAAGTAAAGGGCATAAGTCTTAGTGTCAGAAAAACCTAGATTTGAATCGTGCGCCACTACTGAGCAACTCACTGAACCTGAGACAGTCTATCTAGACCAGTGCTGTCCAACGGAACTTGGTGTGGTGACAGAAATGTTCTATATCCACACTATCTGGTATGATAGCCACTAGCCACATGTGACTGTTGAGCACTTGAAGTGTGGCTAGTGTGACGGAGAAACTGAGTTTTTCATTATATTCCATTTTAATTAAATAGCCATGTAACTAATGACAACCATATTAAACAGAGCAAGTCAAAAAATGGAGAATGTCCCCTTACACAGATCACTACTGATCTTCTGTGTGAGGGGACATTCTCCATTTGTGAAATGCCTCAATACAGTCTACTATTAAACTATATGTTGCCTTGAAAGACTTTCAGAGTATTGAAATGACCAACGCTCAGGCATTTAGTATACTGACTTGGCTGGTCTTTGTGCATACGCCTGCACTGGCGGATTCAGTCACAGAAGCACTGACACTGGTGCCACATCCAGGCACAGATATGCAACTCTGACTTTTTAAACACTGCCTAAGGATGCACCTGATAATCTGGTGTCAAGTTTGCTTCTTTTCCTTTTCCTTTTTGTCCTCACCATGTTAATTAGACAAAACAACTACATTTTCAGAAACCCATATTTTAAATTAAATTATTGTGACACTATCTGAAGTGTCCTTAAGGTTTCCAAATAAAAAATGTTTCTCATTTTCTTCAGTTAAACTAATTGTATCACTGTGTACCAACTGCTTTACACTGGAGAAACAGGCTATCTGCACAGGTTAAAAACACATAAAGACTTAACCATACATATAAACACAAGTGGCATTCATTTTATTTTTACAGTATTTATTACAGTAAAGGTTACTTTTGTAAAACATTAGTGACTTTGGTCCATATCTTACTTTCCATTTGTCTTTAAAACATGTAACATTATTTGCATCATAAATTGTAATTTTTATGACTGTACCTAATTGTTTTTTTTCCTGACCCTTGGAATGTTACAGTTTCATGTAACTTTTTAAAAAATAAAAACATTGCAGACTAAATGTACTAATAAGTACATACTGAACACATTTAATTACCACAGTAATTAAAAAGTCCTGATCTTTACTTCTTAAGGTTAAAATTCATTAACTTGCAATCTCTGGGATTTCTCTATTATCCACAATGAGCGTATGAATAATCCCTTCTTTCCGCTTCCCACTACTGACAGCCTTTATGTAACAGTCGTGGTTCCCGATACTGAAGTGAGTTTCAGTCCCATCATCTACAAACTCACCCTGGATCAAAAAAAGAAGGAATTAGTGTTGCAGAAACATTCTCTTTGTCTAGAGCATAAACACCATCTAAAATGACCAGTGGTACAATAAAATAATGTATTAAACAATAAGCTTTGAAAAACCAAGTCTAAAGCTTGTACTTAGATACTTTTATATTTGTTATGAATTAAAAGTTTCCTTTTTATAATCCCTACAATCCTTAAAAATCTTAAATTCTGAGGGGGGCGTGGTAGCGGATATAAACCTCACGGCTATGTGTCTATAACATATGCTTTCAAAAATAAAAATGATAAACATTATATTTATTATTTATAATATACCACAAGTGATCTACCCACCTCAGCCTCCCGAAGTGCTGGGATTACAGGCATTAGCCACTGCACCCAGCCAGGGATGGGGTGTTCTTAACCACTCCAAAAATCTGATTCCTTAGGATATAAGGTGGCTTCCAATAAAATACACAGATAACAAAACCAAACACCACTAGATCTATACCTGTTCTGTTCAGTACAATAGCCACTGGCCACATGTGGCTATTGGGTACTTGAAACTGACTAGTCTCAAAGTAGGTATGCTGTTTAAACATAAAATAGACACTGGATTTAGAAGACCTAGTATGAAACAAAAAATATATATAAAATAATTTTTTACATTGATTACATGTTAAATAATTTCTTGATATATTGATTTAAATCAAATATATTAAAATTAACTTCACCTAAATTTTTTTTTCAAATGTGGATACTACAGAAGTTAAAATTACACATGAAGGTCATATCTGTGCCTCATATTATATTTTGATTGAGCAGCAGTGATCTAGAGTAAAAAGGTTAGAGCTAGGCAGCACAGGGAAGGAAAGAAAGAAGAGGCTTAGAGGATAAAAAATAATTTACTTCAGAAAGCAAAGAAACTGACAATCAGATTTAAACCCTGGTTATTAACTTCTTAGCAGCCTTAACAACACCAGGCCAAAGAAGGCACAGGATGCCTCAGGGAGAGAAGCCTTTTCCTAGCTCTGGGAAGAATGTCGCCATTGGCTCTTTAAGGGAGGTGTGCTGAATACCACAAGCATGTCCTTGGGTGCAGTTCCTGTCCCCATTTTTAACACTGAGCCTTGGAAAAAGACTTTGGAGGAAAGGTTAAGGGTTAGGTAATATAATCTATATAAGTGGCTTCTTGGCAATTGGACAAATATATAATTTTGGCATGATGCTTTCAGATAAAAGAAAAAGGGGAAAAGCTGTAACTCACAGGCAACAAGATGAGTTTGTTGTGGGTATGTACAGTACTGGGGAAGGCTGCCCACATACGGAGCTGCCGAAACTGCCCTGTAGGTTGTAGTAACAATGAGAAGGCAACTGGGTTATAAAGAACTATTTTCCAAACACATGTGGTTTCCTGTTAATTACTACAAAACAAAGACGTGAGGGGCCGGGTGCGGTGGCTCACGCCTGTAATCCCAGCACTTTGGGAGGCCGAGGCGGGTGGATCACGAGGTCAAGAGATCGAGACCATCCTGGTCAACATGGTCAACATGGTGAAACCCCGTCTCTACTAAAAATACTAAAAATTAGCTAGGCATGGTGGCGTGTGCCTGTAATCCCAGCTACTCAGGAGGCTGAGGCAGGAGAATTGCCTGAACCCAGGAGGTGGAGGTTGCAGTGAGCCAAGATCGCGCCATTGCACTCCAGCCTGGGTAACAAGAGCGAAACTCCGTCTCAAAAAAAAAAAAAAAAAAAAAAAAAACCAGAGACGTGGATGAACATTGTTTTCACCTTCTTACAACCACAACATTCTTTGTGTGTGTGACAAGGTCTTACTCTTGTCACCCAGGCTGGAGTACAGGGGTTCAATTGCAGTTCATTGCAGCCTTGAACTCCTGGACTCAAGCAACCCTCTTGCCTCAGCCTCCTGAGCAACTGGAATCAGGCACATACCACCATACCCAGCTAACTTAAAAAAAATAACTTATAGCTGGGTGCGGTGGCTCACACCTGTAATCCCAGCACTTTGGGAGGCTGGGGCGGGTGGATCATGAGGTCAAGAGATCAAGACCATCCTGGTCAACATGGTGAAACCCCGTCTCTACTAAAAATACAAACAATTAGCTGGGCATGGTGGTGAATGCCTGTAATCCCAGCTACTCAGGAGGCTGAGGCAGGAGAATTGCCTGAACCCAAGAGGCGGTGGTTGTGGTGAACTGAGATCGTGCCATTGCTCTCTAGCCTGGGTAACAAGAGCGAAACTCTGTCTCAAAAAATAATAATAATAATAATAATTTATAGAGATAGGGTCTTGCCGTGTTGCCCAGAGTGGTCAGGAGCTCCTGGCCTCAAGTGATCCTCCTATCTCAGCCTCCCAAAGTTACAACTGTGGTTTTTTTGTTTGTTTGTTTGTTTGTTTTGGAGACAGGGTCTCGCATTCTGTTAACGAGGCTGGAGTGCACTGGTGCAGCCTTGGCTCACTGCAGACTCAACCTCCCTGGGCTCAAGTAATCCTCCCACCTCAGCCTCCCACGTAGCTGGGACTACAGGCATGTGCCACCATATTCTGCTAATTTTTGTATTTTTAGTAGAGGGGAGTTTTGTCATGTTGCCTAGACTAGTCTCAAACTCCTAGGTTCAAGCAATCTACCTGCCTTAGCCTCCCAAAGTGCTGGGATTACATACAGGAGTCACCACACCCAGTACAACCACATTCTTAATACCGTAAAACAGCATTCTCCATCTAGAGAATTCCAGGGTAGGAAAGAAAGAACAGGAAGAACCACTAGGTATGGCATTAGACACAGTAGGTATCTGATCCATGTTAGTGGTAACTGGAGTTTTTCCAAAAGGGGCCACAAAATGCTGAAGTGCTCTCCAAGCCTCTGCACAAAATGAGTCTCTAGCAGTAGATTTAACCCAGACAGCAGCTCAAGCACTCAATTTTGAGTGAGCCCAAATTAAATTATCCAGGACTCAGAAACAGAAAAGCACTCATCTTTGTAACTTTTAAATTTTAATTAATGTATTAATTTTTTTAGAGATGGTGTCTCACTATGTTGCTCAGGCTGGCCTAAAACTCCTAGGCTCAGGTGTTCCTCTCACTTCAGCCTCTCAAGTAAGAGGCAACTACAGACCTGTGCTACCACATGTGGCTTTATCTTTGTAATTTTTGATTTCTGGCTTTGTCACCTCTTCAGAAACAGCTATCAGACCAAGGAGGTTCTAGGTGGTCTTCTGAATACATGAATCCCAGACCTCCTTTCCTCCAACTACTAAAAGCACCTTTCTCACTGTCTTATACCTATACTATACAAATGAGATAAAAGCAACTACAACATGCAAAATGTGACTGGAGAAGAGAGCTTCCCATTGTCTCCAGCTCTGATGTTCACATCTGGAGCCAGCATGAAAGGTGGGTGCCAGGTGATAGCACTCCCCACTTGTCCTGCAGACCCCATAAGACATGGGGATTAGCATCCAGTGATTTCAGCTCCTAGTCCCATACTTTCTGCTTCCCACTCTCTCCTGTGTGCACACTATTACTGTTTCCTTCCTGCTTGAAATTCACTCCTCCATTCACCCCATCCACAGCCATACTAATACAACCACCTGACAGTAAAAGCTGAACACACTGGAGTCTACATGGGGATTTCAGTGTGCCTGGCCACAGTGACTGGGGTAGCCTCTTTCTCCCTGCTTTGGCACTGCTGGTCTAAAGTTCCACTTGTCCTCTGGGTTCGTGAGAATGCCCTTTCCTGTCTGAGTACCTTCACGTCATCTGATACTGTATCACTCATTTTACAAAAATCTTGCTTTCAGAAAAGAACCATCTGCTTTGACTGTATGGTATAAAGCATTCCTAAAGTGTGATCTGTGGACTAGTAGCATTAGCAGAATCTAGGGAAATGTGAGAATTAGCATTTTAACAAGATCCCAGGCAATTTCTGTGCGTGAAAGTTTGAGAAGCAGTGGTATATAATGCACCACTTAAAATGGTTAAACACCAGAGAACACCAGCCTTTGGGGATATAATTTTTTAACTAGGGGCTCTTTTGAGGATAGAGCCTGGTCCAGGACAGGAAAGAAGAGTATGAAGTTTGTGCCAGCTAAGAACATCAATTGTTTCCAAACTCACGGCACCAGGCACTATCTGGCAAAGGTTTTTGGAATCTGGAGTAATGAGTACTTAACCCCTTTTTTGTTTTTATCAAGAGGACTTTGGTTCATTATAAAATCTCTGTAATTAGGAAATGCAGCAACAATTCAATGGTAACGTAGACAGATGGCACTTAAAGTAATCAGACAGTCAACTTACTGCTGTCTCCATTTTTTTACCATTGCACCATACGTCCATAGTGTCTTTTTCTGTAAAAATAAAATAAAAATTTTTTAAGTTATTCTGTGATTTAAAGATAAAGTTAACTTTTCCTATTTATTATTTTAGGAAAGGTTTGATATGCCAGATCTCTAAAATTCCATTAATATTCCAAAACCCATCACTTTTTCATGGCTTTCATGGCTTTGAGACTCTGGTAAAATTTGAAGAAGCTGTGTTTGTTCTTTGTTCATAAAACTGTAATGAAACAAAATGACCTTTTAAGAAAGTTATGGTCCCAATACAAATTGATTAAGTTTTGGATCTTTCAAACGGGAGGGCAACACTCCCAAGAATATTGTTGTTAAGAATGAAAAGAAGGGTGGTCACAGCTGCTTACGCCTATAATCCCAGCACTCTTGGATGCTGAGGCAAAAGGATCATTTGAACCCAGGAGTTCAAGACCAGCCTGGGCAATATGGTGAGACCTTGACTCTTTAAAAAAAAAAATTATTTATTTTTTTGAGAGGAAATCTTGCTCTGTCACCCAGGCTGGAGTGTAATGGCATAATCTCAGCTCACTGCAAGCTCTACCTCCCGGGTTCAAGCGATTCCCGTTACAGCCTCCCAAGTAGCTGGGACTATAGGCTTGTGCCACTACACTCAGCTAATTTTTGTATTTTTAGTATAGACAGGGTTTCACTATGTTGGCCAAACTGGCCTCAAACTCCTGACCTCAGGTGATCCACCCACCTTGGCCTCCCAAAGTGCTGAAATTACAGACATGAGTCACCACGCCTGGCAATGTTACATGTTTGTTTGTTTTATTTCGATTTATTTACCATTATATGATCACGGCAGTTAAATGTTTTTAAAACCTAAATTTATGATTCTCAAATCCATCCCTATAAAACTTGGCTTAAGATATCTTATATATAAAATGGTGGATTGAATGAATGTGTCATTCACACAGGACACATTAGAAATACACCTGCTAGACAATATACACACCTGCTAGACAATCCCAAGCAGACGGGAAACAAAAAGATTTTTTAAAAATGTTTTTAAACAAATGAAATACACCTGCCTGTACACTCTGTCTCCTTTTCAAAGCTCCATAGAAGGTCTGAATCATTACAGGAATTAAACAGACATTATCTTCTTAAAAAAAAAAAAAACAATGAGTTCTGCAGAAACAGCACTAACTTACCCAGAACAACTCTAAAGTTCTCACCATCCATGTGTAATACCCAAGTATTGGTGGTTTTTGATCTGTTCTCCATATACTTCTTGAGACTTCTCCCATTAATTTCCAGAGTATATTCATAAGCAAAACCACTGATAGCATCTATATTTATGGTTGCTTTTGTCTTTGCAGCTCCAACATAGAATGTCTCTTTGCCCACTAATTTGAACATCCATTCTTTTCTTATCTCTTCCTACATAATAAAATAGAAAAATTTGAGACGTTCAAATAGAAGACACATTAATGTTTAATTTTAGAAATAATGTAAAGTGAACAAAGGCAATGCCATTTAGATATAATTTTATTTATGATGCTGAGGTTTTAGAAAATAAAAGCATTTTAAGTTTAAATACTACATGCTCTATTCCATGAATTCCATAACTATTATTAGTTTGCTTTACACAGAAAAATGACATGGATCAAAAACATAATGACTATAAGAAAAAAAAAAGCCCTGAATTCACATATGAAGATGTTACTTTGACAAAATCTGGTTTCTCTATATATCATATTTTACAAAGTAACATATTTTCTTCCTACCTTCCCATCTACATATACTACTCGTTTGCCTGATGTAGTCCCATGTTCAAATTCAATCTTGTGGACTCCGTCACTTAAAGCAACATCCCAAACAGCTACGAGATCTGTCATTTTTTCAAGGCTGTAAGGAGGGCTAAAGGAATAAAATAAACCAATTATAGTGGGCCAAAATACTAATTAAATAACCAGTTAATCCAAGATGAAAATATTAGATTATTAAAACCTCTAAAATTTCAAAATATTAAAGTGATAGTACCTAAGAAATTCTACTCACAGTACATGCAACTATTTTCTCCCTCTTATTCACTCTTCCTTTAAGATACAACTACTATATGTGGGCACATAGTCCGATTACGTCTAAAAAATCCATCTTAATAGGATTAAGAATCCATCAGTTGATCCTGGTTAGTATTCTAGGTTGACTACACTATAGTGCATGGAAAGGTCAGTAAAAAGTCTTTACTCTTCTCCCACCAGCTCCCATTTAAAAACCATGATATTTAATTTTGTTTATCTTTTTCAGGTCTAATCACTCAAAAACCAGAACTCTCCAAACCTCCCATACTTAAACTAATACAAGGGATTTGTTTTAACAAAAAGGTTTTAATTTATTATACTAAGAAAAAAAGTCATGGAAGAAATATTCTGTAATAAAGATAAAAATAATTTTAAAATGTTATGGGAAACATTCTTGGCATTAATACAGGAAATCTTATTTTAAAAAATAAAGGATTTGGGGCCGGATGTGGTGGCTCATGCCTGTAATCCCAGCACTTTGGGAGACTAAGGCGGGCAGATAATTTGAGCCCAGGAGTTCCAGACCAGCCTGGACAACACGGTGAAACCCTGTTTCTACAAAAATATTAGCCACACGTAATGGTGCATGCCTGGAATCACAGATACTTGGGAAGCTGAGGTGGGAGGATCACCTGAGCCCAGGAGGTTGAGATTACAGTAAGCCATGATTGCACCACCATGTTCCAGCCCAGATGAAAGAGTGAGACTATCAAAAAAAATATAGGATTTGGTTTGTCTGACATTTCTGGCATATACTTCAACATATATTTTTGATGTTAATATATCCTATATGAATGACATATACATATATAATATCTAATTAATATTTTGATATTCGTGATCTTTTTGGCTTTGACAGAAGTATCATTACAGTAATAATGATCACAGATAACAGCTATTAAGTGATTACTGTGTGACAGTCACTGTTCTAAGAGCTTTAAATATATTAACTTACAGAATCACCATGAGATGGGTACTATTAGTATCCTTATTTTATAGATGAGGCTCAGAGAGGCTAACGGTTTACCTTAGGTTACAATGACATTAAGTGGCAAAGGTAGGATTTAAACCTAGGATTCTGGCTCCAAAGCCTGTTCTCTTAACTACATCTTCCTCTTTGTTCACCCTAATCTCCTTTGTATGCTCAAAATTGAAGATGTTAAATGGATTTGATACCATTCTGAAGTGGTTGCCAAGAACTCAGCGCTGAGAGATATGAGGAGACCTCACATCAAGGCTCTACGGAAAGATTTGCCATGTTACTGGTGGCTACCTCCGCGCCAGGTATTTACTACTCCTGCTCTAAATCACACAAAAGCAGAACCGCACAATCTGCAATTTTACAAAATGTATTCTTAACAGAGTAACTTGGATAAATTGCTCCTTTGAATGATAACAGTCTTGAAAATGTCAAAGGCTAGTTTACTGCAATATAAGACATTTACCTTTCATCATCTTCAAAGATAGGACTGTCATCTCCAGATGCCATGGTTGGCAAAAACAGTCTTTAATCCAATTAGCAGCCAGAAAAGAAAAAAAGCAGAATTGCAGCAAAGAAAGATTGAAAGCAACAATGATGACATCTACAAAGGGTTTTTCTAATTTTGCAATCCATTTATTAAATTACATGGAGTTTCTGATGAAACAGCTTCTACATACAATAGAACTGTAATCTTTACAGAGAAAGATGTTAAATCATGCAAATCAGTCATATTTTTCCCTGTTATGGATTTATAATTTCTTAAAGGTATACTTTATTAAAACTAAAAAACAAACTCTAGTTGATTGCAAGTATTATAGCATATCAGAGCTGCAAGATTCCTAAGAGATCCTCTGCGTACCATGCTTCTCAAACTGAAGCACAAGAAGCCCCAAGGGTATGAGGCAGTGAGTCAGGGAATACATCAAACTCCAGAATAAACACAATACACCTTCTGGGAGCATCAGTGTTAAAGTGGTAACTAATTTAAAATGTAATCTTTAATTTAGAAGGCTACACTATGGTGGAACGTAATTTTTAAAATATTTGTTGGTTTAGATAACTTAAAAGAACTGATGAGTTTGCAAGAAGCAGACAGGGATATGCTGGTCTGCTCTCAAAGAGTGAACTTAATTTATCCATTACTTAAGCCCATTTAATTTACTAGTGCCAGTGATGAATCCACAAAAGTTATGTGGCTTGCTCACATCACTAGCAGGATCCAAGCCAGAACTAGAGCCCAGTACTACGCAATGAACTCAACAGTAACTGGGCTGCAGTGTTAATTAAGCTTTACTAAAATCAGAGTGGCAACATAGGGAGACCCCCATCTCTACAAAAAAGTTAAACTAGCGAGGCATGGTAGTGCATGCCTGTAGTCCCAGCTATTTCAGAGGCTGAGGTGGGAGGACCATTTAAGCCGGAGAGGTCAAGGCTGCAGTGAGCTGTGATTGCACCACTGCACTCCAGCCTTGGCAACAGAATGAGACCCTGTCTCAAACAAACTAAAATTTTTGTGCATCATGGACATTATCTAGAAAGTGAAAAGACAAGGATGAGAGAAAATATTTGGAAATCATATATCTGATAGAAGTTTCATATTCTGAATATATAAAGAACTCTACTACTCAAAAACACAAAAGACAACCGAATTTAAAAATAGGCAAAGGGGCCAGTTACAGTGGCTCACGCCTGTAATCCCAGCACTTTGGGAGGCCAATGCAGGTGGATCACCTGAGGTCAGGAGTTCAAGACCAGCCTGGCCAACATGGTGAAACCCCGTCTCTACTAAAAATACAAAAATTTAGCTGGGCTTGGTGGCAGGTGCCTGTAATCCCAGCTAGCTGCTTGGAAGGCTGAGGCAGGAGAATCGCTTGCACCTGGGAGGCAGAGGTTACAGTGAGCCAAGATTGCACCATTGCACTCCAGCCTGGGCAATGACAAAACTTCATTCCCCCACAACCCCAAAACATGGGCAAAAAACTTCAACAGACATTATTCCAAAGAAGACATACAAATGGCCAATAAGCATATGAAAAGATGCTAAACAACATTAATCATGGGAGAAATGCAAATCAAAACCACAATGAAATACAACTTCATATCTACTAGGATGGCCATGCTAAAAATAAACAGAAAATAATGAGTGCTGGCAAGGATGTGGAAAAATTGGAACCTTGTACACTGCTAGTGGGGCTGTGAAATGGTGATGTTGTCAAACAAAAAGATACGACAGTTCCTCAAAACCTAAACAGAGAAGTATTAGATGACCCAGCAATTCCACTACTAGGTTTACACCCAAAAGTTTTGAAATCAGCCACTCAGAAACGTGTATACTATTGTTCCTTGTAGCATTTTCTAATAGCCAAAAGATGAAAACAACCCAAGTTGTCTGTCAACATAAGCATAAACAAAATGTATATACACTTGATCTTAGCCAAAAGGCCGAGAAGCGGTAAAATGCATACACACACACACACACACACACAGGACATTCCTTTTTATTCAGTCAAAAAAAGGAGTGATATTCTGACATATGCTATGGCATGAACTCTGAAAACTTTCTGCTAAGTGAAATAGCCAGAAAAAAAATGGGAAGTATAATATGATTCCACTTATGTGAAATACCCAGAATAGGGAAATTCAGAGAGACAGAAAGCAGATTAGACATTCCCAGGGAATGGGGGAAGGGAACAAGGAGAAGTCTCAGTCTCTTTTGTGTTGCTGTAAAGGAATACCCAAGACTGTGTAATTTATAAAGAAAAAAGGTTTATTTAGCTCATCATTCTGATGTCTGGAGAAGCTCAAGATTGGGCATCTGAATTTGGTGAGCGTTCCAAGTTGCTTCTGCTAATGGCAGAAGCAAAGGGGAGCTGGCTGTATAGAGGGCATGTGACCAGAGAGAAAGCAAGAGAGAGGTGGGAGGTACAAGGCTCTTTTTATTAAACAGCTCTAGTGAAAACTGACAGAGCAAGAACCCGTTTACCTCCAAGGGAGGACATCAATGTATTCATGAGGGATCCGTCCCCATAACCCAAACACCTCCCATTAGGCCCCCCTTCCCAGTACTACCGCACTGGGGATTAAAATTCAACAGGAGATTTGAAAGGACAAATACCCAAACCATAGCAGGGAGTCATTGCTGAATGGTTCCTGTGTTTCTGTTTAAGGTACTGAGAAAGTTTGGCAAATACATACAATGGTCACACAATATTGTGAATGTACTTAATGGCCCTGAATTGTACACTAAAAAATTGTTAAAATGGCAAATCTATGTTGTATATATTTTACCATTTTAAAAAGTTAACAATATATATAAAAAAAATTGTATACTTTAAATGGGTGAATTACATGGTATGTGAGTTATATTTCAATAAAGCTGTTAAAAAACAAAAAAAAGGGAAAAGAAAATAAAAGGCAGATGTTCTGCCTGTAGTGCTTCTTGGGATGCAGTTGCACCTGTAACCAAAAGAGGATCACAAATGTCCTTGTCCCTAATTTCTACTTCACTCAGAAATATCTGTCATGTAGATCTCTAAGTTACAAATTCAATTTGATAAACACATGTCATATTCTAAGTTCACCCAGCATACCAATAGTTGCTGGGTACTTATGTATCAGGCTCTGGGTAGGGCACTAACCTCAGAGTGGGGGAGTCTGGAGAGACCGAGAAATGATTATAGTACAACAATGGGAGTGACCTTATAAAGGGAAGCAGCATAGGACAGAATGGGCCCACAGAAGAAGGGTCCTAGCTCTGCCAAAGAAGGCTTTGGTTTAAAACTTTGGAGAAAGTGGCCAGGGGCGGTGGCTCATACCTGTAAACCCAGCACTTTGGGAGGTCAGGAGTTTGAGACCATCCTGGACAAAATGGTGAAACCCCATCTCTGCTAAAAGTACAAAAATTAGCCGGGCGTGGGGGTGGGTACATGTAATCCCAGCTACTCAGGAGGCTGAGGCAGAAGTGCTTGAACCGTGGAGGCGGAGGTTGCAGTGAGCCAAAATTGTGCCACTGCACTCCAGCCTGGGCAACAAGAGCAAGACTCAGTCTCAAAATAAATAAATAAATAATTTAATTAATTAAAAAAAAAAAAAGGGCAGGACGAGGTGGCTCATGCCTGTAATCCCAGCACTTTGGGAAGCTGAGGTAGGCGGATCACGAGGTCAGGAGTTCAAGACCCACCTGACCAACATAGTGAAACCCCGTCTCTACTAAAAATATAAAAATTAGCTGAGTCCTGGTGGCTCGCGTCTATAATCCCAGCTACTCAGGAGGCTGAGGCAGGAGAACTGCTTGAACCTGGGAGGAGGAGGTTGTAGTGAGCTGGGATCACACCATTGCACTCCAGCCTGGGCCACAGAGCGAGACTCTCTCAAATAAATAAATAAATAAATAAATAAAACTTGGGAGAGATCCACTGTCGTTTTTTTTTGTTTGTTTTTTTTTTTTTTTTGAGATGGAGTTTCGCTCTTGTTACCCAGGCTGGAGTGCAATGGCGCGATCTCGGCTCACCGCAACCTCCGCTTCCTGGGTTCAGGCAATTCTCCTGCCTCAGCCTCCTGAGTAGCTGGGATTACAGGCACGCACCACCATGCCCAGCTAATTTTTTGTATTTTTAGTAGAGACGGGGTTTCACCATGTTGACCAGGTTGGTCTTGATCTCTCGACCTTGTGATCCACCCGCCTCGGCCTCCCAAAGTGCTGGGATTACAGGCTTGAGCCACCGCGCCCGGCCCCACTGTCGTTTTTAAACTCTTATGCATATACTTTTCAAGATTATATGACCAAACTGGAAAATGATATCAAAAAAACCCTCTATTTTTGCAAAAATTTTATTAATAAAACATAAATTAAAAAGATGGAAAGCCATATTCCATTTATTTTCACTGATGGAGATGACGCCAAGCACTTGAAACTTTTTACATATCTTCAAAGAAAGCTTTTTGGATATCTCATCCTTACCCATCAATCTTTTAAATAAAAGCCCTTCCCTAGCAACCCAACACCGAAGTTTCAGAGCATGACTTAAAACACCAACATGATTCCACCGTTCATCTAATCCCACCTGAATTTTGTCTTAACTTAGATTTAACCTTACTGGGGACTGAAATGATTTGTTTGAGATAAACCGAAGCCAGTTTAAAAATTACTCAGATAATAATAGTAACTAAGAGGTGCATAGTTCCCTTTTCAGCAAAAGCCCTAAGTACAACCAGCCAATAAGGCGAGTCACTCTTTCAAGTGTTGACATCTTCATCTCCAGCCCCGCCCCTTATGAAGTGAGGAGGGTTTCCACCAAAGTCAGTCAGGAAGCTCCTCAAGCCATTCCCAAATGCTACTTACTGGAGGTATAAAAATGATAGTAACTTTTCTCAGGGCCATTTCACAATCTTATACCAGAAGCCATATGGTATAGTTTATGGAGTCTATCTTGTTTTAGAATGAATCTTGTGGGATTCATTCTACACAAATGATCATGCTCAAAAACCCAGAGGTAACGGTGCTCAATGAATTACTTTTTGCAATAACTAAAAACTGAAAACCACCTGTACCCTCATCAGAGAGAAACATTAAGTAAATCACAGTCCAGTCAAAGCCCATGCCAGAAGCCAGGGATGGATGCCGTAGTCAACCTGGCACACAGGAATGTGCAGTCTAGTGTGGCCAATAAAAAGGACATAGAAAAACACTTAAAGCCACGGGTAAATACATGTGATGTATTATTAAGAGAAAGAGCCCGAAGGTTCAGGCTGCAACAGTGAGCCAAGATCTTGCCACTGCATTCCAGCCTGGGCGACAGAGCGAGACCCTGTCTCAAAGGGGGGGGGGGGAGAGAGAGAGAGAGAGAGAGAGAGCGAGAGCGAGAGCGAGAGCGAGAGAGAGAGAGAGAGAGAAAGAGAGCGCGAGAGCATGTTTCTGCACTTTATGATGCAGGTTCTGCAAAAATAAGCCCTGATCAAATTACAAGGAAAACCCATCTGGAAGAAAATACAACTTCATGTTAACCCGGCTTGTCTCTGGGGAGCAGGAGCATGGCTGCTTTGCTTGTTTCCTTGTTGCTTTCTGTTCCACGTTTTCGACAGCGACAAGTACATGTCTAAAGTTAGCTAACAGGCTGTAGGCGGGTGCGGCGGGTTGCGGGGCTGGGCCTGGCCAAGCAAGGAGGCTCTCGCACCGCCCTGGGCTGGCCCCGCGCCCCGCCGCACTCTCACCTCTGCCCGCGCTCAGCGGGAGCCGAGTCCTGCCCCGAGGCCTGGGATCACCGACGGGCCAGCTGGAAGCGTCCGGAACTCACCCGCGCCTCACCCGCCTGGGTCCCACCGACCGCGCAGACACCGCCCGCCGCCGCCGCCCAGAGATGGCCGCCGCCGGCGCAGCGGGGCCGAGGGCGCGGGGACGCCGGGCGCTGCGCGCAGGGGCTTCCGGGGTGCGGAGCCGGCGGGCCCGGGGCGTCCAGGTGGGCGCAGGCGCGACCCCGACCCCACCCGGGCTGCTGCCTCACCTGTGCGCCGTGGGCCGCGGGAGGCTCTGGGGGCGGTCGCACCACACTACCGGTTGATTACGACTCGGCTACGTAGGCCGCATGGCCCTGCTCTCCTCGCCGAGAAACCGGGGCAGCCGGCGCGGAGGCTGAAAGCTCTGCAGGCGCGCCTACCAAACGCGCCGACTGTTCGTCGCGCCTCAGGTCCCTGGAGGCTCCCAGCGCAGGAGGCCACCCCTCCCCCGCCACGGACGCCACCCCGGTCCGCAGCCTTAGCCCAAGGCTGCACCTTCGGCGCACAGGCCTTCCTCAGCCTCCATCCAGGACATCACCAAGTCCTGACTGCGTCCAGTCTTCCCGCCAGCAAGGAAAGAAGGGTAGGAGCCAGCCGCAGGCCCCGCGCTGGGATAGACTAGGCGACAACCTGGCGGGCCAAAACAGCCCTGTGCCTGCTCTGCAGCTATGGGGAAGGGAAACCTGGTCACGGCAACTATGGCATTCGCTCCTTAAAACCTCTTAATGGAGTCTCATTCCTTCTTTAAAGACCCAAACTACTGAAGATGGGCAGGAAGCTCCCATGTGTGATCTAGCCCCTGCCTGCTTGGCTTCATTTATGCCCTTAATGGGTGCAAGTTTCTTCTCACCCAGGGCCTCGGCAAATGCTCTTCCCTCTGCTTGGACCCTCCTCACCTCTTCCCTGCTGTGAGTGTTCGTATATCATTTCTTAGGTTACAATATCCTGGCCCCACAAGACTTGCAGCATTGCTGGGTGTGGTGGCTCATGCCTATAATCACGGCATTTTGGGAGGCAGATGGGAGGATCGCTTGAGCCCAGGAGTTCAAGACCAGCCTGGGCAACATGGTAAGACCCCATCTCTACAGGAAAAAGAGAAAGAGAGAGAGGGAGAGAGAGAGAGAAGGAAAGAAAAAAAAAATTAGCCAGGCATGGTGACTCAGGCTTGTGATCCTAGCTACTTGGGACCCTTACGTGGGAGAGTCGCTTGGCCCAGGAAGGAAGGTGGAGGCTGCAGTGAGCTGTGATTGCACTACTACACTCCAGCCTGGGCAAAGAGTGAGACCTGGTTTCATTTAAAACAGAACAACAACAACAACAACAAAAAACACACAAGAAACAGCCGGGCTCAGTGGCTCACACCTGTAATCCCAGCACTTTGGGAGGCCAAGGCAGTCGCATCACCTGAGGTCAGGAGTTTGAGACCAGCCTGGCCAACATGGTGAAAACCCATCTCTACTAAAAATACAAAAATTACACATGGTAGTGTGTCTGTAATTCCAGCTACTCAGGAGGCTGAGGCAGGAGAATCACTTGACCTTGAGAGGCGGAGGTTGCGGTGAGTGGAGATTGCCTCACTGCACTCCAGGCTGGGCAACAGAGCGAGACTTCATCTCAAAAACAAAAACAGAAAACACACAGAGACTTGGCAGCATCAGGGCTTCTTCCTAGCCTCTTTCAGGGTGTGTAATAACTTGTGTAATGTTTGCTTAATGTGTAACATAGCAGTAGACTGAAATCCATGAAGGCAGAGACCATGGCCCCTTGGATCTCATTCTTGTAATTCTCACATCTGCACCGTGCAGGCCCATATTAACTTTGGTAAATATTTATTGAATGAATGAATAATGAAGAGCAGGCCTGGGTAGTGTCTTTGGTGGCCTTGATTTTCATTTTCAGAAGGAGACAGTGTTGCCTACAGAGAGCAAGCAAAGTTGTCGAGTGGTCCCTGTGAAGTGTAGGCCCAACCATAGAATAGAAACAAGTGAAGAGATTCTGGAAGGCTCTGAGAGCCCAGTATATTTGGGGGCTGCTATGGTTTGAATGCTGGTATCTCCCCAAAATTCATATGTTGAAACCTAACTCCCAACACATTCATATTAAAAGAATGGGTCCTATGTTTGGGAAATTAGTGCCCTTGTGAAAGAGGCTTGAGGGAGCCTCTTCGACCTTTCTGCCATGTGAGGATGTACTGAGAAGACACCATCTTTGAAGCACAGAACAAGCCCTCAGCAGACTATGACTCAGCTGGAGCCTTGATCTTGGATGTCCCAATCTCCAGAACTGTGAGCAATACATTTCTGCTGTTTATAAATTACCCAGTCTAAGTTGTTTTTTTCTTTTTCTTTCTTTTTTTTTTTTTTTTTTTGAGACAGGGTTTTAGTCCAGGCTGGAGTGCAGTGGCATGATCACAGCTCACTAAAGCCATGATCTATGTCTTAGGACTCAAGTGATCCTCCTACCTTAGCCTCTCAAGGAGCTGGGACAATAGGTGCATACCACCACACCTAGCTAATATTTTACATTTTTTTTTTGTAGAGAGAGGATCCCACTATGTTGCCCAGACTGGTCTCAAATTCCTGGGCTCAGTTCTCCCACCTTGGCCTCCCAAAGTGCTGGGATTATAGGCATGAGCAACTGCACCCAGCCTATTTTCTTCTTCTTCTTCTTCCTTTTTTTTTTTTTGAGACAGAGTCCACCCAGGCTGGAGCCTTGGGGAGATATTTTCTGGAGCTTCTGAAAAAGAGAATGCTTCCTCTTTTCCTTAGGATTCCCAGTAGAGGAACATGAACCCAGGGAGGGTTTTTGAGTTAAAGTCTCACTTGGTTGGCTCACTGCAACCAGTTTCCCGGGTTCAAGCAATTCTCCTGCCTCAGCCTCCTGAGTAGCTGGAACTACAGGTACGTACAACCACACCCAGCTAATTTTTGTATTTTTAGTACAGATGGGGTTTTGTTATGTTGCTGGGCTGGTCTCAAACTCCCGACCTCAGGTGATCCACCCACCTTGGCCTCCCAAAGTGCTGGGATTATAGGTGTGAGCCACTGCACCCGGCCTTTTCAAGTATTTTGTTATAGCAGCCAAAATGGACTAAGATAGGGACATTCAGGCCATATTGTATAATTTCTTCTGCTTCTTTATGTTAATGTAAAAAAAGACTGCTTCACCTTTGGGATTTGTAGGGTAGATGCAGTTTCTAGATGATAAGCAAGTATGTGAGAGAAAGTAGTTAAGAGACAGTAGGGAATAACCTATTGATGAGGTTAACCAGTTTGCAAAGTGATAAAGACTGATTACTAAGCAAATTATGATACAGGAATTCTGCTTAGTGAGCACTGCTTTCTTGTTTGCTACCCTGTACTGAAAGCTCCCTGAAGACAAATATTTCATATTTGTATTTTCTTCTACATCAGTGTTTTTTCTCTCTCTCTCTCTCTTTTTTTTTTTTTTTTTTTTTTTTTTTTTTTTGTTTGTTTGTTTTTGAGACCTGGGTTTCATTCTGTCCCCCAGGCTGGAGTGCAGTGGCTTGATCATAACTCACTGCAGCCTCGAACTCCTGGCCTCATGCAATCCTCCTGCCTCAGCCTCCCAAGTTGTTGGTATTGTAGACATGAACCACATCCCCCAGCTGCTGCAGCAGTATTTTTGAACAGAGAGTTTACAGCAAATCATTGTTGAAATAATGAACTGGGGGGAAAGGTAAAAGGCTCCAGAGTGGAAATTCCCAGAGATAAGAAACAGCTAGCTGATTCTCCTAGTCCTTATTTCTTCTGAGAACTACTCCTGAGTTGCTGGGCTAGAACCAGGAGACCCTTGTTGGGGAGCAGCTCAAAGACATTATTTAATGAAGGATATTTTCTTATAAAACTTGAGGAATCTGGATCTCTTTTAGAAGACCAATAAGGTGTAATTTATTAAATGCTTCTTATGTGACTTGTATACCATTGCCTCTAGTTCTCACAACAGCCCAGTGATTCTGTTTACCTCCTTTTACAAAGAAACTCAAAGTCCTTCAGAAGTTGCAGGGCCAAGATGGGGAGCCAGGCCTGTGGGATTGGAAAAGTTAATGTTAATGGAGCCTGTTATTAGAAAAGTATTGATTGTGCTTGAAGAAAAATCTGGACCAACTCTTAGAGGCCTTGGGAACCCCTCTGCCCAGAGGTCTCAGAGTACAGCAGAGTCTGGCCTGCCCATTAGGTATAACCAACTCTGCCCAGAAAAGGAAAGGCAGTCCGTGATTCCTCCATTGGCTTGTTCTGTGCCACTGTTTGCTCTCTGGGAATAGTTTCTGGAATACTTGGTATTGAGGAACATACCAGTTTGGACTGCATTTTCTACCTATCTATTCTACAGACCCAGGACATCTGAGATAGTGTCTTAGTTCGTTTTCATGCTGCTGATAAAGTCATACTCGAAACTAGGAACAAAAAGGTTTAACTGGACCTACAGTTCCATATGGCAGGGGAGGCCTCAGAATCATAGCAGGAGGCGAAAGGCACTTCTTACATGGTGGCGGCAAGAGAAAATGAGGAAGAAGCAAAAGCAGAACCCCCTGATAAACCCATCAGATCTCGTGAGACTTATTCACTATCACGAGAATAGCATGGGAAAGACCAGCCTCCATGATTCCATTACCTTCTCCTAGGTCCCTCCCACAACATGTGAAAATTCTGGGAGATAAAGTTCAGTTGAGATTTGAACAGGGACACAGCCAAATCATATCATTCCACCCCTGGCCCCTCCAAGTCTTATGTCCTCACAGTTCAAAACCAATTATGCCTTCCCAACAGTCCCCCAAAGTCTGAACTCATTTCAGCATTAATCTGAAAGTCCAGTCCAAAGTCTCATCTGAGACAAGGCAAGTCCTTTCTGCCTATGAGCCTGTAAAATCAAAAGCAGGCTAGTTACTTCCTAGATACAATGGGGATACAGGTATTGGGTAAATACAGTTGTTTCAAATGGGAGTAATTGGCCAAAACAAAGGGTTTACAGGACCCATGCAAGTCTGAAATCCAGCAGGGCAGTCAAATTTTAAAGCTCCAAAATGATCTCTTTTGACTCCAGGTCTCATATCCAGGTCATCCTGATGCAAAAGGTGGGTTCCCATGGTCTTTGGTAGCTCTGCCCCTGTGGCTTTGCAGGGTACAGCCTCCCTCCCAGCTGCTTTCATGGCTAGCGTTGAATGTCTGTGGCTTTTCCAGGCTCACAGTACAAGCTGACAGTGGATCTACCATTCTGGGGTCTGGAGGATGGTGGCCCTCTTCTCACAGCTCCACTAGGCAGTGCCCCAGTAGAGACTCTGTATGGGGGCTCCCACCCTACATTTCCTTTCTGCATGGCCCTAGCAGAGATTCTCCATGAAGACCTCACCCCTGCAGCAGATTTTGCCTGGGCATCCAGACTTTTCTCTACATCCTCTGAAATCTAGGCGGAGGTTCCCAAACCTCAATTCTTGACTTCTGTGTACCCACAAGCTCAACACCACGTGGAAGCTGCCAAGACTGGAGGCTTCCACCCTCTGAAGCCACAGCCTGAGTTGCACATTGGCCCCTTTCAGCCATGGCTGGAGCAGCTGGGACACAGAGTACCAAGTCCCTAGGCTGCATACAGCATGGGTTCCTGGGGCCCAGCCCTCAAAACCCCTTTTTCCTCCTGGGCCTCTGGGCCTGTGATGGGAGGGGCTGTCGTGAGGGTCTGTGACATGGCCTGGAGACATTTTCCCCATGGTCTTGGGGATGAACATTAGGCTCCTTGCTATTTATGCAAATTTCTGCAGCTGGCTTGAATTTCTCCCCAGAAAATGGGTTTTTCTTTTCTGCTGCATCATCAGGCTGCAAATTTTCTGAACTTTTATGCTCTATTTCCCTTCTAAAAGGGAATGCTCTGAACAGCACTCAAGTCACATTTTGAATGCTCTGCTGCTTAGAAATTTCTCCGACCAGATACTCTAAATCATCTCTCTCAAGTTCAGAGTTCCACAAATCTCTAGTGCAGGGGCAAACTGCCACAAGTCTCTTTGCTAAAACATAACAAGACTCCATTTCCCGAGTTCCTCATCTCCATCTGAGACCACCTCAGCCTGGACTTTATTGTTCATATCACTATCAGCATTTTCGTCAAAGCCATTCAACAAATTTCTAGGAGTTTCTAAACTTTCCCACATTTTCCTGTCTTCTTCTGAGCCCTCCAAACTGTTCCAGCCTCTGTCTGTTACCCAGTTCCAAAGTTGCTTCCACATTTTTGGGTATCTTTTGAGCAACACCCCATTCTACTGGTACCAATTTACTGTATTGAGTTCATTTTCACACTGCTGATAAAGACATACCTGAAACTGGGAACAAAAAGAGGTTTAGTTGGACTTACAGTTCCACATGGCTAGGGAGGCCTCAGAATCATGGAGGGGGGCAAAAGGTTCTTCTTTTTTTTTATGGAGAAGCAGGTCGCATTTATTTATTTATTCGTTTATTTGGAGGCAGGCTTCTATTTATGTATTTATCTAGCTAGCTATCTAATTATTTAGAGGCAGGCTCACATTTACTCATTTATTTATTTAGACCAAGGCTTGCAATATTTTTTTATATACTTATGTATTTCTATGCAGGCTTGTGTTTATTTAGTTACTTATCTATCTGTATAATCATTTAGAGAAAGGCTTGCATTTTTTTACTTACACGTAGTCTCGCATTTATTTATTTATTTATTTATTTATTTATTTATTTATTTTAGACGGAGTCTTGCTCTGTCACCAGGCTGGAGTGCCATGGTGAAATCTTGTTTCACTGCAACCTCCATCTCCTGGGTTCAAGCGATTCTTCCACCTGAGAAAAGGTACTTCTTACATGGAGGCAGCAAGAGAAAATGAGGAAGAAGCAAAAGCAGATACTCCTAATAAACTTGTGAGACTTATTCACTGTGATGAGCCCCATGATCAATTACCTCCCACTGGGTCTCTCCCACAACACATAGAAATTTTGGAAGATACAATTCAGTTGAGATTTGAATGGAGACACAGCCAAACCATATCAGCTAGGAATAGTCACTTGCTACCTGGCAGGCAGTACTGTTATGAAGAGAAACAAAGTCTGAACAGAATGCTGTGGCAGGTATTGAACTTGAGTATAAAGTGTACTTGTTCAGGCTGATCCTGCTTTTGACTGTCATCTCACTCTCACATTGCTATCTTGTTTCCCAGGAAGTACCTACATGCTGTTCTGACTTCATAAACTGCCTTTCAGCAAATCCCCCATAGACGCCACTGATTTATTTGAAGAGAGCAACTAAAAACACTTTCGTTCACAATAGTCCGTGTTTTCATTGGGCCTCCTTTTGAAAAGGAATTGTTAATGGATTGACTGATTTTCTTTCTCTCTCTCTCTCTCTTTCTCCCATCCTCCTCCTCCTCCTCTTTCTTCTCCTTTCTTCTTTCTACTTCCTTTCTTATTCTCTTTTCCTCTTCCCCCTCCTCCTCCTTCTTTTTCTTTTCTTCTTCTTCCTTTCTTCCTCTTCTTCACAGGCTATATTGCTCAGGCTAGTCTTGAATTCCTGGGCTCAAGCAATTCTGTCTCTGCCTCCCAAGTAGCTGGGACTGTAGGCCTGCACCACCTCCCTTAGCTTGTTGATTTTCCAAGCTTATTTTTTAAACAGCATGGAGACCAAAATAAAAATGAAAAGTTAATCTGATACCTACAAATTTAACATTTTCCATGTGCCCTTTCGGCATTGGTCTAGCATGACTATTGGATATGTTTTCAAGGAAGAGGAATTAGCACTTCAGAAACAAGCCCTGGGTCCAGGATTCTGGCTGCTGGGCCAGCCTTAGAGGATCATATGTCAGAATCAGTGCCAGGAAACACAGTCTCCCGCTGCTGTCCAGGCTGTGCTGCTTAGGCACCTCTCTCTCAGCACAAGGAAGCTGTGGCTGTCTCTACAAAAATACAGAAGGAGAACAAGCAGCAAACTAAGGTGATTGTGTAGCACTTCAGACCAGAAAAGCTTGGACAATTTCAGGAGAAAATTAGTCTGGGTTATCTGGAGAGTGGAATTAATAGTACAGCCTTAATTGGAGCAGAAGGCCAAAGGAAGGCAGTAGAAACACATGATCCAATTGGTTAAGACCTTTTTTTTTTTTTTTTTTTTTTTTTTTTTTTTTTTTTTTTTTTTGAGACAGAGTCTTGCTCTATCACCCAGGCTGCAGTACAGTGGTGTGATCTTGGCTCACTGCAACTTCCGCCTTCCAGGTTCAAGTGATTTTCCCGTCTCAGCCTCCCAAGTAGTTGGGATTACAGGCATGCACCACCATGCACAGCTAATTTTTGTACTTTTAGTAGATAGGAGGTTTCACCCTGTTGGCCAAACTGGTCTTGAACTCCTGACGTCAAGTGATCCACCTGCCTTGGCCTCCCAAAGTGCTGAGATTCAGGCATGAGCCACTGTGCCCAGTCTGGTCAAGACTTTTAACATTTTTTATCTTGTTTGAGAAATTTTAAAATCATAGAAAAATACAGAGAATAATACACATATTCCTGCCTCCCAGAATTGACCATCATTAACTACTGATTCAGAATTGAATTTTTAATAGAGGAAAATTTCAATACTGTTACTCTTTTCTCCTCCCCAAAGGCCAACATCCCCTTGAGTTTGGTGTGTAGATTGTGTTAGACCTCCTAGTAGAAATTATAGCCTTCATTAGCTGTTAAAACAGATTTTTTAATCTGTGTGTTTCTTTCAAGTCCACAGTCTATAATTTTATATACATGGGTAAACGTTATTGGGCATGAAATTCTCCTGCTTTTAAAAATTATTTAAGTGGATTGGACACAGGCATGATCCCTGTGTCCAGCCCAGTTAAATAATTTTTCAACTATTATTTAAAAATTGCTTTGGGAGGCTGAGGTGGCAGGACTACTTGAGGCCAGGAGTTTGAGACCAGTCTGGGCAACACAGCAAGACCATGTCTCTGAAAGAAATATATAGGTTTAAATAGTACCATGAATGGCAACTGGGGATTTGTCTGACAGTAAGAGAGGATTACAAGAAGCTCATCCTTTGGAATTTATGTCACTTTCATCATTATGTTTACTGAGAACTTACTGGCCATCTGTTATATGACAGGTGCTGTGGCAGGGAATTCAACAGTGAACAACACTGATCATTTCTCCCACTCATGACTTACATTCTATGGAGGAGACAGTCACAAAAATATGAGCAAATAGATTGTGGTAGCCGTTCTCCAAGATGTGCCCCAGTAATCCCCACTTCATGTTATTCACCTCCTTCCTTGTATAGTCCTTTCACATTTTACCAGGGTTGGTCTGTGTGAACAACAGCATATGGCAGAAGTAATGATATATAACTTCTGAGATTAGGTTATAAAAAAGACTGCAGTTTCTGTTTTAGTTGCCCACGTGCTGTCTTGGGCTGTGTACTCTGTGGGAAGCTGTCATGTTATGAGGACACTAAGGCAGCCTGGGGAGAGGCCCACTTGAGGAGGAACTAACAGGCTTGCCAATAACCACATGAGCGAGTTTGAATGTGAATCTTTTAGCCCCACCTGAACCCTGAGATGACAGTAGCCCAGACCAAAAGGTTGACTGTAACTCCATGAAAGATCTTGTCCCGACCACCCAGCTAAGCCCTGCTATATTCCTGACCCACAGAAACATTGAGATAATAAATGTTTATTTTAAGCTGCTATGTTTTAGGGTAATTTTTATGTACCAATAGATAACGAATACACAGACATTAGCAATAGTGACATTAGCAATAACTAATATACAACAAATAATTTCAAATTGCAATAAATGCATACATATACCAATCTGATGGTAGGGCAAATGTCCATCATAAGAAGTGGTATGGTCAAGCGGTTAATGACATAGGCTTTGAAGCCTGCATGCCCAGGTTCAGTCCTGGCTTTGCCACATACCAGTGTGTGACCTTGGCAAGTCATTTCAAAAATTTTTTTGGCTTCTATTTCCTAACTTGCTCATTTGTAAAACAGATAATAACAGTACTTACATTAAGGTTGTTGTGAAGATTCAACAAGTTAGTAAATGAAAGTGCTTAGCACAGAGCCTAGCACATCTTAATTGCCTAATTCATATAACTGTTGTTATCCTGCATAATGATTGAGCATTTGTCATCAATATATTTGCCTGAGCTGTTTGCGTATTGTCCTTCACATCGGAAAAAGACTGCTGAAGGTGAATGCCCTGAATAAATCGGACTCAAACTTAACAATGTAGTCCAAAGCTGTGTTTAGCACCTGCTGTACACCAAGGAAGTACACTAGCGGCAGGATGAAGTTTAATAAGACATGGTTCATGCTCCCAGAGGTTCAGATTCTTGTGGAGGAGGCAGAAATGAATGTCTTCATGTAATGAAGGAATCTAAGTCTAAAAACCTTATGAGTTGAAGAATCTTTTGAGTATTCATCATGAAATACCATTTATATATAGTATACTCATGTTTTTCTAGGGAGAAATATGACAGTTTTATACCCAGAAGACAATTTGAGAATCAGTTTAGAAGCTGAGAAATTAAAAGGTGTAAAAGGTGTGTTTTAACTGCTAATGAGGGCTATAATTTATACTAGGAGGTCAAAGCACAGAGGAAAGCAGAAAGCTGAAATGAAGACGTGCTTGGCTTTCAGCCTAAGTGTCACTTCATCAGAGAGACCTCTTCCATACCCCCTCTTCTCTTCTTTCATAGCACTTATTATATTAATAATATATACTTAATTGCATTTGTTTCACATTTTCTCCCCAATTAGACTGTAAGTTCCATGAGTTCAGGAATCACATCTGGGCTTACTTACCATTGTAAACTCCCCCACTTATAAATCTGACTCAGCATCTAGTTCAATCCCTGCTACATAGCAGGTGCTTAACAAATTTTTATAAATGAATGAATGTTAAATGAATGTTTACAATTATTAGAATTCTAGTGGGTGGAAGAGACCCATAGAAAACTCCTGAGACCAATGTGGCAGGATTCTCAGTGAAAGACTGAATCTGTGTGCAGGATGTTTTCCTTCTCTAGCAAAGAGAGGTGCTGGAAAGGCTTTCACTGTCCGTAAGAAGGGAATTGTTTTGGAGGGCAATGCTATTGCACCTCTTCCCCTCTACTGACCACATAATATATCCAGTTAGAAAATAGGAACCAGCCTTCTTGTGCTTTGAAGACGTGAAGGATACTGGTGATAATCCATCTAGCATCCATTCTCCTCCCTTACAGGTCTCCAGTTTTATTCAAACAGACCTGCCTCCACCTTGCAACTCATGTGACTCAAAGAGCACTGACACCACTGCCAGTTCCAATTATCATAGCTCCTTTTCACTTCCGGAACCCAGGCTGAAGCTGTCAGTACATTTCCCAAACAGTTACTAATAAAGAGGCAGAGTGTGTGCCTGTGTGACCTAATTGGCTCAAAAAACCAGAAGGAAAGGTTTTAGATGAAAAAGAAAGTATGTGGTCCTGATTTCTCCAAGTAGACACCTGGACAATCATGTCAGTATGAATTTGAAGTCTACCCTTTTCTACAGCAGAGCAGAGAGACTATAGCAACTGGGTCCATGGTAACTTGCTGAGCCACTGAATTAATCAAAGTCTACCTTGCCTCTGGTCTTTCTGTTATGTGAGATAATCAACTTCCTTATTTTTTAGGAAGACAATTTAACTCAGATTTTATATCACGTGGCTCCAAAATAATGATAATGACCCAAAGATGTTTGGCCTCTACAATCAGGGCAGCCATGCTCAGAAGAGTGCGCAAGGGCACCCTATTGTCTTGGAAAAGGCAAGCACCAAGACCATTGCCTTTTGAGAACTGAAAATGCCAATCTGCTAATCATCCTTAGAGTGAATATCCAGGTATGAAAAGCGTAGGGGGTTGGCATAGGATGGGGCAGGGACACGTTTGCCTGGGTCAAACACAGAGATCAAAATTAAAAGTGGTCCCATATGCCTGGAAGAAGGCTAAGAAGGGTCTGAAAGTATTGAGCTCCAAGAGCCCTTGGACCTTCTGGTGAGACACCCTTGGCTAATGCCCTTGATGGGACATCCCTGTTGGCTACTATGGGACATGCATCCACCACAGACCTACATCATTTGACTAATTTGAAGAGACAGGTTGTCAAGAGCGACACCATGTGGCTACAATACACAATGGCAATGGTGGACAGATGCAGCCCGAGAGGTCTGACGCTTCGTCGAGATGTGGAAAATGCTGAATGGGAATATGACACGTGATAAACAAAGATTTAATGCGGTCCTCCAAATGTGAGCTGCTACAGTGCTCAGCCAGGTCTGGAACATCGAGAATATGGTGATCCGTACTCTGGTAAAGAGCTCGTAGTCGCGGCGGAGTAGAGGGCGAGAGAGAGAGGGCAGTCTCTGGTGCGTAGTAACCCAGGCTTCACTTTCACCCACGGCCACAAGTATTTTTGACGTCTTCCGGGCACATGAGGCTCCATGAAAGTGACAGGGGACCTAGGGAAGGCGATGAATGCGCCAGCGTGCCAGCGACCGGCGCAGCGCACCGAGGCCTGCGTTTGCGGTAAGCCCCGCCCCCAGCAGCTGAGCCAACCGGAGGCCGCAGGGCGGACCCAGCCTCCCGGTGAGGCCGGAGAGAATCGCTTGGGGGTTTTCGCAAGCGGAGAAGGGGCGGGCTCTCGACGCGCTAGGACTCGATTTGCCGCCCTCCCCCGGCGGCGGCAACGGTCGCGGAGGCGGGGCCTCACCTAGCTGTGCCAGCGCGAGCCGGGCCCGGGGAGCTGCTGGTGGGAGGCGGCGACCGAGGAAGGTGAGTGGCACTTGGGGCTCTCAGAGGCGCCGGCATGAGCCCCTTCCTGGCGCACCCCGGACTTAACATCACCTGGGCCGAAAAGTGGTCAGACTGACCCTCGTCAGGGAGGAGCCGCCTGGGACAGGGTCGCGCCCATTAAAAAATCCCTGCGTAAGGGTTTGGGGATCGGACAAGCCTAGTCCCAGCTCCCCAGCCTTTGTGTTCTTTGACTTCTCCTTTAATTAATGTCTCAGCGCCTCCGAGTCTTTATTTGTACACCAAAGCTGGTAATTCTTGCCTCACAGGGTGGTTGTGAGGGTTAGATGAGGCGACAAGAGTAAAACTCAGAACCGCACCGGGCGCAGACTCGGTTTGGGATCAGCTGTAGGCAATTATCCCATCCCCCAAAATCGCCACGGGCTGAAGCGCTCGTTTTATGTCAAAAAAACTGCGAAGGTTGTTTAGGGAGTGAGGACTCGGAGCAGAAGCTGTTAGTCGAATAGCGCAGGTGTCTCTTTCTGCGGTTTATTAAGCTCATTCCGGATTCAGAAGACCTCTGACTTTATACAGAGCCTAATAGGAGTCTTTCCAGGTGAAAAATGTCAGAAGGTGAAGGCGCCCGTAACCGAGAGGCCAATCAGAAAGAGTTTCCTGCCACTGTGCTTTTCAATCATAGTAATATTAAACAGGCCTGGCGCGGTGGTTCACGCCTGTAATCCTAGCACTTTGGGAGGCAGAGGTGGCGGATCACCTGAGGTCAGGAGTTCGAGAACAGCCCGGCCACAACAGTGATACCCTGTCTCTACTAAAAATACAAAAATTAGTCGGGCGTGGTGTTACGCGTCTGTAATCCCAGCTACTCAGGAGTCTGAGGCAGGAGAACCGCTTGAACTTGGGAGGCGGAGGTTGCAGTGAGCCGAGATCGCGCCACGGCACTCCAGCCTGGGTGACAGAGCGAGACTCCGTGACACACACACACACACACACTCACTCACTCTCTCTCTCTCTCTCTCTCTCTCTCTCCCCCTCCCTCTCTCTCCCCCTCTCTCCCCCTCTCTCCCCCTCCCTCCCCCTCCCCCCCGTGTGTGTGTGTGTGTGTGTGTGTGTGTGTGTATAATAAACTGTGCCGGCATTACCCATATTGGTTTCAATCTTCTGCTTGAATTTTGTACTTTAAATATTGCCAAGTAGACTCAGGCCTCCCCTGCCCCACCTTTTGGAGAAGAGGTGACTGACTTAGCGTCTTCCCAACAGCTTTTGCTTTAAAGCAAGGTTCTGCCCCTTTGATATCACCTCTCCTGGGAGAGAATGATTTGGTTGAGATGACATCCCATTTTAATTCTTTTTCCTATTTGGGGTAAGTTCAGCTAATTCTTAGGAACATTAAACAGCAAGTTGCCATATTTTTTTTAGAATAGAAGATTTTGTATTAGGAATGGAGACTTCGAAAGGGTTACACTGTTCATTTATTTTTTTCTTTTTTTTGTACGTGTTCATTTATTGTAGTAATTTTAAGTATATACTTTTGAAGACGCTTAAAGATTTTGGTGTGATTCCGTTGAGAAGGAAGAGTTATTGGCCATGGTTGTCAGCTCCCTTCCCCCACCGCAAATATGAAAAAATAATTAAATTTTAAGGTATGGAGCGTAAGGGGCTTCAGACCTGTAAAGGGCAATTCGGCTGAAAGACTTGGGAAACCTAGAAAGTGCCAGAAGATACAATTATGTTTTTGCTTTTCCATGCTTGGCTTACTATGCCATGTACAAACCAACTCCTACCCTCCAACTCCTACCCCCACAGTCTTATTTTGAGTGTGTTACGACAGTAATTAAAGCTATAGCTTCTGTGTTGGCCCTAGAAAGCATTTGGTCTCTTCCTGTGACTTTAAAAGTTCTAGACCTGTGTCCTGTCACAGCCTATAGTGGGGAAAAGGTTGCTGCAAACTATTGGCCCATTTATTTCACAGAATGGATCTCTGAAAAGGAGGGCTTGGTCATGGGTGCAAATGAGGAGTAGTTTTCTTCCTGGGTTTGCTTTTGTGATCAGTGGTAGTTTGTCTGAGGATGCTTCATTTTAGTACCCTTGCAAATGAGAATATCCTACCTGTGAAGCCAGAAGTTAGAATTGATGATAGATGATGATAGATTTGCATAGCCAGCTAAATGTCTCAACAAGGTGGGGAGAGAAGAGAAGGGGAGGGGCATATGATGGTGAGCTGGGAAGGCCATTAGCTGTTATTTCAGTTGTGCCTGCTTTATCTCAGGATTACCAGTACCGTGGATGCCTGCTCTGGGGGTAACACAAGACCATTCTTAGTGGGAGGTTGAACATTTCGAGATTTTGTTCTTTTTATCTTTTTGAAACCTAGATGAAGATCAGTTTCAGACCATGAGACTCATTGGGTGATCATTCATTGAGATCGACCTGCATGACCAGGTGTAAAGTGCAAGAGTAATATGCTATGACAGAGGTATGTCTAAACTAATGTAACAGATGACTCCAGATGTTGGGAGGCCATGGAAAAAATCTAATATTTATTGACTACTATGCTAGGTTTATTACATATATTTCCTTTTAACCTCCTGATAATCCTATCGGGTAGATAATTTACAATTCAGTCAAGAAGCTGAAGCTCTGAGAGGTTAAGTAGCTATTTAAGATAACACAGAAAGCTGATCACCAACTCTAATCACCATCTCCATCCTGCTGTGTGTCAGGCAATGAATGCTTTGTGTTCTTTCTGTATTAACTCTCCTAATGTTTAATTCTGTCAGCTAAGTACTTTTATTATCCTCATTTTATGATGAGGAAATTGAAGCACACAGGTAAGTACTGTACTCTACTGGCTGTATGGGAGAATCCATGATTTGAACCCAGGTGGTCTGGCTACAGAGCTCTACAGGTTGAGTATCCCTTATCTGAAATGTTTAGAATTACGTTTTGGATTTTTGGATTTAAAAAAAATTGGAATGTTTGTGTATACATGAGATATTTTGGGGATGGGACCCAACTTTAAACACAAAATTCATTTATTGTTTCACATACACATTATACACATGGCCTGAAGCTGATTTTATACATTTTTAATAGTTTTGTGCATGAAACGAGGTTTTGACTGTGACCTGTCACATAAGGTCTGGTGTGGAATTTTCTACTTGTGGTGTCAGACTGGTGCTCAAAAAGTTTTGGATTTTGGAGCATTTTGGATTTCAAATATTCATATTTGGAATGTTCAACGTTTACCAGCTTCATTTTAGTTAGCATTTCCTATTCTGTTTTTGTTATTTCACAATTTTTTTTTTTTTTTTTTTTTTTTTTTTGAGATGGAGCCTTGCTCTGTTGCCCAGGCTGGAGTACAGTGGCGTGATCTCGGCTCACTACAACATCTGCCTCCCAGGTTCAAGCAATTCTCCTGCCTCAGCTTCCCCAGTAGCTGGGACTACAGGCAGGCCACCACACCTGGCTAATTTTTGTATTTTTAGTAGAGACATGGTTTCACCATGTTGGCCATGGTAGTCTTGATCTCCTGACCTCGTGATCCGCCCGCCTCGGCCTCCCAAAGTGCTGGGATTACAGGTGTGAGCCACCTCGCCTGGCCTTCACAAAATCTTTTTATTGTAAAATGAAATTTTTATTAAAAATCATGTACCAAATATATAGCTTAATAAATTATGAGAAGACTATACCATTCAGGTATGCCAGATCCCTTCCATGGCCCTGTCCCAGTCACAACTCCTGTGTTCCCATTTAGTTGCCATTCTTCTAGGTTTTAGAGTAATCACTTTCCTGTATTTTTTTTTGAGATGGAGTCTCACTCTGTCACCCAGGCTGGAGTGCAGTCATGGGATCTTGGCTCACTGCAACCTCTGCTTCATGGGTTCAAGAGATTCTCCTGCCTCAGCCTCCTGAGTAGCTGGGATTACAGGCACACACCACCAGGCCCACTAAATTTTTTTTTTTTTTTTTGTATTTTTAGTACAGATGGGGTTTCACCATGTCGGCCAAGCTGCACTGTGAGCCTGGGCTCCTAGTTTTTGATAGCTTCTTTGTTATATGATATATTGAACAATTCCTATCACAGGTCTGAAATCAGCTATTTCCTTAAAATGCCCTAGTTTCTTTTAGAGGGAAATAGTATTTCAGTTATAGTCTGAATGCTAAGGATCCTGAGTTAGTCATTGTTTCAGGCTTTTCAAGTAGACAGAGCTAGGATACTTAAATTTCTCTATAGACACACATATTAAAAGATACCTAATATATTCTACTTCAAGTCTTCAGAGGCTACAAAGCTTTTACTTAACAACTTCTCTATCACAACTGTAACTCCTTTTTTTCATACTGATTATCATGATTCTCAGGAATATAGGAGATAATAGAATATCCTGTATTTACTCATTCTGTATTATACTTATGACAGTACCAGAACTATATTTCTGAAATCACCATCAGTATGATAAAACATTAAAGCTTTTTTTGTTTATGTTCCCCCCCCCCTTTTAACAGTTGTACTCTATCTGCATTGTGAGAGCATATAGCCATTTTGTGTTCTGCTTTTTCCCTTAGTCTATTCTTAGTTCTATTAATATGTTTAATGTTTACCACCAGTGTTTTTGCTGAGGTCTCTCTAGGTGTTTTGGCTACCTGAAGCTAATACATTGTTAGATTCCTCAGGAAGAAATATTGTCTAAGTTCTTATATACTGATAAAAGTTTGTTCTTTTTATACTTGAAAGTCAGTTTTGCAGATATAAACTCTTTGGTTCACACTTCTTTTCCTTGAATTTCTTAAATACATTACTCCCTTTTCTTCTGGCATAAAGCAATGGCATCAAAGTTAGATGATAATCCAACTTTTTTTCTTCTTATAAGTCATGTGTTTGTTTTTGTTTTTGTTTTTGTTTTTTTGAGATAAGGTCTTACTCCGTCACCCTGACTGGAGTGCAGTGGCATGATTTTGGCTTATGGCAACCTCCACCTCCTGGGTTCAAGCAGTCCTCCCACCTCAGCCTCCTGAGAAGCTAGGACTACAGGTGTATGCTGCCACTTCCAGCTAATTTTTTTTTTTTTTTGTAGAGACAGAGTTTGGCCATGTTGCCCCAGGCTGGTCATAATCCAGGCTGAAGTGATCCACCGGCCTCAGCCTCCTAAAGTGCCAGGATTACAGGCGTGAGCCACTACACCCGGTCAATTTTTTTCTTTTTCATTAAAGTCTGGTAATAATAGTAGAATGTAACATTGTGTTGGTTGTTTTGGGTCAGTATTCTCAGGTACTTGACATTTTCTTTCCATTTGTAGTTTCAAATCTTTTTATAATTTCAGGAAAACTGTTTTAAACAGCTTTATTGAGATATATTTAATGTACAATAAGCTGCACATATATAGTATAAAATCGGATAAGTTTTGGCATACATAGACACCTATGAAAGCATCACCCCAATCAGGATTGTCAGTATATCCATCATCACCCCAGATTTTCTTGTTCTAGTTAGTACTCTCTGTCTCTAACCTCCATTCTCTCAGCAACCACTGATCTGCTTTCTATCACCACAGATGAGTTTTTATTTTCTAGAGTTTTGTATAAATGGAATGTTATGATATGTACTATTTTGTGGCTTGCTTTCAGTATAATTATTTTGGCATTTATCCATGTTGCACGTATTCTTTTTTATTGCTGAAGGGTATTCCACCCAATGGGTATACCACAGTTTGTGTGTCCGTTCACCTGCTGTTGGACATTTGAGTTGTTTCCAGTTTCTGGCTATCATAGATAAAGCTCTTATGAACATTTTTGTACAGTCTTTGTGTGGATATAATGCTTTCATTTCTCTTGGGTAAATTCTAGCAATGGCATGGGTGGGTCTTATGGTAAGTGCTTAACCTTTTAAGAAATAGCCAAAGTGATTGACGAAGTGGTTGTAGTAGTTTAAATTCCCGTCAGCAGTATACAAGAGTTCCAGTTCCTTCACATCCTCGGAAACACTTGGTATAGTCATTCTTAGCCATTCTAATATGTGGGTAGTAGTGTCACATTATGTGTTTTAATTTGCAGGTCCCTCCTGACTAACAGTGTTTAGCATCTTTTTATGTGCTTACTTGCTGCCATCTGTATGTCTCTTGTGAAATGTCTATTGAAATTTTTTGCCCATTTTCAAGTTCAGTTGTTTACTTCTTGTTGTTGTTAACTTCCTTACTGCGTTTTGAGAGTTCCTTTTATGTTCTGGATATGAACCTTTTCTGATTCCCAATTATTTTCTCAGAGTATGTGGTTTCTCTTTTCATTCTCAGAATGGTATCTTTTAAAGAGCAGACCTTATTTTTATGAAGCCCCATTTGTTCTTGAATAGATCATGCTTTTGGTGTCATATCATAGACATGTTTGCCTAACTCTGAGAGTGCAGATATCTACAGTTTTTCTGTTTTTCTAGACATTTTGTGATCTTAAGTTTTAGATTTATATCATTGATTTTAAGTTAATTTTTTTATATATGGTGTGAGACATAGCTGAAAGTCCTTTTTCATTGTTTCTTTCTTTCTTTTTTTTTTTTTTTTTTTTTTTTTTTTTTTTTTTTTTTGCATATGGCTATCGCATTGTTCTAGCATCATTTATTGAAAAAAACTACCATTTTTTCCTGCTGAGTTACTTCCATACCTTTGGTGAAACTTAGGTTTTCCTATTTGTATGAGTCTGTTTCTGGACTATTTTTTGTTTCATTAATCTGTTTGTCTTGATATCAGTGCTATATTGTCTTGATTACTGTAGCTTTCTAAGCCTTGAAATGATGTAGTATTAGTCCTTCAACTTCTTTTTTCTTTTTCATTCATTCATTCATTAATTTAGAGATAGGATCTTGCTGTTATCCAGCCTAGAGTGCAGTGGCACAATCATAGCTCATTGATTAAACTCCTGGGTTCAAGTTGTCTTCCCATCTCAGCCACCAGAGTAGCTGGGACTACAGGTTGATGCTACAGTGCCTGGCTAATCTTTTTTGTTTTTATTTTTTGTAGAGATGGGGTCTTGCTATGTTGCCCAGTCTGGTCTTGAACTCCTGGGCCTCAAACCATCCTCCTGCCTCAGCCTCCCAAAGTGCTGGGATTACAGGTGTGAGCCACCATGGCCAGCCTGTTCTTTTCAAAGTTGTTGTGGTTATTCTAAGTCTTGCAGCTTGTATGAATTTTAAAATCAGGCAAGATTCCTGAAATATAGTTTTTTAAACTGGTTCTGTTGTTTTAGTTTTCTTTTTCAATTACCACTGTTAGTGTATGTTTGGACTTCTTTGCCTATCTGTAATTTTCATATTTCTTCATTTCTTTTTAATTTTTAAAATTGTTTTTCTTTTCATCTCTGTTTCTCTTAAGGCATTATCTGTAGTCTTTATTCATTTTTCTTCTTCTTTAAACTTTATTTAGGAAATAACTAGTTTTTAAAAGTTACTAATTTCTAGATTCTATAAGCTCATTTCCAAGCTTTTCTTGTTTCTAATTATGTTGTTCTTTCATGTCTTAGAGTTTTCCATGTATTCTAGCTTGTTTTAAAATAGAGGTTATAGTTAATACCTGTTTTGGGAGCATGTCTTTCTAGTATGTTTTTCTTGTCTATAAAGATATTCTTTTTTAATATGAACTTTTACAGTTTAAAACTTATAAAATTTCATTGGTGCATAGATGTGCATATTTATGAGTTACATGGGATATTTTGATATAGGCATACAATATATAATAATCATATCAGGGTAAATGAGGTATCCATTGCCTTGAGCATTTATCCTTTGTGTTATAAATAATCCAATTATTCTTTTAGTTACTTAAAAGTTTACAATTATATTATTGAATATAGTCAACCCGTTGTGCTAGCAAATACTAGATCTTATTCTTTTTTTTTTTTTTTTTTTTTTTTAACCTTAAGACCATCCCCTCTTCCTCTCAGCTCACCTGTTACTCTTTCCAGCCTTTGGTAACCATCCTTCTACTCTCTGTCTCCATAAGTTCAATTGTTTTTATTTTTGGATCCCATAAATAAGTGTGAACATGTGATGTTTGTCTTTCTGTGCCTGGCTTATTTCACTTAACATAATGACTTACAGTTGCATCCATGTTGTTGCATATGACAGGATCTCATTCTGTTTTAATGGCTGGATAGTACTCCATTATATATATGTACCAGCTTTTCTTTATCCATTTTTTGACAGACATTTGGGTTGCTTCCAAATCTTGGCTTTTATGAATAATGCTGCAGTAAACATGAGAGTGCAGATATCTCTTTAATAGACTGATTTTCTACCAAAAATGTGAAAAATTAGCCTGGTGTGGTGGCACGTGCCTGTAATCTCAGCTACTTGGGAGGCTGAGGCAGGAGAATTGCTTGAACCCAGGAGACAGAGGTTGCAGTGAGCTGAGATCGTGCCATTGTACTGCAGCCTGGGCAACAGAGTGATACTAAAAAAAAAAAAATTGTTTGA
Organism: Saimiri boliviensis; assembly: GCF_048565385.1. Classification (NCBI taxonomy): domain Eukaryota; kingdom Metazoa; phylum Chordata; class Mammalia; order Primates; family Cebidae; genus Saimiri; species Saimiri boliviensis. Next base: position 51,351,909 of record NC_133457.1, read on the forward strand.
GCTCCTTATATATTCTGTTATTAATCAGATGGGTAGTTTACAAATACTTTCTCCCATTCTGTGGGTTGTCTCTTTGTTGTTTCCTCTGCTGTGCAGAAGCTTTTTAACTCAATGTGATCCCACTTGTCCATTTTTGCTTTGGTTGCCTGTGCTTGTGGGATATTACTCAGGAAATCTTTGCTCAATCCAGTATCCTGGGGAGTTTCTCCACTTTTTTGTATAGTAGTTTCATAGTTTGAGGGCTTAGATTTAAGTCTGATTCATCTTTATTTGATTTTTGTAAATGGTGAGAGATAGGAGTCTAGTTCCATTCTGCATATGAATATCCAGTTTCCCAGCACCATTTATTGAAGAGACTTTTCTTTCCCCAATGTATGTTCTTGGCACCTTTGTCAATAATGAGTTCACTGTCACTGTGGGGATTTGTTTCTGGGTTTTATATTCTGTTCTACTGGTCTACATGTCGATTTTTATGGCAGTACTATGCTGTTTTCGTTAATATGGCTCTGTAATATAAGTCAGGTAATATGATGCCTCCAGTTTTGTTCTTTTTGCTCAGTTTAGCTTTGGCTGTTCGGGGTCTTTTGTGGTTCCATATAAGTTTTAGGATTATTTTGTCTATTTCTGTGAATACCAATTTGTCACTGGTATTTTGCTAGGCATTTGCATGAAATCTGTAGATTGCTTTGAGTAGTATGGATATATTAACAATATCAATTGTTTCAATCTATGAACATGGAATATCTTTTCATTTTTTGTGGCCTCTTCATTTTCTGTCATCAGTATTTTATCATTTTGATTGTAGAGATGTTTTACTTCTTTGGTTCAGTTAATTCCTAGGTGTTGAATTTTCTTAGTGGCTATTGTAAGTGGGATTACTGTTTTGATTTCTTTTTGAGATTGTTCAGTGTTGGTTTGTAGAAATGCTACTGATTTTCGTAAGCGGATTTTGTATCTTGCATCTTTACTGAATTTGTTTACCAGTTCAAGTAGCTTTTTGGTGGAGTCTGCGGGTTTTTCCACATATAAGATCATATCATCTGCAACACAAGGATAATTTGACTTTTTTATTTCAAATTTCGATGCCCTTTTTTCCTTTCTCATGGCTAATTGCTAGCCAGAGCAATTCCAGTACTTTATCATATCTAGCTAGAGCAATTCCAATCCTAGCTAGAGCAAGTCCAGTCCTTTTTCATCTCTGATTTTATTTGAATTTTTTCTTTATTTCTTCGTTAGTCTGGCTAAAGGTTTATCAATTTTTAACCTTGTTCTGTTCCAGATCTTAGAGAAAAGGCTTTTAGTTTTTCCCCATTCAGTATGATACTGCCTGTGGGTCTGTCATATATGGCTTTTATTATGTTGAGGTATGTTCCTTTTATATCCTGTTTTTTTAGGGTTTTTTAAAATCATGAAAGGATGTTGATTTTTCTTTCTGTTATACTTTAAGTTCTGGGGTACATGTGTGGATCATGCAGGTTTGTTACATAGGTATACACGTGCCATGGTGGTTTGCTGCACCCATCAACCCATCATCTATATTAGGTATTTATCCTAATGCTATCCCCGCTGCCCCTGACCCCAGCCTCCCACCTCCAAACAGGCCCCGGTGTGTGATGTTCCCCTCCTTCTGTCCATGTGTTCTCATTGTTCAACTCCAACTTACAAATGAGAACATGCGGTGTTCAGTTTTCTGTTCCTGTGTTAGTTTGCTGAGAATGATGGTTTCCAGCTTCATCCATGTCTCTGCAAATGACATGAACTCATCCTTTTTTATGGCTGCATAGCATTCCATGGTGTATATGTGCTACATTTTCTTTATCTGGTCTATCATTAATGGACATTTGGGTTGGTTCCAAGTCTTTGCTATTGTGAACAGTGCTGCAATAGACATACTTGTGCATCTGTCTTTATAGTAGAATGATTTATAATCCTTTGGGTATATGCCCAGTAATGGGATTGCTGGATCAAATGTTATTTCTAGTTCTCGATCCTTGAGGAATCACCACACTGCCTTCCACAATGGTTGAACTAATTTACACTCCCATCAACAGTGTAAAAGCGTTCCTGTTTCTCCACATCCTCTCCAGCGTCTGTTGTTTCCTGACTTTAACAGTCGCCATTCTAACTGGCACGAGATGGTGTCTCAATGTGGTTTTGATTTGCATTTCTCTAATGACCAGTGATGATGAGCTTTTTTCATGTGTTTGTTGGCTGTATAAATGTCTTCTTTTGAGAAATACCTGTTCGTGTCTTTCGTCCACTTTTTGATGGGGTCGTTTTTTACTTGTAAATTTGTTTTAAGTTCTTCATAGATTCTATATGTTAGCCCTTTGTCAGAAATAGAGTGCAAAAATTTTCTCCCATTCTGTAGGTTACCCGTTCACTCTGATGATAGTTTCTTTTGCTGTGCAGAAACTCTTTAGTTTAATTAGATCCCATTTGTCTATTTTGGCTTTTGTTGCCATTGCTTTTGGTGTTTTAGTCATGAAGTTTTCGCCTATGCCTATGTCGTGAATGGTATTGCCTAGGTTTTCTTCTAGGGTTTTTATGCTTTTAGGTTTTATGTTTAAGTCTTTAATCCATCTTGAGTTAATTTTTGTATAAGGTGTAAGGAAGTGATCCAGTTTCAGCTTTCTGCATATGACTAGCCAGTTTTCCCAACACCATTTATTAAATAGGGAATCCTTCCCCCATTGCTTGTTTTTGTCAGGTTTGTCAAAGTTCAGATGGTTGCAGGTGTGTGGTGTTATTCCTGAGGCTTCTGTTCTGTTCTGTTGGTCTATATATCTGTTTTGCTACCAGTACCATGCTGTTTTTGTTACTGTAGCCTTGTAGTATAATTTGAAGTCAGCTAGCGTGATGCCTCCAGCTTTGTTCTTTTTGCTTAGGAGTGTATTGGCTATGTGAGCTCTTTTTTGGTTCCATATGAAGTTTAAAGTAGTTTTTTCTAATTCTGTGAAGAAAGTCAGTGGTAGCTTCATGGATATAGCATTGCATCTATAAATTGCTTTGGGCAGTACGGCCATTTTCATGATACTGATTCTTCCTATCAATGAGCATGGAATGTTTTTTTCATGTGTTTGTGTCCTCCCTTATTTCCTTGAGCAGTGGTTTGTAGTTCTCCTTGAAGAGGTCCTTCACATCCCTTGTAAGTTGTATTCCTAGGTATTTAATTATCTTTGTAGCAGTTGTGAATGGGAGTTCACTCATGATTTGGCTCTCCATTTGCCCATTATTGGTGTATAGGAATGCTTGTGATTTTTGCACATTGATTTTGTATCCTGAGACTTTGCTGAAGTTGCTTATCAGCTTAAGGATATTTTGGGCTGAGACTGCAGGATATTTTAAGTATACAATATGTCATCTGCAGATAGAGACAATTTGACTTCCTCTTGTCCTAACTGAATACCCTTTATTTCTTTCTCTTGCCTGATTGTTCTGGCCAGAACTTCCAATACTATGTTCAATAGGAGTAGTGGAGAGAGGGCATCCTTGCCTTGTGCTGGTTTTCAAACGGAATGCTTCCAATTTTTGCCTGTGGGTTTATCATAAATAGCTCTTATTATTTGGAGATACATTCCATCAATACCTAGTCTCTTGAGGGTTTTTAGCATGAAGGACTGTTGAATTTTTTCGAAGGCCTTTTCTGCATCCATTGAGATAGTCATGTAGTTCTGTTTATGTGATGGATTATGCTATGTTTGTCATTGGTTCTGTTTATGTGATAGATTACATTTATTGATTTGCATATGTGGAACCAGCCTTGCATCCCAGGGATGAAGCCAACTTGATTGTGGTGGAGAAGCTTTTTGATGAGCTGCTGGATTAAGTATGCCAGTATGTTATTGAGGTGCACTGATGTTCATCAGGGATATTGGCCTGAAATTTTCTCTTTTTTTTTGTCATATCTCTGCCAGGTTTTGATATCATGATGATGCTGGCTTCATAAAATGAGTTAGGGAGGATTTCCCCTTTTTCTTTTCCTTAGAATAGTTTCAGAAGGATTCCCCCTTTTTCTGTTGCTTGGAACCAGCTCCTTTTTGTATCTCTGGTAGAATTTGGCTGTGAATCTGTCTGGTCCTGGACTTTTTTTGGTTGGTAGGCTGTTACTGCCTCAATTTCAGAACTTGTTACTGGTCTATTCAGGGATTCGACTTCTTCCTGGTTCAGTCTTGGGAGGGTTTATGGGTCCAGGAATTTATCCATTTCTTCTAGATTTTCTTGTTTATTTGCATAGAGGTGTTTATAGTATTCTCTGATGGTAGTTTGTATTTCTGTGGAATTGGCGGTGATATACCCTTTATCATTTTTTATCACATGTATTTGATTCTTCTCTCTGTTTTTCTTTATTAGTCTGGCTAGCAGTCTATCATCTATTTTTGTTTGTTTGTTTGTTTGTTTGTTTGTTTGTTTTGAGACGGAGTTTCGCCCTTGTTACCCAGGCTGGAGTGCAATGGCGCGATCTCGGCTCACTGCAACCTCCGCCTCCTGGGTTCAGGCAATTTTCCTGCCTCAGCCTCCGGAGTAGCTGGGATTACAGGCACGCGCCACCATGCTCAGCTAATTTTTTGCACCATTAGTAGAGACGGGGTTTCACCATGTTGACCAGGATGGTCTCGATCTCTTGACCTCGTGATCCACCCGCCTTGGCCTCCCAAAGTGCAGGGATTACAGGCTTGAGCCACCGCGCCGGGCCTATTTTGTTGATCTTTTCGAAAAACCAGCTCCTGGATTCATTGATTTTTTTTCGAAGGGTTTTTCATGTCTCTGTGTCCTTCAGTTCTGCTCTGATCTTAGTTATTTCTTGTCTTCTGCTGGCTTTTGCATTTGTTTACTCTTGTTTCTCTAGTACTTGTAATTGTGATGTTAGGGTGTCAATTTTAGATCTTTTCTGCTTTCTCTTGTGGGCATTTAGTGCTATAAATTTCCCTCTACACACTGCTTTAAATGTGTGCCAGAGATTCTGGTACATTGTGTCTTTGTTCTTATTGGTTTCAAAGAACACCTTTATTTCTGCCTTAATTTTGTTATTTACCCAGTAATCATTCAAGAGCAGGTTGTTCAGTTTCCATGTAGTTGTGCAGTTTTGTGTTGAGTTTCTTAATCCTGAGTTCTAATTTGATTGCACTGTGGTCTGAGAGACTGTTTGTTATGATTTCTGTTCTTTTGCATTTGCTAAGGAGTGTTTTACTTCCAATTATGTGGTCAGTTTTAGAATAAGAGCAATGTGGTGCTGAGAAGAATGTATATTCTGTTGATTTGGGCTGCAGAGTTCTGTAGATGTGTATTGGATCTACTCGGTCCAGAGCTGAATTCAAGTCCTGGATATCCTTGTTAATTTTCTGTCTTATTGATCTGTCTAATATTGACAGTGGGTATTAAAGTCTACTATTATTGTGTGGGAGTCTAAGTCTCTTTGTAGGTCTCTAAGAACTTGCTTTATGTATCTGGGTGCTCCTGTATTAGGTGCATATGTATTTAGGATAGTTAGCTCTTCTTATTGCATTGATCCTTTTACCATTACGTAATACCCTTCTTTGTCTCTTTTGATCTTTGTTGGTTTAAAGTGTGTTTTATCAGAGACTAGGATTGCAACCCCTGTTGTTTTTTTTTACTTTCCATTTGCATGGTAAATCTTCCTCCATTCCTTTATTTTGAGCTTATGTGTTTCTTTGCATGGGAGATGGGTCTCCTGAACATAGCACACCAATGGGTCTTGACTCTTTATCAAATTTGGCAGTCTGTACCTTCTAATTGGGGCATTTAGCCCATTTCCCTTTAAGGTTAATATTGTTATGTGTGAATTTGATCCTGTCATTATGATGCTAGCTGGTTATTTTGTCCATTCGTTGATGCAGTTTCTTCATACTGTCAATGGTCTTTACAATTTGTGTGGATAACTCCCCATATAGGCACCAAGGAATGAGAGCTAAGCAGAACCCTGTCACAGTTAGGGCTTGAGGAATATTTCACTTTATAGTGTTACTACTCAGCTATTTCCTTTTATATAATCCTTTATACAATCATATATTAGTTTATAATATTAGGGCTTGAAGAATCACTTTATATAATCATATAATAGTTATAATCATATAATAGTTGATAGTATGAGTGCCTAAAGAATATTTCCATACATATATATTATTATAACTTAGTTTATGATCAGAGGAATGCCTAGAGTGGATACAGTATAGAGCACGAATTAAGAAATAAGAGCTTATAATCGGAGGAATGCCTTGAGCAGCCATAGTGCAAGGCATGATTTAAGGGAAAACAGTTATACCAGGACAAGAACCCATGGCCCAGGCAGCAGCATTCAGTATCGTAAAGATACCCGCTGTATGGCAGGCTTGGGGCAAGAGCCACTCCTCCTGATAAAAGAGTTGTAGGACCTTGATCCAGTTCTTGTGGAAGGCTGCCCTCAGACCGGCAATCCACCTTAATGACTGTGAACTTTATCAGCTCTTGCTACTGTGCTATTCGAAAAGCATCTTCCCATAGAACTCATTGGAAGCTGCCAGAAGGTGGCAGTAACCTTTACAGCTCTGTCACTGCTATGTGACTTAAAGCATCCTCCTATAAATCTTCTTAGAAGTAGTTTGCCCATAGATAGAAGTATTGTACACTGCACCCTCTTCACTGCTCACGGCCCACCTTCAAGCCTCGGTGACCTAATGGGGTGGACTCCTTACTGCACGTGGCCCTTGCCTTCATGGCAACGGGCCCCTTGCTGCGCACTGTCCTCCTGGCCTAGGTGACCTAATGGGGTTGGACCCCATGTTTTATTGCTTACGACCCTATCACTATCCTTAAAGATGATTTCACTCACTGCCCTGCCCCCTAACCTATGCACAATAAATACTCATGCTTCTGGACATTCGAGGCCTCACCTGACTCCACTCATAGATGGCGTGGCTCCCCGAGCCCAGCTGCATTTTCTTTGTACTTCTGTGTCCTGTCTCTATTTCTCAGATCCTGCGCCTCAGCACAGCGTAAGGGGCACTCCACGACCCTGTGGGGCCATCAGCTCTACAATTTGGTATGTTTTTGCAATGGCTGGTACCAGTTGTTCCTTTGCATATTTAGTGCTTCCTTCAGGAACTCTTGTAAGGCAAGCCTGGTGATGACAAAATCTCTCAGCATTTGCTTGTCTGTAAAGGATTTTATTTCTCCTTCACTTATGAAGCTTAGTTTGGCTGGATATTAAATTCTAGATTGGAAATTCTTTAAGAATGTTGAATATTGGCCCCCATTCTCTTCTGGCTTATAGGGTTTCTGCCAAGATCTGCTGTTAGTCTGATGGGCTCCCCTTTGTGGGCAACCCCACCTTTCTCTCTGGCTGCCCTTAACATTTTTTCCTTCATTTCCACCTTGGTGAATCTGATGATTATATGTCTTGGGGTTGTTCTTCTCAAGGAGTATCTTTGTGATGTTCTCTGTATTTCCTAAATTTGAATGTTGGCCTGCCTCGCTAGGCTGGGGAAGTTCTCCTGGATAAATCCTGAAGAGTGTTTTTCAACTTGGTTCCATTCTCCCCATCACTTTCAGGTACACAAATCAGACGTAGATTTGGTCTTCTTTTTTTTCTTTTTTTTTTTTTGAGATGGAGTTTCGGTCTTGTTACACAGGCTGGAGTGCAATGGCGTGATCTCGGCTCACCGCAACCTCCGCCTCCTGGGTTCAAGCAGTTCTCCTGCCTCAGCCTCCTGAGTAGCGGGGACTACAGGCGTACGCCACCATGCCCAGCTAATTTTTGTATTTTTAGTAGAGACGGGGTTTCACCATGATGACCAGGATGGTCTCGATCTCTTGACCTTGTGATCCACCCACCTCAGTCTCCCAAAGTGCTGGGATTACAGGTGTGAGCCACCGCGCCTGGCCAGATTTGGTCTTTTCACATAGTCCCATATTTCTTGGAGGCTTTGTTCGTTTCCTTTCACTCTTTTTTCTGTAATCTTGTCTTCTCACTTTATTTCATTAAGTTGATCTTCGGTCTCTGATACTATTTCTTTCGCTTGATTGATTCAGCTATAGGTACTTCTATAAGCTTCACGAATTTCTTGTGCTGTGTTTTTCAGCTCCATCAGGTTATTTATGTTCTTCTCTAAGCTGGTTATTCTAGTTAGCAATATGTCTAACCGTTTTTCAGCATTCTTAGCTTCCTTGCATTGGGTTAGAACATGCTCCTTTAGCTTGGAGGGGTTTGTTATTACCCACCTTCTGAAGCCTACTTCTGTCAATTCATCAAACTCTTTCTCTATCCAGTTTTGTTCCCTTGCTGGCAAGGAGCTGTGATCCTTTGGAGGAGAAGAGGCATTCTGGTTTTTGGAATTTTCAGCCTTTTTGCACTGGTTTCTCCCCATCTTCATGGATTCATCTACCTTTGGTCTTTGATGTTGGTGACCTTTGGATGGGACCTCTGAGTGGACGATCTGTTTGTTGATGTTGATTAACTATTCCTTTCTGTTTGTTAGTTTTCCTTCTAACAATCAGGCCCCTCTGCTGCAGCTATGCTGGAGTTTGCCGGAAGTCCACTTCAGACCCTGTTTGCCTGGGTATCACCAGCAGAGGCTGCAGAACAGCAAAGATTGCTGTCTGTTCCTTCCTCTGGAAGCTTTGTGCCAGAGAGGCACCCGCCAGATGCCAGTCAGAGCTCTCCTATATGAGGTGTCTGTCGGCCCATACTGGGAGGTGTCTCCCAGTCAGAATACGCAGGGGTCAGGGACGCACTTGAGGAGGCAGTCTATACCTTATCTGAGCTCGAATGCTGTGCTGGGAGATCTGCTGCTCCCTTCAGAGCTATCAGGCAGGGATATTTAAGTCTGCTGAAACTGAACCCATAGGCACTTCTTCCCCCAGGTGCTCTGTCTAAGGGAGATAGGGTTTTATCTAAAAGCCCCTGACTGGGGCTGCTCCCTTTTTTCCCAAGATACCCTGTCCAGAGAGGAAGAATCTAGAGAAGTAGTCAGGCCGCAGTGGCCTTGCTGAGCTGCAGTGGGCATTGCCCAGTTTGAACTTCCCTGTGGCTTTGTTTACACTGTGAGGGTAAAACTGCCCACTCAAGCCTCAGCAATAGCGGATGCCCCTCCCCCCACCAAGCTTGAACGTCCCTGGTTAACCTCAGGCTGCTGTGCTGGCAGTGAGAATTTCAAGCCAATGGATCTTAGCTTGCTGGGCTCTATGGGGGTGGGACTTGCTGAGCCAGACCACTTGGCTCCCTGGCTTTAGCCTCCTTTCCAGAGGAGTGAACAGTTCTGTCTTGCTGGCATTCCAGGTGCCACTGGGATATGAAAAAAACTCCTGCCACTAGCTCGGTGTTTGCCCAAATAACTGCCCAGTTTTGTGTTTGAAACCCAGGGCGCTAGCAGCGTAGGCACTAGAGAGAATCTCCTGTTCTACTGGTTTTGAACACTGTCAGAAAAGTACAGTATCTGGGCTAGAATGCAGTGTTCTTCTCCATATAGTTTCTCACGGCCTCTTTTGGATAGGGGAGGGAAATCCACTGATCCCTTGCACTTCCCAGGTGAGGTGATGCCCCACCCTGCTTTGGCTTGCCCTCGGTGGGCTGCACCCACTGTCCAGCCAGTCCCAGTGAGATGAACCGGGTACCTCAGTTGGAAATGCAGAAATCACCTGCCTTCTGTGTTGATATTGTTGGGACCTGCAGACTGGACCTGTTCCTATTGGGCCATCTTGCCAGTGGACCTAGCCATTAGCTCTTCAAATGCTGCTTCTACTCGGTTTTTTCCTGTGTTCTTGGGTACCAGTTATGCATTATACTTCATCAGTGTATCCTCTTTTTGGAGGAGTATGTCTTCTGTATTTTTTCTGAATGTAGCATAGAGAACTGAAAGAATCATCTTCTAAAAGATAACAGTTTATTAATGTCACATGCTTTCACATTATACAGTTAAATATTTCCTTCATTCTGTGATGGAGAGTTGGCAGGACAGAGTGTATGTGTGTGTTGGGAGGGGGAGGTATGTGTGTAAAGTCCCAGAATGCTTTATTTCCAAAGGAGAACATTGTAAGATAGGGTTTATTCAAATAATTCTTAACAATCAGCTAAGTAAGAAGTCATAAAGTTTTGACACAGGAATGACTTGAATTGCCCTGCAAGAGTAGTGGATTCTTTTAAATATAATTTTCTTTAACTCCTATTGCACTTTTTGTCTTTTTTCATTTAGGCAACTCAAATTTTTTAATTGCCAATTTCTGTTCCTTTTGATTCTACAAAAGAAACTATGTTTCCAGTAGCCCCTAAACCCCAGGATTCCAGTCAACCGTCAGATAGATTTATGACTGAAAAACAGGTAAACTTAAAATATTTTAAGCCATTGCTTCTCAAAATATGTGCCAAAGAATGCTGCATCTACAAATGGAAAAATTTGACTTTAAAAGGGTTCTTTCCTCAATTAATTTTGGGAAATGCTAGGTTAAAGACTATTAAATGGTTTAATTACTCTAATACTTCACAATATTATCAGTTTCCAAAGGGAGGATTTAGCATACAACATTTCATACTATTTAACACTAGTTTGATGAACATTTCATTAGACTAGTGTTCTGTAGCATGTACTCTGGAAAATGCCATTCCCACTATTTTCAGAATTTACAATTACTTTATCTTAAAATGAAAGTGGTATCAGGGAATAATATGTTTAAGTTAATAATTCAAAATATGTGACTTTATTATGTATGGAGCATTTTTTTGTTTTGTTTTGAGACAAAGTCTCACTGCTGTCCAGGCTGGGGTGCAATGGTGCGATCTTGGCTCACTGCAACCTCCGCCTCCTAGGTCCAAGTGATTCTCCTGCCTCAGCCTCCTGAGTCTTGGACCACAGGTGCGTGTCACCACACCCGCCTAAATTTTTGTATTTTTATTAGAGACGGGGTTTCACTGTATTAGCCAGGATGGTCTCAATCTCCTGACCTCGTGATCCACCTGCCTTGGCCTCCCAAAGTGCTGGGATTACAGGTGTGAGCTACTGTGCCCGACCCAGAGCATTTTATTTTTATGAGTTACAGCAGATGTTCTGAGACACTGACAGAGCTTTTGACTCCTAAAACAAACATAAGTGATAATTTTAGTTATGTCTACCACATAGTTAAACTGTGATCAGAAAGCCTAAAACATAAATGAGGGAAAAGTTATGAGTGGTAGGAGATGTTAAAAAAAAAAAAAGGCTGGACACAATGGTGCACGGCTGTAATCCCAGCACTTTGGGAGGCCAGTGTGGGTGGATCATGAGGTCAAGAGATAGAGACCATCCTGGTCAACATGGTGAAACCCCGTCTCTACTAAAAATACAAAAAATTAGCTGGGCATGGTGGCGTGTGCCTGTAATCCCAGCTACAGGAGGCTGAGGCAGGAGAATTGCCTGAACCCAGGAGGCGGAGGTTGCAGTGAGCCAAGATCGTGCCATTGCACTCCAGCCTGGGTAACAAGAGCGAAACTCTGTCTCCAAAAAAAAAAAAAAAAAAGAGAGATAGAGACCATCCTGGCCAACACGGTGAAACCCCATCTCTATTAAAAATACAAAAATTAGCCGGGCCTGGTGGCATGTGCCTATAGTCCTACTTGGGAGTTTCAGGCAGGAGGATCCCTTGAACCCGGGTAGGGGGCAGAGGCTGCTGTGAGCTGAGATCACGACACTGCACTCCAGCCTGGCAACAGAGCAAGAATGTGTCTCAAAAAAGGAGGAAAAAATCAAGTTAAAAGAAAAGATTTGTTTGACTTTGAAAGTGCCTTTCAGGGTGATTCTATTAGAGTCATATATCCAGATGGGCAGGCTCCTTTTGACAAGGAGCTATCTGAAATATTGGCTCCAACTAGTCAGGTATGGTTTGATTTTTTTGTGACCCTAGTCACTATGAAAGTGATACTTATAAGTGACTCACCTTTTCTTTACTATTCAGTTGTTATAGCCTAGTTTATAGCTGTTTTTTTTTTTCCTAAGCAGGGCTTGGTGTGGTTTAATTAAATCAAAAACCTTAGATTTATTTGATTCACTGAAATTGCAGGGTGTTTTTTTGTTGTTGTTTGTTTGTTTTGTTCTTTGAGGCCTACATATGAGTGTTTTGTATAGTGCAATAATTTGTGCTTATTTATGTACTTCTAGTCTAATTTTGCTAGAAACAATAAATGTGTTGTTTTGATATTATGTATGCATAAACATTTATACTTAAAACTTTTGGAGAAAAATTTCTATTCTGAAAATGCAGGAAATTACATATGAGAGAATTTCTTCACTTTATATTTTAAAGTTGATCCTTTTTTCTCTCTTTGTAATTGTAGCAGGAAGAAGCAGAATGGGAAAGCATAAATGTGCTGTTGATGATGCATGGCTTAAAACCTTTGTCCCTAGTCAAAAGAACAGATCTCAAAGGTAATTAGATGCTATTCTTGCTGCTTAAGGTAAAATGTTTGTTTTTCTTTAAAAAATTTTTTATCTTAAATTTTTTTGCCTTTTATTTTTACTATCTGTATTATACTTTTTAAATGTAGATCTCATCATTTTTGATAAACAGTCATCACAAAGGATGAGACAGAATTTGAAACTGTTGGTGGAAGAAACATCACGTCAACAGAACATGATACAGGAGCTTATAGAAAGTAATCAGCATCTTAGGTAATAAAATGGAAAATGTTTCTTTTGAATTGTTTGTATGCATTCTAAAAATAACTGCCTTGAAAACAGTTTTGAAATTTAATTTCCAGTTTTGATTAAACTAAAAAATATTTCTGTAGGTAAAATTTTAATAGGTAAATCTTTTGGTAATAGCTTAGCATAAATACTTAATGGTACTGTACATTTCTTCTTTATTAGTTTCTGTTGCAGGTTGAGCATCTCAAATCTGAAAATGTAAAAGCCTCCAAAATTTGAAACTTTTTGAGCACCAACATGATGCTCAAAGGAAATACTTACTGGAGCAGTTTAGATTTTGGATATTCAGATTTGAGATGCTTGACTAGTAAGTGTGATGCAGTATTCCAAAATCCTAAAAAAAAATCTGAAATATGAATCACTTCTGGTTCCAAGCATTTTAGATAAAGAGAATGCAAAGAAACTTTAGAAAGTCAATATGTTGTTATATGAGTATGTTTGGTAATTTGATTTATTTTTAATACTAATGGAAGAAATTGTATGTCTCTTAACTTAGAAATGAACTTCAGCTAGAGCAAAGCCGAGCAGCCCATCAAGAACAACGAGCTGATGACTTGGAACAAATTATAGAGAGTGTGAAATCCAAAATTGGTGAATTGGAGGATGAATCACTAAATAGGGTTTGCCAGCAGCAGAATAAAATAAAAGATCTTCAAAAGGAGCAGAAAACTTTACAGGTACTGAGTGAGATATGAATTCTTAGATGACGGTTAGTACTAAAACAGCTAATTATGGTCCCAGGTAACTTCTGTGTTGCTTAATTCAGTGGTTCTCACGTTTTTTGGCCTATCACTGCTACCTTGAAATTCCCTTCACTTGGTTTCCAGAATATCCTCTTTGTTTCCCTCTGACCTCATTGATTATTCTGTAATTTCTTTTGCTGTTTTTTTCTCCTCTCCCTCACCTCTTAGTACTGGAATTCCCCAGTGGTCAGTCCTTAGATCTTTTCTGTTTCCTGTATACGCTGATTCCCTTGGTGATCTCAGTCTAATTTGGGATCTGAAATTTATATCTGTAGCACAGTCCTCTCCCCAGATTCCAGACTCAAATCCAGCTGCCTACTTTATATCTCTACTGGATATCTGATAGGCATCTCCAACGTTGTTTATTTACTTTTTTGAGCCAGCATCTGACTCTATCACCCAAGTTGGAGTGCAGTGGTGTAGTCACGGCCCAATGCAACCTCCACCTCCTGTGCTCAAGAGATTCTTCCGCCTCAACCTCTGGGGTAGCTGAGAGTACAGGCGCATTCCACCATACCTGGCTAATTTTTATATTTTTTATAGAGACAGGGTTTTGCCATGTTACCTAGGCTGGTCTCAAATTCCTGAGTTCAAGTGATCTGCCCTTCTTGGCCTCCCAAAGTGCTGGGATTACAGGCGTGGGCCACTGCACCTGGCTGGTGGCATCTACAACTTTTTATGTCTAAAACTTTTTTTTGTAGAAATGGCAACTTTATAACATTAAATAATTAACTCCCTAATTATAAAAACTATTAAAACTTGGGTGTTTATCGTGATGAAAGGAAATGAGTCTTTTGTGCTGGTAACTGTTTAGTTGTATGAGGTGTTTCTGATCTTTACTAACATATCATTATAAACATTAAGTCCTTATTTTAGTGGTTTTGCTGACACAACACTATATATACCTTTGGGAGCAGTATTCATCAGGCAGAATCGGGAAGTCCCCTCAGTGTATGCTGCCAGTGTTGGAAGGATCAAATGAGTTAGCATAAATTCCACGGAGTTTGAGAGAATCTACCAGAGATACTATGCCCTAGTATGAGGATGGAGGCATTTGGTGCACTACCCTCATTTATGCTGCCAGTTTGGGGAAGGCAGTACTAGAGCTGCTGGTATTGATGATAGTTTCAGAGAAGACATTGTTGGACAAACTCCTTTACCATTAGAATGTTGTATTTTTAGGTTGGCTTTGTTAACAAGGTTGTTTTCCTCATCAATAGTATATTTATAAAATCATGCAGTAGGCGGGGAGCCCTAGAACTCCCAAGAGAATATGCCCTTTGTCTTCAGCTACCAGAGTGGGTAGAGAGGCACCATCAGGTTGAGGGGTAGGGTTAGGTGTTTCTGAGCTCAGATTCTCCTTAGGTGGGGCTTGCTGTAGCTGCTGTGGGGAATGGGGGTATGGTTCCCAGGTCAATAGAGTTCTGTTCCCAGGAGGATTATGGCTGTTTCTGTGTGTCATGCAGATTATCAGGAAAGTTGGGGAAAGCCAGCAGTTACAGGCCTCACCCAGCTCCCATACAACCCAAAAGGCTGGTCTCACTCCATTGTGCCCGTGCCACCCCAACCCCTCCACCAAAAGCACCAAGTTTGTTTCCAGGCAGTGGGTGAGCAGCGCTGAGAACTTGCCCCAGGCTACCAGCCTCCCAGCTGAGAAAGCAAGCAGAGCTACCGTGGCTCCCCATTTGTCAAATCTGCACACTGGATTCATGCCCTTCCCCGAGTTTTGGCCAGGAAACTTCATGTCCAATTGGAGTTGTTAGAAACTTCAGCTGGAGTTTCCTTCTCTATGTGGTCTTTTACCAGCTTCTCTGGCAGCCCTTCCAAAGGACCCCTGTGAGACCAGTCAGAAATGGCTTCCCAGGGGACCCAGAGAGCCCACAGGGCTTTTCCCATTTCTTCCTCTACCCCTTTATTTTGCTGGGCTCTCTAATTTGACTCAGCTCCAGGTAAGGTCAAATCCTATCCCATGAACTAGACCTTCAAGTTCCCCAGTGAGGATGTGTATTTAGGGGTAGACAATCCCACCTTTCCCGCTTGCATAGCTTGGGCATTCATAATATTTGGGGTGTCTTCTAGGTCCTGCAGGAGCAATCCACTTCCTTCAGAGGTCTGTGGATTTTCTCAGCTTTCCTGGTGTATTCCTGCAGTAGTTCTGGAGCAAAAGTTCATGATGCGAGTTTCCACCCACTGCTCTGTTCATTGGAATGGGATCTGCAATCTAGTCCTGACTCCTATCTGCCATTTTCCCCTAGCATTTCCATGTTTTGTTTCTTTCAGCTGTAGTTCATGGTGTCTTGCTTCCTTATGTGCTTGCTTATCTGCATATGCAGGGAACAGTATTTTTTAAAGTATTAATGCAAATTATTCGAAGCCTAAGATTAAGGCATCTTATTCCAAAGAGCAAGCTGGGTCACAACCTGGCTTCCAATCTCCTGGATATAACCAAGGAACCTCAAGCCAAGATCTTACTTTAAGGAGTTGGAGAAATATTTATTTACATTTATTTATTTTTTGAGATGGAGTCTTGCTCTGTCTCCTAGGCTAGAGTGCAGTGGTACTATCTTGGCTCACTGCAACCTTTGCCTCCTGGGTTCAAGCAGTTCTCCTGTCCCAGCCTCCTGAGTAGCTGGGACTGCAGGTACCCACCACCACACCTGGCTAATTTTTGTATTTTTAGTAGAGACGGTGTTTCACCATATTGGCCAGGCAAATCTCGAGCTCCTGACCTTGTGATCTGCCTACCTCGGCCTCCCAAAGTGCTGGGATTACAGACATGAGCCACCGTGCCTGGCCAGAAATGATAGTTTATATATAGCATTTGACATAAGAAAATCAAAATCCTCTTTAGAGGAAGATGCCATGCATATACCATGATCTTAGACAGGAAACCCAAAGAAGTGAGTTTAGCTTTGGGGGCTACAGTTTCCTCCAAGGGTGTTTTGGGATTTCTGAAAACTGAGATGATTGTATTTTTTTTTCTTTATTGTGTTTATGTGGTGTATTACACTGATTGATTTTTGTATGTTGAGTCATCTTTGCATTCCAGGATAAATTCCACTTTGCTGTGGTATATAATCCTTTTACTATGTGTTGAATTTGGCCTGCTAATATTATGTTGAGGATTTTTGCTTTCATATTCATAATAGATATTGGTCTATAGTTCTTTTCTTTTTGTAGTATCTCTGGCTTGGTATTAGGATAATCTTGGCCTGGTACAATGAATTAAGAGGTATCCAACTGATTTTTTTTTTTAATAATTTTTTTTTTAATTGCATTTTAGGTTTTGGGGTACATGTGAAGAACATGCAAGATTGTTGCATAGGTACACACATGGCAGTATGGTTTTCTGCCTTCCGTCCCCTCACCTGTATCTGTCATTTCTCCCCATGCTATCTCTTCCCACCTACCCACCTGCCCGTCCCTCCCCCATTTCCCCCCAATGGACCCCGGTGTGTAGTGCTCCCCTCCCTGTGTCCATGTGTTCTCATTGTTCAACACCCGCCTATGAGTGAGAAGATGCGGTGTTTGATTTTTTGCTCTTGTGTCAGTTTGCTGAGAATGACGGTTTCCAGGTTCATCCATGTCCCTACAAAGGACGTGAACTCATCGTTTTTGATGGCTGCGTAATATTCCATGGTGTATATGTACCACATTTTCCCTATCCAGTCTATCATCGTTGGGCATTTGGGTTGGTTCCAGGTCTTTGCTATTGTAAACAGTGCTGCAGTGAACATTCGTGTGCACATGTCCTAATAGTAGAATGATTTATAATCCTTTGGATATATACTCAGTATAGGGATTGCTGGGTCAAATGGGATTTCTATTTTTAGGTCCTCGAGGAATCGCCACACTGTCTTTCACAATGGTTGAATTAATTTACATTCCCACCAACAGTGTAAAAGTGTTCCTGTTTCTCCACATCCTCTCCAGCATCTGTTGTTTCCAGATTTTTTAATGATCGCCATTCTAACTGGTGTGAGATGGTATCTCATTGTGGTTTTGATTTGCATTTCTGTAATGACCAGTGATGATGAGCATTTTCATATGTTTGTTGGCCTCCTGTATGTCTTCTTTTGTAAAGTATCTGTTCATATCCTTCGCCCATTTTTGAATGGGCTTGTTTGTTTTTTTCTTGTAGATCTGTTTTAGTTCTTTGTAGATTCTGGATATCAGCCCCTTGTCAGATGGGTAGACTGCAAAAATTTTTTCCCATTCTGTTGGTTGCCGATTCACTCTACTGACTGTTTCTTTTGCCGTGCAGAAGCTGTGGAGTTTGATTAGGTCCCATTTGTCTATTTTGGCTTTTGTTGCCATTGCTTTTGGCGTTTTGGTCATGAAGTCCTTGCCTATGCCTATGTCCTGAATGGTTTTGCCTAGATTTTCTTCTAGGGTTTTTATGGTGTTAGGTCTGATGTTTAAGTCTTTAATCCATCTGGAGTTAATTTTGGTGTAAGGTGTCAGGAAGGGGTCCTTTTTCTGCTTTCTGCACATGGCTAGCCAGTTTTCCCAACACCATTTATTAGACAGGGAATCCTTTCCCCATTGCTTCTTTTTGTCAGGTTTGTCGAAGATCAGATGGTTGTGGGTATGTTGTATTTCCTCTGAGGCCTCTGTTCTGTTCCATTGGTCTATATCTCTGTTTTGGTACCAGTACCATGCTGTTTTGATTACTGTAGCCTTGTAGTATAGTTTGAAGTCCGGTAGTGTGATGCCTCCCGCTTTGTTCTTTTTGCTTAGAATTGACTTGGCTATGTGGGCTCTCTTTTGGTTCCATGTGAAGTTTAAGGTGTTTTTCTCCAGTTCTGTGAAGAAGGTCATTGGTAGCTTGATGGGAATAGCATTGACTCTGTAAATTACTTTGGGCAGTATGGCCATTTTCACGATGTTGATTCTTCCTAACCATGAACATGGAATGTTTCTCCATCTGTTTGTGTCCTCTCTTATTTCGTTGAGCAATGGCTTGTAGTTCTCCTTGAAGAGGTCCTTTAGGTTCCTTGTTAGTTGTATTCCTAGGTACTTTATTCTCTTTGTAGCAATTGTGAATGGCAGTTCGTTCTTGATTTGGCTCTCTTTAAGTCTGTTACTGGTGTATAGGAATGCTTGTGATTTTTGCACCTTGATTTTGTATCCTGAGACTTTGCTGAAGTTGTTTATCAGTTTCAGGAGATTTTGGGCTGAGATGATGGGGTCTTCATGTCATCTGCAAATAGAGACAATTTGATTTCCTCCTTTCCAATTTGAATACCCTTTATTTCTTTTTCTTGCCTGATTGCTCTGGCTAGAACTTCCAGTACTATATTGAATAGGAGTGGTGAGAGAGGGCATCCTTGTCTAGTGCCAGATTTCAAAGGGAATGCTTCCAGTTTTTGCCCATTCAGTATGATATTGGCTGTTGGTTTGTCGTAAATGGCTTTTATTGTTTTGAGATACGTTCCATCAATACCTAGTTTTTTGAGGGTTTTTAGCATAAAGGGCTGTTGAATTTTGTCAAAGGCCTTCTCTGCATCAATCGAGATAATCATGTGGTTTTTGTCTTTGGTTCTGTTTATGTGGTGAATTACGTTTATGGACTTGCGTATGTTGAACCAGCCTTGCATCCCCGGGATGAATCCTACTTGATCATGGTGGATGAGCTTTTTGATATGCTGTTGCAATCGGTTTGCCAGTATTCTATTGAAGATTTTTGCATCTATGTTCATCATGGATATTGGCCTGAAATTTTCTTTTCTTGTTGAGTCTGTGCCGGGTTTTGGTATCAGGATGATGTTTGTCTCATAAAATGATTTGGGAAGGATTCCCTCTTTTTGGATTGTCTGGAATAGTTTCAGAAGGAATGGTATCAGCTCCTCTTTGTATGTTTGGTAGAATTCAGCTGTGAACCCATCTGGACCTGGGCTTTTTTTGGGTGGTAGGCTCTTTATTGCTGCCTCGACTTCAGACCATGTTATTGGTCTATTCAGGGTTTCGGCTTCTTCCGGGTTTAGGCTTGGGAGGATGCAGGTGTCCAGGAATTTATCCATTTCTTCCAGGTTTACTAGTTTATGTGCATAGAGTTGTTTGTAATAATCTCTGATGATGGTTTGGATTTCTGTGGAATCTGTGGTGATATCCCCTTTATCGTTTTTTATTGCATCAATTTGGTTATTCTCTCTTTTCTTTTTAATTAATCTGGCTAGTGGTTTATCTATTTTGTTGATCTTCCCGAAAAACCAGCTCCTGGATTTATTGATTTTTTGAGGAGTTTTTTGTGTCTCTATTTCCTTCAGTTCTGCTCTGATCTTAGTTATTTCCTGTCTTCTGCGAGGTTTTGGGTTTTTTTGATCTTGCTCCTCTAGCTCTTTCAATTTTGATGATAGGGTGTCAATTTTAGATCTCTCCTTTCTTCTCATGTGGGCACTCATTGCTATATATTTTCCTCTAGAGACTGCTTTAAATGTGTCCCAGAGATTCTGGTATGTTGTGTCTTCGTTCTCATTGCCAACTGATTTTTGTATACAGTAGTTCCCCCTCATCCATGGTTTTGCTTTTTGTAGTTTCAGTTCCCTGTGGTCAATTGCAGTCTGAAAATATTAAATGGAAAATTTCAGAAATAAATAGTTCATAAGTTTAAAATTTTACACTATTCTGAGTAGCATGATGAAATCTCACACGATCTTGCTCAGTGCCATTCAGGACATGAATCATCCCTTTTCCACCTTATCCACACTGTATATGCTACCTGCCCATTAGCCACTTGGTAGCTGTCTTGGTCATTAGATCTACTGTTGTAGTATCACAGTACTTGTATTCAGGTAACCTTTGTTTTACTTAATAATAGGCCCAAGTTGCAAGAGTAATGATGCTAGCAATTTGGATATGCCAAAGAGAAGCTGTAAATGCTTCCTTTAAGTGAAAAGGTAAAAGTTCTTGGCTTAACAAGGAAAGAAAAAAAATTGCTGAGGTTGCTAAGATCTATGGTGAGAATGAATCTTCTATATTATCCTGACAAAGGAAAAAAGAAATTAATGCTAGTTTTCTATCACACCTCAAACTGCAACCGTTATGGCCACAGTGAGTGATAAGTGCACAGTGACGATGGAAAAGGCATTAATTTGTAGGTGGAAGTCATGAACAGAAACTCATATGTTCCAGTTGATGGCAGTTGGATTCAGTACTATTTGAGGTTTTGTGTATCCACTGGAGGTGTATCCCCCATGGGTAAGGAGGACTACTGTTGCTTTTCTATCCTACAGTTTTGCAAAACTCAATTTCTCGTTCTAGTTCGTGGCTTAACTTGTAGAAACAGGTGGTACTGACACCCTCATCACTTGGCTGCAGAGGCCCTGCCTAGCTTCTAGGGAGGGCTGAGGCAGAGGATTCATTCTGGCTTCTAGGGAGGGCTGAAGTAGAGGATCCAGTTTTTGTTTCATTTCATTATTTCATTTCATTTTTCATCTTATAAGATTAAATAGTATCAGAAACTGGGAATCTTTTTTGCTTCTGAGGGTTGCTAAATCTCAGCAAACATTACACCATGGGCACATGAACATTTACTTAGACATGGGTGTCCTGTTCTATAAGAGATTTGTGTCAGTATTATGCAGGCCAGGTAGGGAAAAGGTTTTCATTGAGTCTTTTTCATTTATGAAAAGTATATTAATAATAAGAGTGATAGTGGTTGTTTTTTGTTGTTGTTGTTTGTGTGTGTGTGTGTGTGTGTGTGTGTGTTTTCTTTTTTTTTTCTTTTTTTTTTTTTTTTGAGACGGAGTTTCACTCTCGTTACCCAGGCTGGAGTTCAGTGGCGCGATCTCGGCTGACTGAAACCTCCACCTCCTGGGTTCAAGCAATTTTCCTGCCTCAGCCTCCCGAGTAGCTGGGACTATAGGCGTGTGCCACCATGCCCAGCTAATTTTTATATTTTTAGTAGAGACAGGGTTTCACCGTGTTGACCAGGATGGTCTCGATCTCTTGACCTTGTTATCCACCCGCCTTGGCCTCCCAAAGTGCTGGGATTATAGGCATGAGCCACCGCACCCAGCCTGTTTATTTGTTTTGAGATGAGTCTTGCTTTGTCACACAGGCTGGAATGCAGTGGTGTGATCTCGGCTCACTGCAACCTCCACACCTCCTGGGTTCAAGCAGTTCTTGTGCCCCAGCCTCCTGAGTAGCTAGGACTACAGGCATGTGCCAGCATACCCAGCTAATTTTTGTATTTTCAGTAGAGACAGGATTTCACTATGTTGACCAGGCTGATCTTGAACTCCTGACTTCAGAGATGTGCCCACCTCAGCCTCCCAAAGTGCTGGGATTACAGGCATGAGCCACCACGTCTGGCTGTGATAGTGCTTTTTGATAATGAGCTTTAAAAGGACACTGAGGGATAGAAACTAGAGAATAAGGGGAAACCAAGCAAGTAATATATTGCTGATGACCAGAGAATAAATTGTTGAAGATATATATTCCTTTGTATAAATCTTAGAGTGCATACTAATTTTTTTTGATACATAATAGCTGTACATATTTTCATGCTATATGAGGTATTTTGACATATTTATATAATGTGCAATTATTAAATCAGGGTAAATGGGATATCCATCACCTCAAATATTTATATTTTCTTTATGTTGGGAAGATTAGAATTCTTCTCGTGCAGCTATTTTCAAATATATAATAGATTATTATTAATATAGCCTACTGTGCTAGCATATACATCTTATTCCTTCCATGTATCTGTATTGTTATACCCATTAATCAACCTCTCTTCATTTCCTCCTGCCCTCCGGCTTTTTTTTTTCTTGAGATAGAGTCTCGCTCTGTTGCCCAGGCTGGAGTGCAGCAGCACAATCTCAGCTCATCACAACCTCCACCTCCCAAGTTCAAGTGATTCTTCTGCCCCAGCCTCCCGATTAGCTGGGATTACAGGCACCATGCCTAGCTAATTTTTGTATTTTTATTAGAGATGGAGTTTCACCATGTTGGCCAGGATGGTCTCGATCTCATGACCTCGTGATCCGCTCACATCGGCCTCCCAAAGTGCTGGGATTACAGGCGTGAGCCACCATGCCCGGCCCCCTCCTACTTTTTAATAAAACAGTAGCCTCTGTTAACCACTGTTTTATTCTTTTTTGCTTTCCACATTTGAGTGAAAATGTGCAGTATTTGTCTTTCAGGGCCCGGCTTATTTCATTTAATGTAGTGACCTCCATTTTTCATCCATGTAGCTGCATGTGACAGGATTTCATTCCTTTTTATGGCTGAATAATATTTCATTTGTGTACATATACCACATTTTTCTTCCAGTCATCCATTGATGGACACCTACATTGATTCTGTATTTTCACTGTTGTGAATAGTGCTGCAATAATAATGGGAGTGCAGATAGGTCTTCGATATGTTTATATCATTTATATTATATATATAATAAGCATACACACACACACACACACCCCAGTAGTGGGTTTGCTGGATCATATGGTTTAGTTTTGTGAGGAACCTCCATACTGTTTTCCATGGTATTTGTACTAGTTTTCCTTCTCACTTACAATGTCCAAGGATTCCTCTTTCTTCACATCCTTACCAATATATATATATATTTTTTTTTTTTATTTTTTTTTATTTTTTTTTTTTTGTCTTTTGGGTAATAGCCATTCTAACTTGAGTGAGATGATATCTCATTGTGTTTTCTTCCTTTTTCACTGTCTTCCTTTGTGGTCAGATGATTTTCTTCTTTCTTGGTTGTTTTAATTTTTTGCTTTTTAAAAGTGCACCTGTTAGGTTTTTGCTTTGTAGTTACCATGAGGTTTTAAAAAACATTTTATAGATGTAACAGGTTTTATTTTTTAAGTTAAAGAGTTTTTAACAGAGATGGGGATCCACTATGTTGGCCAGGTTGGCGTTGAACTCCTGACTTCAAGCAGTCTTCCTGCTTTAGCCTCTTAAAGTGTAGAGATTACAGGTGTGAGCTACTGTACCTGGACAAGTTATTTTAAACAGATAACTTGCCTTGATCACAAATAATAGAATCAAACAAACGAAAAATGAAAACCTTCTGTACTTTCTCCATTCCCTCACATTATAACTTTTTGTTGTCTCAGTTTACACCTTTTTATATTGCCTATATCTTAACAAGTTGCTGTGGTAATTTTTGGGGGGAGCTTTTTTGTTTTTGTTTTTTTGAGATGAGATCTCACTCTTGTCACCCAGGTTGGAGTACAGAGGCACAATCTCAGCTTCCTGCAACCTCCACGCATCAGGCTCAAGCTGTCCTCCTGATGGAGGTGGCGCCCATCTAAAGCAGCTGCTGTGAGGACGCCAGCAGTGGAGGAGGTGTGGCCAGGGCTACATGCTCTGTAGAGCCATCAGGGGCCAGGAACAGGTGATTCCAGTGGTGATCCTGCACTTCCAGGCACAGCTGCAGCTGCCCAGCCACAGCTTCAAACTTGGGCATCCATGTTCTCTCAGGGGCCTAGGAAGCCCCTGCCACTGCAGGCTTGGAAGTACCTGCTCCTACTCCCTGGCCTCTCTTCACTCCCAGTAATCACTCCAGTGTAGAGCAAAGTTGTGGCTGAGCGCAGGCGCTGTCATGACCCAGCCAGGTGTGTGCATGCTCAAGGCAGTGCTGACACGCCAGCCTCCTACTGCCTTGGCTCCCCCAGATTTTAGGCACCGACAAGCATGGAAGGGAGGCTGGGAGGCTGAGGGCAGCTTGGTGTGGACCTGTGGGCGCCCCTCAGCACGGACAGCCTGGGCACTGCAGGCATATTGATGGCGGTGGGAGGCAGACAGGTTCCTAGGCAGAAGGGGCAGGTTCTCAGTGAAACCTCACCTTCAAGCCAAGGACAGCCTGCATCCTGGGCCAGGCTGCCAGTTCCAGGTGGAGTCTGACCTGGATTGAGAACTTCCTTGATGCCTTTTGGCCAGTTGGATGGTGCCTTTTCCAGGCCTTCCCCTGGCCGCCCATGGACCAATCAGCACATAATTCCTCCCTTCTGATGTCATAAAAACCCAAGGCTCAGCTAGACTCAGGGTCTCATCGACTCATTGGTCTCATTGACTTATCCACCTGCCTGTGGATAAGAGCTGCCCACTTTGGGTCTCCTCTCTGCTGAGAGCTGATCTGTCACTCAGTAAGGCTTCTCTCCGCCTTGCTTACCTTCCAGTTGTCTATGTAACCTCATTCTTCCTGGACGCAGGACAAGAACTTGGGACCCGCTCAATGGTGGGGGTGAAAGGAGCTGTAATACGTTCCTGGCCAGCTCACCAAGCTGTGAGTGGTGACATGCTCCCATACTGCGTGAGTGAAGAGGAATGACCTTTCTAGGGGCTCAGACCTCAGGATTCCTGAGACAGAGCTGCTGTCACACCATAGGCCTCCCACCCTCCACTGGCACCTGGTGGCTGCCCCATGCAATGGGAAGCAGTGGTAGGACCAGGCCAGCCCAGAAGCCACTGGCCAGAGCAGGATGGCAGGACTGAAACAGCTGTAACACAAATGGGCTGAAACATGTGCTACCTGAAACACATTCCCTCCAACTCGCTGCGCTGTGGATGACGAGGAGATAAGAGTTGCACTATTCTGGGAGCCCAGACTCAGGGCTCCCAGAGCCAGAGCTGTGACAGACTGTAACACCCTCTGCAGCTCTGTGGTTCCTGGGATCTCCAAGCTTTCAGGCGCCACTGCATTCCCCTTGTCTAGACATTGGTGCCTGTAGCGGAAGCCGCTTGCAGTACATCTGGTCTGGCGCAGCCTTACATGGATCCAGTGCCTGTGCTGGTGGCTGGAGCTGTCTGCCTCACTGCAGCAGCTGGTGTGCCTGGCTGTGTGCAGTAGCCGGACGCCACACCTGCTCACTCACACACCCCTCACTGCTTCGCACCTGGCTTGCCCTTCGCAGGTGTGGGGTCCTGACTAGTAGCATAGGTTAAGTGCAGCCTTCCAGGCTAAGTGGGCGGAACAAGCCCAGCGGGTGTGAGCAAAACAAAGCAGAGGTGCCACTGACCACAGAGGTTTCTGGCTGGCAAAGTGACACCCTAAGGATCCTGTGACCTTCCCATCTCAGCCTCTCAAGTAGCTGGGATCACAGGTGCGTGCTATGACACCCGGCTTTTTGTATTTTTGGTAGAGACAGGGCTTTTCCATGTTGCCCTGGCTGCTCTCAAATTCCTGAGCTCAAGCAATCTGCCTTTCCTCTCCCTCCCAAAATGCCGGGATTATAGGCATGAGCCACTGTGCCCAGCCTATTGTTTTAAGTAGATTTGTCTTTTAGTATTCATACCAGAGATATGAGTGGATTACATACCACAAGTATATTATTAGAGTATTTTGCATTTGTTTGTATACTCACTTTTACCAATGGGTTTTATACCTTCGAATGTTTTTTTTGTTTTTGCATGTGGTGGCCTCTTTCATACTGAAGAATCCCTTTAGCATTTCTTATGAGTCCCTTGCAAGTGTTTGCTTGTCCTAGTAAAGATTATCTCCTTCATGTTTCAAGGATAGCTTTGCTGAGAATAATATACTTGGTTGACAGTTTTTATTTTCTTTTCTTTCACCACCACTTTGAATATGTTATTTCACTCCCTCATGGCCTATATGCTTTCTGCTGAGGATTCTATTGCCAGATAAATCAGAGCTCCTTTATATGTTGTTCGCTGCTTTTCTCTTGATGCTTTTAGGATCTTCTCTTTGTGCTTGACTTTGAGAATTTACTTATTTATTAAACTTTTAGATTTGGGTAAATGTGAAGGTTTGTTACATAGGTAAACTTGTATCATCATGGGGGTTTGTTGTACTCTTATTTCATCACCCAGGTATTAAGCCTAGTACCCCATAATTATCTTTTCTGCTTATCTTCCTTCTCCCACCCTTCACCCCAGTGTCTGTTGTTACCTCCTTTGTGTTCATAAGTTCTCATTTTGCTCCCACTTGTAAGTGAGAACAAGTAGTATTCAGTTTTCTGTTCTGCATTAGTTTGCTAATGATTATGGCCTTCAGCTCCATCCATGTACTTGCAAAAGACATGATCTTATTCTCTTTTATGGCTGTATAGTATTCCATGGTGTATATGTACCACATTTTCTTTATCCAGTGTCCCATTAACAGGTATTTAGATTGATTCTATGTTTTTGCTATTGTGAATTGTGCTGCAGTGAACATTTGTACACATATCTTTATGGTAGAATAATTTATATTCCTCTAGGCATATACCTAGTAATGAGATAGCTGGGTCAAATGGTAGTTCTGCTTTTAGCTCTTTGAGGAATCGCCATATTGCTTTCCACAATGGTTGAAATAATTTACACTCCCACCAACAGTGTGTAAGTGTTCCCTTTCCTCTGCAACCTTGCCAGCATCTGTTACTTTTTGACTTTTTAATATTAGCCTTCTGACTGATGTGAGATGGCATCTCATTGTGGTTTTCATTTGCATTTCTCTAATGATCAATGATACTGAGTTTTTGGTTTTTTTTTTTTTTTGAGATGGAGTCTTGCTCTGTTGCCAGGCTGGAGTGCAGTGGTGTGATCTTGCCTTACTGCAACCTCCCAGGTTCAAGCAGTTCTCTTCCTTAGCCTCTCGAGTAGCTGGGACTACAGGCATGGGCCACCACACCTGGCTAATTTTTTAAATTTTTAGTAGAGAGGGGGTTTCACCATGTTGGCCAGGCTGGTCTTGAACTCTTGGCATCGGGTGATCCACTTACCTCAGCCTCCCAAGTGTTGGGATTACAGGCATGAGCCATTATGCTGGCCTAAGCTTTTTTCTTCATATGCTTGTTGGCTGCATGTATGTCTTTTTTTGAAAAGTGTCTATTCATGTCCTTTGCCCACTTGTTAATGGATTTGGATTTGTTTTTCTTTTGTAAATTTAAGTTCTTTATAGATACTGGCTATTAGACCTTTGTCAGATGCATAGTTTGCAGATATTTTCTCCCATTCTGTAGGTTGTCTGTTTACTTTTTTACTTTGGCTATGCAGAAGCTCTTAAGTTTAATTAGATCCCATTTTTCAATTTTTGCTTCTGTTGTGATTGCTTTTGGTGTCTTTGTCATGAAATCTTTGCTCATTCCTATGTCCAGGATGGTATTGCCCAGGTAAGATTTTATTATATGCCTTGGGGTAGTCTTATTTGAATTGAATCTGTTTGGTGATCTCTCTAACCTTCCTGTACATGATGTTTATATTTTTCAGTAGATTTGGATATTTTTCTATTGCTATTTCCTTGAATACGTTTTCTACCCCTTGTTCTTTCTCACTCCCTCTTCAAGGCCAATGATTCTTAGATTTGGTCTTTTGAGATAATTTTCTATATTTTGTAGGTAGGTATTCTTTATTCTTTTTCTTCTCTGTGTATTTTCAAATAGCCTGTCTTCAAGCTCACGGATTCTTTCCTCTGCTTGATCCATTCTGTTTTTAAAGGCCTCTAATATATTTTTCAATTCAAGGACTGTATTTTTCAGTCCAAGATTTCTGTTTGATTTTTTAAAGTTATTATTTCATCGTCTTTTTAAAATTTCACTGATAGATTTCTGAATTGATTTCCTGTTTTATACTGGAGTTCACTGAGTTTTTGAATCCTGGGCAGACAGGGATTAGAAAAAAGCAATGATTAAGGAATATAGAGATACAACATTAGAATTCTTTAACAATGATAAAAAGGGCTGAGCATGGTGGCTCATGCCCATAATCCCAGCACTTCAGAGGCCAAGGTGGGAGGATCACTTGAGGTCAGATCAGCCCGGCCAGCGTGGTGAAAACCTGTCTCTGCTAAAAATTCAAAAATTATCTAGGCATGGTGGCACACGCCTAAAATCCCAGAAACTTGGGTGAGGCAGGAGAATCAATTGAACCCAGGAGGGGAAAGTTGCAGTAAGCCAAGATCATTCCAACGCACTCCACTCTGGGCGACAGAGTGAGACTCTGTCTCAAACAAACAAACAAAAACAATGATAAAAAAGATTTAACATCACTGAAAATGGTAAGGTAGTAAGTAAACCCTAAACCTCCACCCCTCCATTAAAGCAGTAATTATAAGACTATACTTTGAACAATTATATGACAAATTAGCTAACCTAGATGAAATGGACAAATTTCTAGCAACACAGAAATTCCCAAAACTGACTCAAGAAGAAGTAAAAAAACTTTAGTAGATGTGTAACAGTGGATTATGTCAATAATCAAAGCCTCTGAACAAATAAAGGTCCAGAACCAGATGACTTAAAAAAAGAAAAAAAGAGAATTATTGATCTGAAGACTCTCACGTCAGTGTCTGGTTAGGGCTGGTTACTGGCACATTACTTTTTCCATTTGGGGAGGTCATGATTCCTTGTTTGCTGTTGTTTCTTGTGGACATATATCTGTGCCTTCTCATTGAAGGATTAGTTATTTCAGTTTTCACTGTCTGGCGTGTTTGGGTTTTTCTTGGATATGTTTACAGAGGTTCTTTACAATTCACCTGTTGAAATTCCTTTATGCTAGGCCACTGCCTCCTTCTTGGTACTAGATAGTGGCTCATATCCAGGTTTGCCACAGCTCTGGCAAGTGTTCAGAGTGCAGATGGTCCTAGGTTGGGGAGATCCGAAATGGGATACCCCAGCTGTATGGAAAACTGACTAGGGTTTCATACCCAGCTAGCCTGTGGAGTGTGTCTCCTACAGTGTGGTGGTGCTGAACAGCCACTCTGATTTGGCATCTTCTATGGCTGAGTTACCAAGCAGATTTTGCAGGTTAGGGTTGCTGCTGTTCCCACCTCCCATCTTTGTCTTTGGCAGCTCTCTAGAGTTTTTCTTCCTATAGGCACTTGTGATGCTTTCTGTGGGTTAAGGCCGGAACAGTTCTGCAAGGAACCCAAGATGGAAGGGAAGCTGGTCTTGATCTCACTTTTTCCTGTGTAGGAACTGAGTCTGGGGACAATTTACCACACAGAGTTCCTTGCAGATTAGGAGAGAGGCATCACAGATACCGAAGTCCAATTCTCGTAACAATCTATTTGAAATTTTTCCACTTCTTTGTGGCACGGGGGATTGTCTCATCCTCAGATTTGAGTTCTGGGATATTGCTAGTAACAATCTTGGCACTGGATATTGGTTTTTGGTTTTCTGTTGGAGGAGGTGAAGCCAGATTGCCTCAACTCTGCCATTTTGGTGATGTCATTCTCCCTGATTATTTCTTGATGATAATTTCCTGGTTGCAGACTTTCTTTGAGTTTGCAGTCACCCACGTTGCATGAATGCCTAAGTTGACTATACCATTTGCAATCATGAGTTAGTATTGATTCCTTCCTGATTATTGTTTTAATTTAAACTTAAACATAAAATTATACCAGTTTTATGGTAATTTTTGAGTTGCTTTACCTAGTAAGAACTCTTGAATACATGGAATTATAAGCTGTAGTTTCCCCATTTTATAGTTATTTGACATATTTTTTCATGTCAAAAGATTACTATGTTTATGACATAATAATCTTCCTGGAGTTATATTCATTTAAAAACAGCCTCAGTACTGAAGTTCTTGAATGAAACAGCTCAATAGAAAGTATGAAGATGCCTTTGCATACAATATTGTCAGGACAGCACCTCCTAGTTGTACATATCATAATTATGTTTTTTAAAAATATTTTATAGGTGAAGTGTCAGCATTATAAGAAAAAGCGAATGGAGCAACAAGAAACTATTGCTTCTTTGCAAAAAGAAGTCTGCAGATTAAGAAAGGAGGAAGAAGATCGCATTGTCACTCAAAACAGAGTGTTTGCCTATCTGTGCAAAAGAGTTCCTCATACCGTCTTGGATAGACAGTAATTTTGCTACATAAATTGATATGTAGCTTGATTCATTGTTTTGTTTGTTTGTTTTACCTTATTTTATCTTGGGGGTGGTTATAACTCTTATAAACTAGAAGAGTCTCTCTCTCCTCTTCTGTATTTTTTTTCCTATTTTTGTTGTTGTTGTTGTTGTTGTTCTAGAGGTCCTTTCAGGAATGGAATTGAACATTTACTAAAAATAACACTAAACCTTTAAATTTAAATAAATTCCTAATTCATCAGACATTTCACAAAATAACTGATCCTTTTAGTGAAAAATAATATTTAAAGATCACTGTATAGGTTTGGGGGTTGCTTAGGTTTATTATGTTCTTGATTTTAGGAGTTGTTAGTGGAAAGAACTAGAGACTGTATATTTTGGGGGGAAAAATCATTGATTTTTTTTTTAAAACAAGCTAAAGTTAAGGTAGTATTTTTATTTATTTATTTATTTTACTTTTTGACTTTATTTATATCTCTTTACATATGCTAAATTTACTACAGAAAACAAAATAATGTGATTTTGTTTACAGCATTCAGTACAACAAAATTTAAAACTCCAAGATGATTTCTAATAATATTAAGACGAAGTGGAAGTTTAATACATTTTCAGATAAAATGTAATTTGACTTTGATTATTTATATCTCTTTACATATACTAAATTTACTACAGAAAACAAAATAATGTGATTTTGCTTACAACATTCAGTACAACAAAATTTAAAACTCCCAGATGATGGGTATGCATCAATTAAACATCACAGTATATTTTCTTTCTAACCAGGCTCTGTGTCAGCATTATGCACTTAGCGGGGTGAAACTTAGGTAGGACTTTGAAGTTGGACACCATCAACAGCACAGGGAAAGACAATGAGGGAGGGAGAAAGAACGAGTGATAAGAGGGGTGGGCTAAAAGTAGAAGCTCCTGTTCTTTTATTTATTTTCCTCTGCCTTTCAGTTTAGGTTATCTGGATATCTTTGGCTGATGCATTGACTTTTTAATGTTTCTTTTAGTGACTTGAAATTGTCATAGGAAGAGAACATGTTTCCCATCTTAAGTCTCTAAGCAGTTTGAGTAAGGACTTAGGTGCAAAATAGTCAACAGTTTTGTGACTAATGTTGTCAGTGAGGGGAAACGTGGGGAAAAAAAGACAGCCCTGGTGTTCTCTACCACCGTCAGTTGGTAGCACAAGTAGAGGAAAAAAGGATAGAGATGGACAGGAGTGGTGGCTGACACCTGTAATCCCAGTACTTTGGGAGGCTGAGGCAGATAGATCATTTGAGGTCAGTGTTTGAGACCAGCCTGGCCAACACAGTGAAACTCCCTCTCTACTAAAAGTACATTCCAGCATGGATGACAAGAGCAAGAGCCTGTCTCAAAAAAAAAAAAAAAAAAAAAATGTATATAGAGAAAATAGTGGGAAATCCTATGTATCGTGCATGTGCTTCTGTGAGTGTTGGGGTGTGTGTATGAGCACATGTGTGCATTTTAGTGAACTCTGTATTTTTTCCTTTCTCAAAGTATTAGTGATTTTGTATTTTCTTTCTCTCTCTCTTTTTTTTTTTTTTTTTTTTTTTTTTTGAGACGGAGTTTCACTCTCGTTACCCAGGCTGGAGTGCAATGGCACGATCTTGGCTCGCTTCAACCTCTACCTCCTGGGTTCAAGCAATTCTCCTGCCTCAGCCTCCCGAGTAGCTGGGACTGCAGGTGTGCACCACCACGCCCAGCTAGTTTTTGTATTTTTAGTAGAGATGGGGTTTCACCATGTTGACCAGGAAAGTCTTGATCTCTTGACCTCATGATCCACCCGTCTCGGCCTCCAAAGTGCTGGGATTATAGGCATGAGCCACCGTGCCTGGCCGGATTTTGTATTTTCTCCCAGATTCTCTTTGAGGTCTGGTCCCTTATATTCCTATGTACAAATTCCTATCTTTATTTTCTTGTTTTATACATGTCCATCTTTTTCTTACTCTTTATGTCTTGTATAATGTCTGGAACTTATGACAAAATAGGGGGAGAGGAAAATTATTGGACAAATAAATGCATGTCTTTTTTTTTTTTTTTTTTTTTTTAAGATAAAGTCTTGCTCTATTGCCCAGGGATCAAGCGATTCTCCTGCCTCAACCTCCTGAGTAGCTGGGATTACAGGCACACACCACCACACGGGGCTAATTTTCATATTTTTAGTAGTAACAGTGTTTCACCATGTTGGTCAGGCTGGTCTCGAACTCCTGACCTGGTGATCCATCTTCCTTGGCCTCCCAAAGTGCTGGGATTACAGGCATGAGCCACTGCCCCCAGCCTTGTCTTCTTATCTATTGCATTCTTCCAAGGAAATTTTTATATTTCTATCCTTTATTCATCTATTTTAGTGTTGTAAAAATGATGGGTCGTGCAGCTCACTCTGTTATCTCTCATTTAAGGAGATGTTAGTGCTATATATATATTTTTTTTTTTGCATTTTAGGTTTTGGGGTACATGTGATGAACATGCAAGATTGTTGCATAGGTACACACATGGCAGTGTGCTTTGCTTCCTTCCGTCCCCTAACCTGTATCTGTCATTTCTCCCCATGCTATCTCTTCCCACCTCCCCACCCCCACCCCTCCCCCATTTTCCCCCAATGGATCCCAGTGTGTAGTGCTCCCCTCCCTGTGTCCATGTGTTCTCATTGTTCAACACCCGCCTATGAGCGAGAATATATGGTGTTTGATTTTCTGCTCTTGTGTCAGTTTGCTGAGAATAATGGTTTCCAGGTTCATCCATGTCCCTACAAAGGACGTGAACTCATCGTTTTTGATGGCTGCGTAATATTCCATGGTGTATATGTACCACATTTTCCCTATCCAGTCTATCATCGTTGGGCATTTGGGTTGGTTCCAGGTCTTTGCTATTGTAAACAGTGCTGCAATGAACATTTGTGTGCACGTGTCCTTGTAGTAGAATGATTTATAATCCTTTGGATATATACCCAGTAATGGGATTGCTGGGTCAAATGGGATTTCTATTTTTAGGTCCTCGAGGAATCGCCACACTGTCTTCCACAATGGTTGAATTAATTTACATTCCCACCAACAGTGTAAAAGTGTTCCTATTTCTCCACATCCTCTCCAGCATCTGTTGTTTCCCGATTTTTTAATGATCGCCATTCTAACTGGTGTGAGATGGTATCTCAATGTGGTTTTGATTTGCATTTCTCTGATGACCAGTGATGATGAGCATTTTTTCATATGTTTGTTGGCCTCCCGTATGTCTTCTTTTGTAAAGTATCTGTTCATATCCTTTGCCCATTTTTGAATGGGCTTGTTTGTTTTTTTCTTGTAGATCTGCTTTAGTTCTTTGTAAATTCTGGATATCAGCCCCTTGTCAGATGGGTAGACTGCAAAAATTTTTTCCCATTCTGTTGGTTGCCGATTCACTCTACTGACTGTTTCTTTTGCCGTGCAGAAGCTGTGGAGTTTGATTAGGTCCCATTTGTCTATTTTGGCTTTTGTTGCCATTGCTTTTGGCGTTTTGGTCATGAAGTCCTTGCCTACACCTATGTCCTGAATGGTTTTGCCTAGATTTTCTTCTAAGGTTTTTATGGTGTTAGGTCTGATGTTTAAGTCTTTAATCCATCTGGAGTTAATTTTGGTGTAAGGTGTCAGGAAGGGGTCCTGTTTCTGCTTTCTGCACATGGCTAGCCAGTTTTCCCAACACCATTTATTAAACAGGGAATCCTTTCCCCATTGCTTCTTTTTGTCAGGTTTGTCGAAGATCAGATGGTTGTGGGTATGTTGTATTTCCTCTGAGGCCTCTGTTCTGTTCCATTGGTCTATATCTCTGTTTTGGTACCAGTACCATGCTGTTTTGATTACTGTAGCCTTGTAGTATAGTTTGAAGTCCGGTAGTGTGATGCCTCCCGCTTTGTTCTTTTTGCTTAGAATTGACTTGGCTATGCGGGCTCTCTTTTGGTTCCATATGAAGTTTAAGGTGTTTTTTTCCAGTTCTGTGAAGAAGGTCATTGGTAGCTTGATGGGAATAGCGTTGAATCTGTAAATTACTTTGGGCAGTATGGCCATTTTCACGATGTTGATTCTTCCTAACCATGAACATGGAATGTTTCTCCATCTGTTTGTATCCTCTCTTATTTCGTTGAGCAATGGCTTGTAGTTCTCCTTGAAGAGGTCCTTTACGTTCCTTGTTAGTTGTATTCCTAGGTACTTTATTCTCTTTGTAGCAATTGTGAATGGCGTATTTTTATTTAAATTCTGATTTTACATTTGTAACTGTCGTATTTTCTACTGAAAATCATTCTTAAGAAAAATATAATTATTTTTGTTACCCTATAATACCTAAAAATAGTTTAAAAATAATAAAACTAGAATTACTAACAATAAGCCTGCTGAATGAAATTTAAATTTTTGGGAAGCTGTCCTTGACATTAATATATTCCACTATATATGCAGTCAAGATTTGTATTTCTAAACATCTTGAAATACTTGTTTTCTCTGTGTGTTTGTATCACCAAGTTATAATGCAGTTAGGTTGCTTCAATTTATTTTCAATTTTCAGGGATTGCTTTTTACATTTTTACTTTTGAATGCGTAAACATTTATATAATTCCAAAATCAAAACTATTAGTTATATAGATACAGAGTTGTGTTTTTACTCCTGTCCCCTTTACTCCATCCTATCCTTACCTCCCCATGGGTAATTGATTTTAAATGTTTAGTGTTATTTTTAGCAATATAAGTAGTATGGATATTACATTCCTATTCTCTCTTGTTTAAGTGGTAGCACCTTTTTTTTTTCCTCAACAGTTTAAACCAATTCCATTTTAAGCAGTACTATGTGTTTACCTAGTAGGATTGGGAATCTTGAATAATTAGGTGTTTCTATTTTACTATAAAAATAAATGAGGTCAGATATAAAGTAAAAACAAGTTAAAACTATAGATTTTTATAATTATTTAAGAGATAATACACATATATACACATATATAATTTTTATCCTTTTGAAGGAAAAGTAAGGACAAACATAAAAACAACATAAAAATGTTAGAGAGAGTTGTGAATAAATAGAAGAAGGAGGCAAGGTAAGAAAATAGAAGAGGTAAGGAAGAACAAAAAGGAAAGGGACAGGAGGAGAGAAAGCTACAGTGGGAAGAAGGAAAAGGAGAGAAATTGGAGGAATGAAAAACAAAAAATAGCTAAGATGACTGAATAAGAGGGTGAGAAAAGCACTGAAAGAACTTGCAATGTACCAGATGAAGTCAGGCTAACTCAGGTATGAATTTGTCCAATGGGCCAGAGATTCTCCATTCTAATTTTTATCAATGCAAACTTTCAGTTTGAGACACTGAAATAAAAAAATTGTGAATTACACCTATTGGAAATACATGAGTTGTAGCCACTACAGATATTATCAAAAGTTACACAGGTACCGGGCTAAGTAATAGGGCACATACAGATGAGTAAAGCCATGATTCCTGCATTCAGTGACCTGATAGTCTAGTCGGGTAGACAGACACAGATGTAGGTAAGTAAAATATAAAGCAGATAGTGGTATGTACCATGGATGGGGGCAGATAGGGTACTAAGTGGGTATGACATAGGGAGAAATTAGTGAAAGGTAAGGATGACTAGATAGGCTTCATGAATGAGTGATCTTTTTAGCTGGACTACTAGGAACTATAGAATATTAATAGGCAGAGGTGAGAGAAAGGGTGTTTCAATTAGAGGAATATGGTAACAGGAAAAGTGAATGTGTTTGAGATGTCAGATAGTCCAAGGGGTCTGGCGCATAGGCTACATGAGATGCTGGGAAGAGTCTTAAGAGACAATAGGACAGTTGGAAAGTGTGCTGTAACTTGGAGAAACTTAAACTGGCTGAAGAGTTTGAGTTCGACTTTCTGTGTGGCAGGAAACATACCCAAAGATTTCCGAGCAAGGAGATTAAACCCAGAGACAGACAAGTTAGTAATCAGTTATAGTAGTCTAAGTGAGGGCTAATGAAGGTCTTAACTAGGACCCAGAAAAGGGAGAGACACTGCAAAGATGGACAGGAGCTGTCCAGACAAATTGGCCATAGATATTGAAAGGAGTGGAGGAGTCAAGGATGGCAGTTTTTAAGCTACATTTGAAAGAATGGGGAAGAAACTGATGTTCATTTATGGATATATTCTTTCTTTCTTTCTTTCTTTTTTTAAAGACGGGGTTTCACCGTGTTGGTCAGGCTGGTCTTAAACTCCCGACCTCAGGTGATCCGCCTGCCTTGGCCTCCAAAGTGCTTGGATTACAGGCATGAGCCACCACACCCAGCCTTATGGATATATTCTTCGGCACCTTCAGTCATCCATATAAACATATCATGTCTGTTGTTAAAAAGGCCAAACTAGAGAAATTCCAAATTCCATATAGAGAAAGAAGAGGCAGAAGAGGAATTATGTTTGTTCCATGATAACCAAGGAACAAAAGTGTTTCAAGCTGAGGGTGACTGGCAGTGTTTCATGCTTCCTCATTGGTTAACTTGTTTACTTTCCCACTATTTTATTTGCTCAGAATTCCCAGTACTTAACATGTAATAAGTCCTCCTTAAAACATTATTGAGGATAATTGGTAACAATAATTCAGAATGAATGAAGTTTGCTGTGAAGGAAAAGATTAGAAATAGAATCATAAGGGGGAAAGTAGGTCAAGAGGATTTGTGTAGGACATAAAGAAGATTAAAGCATATTTTCAGGATAATGTGAAAGCTGTTGCATGTTGAGACAGGGAAGAATTGAAGAATAATCTATGAAGTTGTGATATTAAGAGTACAATTGCTGATTTAGGTCTGAAAAGGGGGATGGGTTGGTAATGGTTTCCCAAGGTAAGATGGAAACAGTGTAAATCATTCCTTTAAAAAGAATAACACATAAAGGCATAGTATTATTTTGTTTTTCTCTCATTTTTAAAATCACACAAGCAATAAATACATGCTTATAAAAATTCAAACAATATAAAAGTGTATATGGTAAAATGTAACAGATCTACTTGTTTTCCTAATCCCTACATCCCAGAGATAACCTCTCCTAACAGTTTGGTGTGTGTGCTTCCTACTGTTTCTCAACGGGAGTGCTGTTGGCATTTTGAGTGAGATAGTTCTTTGTTTATTGTTGTGTTGTTCACTGATGAACTTTTAGCATTCTGCCCCCTCCCCAACTAGTCAATATGGCAACATTGCCCCTCCACACATCCCTTAGGTTACAATAATATTCCTGGGTTAAGAACCCATAGAGTTCTTTTTCAATATATATACATACTCACATCTAACTTTTTTCTCTTGAGACAAAAGTAAAAAGTATGCATTTGATTATGCAACATTAATTTTTTCCATCATCATTCCTTGTTAAGGACATACAAATTCACATTATTTTTTCTAATTCTCCATTATTTTCTATAGTATGGGTGTGCCATTATTTATTTAACCTTTCTCCTGATGGAGAGTTAAGTTATTTCTGGCTTCTTACTCTTATAATAATGGTGTAGTGAACAACTTTGTTCATATTCAGTTGCATCCTTTGACATATTTCTGTGGGAGCTACTGGTAGAGGTAGAACTGTTGGGAAAAGGAGGATATGCATTTGATAAGTTGAGATATAATGTTTATAGTTATTTTTAAATCTGTACTTTGAAATTAATATATGACTCAGTATAATATTTGCTTTCTGGTAAGAATCACTTAAATTTTCTAAAGCCTGAGATAAAGATAAAATCTGTACTTACTTTTACACTGTAATTTGAAATTATTTAGTAAACTAGCACATACTCTAATATCGCATTTTGAAAATAATTTAATATTCTGTTTTCTAGGTTGCTTTGTCTAATTGATTACTATGAATCTAAAATTAGAAACATTCATACACAAAGGTATGAATAATCCTGTATTATAATTTTTAAAGTTGCTGTAGCTTTTGAAACTTTAAATATACTATGGAAATTCACCTAATATGTTACTGTGAAGTTCTTTTTTAAAAGATCTTGAAGGCTGTGTTTTACTACTTAAGTCAAGATATACTGTTGAATTTATATATACTTGGCTGGGTGTGGTGGCTCACCCCTGTAATCCTAGCACTTTGGGTGGCTGAGGCAGGTGGATTACGAGGTCAGGAGTTCAAGACCAGCCTAGCCAACATGGTGAAACCCCATCTCTACTAAAAATATAAATATTAGCTGTGTGTGGTGGTGGGTGCTTGTAATTCCAGCTACTTGAGAGGCTGAGGCAGGAGAATCGGTTGAAACTGGAAGGTGGAGGTAGCAGTGAGCCGAAATTGTACCACTGCACTCCAGCCTGGGTGAAAGAGCAAGACTCTGTCTCAAAAAACAAAACAAAACAAAACTATGTATACTTAATTATCACCAAAGTATTGGTCACAGCAGAAATGGTATTTCCCTTTATTTTGTTAAAGTATTATCATTTGTTCTACTGATATGATCTAGCTCCTGGCTAGTTACCTAGTATATCTACAAAGTGCATAGAATTAGATTAGCTGCCTACCAAAGTGTAACCTAATTAGTATGCAGGTTTATGTGAGAGATAAAATGTCAGTGAAAAATCAAGCATGTAGATTGAAACACACTTATCACCTGATTAAAGAAATAAACGTAAAGATAAATGGCCTTTGGCTAAACTAAAATAGGTGAAGGATATCTAAGATATAATCTAAAATGCTTTAATGTAAGGTCACTGAAAAGGTAGCTCATCTATTATTTATAGATGGAACAGTTCTTTCAACAAATAAATATTTATTTGAGCACCTATTTTTTTTTTTACCATGTTCTAAGTAATTAGGATCCCATAGTAAAGCAGATAAATTCTTCACTTTTATGAAGTGTAAGCTCTAGTATTCTTCCCCCAAGAATAATGACTTTCCAAAATCTTGGAGAAAACAATGGCAGAGCTCTGCGGGTTGTGGTTTGCTGATTATCTGTAGTACTGTGGGGAATCCAAAAAAAAAAGAGAGAGAGAGAGAAGAAAGGGAAAAGAAAAGGAAAAAGGAAGGGAAGAAGAGAGCAAGTAATTAAAAACCAACTTCTTGCTTTATTCTTTTCAGAAAGCAGCATTATTAAGTAGCTTCAGGGAACTTCTGATTTCCAAATGAAACTGTTGTTTAGATGGTGGAGATTCTACAAAGATAGAACAACTACTCAGCTCTGCTGTTATAGCACAAAATTAGCTACAGATAATATGTAAATGAATTGGCACAGCTATGTTCCAGTAAAAATAGTTACAAAACCAACAGCATGCTGAATATAGCCCTCAGACAGCAGTTTGTGACCCCTGATGTAGAGGATGAAGAGAGAGGATTTGCTGTTTTTCGTAAGAAAAGATTTAACGTAATATAGCCATGAGGAAATCTTTCATGTAGAATATGCTGTGAGAGGTACTTGTAGAGTTGTGCAAATGGGGTTCTCTGACTAAATATGATAAAAGGATTGAGGTCATGGGATAAGTGGTATTGAGTTTAGTTGTCATGAATTTGTAATGTAAATCTGGGGCTGAGGAACTAGTGACTTGAACAAGAATCACTTTTTAACTTTAATTTTCATCAGTAGTCTAGCTGAAGTAAAGTGTTTTAGCCTATACAAATTATGCTTGGATCAGATATTTGGATTGAATGACTTACTGAGGGAAGTGGAGGATAGGAAGAAAATAGGAGATACATTAATAAATAATATTCTACAAATGAGAAAATTTGCAGCAGTAAAAAGAGTGTCCTAAGGAGGGGGTTTTTCAGGATTCATTGAACAAAGTTTATAAACTCAGTCTCCTTTCTAAGAGTGAGTACTAACTTGAAAGTGAGATTCTGGTAATTTCAGGACAGATTTTTAGATCTACAAATAGGATGTAAGTACCACCTAAAGCAGTAGGAGTACCATAAAAGGAGGATGTAATAATTCATTGACAAGTATGACATTAGTAAAGAAGATGAAAGAGAAGAGGAAGGAAGACAGGCTAAGATTTGGAGGCCTAAGTGGGATAAACAGGAAGCACAGGAGAAGAGCTATGAACCTGTAGAGCTGAAGCATCAAGACCAAAGGAAGAAGACAGGTGGAACATGGGCATCTCACAGCGACAAAAGCTTCTCTGCTTATCCTTTTTTTTTTTTTTTTTTTAAGGCCAGTGTTGTCCAAAGTATTTCTTTTTTCTTTTTTCTTTTTTTTGTCATGAGACTCTGTGTAAATGCTTAAACCTATTAGGAATAAACAAATCATTTGAACTGAATCAGTCTGTTGATACTTACTAGACTGGTGATGTATTTATGTATAATACTAGAAATCCTGCATGTACCCAGTACACACTAGGCTATAATAGGAATACTTTATGTGACACAACAGTTAAAGTGAAACGTAGTCCTAAACAATAAAGTTGTGTTTAACAGGAAAGTATTTTATACTGCTTCAATTTTTAAGTTTAAGATTTAATTAAATTAAAAGTTTAGTTATTTGGTGGCATTACCCATATTTCAAGAGTGAAACGGTAACCACTAGCTCACGTAGCTACTGGTTGTCGTATAGGACATCACAGTGATAATTCATCAAGGTTACTAAAAATAATCATACTTATTTGCTAGCACTTTGCATTTCAGAGTCCTTCGATGTCTTTCACTTGCCTTTTACACCAATCCTGTGAAGGAGATGTGACAGATTGTTTTATGGATGAGAAAATAAATTCTGAGAGATTGACTTATTCAAATAATACAGCTAGTTAGTGGTGTTATCAAGGCTTGAACCAAGACTATTACATCTGTTGCTTTTTCCGCTTATGCTCTGCATTTTTTCATATAGGTTTGTTGGTGACTGTAAAGTACTAGAAGGAAAAAATAATATGTGGAGAATGTATTTTTTAAAATAACACGGATGTTCCACCTATGTTTTATTTGTTTATTCAGCAATGCTTTTTCACCTCCTCTTATATTCCATACTTTTCTAGGGAGTGAGATACAGTGGTGAACAGGACAAAGTTCTGGTCCTCGTGGATCATAGATTCTAAGTAAAGAGAGTAAATGGATACCGTATGTACTATAATATTAGATAGTAGTAATGTTCTAATACCATTCTCTATGAGAACAAGTAGGAAATTTGGATTAATTTTAATTCAAGTTTAGATTATTAAGCTCTCATTAGATTGGTTTAATTAGATCTTTTTATTTGAAGAAGAGATTTTTCATAAGTATACTGCATCCATATTTTCCTAGGCAATATAAAGAAGATGAAAGTCAGTCAGAAGAAGAAAAGGACTACAGAAATCTGGATGCCTCACCAACTTATAAAGGCCTTTTAATGGTATGGGGACTGCATTACTAATACATACTTTTTAATAAAGTAATCTAAGAAAGTTAATTATTTTTCTATGGAATGTGTTGCAGTCATTACAGAATCAACTCAAAGAATCAAAATCTAAGATTGATGCACTTTTAATTGAAAAGCTGAACCTCCAAAAAGATTTGGAAACCAGGTGAGAGAAACTTTAGTAATTTTTTTTTTTTTTTTTCTGAGGCAGGGTCTTCCTCTGTCACTGAGGCCAAGTGTGGTGGTGTGATCACGTCTCACACATCTCATTGCAGCCTTGACCTCCTGGGCTCAAGCAATCCTTCCACC
Organism: Saimiri boliviensis; assembly: GCF_048565385.1. NCBI lineage: Eukaryota > Metazoa > Chordata > Mammalia > Primates > Cebidae > Saimiri > Saimiri boliviensis. The sequence goes on from NC_133457.1 coordinate 51,393,722, forward strand.
CCAGCCTTTTAAGCAGCTGGGATTACAGGTGCGAGCCACCACACCCAGCTAATTTATTATTATTATTTATTTATTTAAATAATAAAGGCTGGAGTGCAGTGGCATGATCTCGGCTCACTGCAACCTCTGCTTCCTGGGTTCAAGCGATTCTCCTGCCTCAGCCTCCCAAGTAGCTGAGATTACAGGTGCGTGGCATGATATCTGGCTATTTTTTATATTTTTAATAGAGACAAGATTTCTCCATGTTGGTCAGGCTGTTCTTGAACTCTTGAACTCAAGTGATCCTCCCATCTCAGCCTCCCAAAGTGTTGGGATAACAGGCATCAGCCACCATGCCCAGACTAATTTTTTAATGTTTTTCTTTGGTAGAGATGGGATCTCCCTAGGCTGGTCTTGAACTCCTAGGCTCAGTGCTGCAATTCCCAAAATACTGAAATTACAGGCATGAGCCACTGCATCTGGCCAGTTTTTCTTCATTTTTTGAAAAGCAAATGTGTACTGGAATTTGGAATATTAAATGCACCATTCTGTCTCCTTTGTTCTAAAACTAATCACGAGTACATAATATACTCATTTTAGTCAGTTCTCTCTCATGATAACTTACGGAAGGAACAAGAGCACATTGGTAGGCATGGGAAATGAGAAAATTGGAGTCCACATTGAAGAAGATAAAACTAGCTAAGAATTTCAAATAAGCTGGGCACAGTGGCTTTCGCCTGTAATCTCAGCACTTAGGGAGGCTGAGGCAGGCAGATTGCTTGAGGCAGGAATTCCAGACCAGCGTTGGCAACATGGCAAAACTCCTTCTCTACAAAAAAATGTAAAAATTAGCTAGCTGTGATGAGACACACCTGTAGTCCCAGCTACTCAGAAGGCTGAGGTGGAAGAATCATTTGACCCCTGGAGGGCGAGACTGCAGTGAGCCATGATCATGTCACTGTACTCCAGCCTAGGTGACAGAGTGAGACTCTGTCTCAATTAAAAAAACAAACAAACAAAAAAAAACTTTGAATAGATTCAGTCTTTTTTTTTTTTTGCTTTAAAAAAAAATAGCTTTAATGAGTTAAAATTGACATACAGTACACTGCATATATATGTAAGATATACAATTTGTTGAATTTTGATATATGTGTACACCTGTGAAACAGTTACAATCCAGATAATCACCCTAACAATCACAGTCAAGTTAATCACTTGGGACCAACCCAAATGCCCATCGATGATAGACTGGACAGGGAAAATGTGGTGCATATACACCATGGAATACTATGCAGCCATAAAAAACAATGAGTTCGTGTCCTTTGTAGGGACATGAATGAACCTGGAAACCATCATTCTCAGCAAACTGCCACAAGAACAGATAATCAAACACCACATGTTCTCACTCATATGTGTGTGTTGAACAATGAGAACACATGGACACAGGGAGGGGAGCATCACACACTGGGGTCTGTTGGGGGGAACTAGGGGAGGGACAGTGGGGGATGGGGAGTTGGGGAGAGATAGCATGGGGAGAAATGCCAGATATAGGTGATGGGGAGGAAGGCAGCAAATCACACTGCCGTGTGTGTACCTATGCAACAATCTTGCATGTTCTTCACATGTACCCCAAAACCTAAAATGCAATTAAAAAATAAATAAAAGAAAAATAATCACCCTGGAGGCTAGGTGCAGTGGCTGATGCCTGTAATACCAGCACTTTGGGAGGCCCAGGTGGGAGGATTGTTTGAGTCCAGAAGTTTGAGGCCAGCCTGAACAACACATGAGACCTTGTCTCTACAAAAAAATTTTAAAATTAGCCAGGCATGGCAACATACTCCTGTAGTCGCAGCTACTAAGGAGGCTAAGGTGAGAAGATCATTTGAACCCAGGAGGTCAAGGCTGCTGTGATCATACCACTACACTCCAACCTGGGCAACAGATACCCTGTTTCTTAACAAAAAAACAAAAAAAAACACCCTAAAACTTATCTCTTGCCCCTTTTGTAATCCCTTCCTCTCACCCCTCTTTACCTTTGCCTCAGGCAACCACTTACTTGCTTTCAGTCATATATTAGTTTATATTTCCTCGACTTTAAAGTGGAGCTATACAATATTTACTCTTTTTTGTCTGTCTTCTTTCACTCAGCATGATTAAATTTTTATTTTTAATTGGTAATTGACAAATTATAGCTGTATATGTTTATGAGGCACAAAGTGATGTTACGACTCATGACATGCAGAATAATTAAATCAGGCTAATTAACATATTCATCATCTGAAATACTTTTTGTGGCTGAAAACTCTTAGTGATTTCGAAACGTATAATACATTAATATTTACTATATTAGATTCAGTCTTAAACTAGTGAAGTTCTCATGCTCAAATTATACTAGAATGCCTTGTTATTCCTGTGTTGTGGGATGAGAAGAAAAGGAAAACTTTTAATGGCACACAACAGAAATGTATATCCAACATAGCTACAAAAGGATGACACTATGTTGACAGTAATAAAGGATGAACATTGTTGATCCTTTTTTTATTCAAATATTTGAATACCTCTCATAAGTTAGACACTGTCCCAAACTTAAAGCAAAGACCAAACAAAATTTTTTTTTTCTTATAAAGCTTATACTTTAATGGCCGAGCGTGATGGCTCATGCCTCTAATCCTAGCACTTTGGGAAGCTGAGATGGGCCTCCTGAGGTGAGGCGTTCAAGACCAGCCTGGCCAACTTGGTAAAACCCTGTCTCTACCAAAAAAAGACAAAAATTAGCCAGGCATGGTAGTCCCAGCTATTCAAGAGGCCAAGGTGGGAGAATGACTTGAACTTGGGAGGCAGAGGTTGCAGTGAGCTGAACTCATGCCACTGCACTCCAGCCTAAGTGACAGTGTGAGACCCTATCTCAAAAAAAAAAAAAAAAAAAAGCTTATACCTTAATGGAGAGGGGCTTGATACCGACAGCATAAGTCATTTATATAAAGGGTGAAACCTTGCATGAAATAATATGTAAATTTATGATTATATAAATATGTAGTAAAAAGTTAAAAACATACATGAGAATAATGAACAATGAATTGAAGACAGTGGTTATCTATGGTATGGGAAGGAGAAGAATGACATTAATGAGGGACATATGGAATTTTAAGTATAGTATATGTATAAAGTTTGAGTTAAATTTGAATCTTATTCAAATATTCAAATTTGATAAAGTGAGGTGGCGGATACATCAGGATTTGTTATAATCTCTGTTTTTGTCTATATACTTGAAATATTTCATTATAAAAACAAGTAATAGATTAGCAGCAAAAAATGACTAAAAGATTTTGAATAAGGGATTACACAGAAGAAGAAATCGAAATGGCCAGTAAACGCCAAATTAGCAGTCATGAAATATTTTCAGAAGTTTAATATTTGTGACAAGTAACAAAGTATGGTATGTCATTTATTAAGTACCTTTATGGTTTTATTCAGTAAATTGAATTAATTTTATCATTGTTTATTTTCCACAGGCCCACACAGCATGAATTAAGACTTTATAAACAGCAGGTGAAGAAACTGGAAAAAGCCCTTAAGAAAAATGTCAAGTAATTATATTTTTACCAAAATTATTGCTTTTATTAGGGTTTTTTATTTATTTTTATTACATGTCAGCTTATGCTACCTCCTAGTGGCTTTGATTTGGGCTTACCAGGCTGATGGGGAAAATGACATTAAAAGGGGGTATTTCTGGTTTCGCAGTTTAAGAGCAATTTCTACTGTGTTGAATTTGGCTATATATTCGTCTTAAGTGAGAGCAGAAAAAGGTAGTTGCCTGAAGTAATAAAGGACAAAGATTTTTAAATAGAAAATTATCTTTGGAAGTAATGGAAGTATTGCAAGAGAATCAATGAAATTAGAAGTGAGAAGCCCCCAATTTTTGTTGTTGGTAGTTATGATCTGAATATTTTAAAGTGAGCCTTATCAGAGGGAATGCAATGAGTCATTTGTATCTGCTGCTTGTACCCTTCCTGACTTTGAAAAGCAAGTGCTCAGTGTTTCAAAGAGTTGATCTCAAACAGTGATGGTGTTTTTTGAAGATTATCTATGTGTACTCTTTGATTCAAGGGAATGGGATTTGAGAAAGCAGTTTGGGGAGTGTTGGTATGAAATATTTTGAAAGTTATGAGTTAATATATGCATTAAATGTATTAAGCCAGTTTTATTAGCATACATGATTCAGTTTTCAGTGACAGCTATGTTTCCTCCTTCCTATGGCAACATGTAACAGTGACAGGCAAGTATCATGGACGTCCAGGAGTTACATACTGAGTTAAAATAATAGGGGCCAGGTGCAGTGGCTCACGCCTATAGTCCTAGCACTTTGGGAGACTGAGTCAGGAGGATTGCTTGAGTCCAGGAGTTTGAGACCAGCCTGGGCAATGTAGTCAGTCCTTGTCTCTACAAAGAATTTAAAAATTAGCCAGGTGTGGTGGTGCGTACCTGTAGCCCCAGTTACGTAGGAGGCTGAGGTGGGAGGATTGCTTGAGCCCAGGAGGTCAAAGTTGCAGTAAGCTGTGATCACACCACTACACTCCAGCCTGGGCAACAGAGCCCTGTCCCTGCCCCTCCCCACAATAAAAAGATATTCGGGGAGGAAAACTAAGAAAAGAGAAGTGGAAGGTTCAGAAAGGATGCATGCATAGTCAACAAATAATTCCTTTCCTGCTATTCCTTGACAGTTTGGGTACTTATAATTCTTCTTACATCTGTTTGGCATTCTTGGCACTGGTTGTGGTGGTAGACCAAATAGAAAAGGTTCCTCATAGAGATTATATGAAGGGAGAAAGACAATGAAAAAATAAATAATACAGTTTCAATATACTATTAAGTACTAAATGTAAAATAGCGGGAGAGTAGCCATTATATGAGTTTGGACAAGAGATGGTAGTGACATGGTCAAAGGTGGCAGAAGTAGAGGTGATGAGAAGTATTTGGAATTGGAGAATAGAGGTAGAATTAATAGGACTTCACGATGGGCTGAATATAGGGAGTTGTGGGGGAAAAGGAAAAATCAAAAGTCTCCCAAGTTTTAACCTTGAATAACAAGGCAGCTGTGGGTGCCATTAATGAGATAGGAGATTGAGAGAGAAGCAACTGGGACAAGGAGGATACGGGAAGGTAAAAAGAGAAGGAAATCTGTTGACTCTAAAGCAAGTGTGTAAGATATGCACACAAACAGGTATACACATGCATGCACTTAACGCACATATAGAGATATATAATCTTTATTCTTAGATTCGATATTTATAAATTTGCCTACCTGCTAAAATTTATTTACAATCACAAAATCAATACAGTACCTGCAATCATTCATGGACATGTACAGAGTAGCAAATAATTTGGGTCACCCAAGACACACATGCTTAATTTTCAAACAAGATGATGTTCTGCCCTGTTATTTGAGCATCATCACTAACAAAAAGCATAGACATGCAAAAAAAAAAAAAAAAAAAAGTTTTTTTAAAATGATTTCTTTAAGATGGCCCCGAGTTAGTGCTGAAGCGCTGTTTGTTGTTCTTATGCACAAGAAGGCTATAATATACTTTGTAGAAAAAACACCTATTAGATAAGCTTTATCAGGCATGAGTTATGGAACCCTGTTGTCCATGAGTTGTGTTAATGAATTGACAATATATTTTTTAAAAGGTGTATTTAAATAGAAAGATACATACAAAGAGGTTATATATTGATCAGTTAAGGAAAATGTGATCAGAGGCTTGCAGGAAACTGACCCCGTATTTCCCCTAGGAGTAGTGGTTCAGTATTTGCTAATTCAGCATTCATGGTGATTTTATAGACCATAACTACCATGAATAATGAGAATTAACTATATATATGTATACACACACACACACAGTTATATATATACATATGTATGTTTATATATAGTTGTTTATTTGAGCTCTGGTCTTTAGAGTAACTTATTGTCATTTAAAATTATGATTCAGAGCTAATTCCTGCTATATTTTTCTGCTAAATTTTGAAGAAATGATGTGTGTGGTTTTTGTTTTTGTGTTTTGTTTTGTTTCTGTTTTTGAGACAGAGTCTTGCTGTGTCACCCAGGCTGGAGTACAGTGGCATGATCTTGGCTCACTGCAACTTCCATCTCTTGGGTTCAAGCGATTCTCCTGTCTCAGCCTCCCGAGTAGCTGGGATTACAGGTGCATGCTGCCATGCCTGGGTAATTTTTGTATTTTTAGTAGAGATGGTGTTTCAGTTTGCCAGGATGGTCTTGATCCCTTGACCTCATGATCCGCCCACCTCGGCCTCCCAAAGTGCTGGTATTACAGGCATGAGCCACTGCATCCAGCGTGTTTTTGTTTTTAAATAGTTTTTTAAAATTTAAAACTTTGGTAGTATCTAGACATGGAAACAAATTTGGAAGTATTATATAACTTGCCCAAGTTATACAGGTTACCCATATATGGAAGAACTCGAATAGAAATCAGATGCTTATCCAATCATTTTGACTCCAAACCTCATACTCTTAGCTACCACACAATTAGAACTAAACCAAGCACTCAATGAAAAAAATTTTTTCAAGGTAAAACTTAAATTTTTATTTTCTGTAGTGCCAGATGTAGAATATTTTTTCCAAGTACTACTGATGCTGAAGAAATAATTAAAAATAAAATCTCTTGTCAATCCAGTGAATTCTCTTTATAAATGTAGGGGAAAAAAAGAAATAGTTTTATTACCGAATAGGCTTTCAATCAGATTGTGATGCACATTACAGGAAATCTGTTAGAGATATTGCAAAGACAGAAGAAATGTCACCCTTTTGTGTAGCCAGGCAGATACCATTATGTACATGTTAATTATCTATATGAGAGGAAAAATAAAAACTTATAGTGTCTTTTTGATAAGTAAGAGATTACAACTTGGGACCAGGACCCTAGATAAAATTCCATCAGAGATAGGGAAACAGGGTACCATCTTCCAAGATGTTCACATTTCAAAGAAATGGTTCCAAAGCCCCCAAGAAAGACATTACTGGGATTCAAAACTGGCAAGAGTCTTATTTAGCTCTTAATAAGATTTACCTACATCTTAAAGAGATAAAGGATTTACAGTTACAGATTTTTCCAAAGGAAATGCAACAAGAAAAATGAAAGAGGGTATAGTCTCTTTTCCTTTTGGAACCAGAGAAAACTGAGTTTGTTTTTTTAGATTTTTAGTTAACCAACCTTCAGTGTCAAATAAGGCTATTTAAAATGGGAGAACATTATCTCTTCTTGAGTTAATACTAAAAAGGGGCTGATTATAACATTAAATTGTTAAGAAGTGATTAAATAGGTCTGGCCCTGTAAGATAAGCAAAGAAACTACACTAATTTCATAGAATTTTTCAATACTATTTCTGTTTTGCTGGGGTAAAAACAAAATCTTATAGCCACTCTGTGTTGAGCTGACAGTTCTTTGAAGCAATTAGTTCTTGAAGCCAATGAGCCAAACTGAAATTAACAATCCAACTTTTCACTTACTGCTATAGGATAAACAAGATGCCAAAATTAAAAGGGCTGACTCCTCAGTGCTGCATTTTCCTTCTGAATTGGCACCAGCCGAGGAACAGTCTGACACACACCCAGATGGAGGGAACCATCTCACTGCCTAGGAGCCCTGCACAAAAGATTCCTGCTGTTTTAAGGTGTAGGGAGAAGAAAGGCTAGAAGTGGAAAAGTACTGAGTCAGAGTGGAGAAAAGTATTTTAATTAAGGCTCCTCCACCAACAAGGAGATCTTGGCTAGAGGTACTTGACACGTGCTTCAATCTAAGCTCCAAGTAAAGAGGCCCCCAATGGAGGTGCCTAGGGTAGGAATGCAGAAATGCTTGTGGCAAGGCACTAGTATAACAATAGTAGTAGTATAGCTTTCAGGAAGGAAAGGAGGTGCATCCTTGAGTGCAACTCTCTCTGGAGCAGGGATCCCCAAACTTTTTACACAGGGGGCCAGTTCACTGTCCCTCAGACCATTGGAGGGCCGGACTATGCAAGGTGTGACACCCTTCACAGCCAGCGCTGCTGCCTCCATTATCCCAGACAGCGGTATACAGTGTCACAGGCCCAGCACCACCTCCAGTGCTGTATACAGGGATGGCGATGATCAGCCTGTGGCACTGTGTATACAGCGTCCTGGACATCTGCAGCAGCGGTGTGCCTCTTCTGTGGGAAGCCCACTGCTGCATGTTTCCCCTATTATAAGACACCTCCTAAAAATAAGACAGCCCCCGTCTTTTGGGGGTAAAATTAATATAAGACAGGATCTTATAATAGGGGAAACACGGTGTGTAGTAATGTAGGGGGAGACTTTTGGGCAAAGGGAGGTTATAAGGGCCATTATGTTGTTGTACATTTGGAGGAGTATGGGGACCATTGTACTGTGTAGTAATGGTTATAGTGCTTTGCCTTTCTTCCTACTTCTGCTGTTATTTCACACTGCTTCCGGTGATGTGGGGCGCCGCAGCCGCAGACCGGATGTGCATCATATAACGCGCTTCTGGAGCTGTGACACGTGCATCCCGCGTCACCGGAAGTAGTACTGTACTTGAGCGACGCCATGCTTTGCAGCGCCACCACATACTGTGCTCCTCTCACTGACCACCAATGAAAGAGGTGCCCCTTCCTGAAGTGCGGCGGGGGCTGGATAAATGGCCTCAGGGGGCCACATGTGGCCCACGGGCCGTAGTTTGGGGACCCCTGCTCTAGAGATTGCAGTGGACAAGCTGTGCATCACATCTGGTGTGGAAAGGACAGCTTTCTTGCCATGAGATTTTCCAGGCAAAGCCTTTGTAATTACCTATAGCTGTGCCTAAATATAATACATTGGATTTTAGCCAGGAGCTGGACTTTTCACCTAGAGAAACACTTGCCTTCAGAGTTTGGTGCTGGGTTAAAGTGAACCACTCTTCTTTTCATCACTAACCATCTTAGAAAGCCCTAAGATTGTAGGGGAAAAAACTTGGGGAACAGTATAGCTTTGAGAGGTTCACATTGATGCACCTATGTGTTTTATGTCAATGTAGCTAAATTAGTGGGATTTAAAAAGAGGCAGTCCTCTTTTTAACTTGTTCCTCATTTCCAGCATGGATCTTATTCCACTGTGAGATCATGGAAAGGCTCTAACACAGGCATCCCCAAACTACGGCCCGCGGGCCGCATGTGGCCCCCTGAGGCCATTTATCCGGCCCCCCGCCGCACTTCAGGAAGGGGCACCTCTTTCTCATTGGTGGTCAGTGAGAGGAGCACAGTATGTGGCGGCCCTCCAATGGTCTGAGGGACAGTGAACTGACCCCCTGTATAAAAAGTTTGGGGACGCCTGCTCTAACAGAACACAGTTAAAAGCTATAAAGTTTCTGCACATAGAAAGATATGGAGATAGCTATGCAAAATAGGAGATAACACAGCATATTTTAAGTTGGAGGTACAGTTTTCTGTTTTCTCAGTGTCCACAAAAGAACATAGTTACTGCTGGTGAATACATGGAAAGTATATAAAGTACCCTTAGCCACTCCTAGGGGATTTTTAATATCCTTCAGGCCCTTCCTGATTGCTCTGGAGACTATAGAACAACTCTAGCATATTTCTGAGTATAGCCCAGGCTGCTACAACACAGGTTTCTAAAATGCCAATTAACTTGTGCAAATAGAAAATGAGGGAATCATCAGCAATATAACATAGAAGTTGTATTGTTCGTGTGTAGTTTTTCCTAGACTCAAGGCACTAGAATAACAGTAGTAATATTTATAGCCTTCAGGAAGAGGGCAGGCTTTGCTAGTACACAAGCAAGTGCCCTTTTAGCTCTAGTTTAAGAAAATTTAGAATAAACAACAGTATTCTGGGCTCCTTCCCTGACCCCCAGCATTAGACAGACTATAGGCTGGAAGCAAGTTGCACTTCCTCCTTTGCCCATTTTAACCTCAGCTTCTTTGGCCCAGGGCTCCACTTCAGTCTTCCTGTCTTGGCATCCTTAAGCCAACATTTCTCCTTTGTTGTCTGTGCATTCTTAATATCTCCTGAGGCAACTTCCAGACATGCTTGATCTGTCCAACTTAATTCCTGAGGCACCAGTTGTTTTTGTTCTCCAGTTCCAAAGCTACATCATTTGTAAGTAGTCTGGTTTCTAATACTATTTTCTCTTGAGCCCTGTTAATTACTTGCATGATTTTGCAGAACATGAAGTTTTCAGTAGTACTGTAATGGCAGATATTTTCTGTGAGACTAAGTGAACCAGTTTCCTGTGAGTCCCCAGCTTTTACTAATCATTGTCTTCTATAAACTTAGAAAAACGATGGGACTAAATGAGTTAATACATGTAAAGTGCTTAGAATTCCTGCATAGAGAAGGCTCTCAGTACCTGCTAGTTATCATCATTAGGCTCCCAAGAAATTTTAGTTACTGTCATTGAGGGTATCTCTTTATTCATCTGGTTAATGGAATCACATTTTATCTCCCAGAGTAACTGTAGTCAGTACATGCAATTATATATTTAGATTATTGCACTAACAGCAAAAATGTATATATCCACAGTATAACATTTATTAATTAGATTTGCAAACAATTCATTGAAAGTTGAACGTTTTCATGTAAGTGAAAGGAACTGGCGTTAAAATTCAGATATGTCAGTTTACTTCTAGTCCTTCTAGAGGCCATATCAGCTTTTCTGTGTCCTTTTTTGTTCTAGATAATATGCTCGTGGCACTGCCTTTAGGCAAAACTGTGAAGAATGTGAATGTGGTAAATAGGTAGGAAGCTATTTATAATTGGACTTGGGGATATACTCACTAGAGTAGCGAATAGCAACTGAGTGAACATAAGGGCAATAATGTGACTGGAGTAGGTAATTGTAGGGAAGTAGTAGAATAAAGTAAAAAAAGGATTCAGGAGAAATACCGTGTAACTGGCCGGGCGCAGTGGCTTACCTCCGTAATCCCAGCACTTTGGGAGGTCAAGCAGGGTGGATCACCTAAGGTCAGGAGATTGAGACCAGCCTAGGCAACATGATGAAACCAGGTCTCTACTAAAAACAAACAAACAAATACAAAAATTAGCTGGATGTGACCGTGCGTGCCTATAGTCCCAGCTACTCAAGAGGCTGAGGCAGGAGAATCGCTTGAACCTGGGAGGCAGTGAAGCAAGGTTGCGCCACTGCACTCCAGCCTGGGAAACAGAGTGAGACTCTGTCTCCAAAAAAAAAAAAAAAAAGAAAGAAAGAAAGAAAAAAAAAAAAACCCACTAATATTGTGTTAGGACTGACAGCATAGAGAATTTGAGTTTTGAATGCTAGCTCAGGGAAATTAGATTTAGCACATAAAGCAATGGGAAATCAATTTTCAATAGGAAAATGACAAGCTGGAATTTTACTATTCTGTTTTACAAACAGCAGGTCAGAGTGCATCATTAATGAGCCATGGAGTTAGTTTAGTGGGTTGAAGTCCCAGCAGGAAACTGATAGCATATTCACATTGAAGGGGGGTAATTTGAAGGATTATTAAGAGACTATAGTAGTCCCCACTTATCAGTGGAGGATATGTTCCAGGACCCTCAGTAGATACCTGAGACTTCAGATAGAACCAAACTCAGTTGCTGTCAGTTGAAACACATTTCTGTCCATGTATTCCACCCGCAAATTTAATGCTTTTTCCATCTTAACTAAGCATGCATCACACACTGTGGCTGTAACTTTTGCAGTTTGAGGTGCAACAACAAACTAGCCCAGATTTCTTATTCCTTCTTCATAATTTCACAGATAGAAGACTCGTTCTTACTATACATCTTAGCAATCTCAGCATACAGTTTTTTTCTTAAGTGGAGAACTTTCACCTTTTCACTTAAAGGAAGTACTTTATGACTTCTCTTTGGCATATGCAAATTTCCACCATCACTACTCTTACATTTTGGGGCCATTATTAAGTTAGGTAAAGGTTGGTACTTGAACATTAGCACTGTGATACCCCAACAGTTGATCTGATAACCAAGATGGCTACTAAGTGATTTATTGGTGGGTAGTGTATACAGCATGGATAAGCTGGACAAAGGGATGAATCACATCCTAGCTGGGATGGAGTGGGATAGTGTGAGATTTTATTACACTACTCGGAATAGTGTGCAATTTAAAACTTAGTTCTGGAACTTTCCATTTAATATTTTTGGATCCTGGTTGACCTCGCATAACTAAAACCATGGAAAGTGAAACTACAGATCAGTGGGTACTACTGTACTGTTTTCATAGATGTAAGGAGGGAGAAGAAAGATAATTACAGTCTGTCTTCAGAGATATTTGGAGAAGGACAACTGTTTGCTACTAGGTGGATACTCTTATAAATAGTTGTATTTCTGGATGAAGAGACTCTCCTTTCCCCCTGCAATCTAGCAGCCACGTGGGACAATGGTCTCTTGGATCTCCATGCCCTTTTGACTGGTCCAGGCATCGCTGTGGTCTGTTCTTTGCTGCTAGTAGAATACAAAGAGAGAGGGACCAAATGTCTAGCTGTTCTTGCTACAGTACCCAAACCAATGACCCTTCCTATGCTTCCTGCTCCCTGCTCCCTTTACCTTTAGTCTGTAATCTTGGAGCGCCTTGGATGGAAGTTGCATCCATCCTTTGTTGTATTTCTCTCTTGCTCTGTCTTTTGTGAGTGTGTGTTGGGAAGTGGTTAGAACTTTCTTCTTCCATCTGATCTCTTCTGTCTTCAGAGATTCCTTCTAATTTGTGATTTATTCCTTCTTGTTTTCTAGTGACAATATGACTTAAAAAATTTTAAACTATGCATGCATATGTGTATGTGTTTACAAATACATATATATACACACATACATACATGTGTGCACACATGTAAGTAAAGTGATGTAAGGCTTTTGGAAGGGTGGCTGGATCACAGACTTAGTTTATCATCTTGATCCAGTGTCTAGGAAATAATTTTGTATTATCTTGATTTTTCTTTTCCCCTTTTAGATTACAGGAGCTTATTAGTCATAAGAAGGCTGAGGACACAGAGAAAAAAGATGAGCCCAGCAAATATAATCAGCAACAGGCCCTAATTGACCAGAGATACTTTCAGGTATTGAATTAATTTTCATGACAAAAAGACTGATATTTGTCAGGAATGGCTTTATTTTTCTCTCTTTAAACATGACTTTTGATGTCTCCTTTTTTTTCCTTGGATAATATGTAAGGTAGAACTCATCACTTATGATGAGAGGATTATAGTCAAATAGTATACTATATTAACATATTAAGATATTTAAAATTCAATCCAGGCATCAATGATACTATTTTTGGAGACAGGGTTTTGCTCTGTTGCCCAGGCTGGAGTGCATTATCATAGCTCACTGCAGCCTTGAATTCCTGGGCTCAAATGATCCTCCTGCCTCAACCTCCCAAAGTGCTGGGATTACAGGCATGAGCCACCATACTCAGCCTGGGGATTACTGTTAATTTCCTTAAGTCATCTGATAATGGTCTTGTGAGTTTGTAGGAGAATATGCCCACTTTTAAAAGATGCACGCTTTATTATTTGAGGGTGAAGAGTTAGGATGTCCACATTTTCTTCAAACGGTTCACCTAAAAATACAGATAGTGAGCAAACATGGCAAAATACTAACAATTGCTGAACCTAGGTAGTGATTATATGGGTGTTTGTAATAGTTTATTTTGTCTTAACTTTACTGGGGCACAGGATGCCCAACATTTGGTTAAACATTATTCACATGTCCGGGAAGGTGCTTCTTGATTAGATTGACATCCGAACCAGTAGACTTAGTAAAGCAGACTGCCTTTCATAATGGGGTGGGCCTCATCCAATCATTTGAAGGCCTGAGTAGAACAAAAGGCTGAGTAAGAGGGAACTTCTCCTACCTGACTGCTTTTAAGAGGGGACACTAGTTTTTTTCCTGCCTTCAGACTCAAACTGAAACAGCACCTGCAGGGGTCTCAGTCTGCCTGCGTTCAGACTGCAAATATCCGTTAGCTTTCCTGGGTATTCGCTTCCTCGCTGCAGATCTTGGGACTTGTCAGCCTTCATAATTGCATGAGCCAATTCCTTATGATAATTCTCTTTGTATGTTTAATGAAATACATACATGTGTGTAATATATAGAAATATAAAGCACACCATTAAAATATATAACTTTGTAGGCATAGGATAAATATTTTGACTAAATACACTGTTTTTTTAAAGGTGCTGTGTAGTATCAACTCAATTATCCACAATCCAAGAGCTCCAGTAATAATTTATAAACAGAGCAAAGGGGGATCCCAAAATTTTAATAAAGATCTTGTACAAGATTGTGGATTTGAGCATCTTGTTCCCATAATAGAAATGTGGGCAGATCAACTGACATCCCTAAAGGTAAGGGGTTGAATATTCTTTATATGCTTTGAATATCTATTGGACGCTATGTGCTTTATTGATAGAACTTAATCTGGGGTAAAAATTAAATAGAGCTTAATTTTTGTGTTAACTGTAAAGATGAAAAACTTATCTAAAACTGAAATCTTCCTATTTACATATCTATTTTAGGTACTGTCTGTTTGATGTTGTCATTATTGTAAGCTTTACCTCCTCTTAGGTTCTACCAGACAAGAAATTTTTGGGTTAATGTCCTTATTGAAAAGCTGTAGTGGATCCATGTTGTACTTCTAGGCCCTTCCCTATTCTACCTTCATCTGCCTCCTGTTGCTATCACCATGCCACGATTTTCTTGGCCCTTATTCCTCTTCAGATATAATGTCTTATCCTTTATTTCATTATAATTGGGGATATTTTCTCCCTCTTCACACTTTATTTTCTGTCTCTCAGAACTGAGCTTATCTCCATCTCTGCTTATTCTGTAGAACAAATAGTAAGCTAGCAGTCAACCGTACCTTTCCCTATCCTATTTATTCATGGAAGACTACATTTTATTTACTTTGTAGAGTTATTGTGTATTTATTGTGTAGCTTCAGGTTTTTTCAGTTTTTGTTAACTAGTTTGCTGAAAAGTAAATAGTTGAAATCAATAGCATTTAACTTCTTTGCTCTTTAAACTTCAGATTTCTTAAGAACTAATATAATACGTGGTGTACGTCTGTTAATGAAAATGTGATTCAATAAAAGTGTTTTCCACAGAAGTCCTATTACATGAAGTACAAATAATGCAGAAGATATCTGTTAAGAATGTATAAACTCCATGAAGACTGTGTTTTGTCTTATTTGTTCTCTGATAAATCCCCAAGATCCTCCTGATGCATGAGTGCTCAATTAATATTTGTTAAACTAATGAAGCAGAATAATATATTCCAAGACAACAAAATTGGGGGTGGTGATGTTAATTTTGTAAAAAATTTCTTTTTATAGAAATTTTTTAAAAATTTATTAAAATTTTCCTTTTTATATAGGGCTCGGGTAGAGCTATACAAAGACATTTTGATTGAGTGATAATGCTGGATTAATATACTTACTTTATAGGCTGGAGTTCCTCCATTCTGTATCTCAGAAGAGGGTAAAATAATTAGTAGTTGTGTAAATCATGGTATTTCCTCAATCATTGCCCGTCAGAGGGTTCTCCCAGGAGGAAGGAACAGTGCTGACTCCACCTTTCTCCTTCTCAGAAGGGATGACTAGAAAAGGCCCTAGCCTTCCTAAAAGACTAGAAGAGGAAAAAGAGAAAGGGAAGAATCACATTAATGGATACTTATTGCTCATTTACCATGTTAAGCCATTATGGGATAAACACAAGATTCAGACTAGAGAGACAAAATATACTAAAAAATAGGAATCAAAATTTAATCATTTATAATATCATTAAAAGAAATTAGTGACCACTGTGATTATAGCTCCCAAGAAAAGCTTTGCCGTGGTAGTGAGTTCTTGCTATTGTATAGATTTCTGAGTAGGAGGAGGCAGGAATTCGCTTTATAGTAGAATATTCTGAGGGCACCCAAGAGGAAGTTATTAAGAATTAGTTACTCTGCCATTGAAGTAACTCATGAATTTTGAGCAGTGCCTCAGATATTAATAATGCTACAGTTTCAGGGTCCAAATTAAGAAACTACATGAGATTCTCTGAGGCCTCATATTAGGTTATTTATAATGAGCAACCTCTAAATTTGGGACAACTATATTCCCAGATTAGTTTTTTCCCTTAGGTTAAATTTGGCTTTAAAGAGTAGGATAGGTTTGAGGGATGAATGGATAAGCAATATGTGGTATATACATACAGTGTCATATTATTCATCCATAAAATGGAAAGAAATTCTGACCCATGCAACATGGGTGAACATTATGATGACATTATGCTAAGTGAAATAAGCCAGTCACAAGAAGATGCCACTTATATGAGATACTTAGTGAAAATCATAAAGACAAAGTAGAGTGGTGATTGCCAGCAGGAGAAGGAAATGGGAAGTTATTGTTTAATGGGTGTAAAGTTTCAGTGTTACAAGATGAAGAGTTACGGAGATGGATGGTGGTGTTGGTTGCACAACATTATGAACATATTTAATAACACTGGACTTACATTTAAAACTGGTTAAGATGGTGAATCTTATGTCTATTTTACTAGTTTTTAAAATTGGAAGAAAAGAAAGCTGGGAAGGACATGGAGCTAGCTGCCTCCATCTTTCTGTCTTTTCCCTCCTGCCTTTCCAAGAAAGGTGAACTACACATGTTATAGCTTCCCCCAACCCAGTACAATCTTGAATACTTTCACTTTCCTATTCTTCAGTGCTTCA